>NC_090341.1:53328765-53928765 GCF_035084215.1 Heptranchias perlo
TGCCGTTACCTGATCTACTGCCAAAAACGTGGCTTTCATCGAAAGTGAAAATTGCGATTGTGGCTTTTAACTAATTTTCCCTGGGCAGCTGTTTGTCCTTTGAATTAGAAGGTGTTTTGTTATACAATGGGGACATTAGAGGACAACAGCCAGTCAGGAGTGACTTCCCATACAGAAGATAAGATAGCCAAGTCTGTTGCTTGCTGAACGTAGGAACAGGATTAGGCCATTCAGCCCCTCGAGCCTGTTCCACCATTTAATTAGATCATGGCCGATCTGAACCTCAACTCCATTTTCCCGCCTTTGATCCATAGCCATTGATACCCTTACCTAATAAAAATCTGTCAAGCTCAGTCTTGAAACTTTCAATTGACCTACAGCCTTTTGGGGGAAGAGAGTTCCAGATTTCTACTATCCATAGTAGACAGGATGATGCAGGTGATCTTGGACCCTGCGATCTCTCAGCATGTTGAGAATGGAACACTTTCCTGTTTTATTTTTACCCAGACACAGCACCAACTTCCCTCAGGTCCGTACATCATAGGTTGGATACTCAATAAAGCTCCATCTGTTTGGTCCAACACCAAGCCCAGCAAAAAATTCGACTTTTTCCATCCTTATATCAGGCATTTCTGTATCCTACTCGACCGAGGTTGCTGGTTTGTGATTAATTTTCAGCGGTTTTGAGCCTTGCACTCATGTCCGTTAGGAACTGGGCTGTGATCCTTACATTCAGCAGAGAGAAGGGACTTCCACCCAATCAGACCACCGAAATATCCATTTTATAATTCTCACAAGTGCAGTAACAGAAATGGGTTCTACAAACCCTGATTTGTAGGACCAGTGCGATTCGCCCAATCTGCTCCCTGTGCACATTTTTTGCTTGAAATGCAAATGACTACAGCCCGGAAGTTACACTGTGCAATAGTGTTGCCTGTGTGAAATTCCTGAGACTGATATTTTAAGGGAGGCGTTAATTTGATTAGCTGATTAACTCTTCATTAAAATAATGGACAGGTGAATTACATATGTGCGTGCTGAGTCTCTGTAGAGAGATCTCCAGGCTGATCATCCCACACCCCAATGAGCTCAGAATTCACACTGAAAAAAAGTAGATGAAGGATATGAAGAGGATACCACACATGTAAAATCAATCAGTTTGGTTTGGAGACCCAGGCATTAATTGCAATAGTCTTGAAAAATCAGAAATGGAGACAGAAGTACTGCAGAAATCTCAGTTGCTTCTGGTGATCAGGGATGAGATGGCTCTGGTTCATTGTCTTGACTGCAAATCCAGGCCTGTTCCAGCTAATCCTTACCTCCTGGTATCTAGCTATTCCTCCATTGACGGCTGCATCTATCACTCCATTCAGACACATACTGAGCAGGTTAATGTTGGCGTGCAGCTGCTTGTGCTGGTACTGGCTGATGAGAGTCCGCAACTCCTGGTTTTTGTTCTCTACGACATGGATGGCATTTTCCAGGGGGCTCACCTCCACCTGCCACAAACCAATCACAAAACATAACTACAACCACAACTTGCATTTATATAGCGCTTTTAACGTAGTAAAAGCACCCCAAAGTGCTTCACAGGAGCGATTATCAAACAAAATTTAACACCGAGCCACATAAGGAGATATTAGGACAGGTGACCAAAAGCTTGGTCAAATAGGTAGTTTTTAAGAAGCGACTTAAAGGAGGAGAGACAGGTGGAAAGGTTTAGGGAGGGAATTCCAGAGCTTAGGGCCTAGACAGCTAAAGGCACGGCCGCCAAAAATGAGGCAAAGGAAATCAAGGATGCGCAAGAGGCCAGAATTGGAGGAGCGCAGAGATCTCGGTGGGTTGTGGGGCTGGAGGAGGATACAGAGATAGGGAGGGGTAAGGCCATGGAGGGATTTGAACACACGGATGAGAATTTTAAATTGAGGCATTGCTGGATACACCTGATCACACTAAGCAGAAGGCAGAGTATTAAAGATTTTTTTTGCCAATTTTGCTCCCCCTCCTCTCCAGGAGGTGCTGACACCTGCTGCTGTCTGGGATTCTGGTGACAGCTACCCCTCTCGTACATCACCAAAGTGCCCATCTTTCCCATGTGAGCCGAGATAGTGAGTGCCAGTGGGCTATTCAACACCCGAGCCACATCCCGGCCTCACCCAATTTCTTGCCAGGGGTCAATGGATAGCGATCAGGACCAGGAACCATGGCGGCTTGTCCTCTTCCTAACCCAGGGCTCTGAGACCAGTTGCAGGGCTCCTATCATCAGCCAGCGGAGATCAGCACACAGACTGGGAATCGAACCTGGGACTGTCTGGTCTTAATGCTGCACTGGGTGGTGCCTTCACCCATTGGGTCAGAGGGATAGAGTGGAGAAATTCAGGCTTTTCAGCCTTGAAAGGAAGGTGACTGAGAAGTGACCCTATTGAGGTTTATAAAAACAGTAAATGATGTAGAAAGGGTAAATCCACAGCATTACTTCAAATTAAACAGTAACACAGGAGGACAGAGGTTCAAGCTAGCAAATGGCAACTTTAGGATGTTTGTTCTTCATGTAAAGAGTGATCGGCACATGGAATGTACTTCGAGGTGGGGAGGTGGAAGCAAAAATCTTGGAATTATTTAAGAACTGGGGGGATTGTGGGGCTGATGAACTAAGATGGGTCGAATGCTCTCCCTGATTTGTAGCTATCTGTGATCGCGTGACAGTGGGGAGATGTACAAATGTAATTGAGACAGAGTGGTCCCTTTTAATCCTGGTGAAATGAACACCCGACATGGGGTGGGCTGGGGAGTAGTGGGTATGCCGTGTACCATCCACACGCGCCATCTCCCCTCAGCCATCTTGTTATAGGAGGTGCTAATCAGAACTGGTGCCTCCCTGAAGGGAGGGAGCAATGATTAGTGGGGGGCTGTGTAACTGGGCTGCTTTCGTGTGCTTCTGAATTGCCAGCTTGAAGTGGCACTGACAGACGTCTGGGCAAGGCTCATCCAACCGGCCACGTGGCCCAGA
Organism: Heptranchias perlo; assembly: GCF_035084215.1. Lineage (NCBI taxonomy): Eukaryota > Metazoa > Chordata > Chondrichthyes > Hexanchiformes > Hexanchidae > Heptranchias > Heptranchias perlo. The sequence continues at coordinate 53,331,776 of NC_090341.1, forward strand.
GAGAGACTGGTAAGAGAAATGGGCTTCACGGATTTTTCTTTTGTGAGTTGCTGCCCAGCTCCACCGTTCTGTGCCTTGGATCCGGTGGCCGTCATGGGCTGGGTGGCACAGCCTGAGCCACTGGGTTACAGGGCACAGAGTGGCACCTGCAGTACCCCAAATTGTGAGCCTCTGGCCTTGGTCACACATGAGAAAAGGAACAGTTTTGGTGCCCCCTCACCCATCACCATCCTGGCTGAGATCAGCCAAGTCAACACTGACCAAGGCTCTGTGACCTTCTTAGTGTCACAATGGGCGGCATTGGCATATCTGTCAGTGTCACAGTGGGTCGGCTGCTGGGAAGCATGCGAGAGCAGCCAAGCAGAGACTGATCCGATTACTCCTCTTCCTGGGTGACTAAAGTAGTGGACAGGGAATGTCCATGGATGTTGTTTATATGGACTTCCAGAAGACATTCGATAAAGTCCCTCATGAAAGACTGTTAAATAAAGTTGAAGTTCATGGAATTGAGGGCAAATTATTGACCTGGTTAGGAAACTGGCTGAGCAGCAGGAGACATAGAGTAGGGATAATGGGCAGGTACTCAAAGTGGCTGGACCTGACTAGTGGTGTCCCACAGGGATCTGTGTTGGGTCTCAACTATTCACTGTATTTATTAACAACTTAGGTGACAGGATAGAGAGCCACATATCCAAGTTTGCTGATGACACAAAGATAGGCAGCATTGTAAGCAGCGTAGATGGAAGCATAAAATTACAGAGAGATATTAATAAATTAAGTGAATGGGCAAAACTCTGGCAAATGGATTTCAGTATAGGCAAGTGTGAAGTCATCCACTTTGGACCTAAAAAGGATAGATCAGAGTACATTCTAAATGGTGAAAAGCTCGAAACTGGCAGTCTAAAAGAGACTTAGAGATCCACGTACATAGATCATTAAAATATCATGGGCAGGTACAGAAAATAATCAAAAAGGCTAATGGAATGCTGGCCTTTATATCTAGAGGACTAGAATACAAGGGAGTTGAAGTTATGCTACAGCTGTACAAAGCCCTGGTTAGATCACACCTGGAGTACTGTGTTCAGTACTGAGCACTGCACCTTAGGAAGGATATACTGGCCTTGGAAGGAGTGCAGCATAGATTTACTAGAATGATACCTGGACTGCCAGGGTTAAATTATGAGAAGAGATTACACAAACTAGGGTTGTATTCCCTGGAATTTAGAAGATTAAGGGAGAATTTGATCAAAGTTTTCAAGATATTAAGGGGAACTGCGAGGGTAGATAGAGAGAAACTATTTCCGCTGGTTGGGAGTCTAGGACTAGGGGACATAGCCTAAAAATTAGAGCCAGGACTTTCAGGAGTGAAGTTAGGAAACACTTTTACACACAAAGAGTGATAGAAGTTTGGAACTGTCTTCTGCAAACGGCAGTTGATGCTAGCTCAATTGTTAATTTTAAATCTGAGATTGATAGATTTTTGTAAACCAAAGGCATTAAGGGATAGGGGGCTATGGCGGATATATGGAGTTAGGTCACAGATTAGCCATGATCTCAATGAATGCCGGGACAGGCTCAAGGGACGAAATGACCTACTCCTGTTCCTCTCCACAGCGGTGCAGTAGGAAACCTCGCGCCCCTTCACCCCAGGGTGCCATCTATTAGTGTTTCAGTGCTGTATGCTGTTTTTAAAGACAGTCATAGCAAGCTATTCGACATCACAGCTGATCGTGATCGTGTCCATAACATGCACAATTCCAGCAAAGGCACAGAATAGCGATCGGGAATCCTGACTGAAAGTTTCTCCCTTGCCCCCTACCAGGGGTGCCCAGGCCAATTGTAGAGCCTCACCATCACCCCGACTGTGATTAGCTCACTTCGCACAGACTCTGGGTCTGGGGCCTTCTGGGTATCAATAGCAGAGTGCCACTCAAGGCAGTGCATTTACACACTGAGTCACTGGGGGACCTGTGGGCTGGTTCAGACTGACACTCCTCCATACTGTCAGCGCTCAGTGAAGGTAGAGAGCAGCAGATCGGACACTCTCCCCAGGCTGTCTGTTGGAACCTGACTTGTCTCTCCATTTGACTGATATTCCTAGGCTCAGTGCTGCTCTGAACTTTTCTCTCTTCTCCCAAGAATCAAATGCTCCATCCGACGCACTTCTCCTTCTCTCTACATTCTCACTGTTGAAGTCGAGACTCGTCACACCATCTCCCACTCTAACTCAGGAATTAATTTTAAGCTAACCCGCCTGGTGAGAAACTGGCCGAAGTCAATGGAAAGTAAAATCAGACGGGGTGTAAAACAGACGGCTGATCCAATTCCGGCAGTTTCCCGTCAGGCGGGTTAGGCTAAAATTACCCCCAGGACTGCAAAACCCAAACTCCTCGTCTCCTTCAGTATTCTCTACAACCTACAGGCTTTTACAACCCAAGCTTGGCGTCACCGAACCGTTCTGTCTCCATTTACCTCGTCTTTACTCCTACTTTTTTCAATATTGTAGAATCTATGCTAAGGGCCTTGGCCTTACTCCTTCATTTAAAAACCCCTGCCAGAGGCTGGGTTAAGGTTTTGAAAAAAGACATGATGTGAAGAAAATGAACTGAGGTGGAGGTGGTGGGGTGGTGTGTAAGTGGATCAATATCCTCATTAAAGGAAGAACTCTGGGAACAGGACAATGCATCGTCTTCCTGGGGTAACAACAGACCCATTTGAAAACAGCAATAGTAAGCAGGAACTTACCACCTCTCTCTTCTCTACTTCAAACCAACGGGAGATCCCGGGTAAGCTGTGTGTGAGGGTCAGGGTGGTGCGTTCAATCCAGAGACTCTACAGCAGGTCAGAGAATGATATAGAACCATTATTGCCACAAACTGTTACTCCAGTACCTCAGATTCCGAGACCCCAGCAACTCTCTCTCTCACACACCCCAGCAACTCTCTCTCTCACACACCTCAGCAACTCTCTCTCTCTCACACCCCAGCAACTCTCTCTCTCACACACCTCAGCAACTCTCTCTCTCACACACCTCAGCAACTTTCTCTCACACACACCCCAGCAACTCTCTCTCTCACACACCTCAGCAACTCTCTCTCACACACCCCAGCAACTCTCTCTCACACACACCCCAGCAACTCTCTCTCTCACACACCTCAGCAACTCTCTCTCACACACACCCCAGCAACTCTCTCTCACACACACGCCAGCAACTCTCTCTCACACACACGCCAGCAACTCTCTCTCACACACACCTCAGCAACTCTCTCTCTCTCACACCCCAGCAACTCTCTCTCACACACACCCCAGCAACTCTCTCTCTCACACCCCAGCAACTCTCTCTCTCTCACACCCCAGCAACTCTCTCTCACACACACCCCAGCAACTCTCTCTCTCACACACCCCAGCAACTCTCTCTCACACACACCCCAGAAACTCTCTCTCACACACACCTCAGCAACTCTCTCTCTCTCACACCCCAGCAACTCTCTCTCACACACACCCCAGCAACTCTCTCTCTCACACCCCAGCAACTCTCTCTCTCTCACACCCCAGCAACTCTCTCTCACACACACCCCAGCAACTCTCTCTCTCTCACACCCCAGCAACTCTCTCTCACACACACCCCAGCAACTCTCTCTCACACACACCTCAGCAACTCTCTCTCTCACACACACCCCAGCAACTCTCTCTCTCACACCCCAGCAACTCTCTCTCTCTCACACCCCAGCAACTCTCTCTCTCACACCCCAGCAACTCTCTCTCTCTCACACCCCAGCAACTCTCTCTCACACACACCCCAGCAACTCTCTCACACACACCCCAGCAACTCTCTCTCACACACACACCCCAGCAACTCTCTCTCTCTCACACACACCCCAGCAACTCTCTCTCTCACACACACCCCAGCAACTCTCTCTCTCACACACACCCCAGCAACTCTCTCTCACACACACACCCCAGCAACTCTCTCTCTCTCACACACACCCCAGCAACTCTCTCTCTCACACACACCCCAGCAACTCTCTCTCTCTCACACACACCCCAGCAACTCTCTCTCTCTCACACACACCCCAGCAACTCTCTCTCACACACACCCCAGCAACTCTCTCTCTCACACACACCCCAGCAACTCTCTCTCTCACACACCCCAGCAACTCTCTCTCTCACACACCCCAGCAACTCTCTCTCTCACACACCCCAGCAACTCTCTCTCACACACACCCCAGCAACTCTCTCTCACACACACCCCAGCAACTCTCTCTCACACACACCCCAGCAACTCTCTCTCACACACACCCCAGCAACTCTCTCTCACACACACCCCAGCAACTCTCTCTCTCTCACACCCCAGCAACTCTCTCTCACACACACCCCAGCAACTCTCTCTCACACACACCCCAGCAACTCTCTCACACACCCCAGCAACTCTCTCTCTCTCACGCCCCAGCAACTCTCTCTCTCTCACACACACCCCAGCAACTCTCTCTCACACACACCCCAGCAACTCTCTCTCACACACACCCCAGCAACTCTCTCTCTCTCACACCCCAGCAACTCTCTCTCTCTCACACCCCAGCAACTCTCTCTCTCTCACACCCCAGCAACTCTCTCTCTCTCACACCCCAGCAACTCTCTCTCACACACACCCCAGCAACTCTCTCTCTCTCACACCCCAGCAACTCTCTCTCACACACACCCCAGCAACTCTCTCTCACACACACCCCAGCAACTCTCTCTCACACACCCCAGCAACTCTCTCTCTCTCACGCCCCAGCAACTCTCTCTCTCTCACACCCCAGCAACTCTCTCTCACATACACCCCAGCAACTCTCTCTCACACACACCCCAGCAACTCTCTCTCTCTCACACCCCAGCAACTCTCTCTCACACACACCCCAGCAACTCTCTCTCACACACACCCCAGCAACTCTCTCTCACACACACCCCAGCAACTCTCTCTCACACACACCTCAGCAACTCTCTCTCACACACACCCCAGCAACTCTCTCTCACACACACCCCAGCAACTCTCTCTCACACACACCCCAGCAACTCTCTCTCACTCACACCCCAGCAACTCTCTCTCTCACACACCCCAGCAACTCTCTCTCACACACACCCCAGCAACTCTCTCTCACACACACCCCAGCAACTCTCTCTCACACACACCTCAGCAACTCTCTCTCACACACACCCCAGCAACTCTCTCTCTCACACACCCCAGCAACTCTCTCTCACACACACCCCAGCAACTCTCTCTCACACACACCCCAGCAACTCTCTCTCACACACACCCCAGCAACTCTCTCTCTCTCTCACACACCCCAGCAACTCTCTCTCACACACACCCCAGCAACGCTCTCTCACACACACCCCAGCAACTCTCTCTCTCTCACACACCCCAGCAACTCTCTCTCACACACACCTCAGCAACTCTCTCTCACACCCCAGCAACTCTCTCTCTCTCTCACACCCCAGCAACTCTCTCTCACACACACCCCAGCAACTCTCTCTCACACACACCCCAGCAACTCTCTCTCTCTCACACCCCAGCAACTCTCTCTCACACACACCCCAGCAACTCTCTCTCACACACACCCCAGCAACTCTCTCTCACACACACCCCAGCAACTCTCTCTCTCTCACACCCCAGCAACTCTCTCTCACACACACCCCAGCAACTCTCTCTCACACACACACCCCAGCAACTCTCTCTCACACACACCCCAGCAACTCTCTCTCACACACACCCCAGCAACTCTCTCTCACACACACCCCAGCAACTCTCTCTCACACACACCCCAGCAACTCTCTCTCACACACACCCCAGCAACTCTCTCTCACACACACCCCAGCAACTCCCTCTCTCTCACACCCCAGCAACTCTCTCTCTCACACACACCCCAGCAACTCTCTCTCACACACACCCCAGCAACTCTCTCTCACACACATCCCAGCAACTCTCTCTCACACACGCCAGCAACTCTCTCTCACACACACCCCAGCAACTCTCTCTCACACACGCCCCAGCAACTCTCTCACACACACACCCCAGCAACTCTCTCTCTCACACACACCCCAGCAACACTCTCTCTCACACACCCCAGCAACTCTCTCTCACACACACCCCAGCAACTCTCTCTCTCTCACACCCCAGCAACTCTCTCTCACACACACCCCAGCAACTCTCTCTCACACACACCCCAGCAACTCTCTCTCTCTCACACCCCAGCAACTCTCTCTCTCTCACACCCCAGCAACTCTCTCTCTCTCACACCCCAGCAACTCTCTCTCACACACACCCCAGCAACTCTCTCTCACACACCCCAGCAACTCTCTCTCTCTCACGCCCCAGCAACTCTCTCTCTCTCACACCCCAGCAACTCTCTCTCACATACACCCCAGCAACTCTCTCTCTCTCACACCCCAGCAACTCTCTCTCACACACACCCCAGCAACACTCTCTCTCACACACGCCAGCAACTCTCTCTCTCTCACACCCCAGCAACTCTCTCTCTCTCACACCCCAGCAACTCTCTCTCACACACACCCCAGCAACTCTCTCTCACACACACCCCAGCAACTCTCTCTCACACACACCCCAGCAACTCTCTCACACACACCCCAGCAACTCTCTCTCTCACACACACCCCAGCAACACTCTCTCTCACACACCCCAGCAACTCTCTCTCACACACGCCAGCAACTCTCTCTCTCTCACACCCCAGCAACTCTCTCTCACACACACCTCAGCAACTCTCTCTCACACACACCCCAGCAACTCTCTCTCTCTCACACCCCAGCAACTCTCTCTCACACACACCTCAGCAACTCTCTCTCACACACACCCCAGCAACTCTCTCTCACACACACCCCAGCAACTCTCTCGCACACACACCCCAGCAACTCTCTCTCTCTCACACCCCAGCAACTCTCTCTCACACACACCTCAGCAACTCTCTCTCTCTCACACCCCAGCAACTCTCTCTCACACACACCTCAGCAACTCTCTCTCACACACACCCCAGCAACTCTCTCTCTCTCACACCCCAGCAACTCTCTCTCACACACACCTCAGCAACTCTCTCTCACACACACCCCAGCAACTCTCTCTCACACACACCCCAGCAACTCTCTCTCACACACACCCCAGCAACTCTCTCTCTCACACACACCTCAGCAACTCTCTCTCACACACACCCCAGCAACTCTCTCGCACACACACCCCAGCAACTCTCTCTCTCTCACACCCCAGCAACTCTCTCTCACACACATCCCAGCAACTCTCTCTCACACACACCCCAGCAACTCTCTCACACACACACCCCAGCAACTCTCTCTCTCACACACACCCCAGCAACACTCTCTCTCACACACCCCAGCAACTCTCTCTCACACACGCCAGCAACTCTCTCTCTCTCACACCCCAGCAACTCTCTCTCACACACACCTCAGCAACTCTCTCTCTCTCACACCCCAGCAACTCTCTCTCACACACACCTCAGCAACTCTCTCTCACACACACCCCAGCAACTCTCTCTCTCTCACACCCCAGCAACTCTCTCTCACACACACCTCAGCAACTCTCTCTCACACACACCCCAGCAACTCTCTCTCACACACACCCCAGCAACTCTCTCGCACACACACCCCAGCAACTCTCTCTCTCTCACACCCCAGCAACTCTCTCTCTCATACACCCCAGCAACTCTCTCTCTCACACACCCCAGCAACTCTCTCTCACACACACCCCAGCAACTCTCTCTCACACACACCCCAGCAACTCTCTCTCTCACACACCCCAGCAACTCTCTCTCTCACACACCCCAGCAACTCTCTCTCACACACACCCCAGCAACTCTCTCTCACACACACCCCAGCAACTCTCTCTCTCTCACACCCCAGCAACTCTCTCTCACACACACCCCAGCAACTCTCTCTCACACACACCCCAGCAACTCTCTCTCACACACACCTCAGCAACTCTCTCTCACACACACCCCAGCAACTCTCTCTCACACACATCCCAGCAACTCTCTCTCACACACGCCAGCAACTCTCTCTCACACACACCCCAGCAACTCTCTCTCACACACGCCCCAGCAACTCTCTCACACACACACCCCAGCAACTCTCTCTCTCACACACCCCAGCAACTCTCTCTCTCTCACACCCCAGCAACTCTCTCTCTCTCACACCCCAGCAACTCTCTCTCACACACACCCCAGCAACTCTCTCTCTCTCACACCCCAGCAACTCTCTCTCACACACACCCCAGCAACTCTCTCTCACACACACCCCAGCAACTCTCTCTCACACACCCCAGCAACTCTCTCTCTCTCACGCCCCAGCAACTCTCTCTCTCTCACACCCCAGCAACTCTCTCTCACATACACCCCAGCAACTCTCTCTCTCTCACACCCCAGCAACTCTCTCTCACACACACCCCAGCAACACTCTCTCTCACACACGCCAGCAACTCTCTCTCTCTCACACCCCAGCAACTCTCTCTCTCTCACACCCCAGCAACTCTCTCTCACACACACCCCAGCAACTCTCTCTCACACACACCCCAGCAACTCTCTCTCACACACACCCCAGCAACTCTCTCACACACACACCCCAGCAACTCTCTCTCTCACACACACCCCAGCAACACTCTCTCTCACACACCCCAGCAACTCTCTCTCACACACGCCAGCAACTCTCTCTCTCTCACACCCCAGCAACTCTCTCTCACACACACCTCAGCAACTCTCTCTCTCTCACACCCCAGCAACTCTCTCTCACACACACCTCAGCAACTCTCTCTCACACACACCCCAGCAACTCTCTCTCACACACACCTCAGCAACTCTCTCTCACACACACCCCAGCAACTCTCTCTCACACACACCCCAGCAACTCTCTCGCACACACACCCCAGCAACTCTCTCTCTCTCACACCCCAGCAACTCTCTCTCACACACACCTCAGCAACTCTCTCTCACACACACCCCAGCAACTCTCTCTCTCTCACACCCCAGCAACTCTCTCTCACACACACCTCAGCAACTCTCTCTCACACACACCCCAGCAACTCTCTCTCTCACACACACCTCAGCAACTCTCTCTCACACACACCCCAGCAACTCTCTCTCACACACGCCAGCAACTCTCTCTCTCTCACACCCCAGCAACTCTCTCTCACACACACCTCAGCAACTCTCTCTCTCTCACACCCCAGCAACTCTCTCTCACACACACCTCAGCAACTCTCTCTCACACACACCCCAGCAACTCTCTCTCTCTCACACCCCAGCAACTCTCTCTCACACACACCTCAGCAACTCTCTCTCACACACACCCCAGCAACTCTCTCTCACACACACCCCAGCAACTCTCTCGCACACACACCCCAGCAACTCTCTCTCTCTCACACCCCAGCAACTCTCTCTCTCATACACCCCAGCAACTCTCTCTCTCACACACCCCAGCAACTCTCTCTCACACACACCCCAGCAACTCTCTCTCACACACACCCCAGCAACTCTCTCTCTCACACACCCCAGCAACTCTCTCTCTCACACACCCCAGCAACTCTCTCTCACACACACCCCAGCAACTCTCTCTCACACACACCCCAGCAACTCTCTCTCACACACACCCCAGCAACTCTCTCTCACACACACCCCAGCAACTCTCTCTCTCACACCCCAGCAACTCTCTCTCACACACACCCCAGCAACTCTCTCTCACACACCTCAGCAACTCTCTCCCTCACACCTCAGCAACTCTCTCTCACACACACCCCAGCAACTCTCTCTCACACACACCTCAGCAACTCTCTCTCTCACACCCCAGCAACTCTCTCTCACACACACCCCAGCAACTCTCTCTCACACACACCCCAGCAACTCTCTCTCACACACACCTCAGCAACTCTCTCTCACACACACCCCAGCAACTCTCTCTCACACACACCCCAGCAACTCTCTCTCTCACACCCCAGCAACTCTCTCTCACACACCCCAGCAACTCTCTCTCTCACACACCCCAGCAACTCTCTCTCACACACACCCCAGCAACTCTCTCTCACACACACCCCAGCAACTCTCTCTCACACACACCTCAGCAACTCTCTCTCACACACACCCCAGCAACTCTCTCTCTCACACACCCCAGCAACTCTCTCTCTCACACACCCCAGCAACTCTCTCTCACACACACCTCAGCAACTCTCTCTCACACACACCCCAGCAACTCTCTCTCTCACACACCCCAGCAACTCTCTCTCACACACACCCCAGCAACTCTCTCTCTCACACACACCCCAGCAACTCTCTCTCTCTCACACCCCAGCAACTCTCTCTCTCACACACCCCAGCAACTCTCTCTCTCACACACCCCAGCAACTCTCTCTCACACACACCCCAGCAACTCTCTCTCACACACACCCCAGCAACTCTCTCTCACACACACCCCAGCAACTCTCTCTCACACACACCCCAGCAACTCTCTCTCACACACACCCCAGCAACTCTCTCTCACACACACCCCAGCAACTCTCTCTCTCTCACACACACCCCAGCAACTCTCTCTCTCACACACCCCAGCAACGCTCTCTCACACACACCCCAGCAACTCTCTCTCACACACGCCCCAGCAACTCTCTCTCTCTCACACCCCAGCAACTCTCTCTCTCTCACACCCCAGCAACTCTCTCTCACATACACCCCAGCAACTCTCTCTCACACACACCCCAGCAACTCTCTCTCTCTCACACCCCAGCAACTCTCTCTCACACACACCCCAGCAACTCTCTCTCACACACACCCCAGCAACTCTCTCTCACACACACCTCAGCAACTCTCTCTCACACACACCCCAGCAACTCTCTCTCACACACACCCCAGCAACTCTCTCTCACTCACACCCCAGCAACTCTCTCTCTCACACACCCCAGCAACTCTCTCTCACACACACCCCAGCAACTCTCTCTCTCACACACCCCAGCAACTCTCTCTCACACACACCCCAGCAACTCTCTCTCACACACACCCCAGCAACTCTCTCTCTCTCTCACACACCCCAGCAACTCTCTCTCACACACACCTCAGCAACTCTCTCTCACACCCCAGCAACTCTCTCTCTCTCTCACACCCCAGCAACTCTCTCTCACACACACCCCAGCAACTCTCTCTCACACACACCCCAGCAACTCTCTCTCTCTCACACCCCAGCAACTCTCTCTCACACACACCCCAGCAACTCTCTCTCACACACACCCCAGCAACTCTCTCTCTCTCACACCCCAGCAACTCTCTCTCACACACACCCCAGCAACTCTCTCTCACACACACCCCAGCAACTCTCTCTCTCTCACACCCCAGCAACTCTCTCTCACACACACCCCAGCAACTCTCTCTCACACACACCCCAGCAACTCTCTCTCACACACACCCCAGCAACTCTCTCTCACACACACCCCAGCAACTCTCTCTCACACACACCCCAGCAACTCTCTCTCTCTCACACACCCCAGCAACTCTCTCTCACACACACCTCAGCAACTCTCTCTCTCACACACCCCAGCAACTCTCTCTCACACACACCCCAGCAACTCTCTCTCACACACACCCCAGCAACTCTCTCTCACACACACCCCAGCAACTCTCTCGCACACACACCCCAGCAACTCTCTCTCACACACCTCAGCAACTCTCTCTCTCACACACCCCAGCAACTCTCTCTCACACACACCCCAGCAACTCTCTCTCACACACACCCCAGCAACTCTCTCTCTCACACACCCCAGCAACTCTCTCTCACACACACCCCAGCAACTCTCTCTCTCACACACCCCAGCAACTCTCTCTCACACACACCTCAGCAACTCTCTCTCTCACACCCCAGCAACTCTCTCTCACACACACCCCAGCAACTCTCTCTCACACACACCCCAGCAACTCTCTCTCACACACACCCCAGCAACTCTCTCTCACACACACCCCAGCAACTCTCTCTCACACCCCAGCAACTCTCTCTCTCACACCCCAGCAACTCTCTCTCACACACCCCAGCAACTCTCTCTCACACACACCCCAGCAACTCTCTCTCACACACACCTCAGCAACTCTCTCTCTCACACACCCCAGCAACTCTCTCTCACACACCCCAGCAACTCTCTCTCTCACACACCCCAGCAACTCTCTCTCACACACACCCCAGCAACTCTCTCACACACACACCCCAGCAACTCTCTCACACACACCCCAGCAACTCTCTCTCTCTCACACCTCAGCAACTCTCTCGCACACACACCCCAGCAACTCTCTCTCACACACCCCAGCAACTCTCTCTCTCTCACACCCCAGCAACTCTCTCTCACACACACCCCAGCAACTCTCTCACACACACACCCCAGCAACTCTCTCTCACACACACCCCAGCAACTCTCTCTCTCTCACACCTCAGCAACTCTCTCGCACACACACCCCAGCAACTCTCTCTCTCACACACCTCAGCAACTCTCTCTCACACACACCCCAGCAACTCTCTCTCACACACACACCCCAGCAACTCTCTCTCTCTCACACCTCAGCAACTCTCTCTCTCACACACCCCAGCAACTCTCTCTCACACACACCCCAGCAACTCTCTCTCACACACACCCCAGCAACTCTCTCTCACACACACCCCAGCAACTCTCTCTCTCTCACACCCCAGCAACTCTCTCTCTCACACACCCCAGCAACTCTCTCTCACACACACCCCAGCAACTCTCTCTCTCACACCTCAGCAACTCTCTCTCTCTCACACCCCAGCAACTCTCTCTCACACACACCCCAGCAACTCTCTCTCACACACACCCCAGCAACTCTCTCTCTCTCACACCCCAGCAACTCTCTCTCTCTCACACCCCAGCAACTCTCTCTCACACACACCCCAGCAACTCTCTCTCTGTCACACCTCAGCAACTCTCTCTCTCACACACCCCAGCAACTCTCTCTCTCTCACACCTCAGCAACTCTCTCTCTCACACACCCCAGCAACTCTCTCTCACACACCCCAGCAACTCTCTCTCTCTCACACCTCAGCAACTCTCTCTCTCTCACACCCCAGCAACTCTCTCTCTCACACACCCCAGCAACTCTCTCTCACACAGACCCCAGCAACTCTCTCTCTCACACCCCAGCAACTCTCTCTCACACACACCCCAGCAACTCTCTCTCACACACACCCCAGCAACTCTCTCTCACACACACCCCAGCAACTCTCTCTCACACACACCCCAGCAACTCTCTCTCACACACACCCCAGCAACTCTCTCTCACACATACCCCAGCAACTCTCTCTCACACACACCCCAGCAACTCTCCCTCACACACACCCCAGCAACTCTCTCTCTCTCACACCCCAGCAACTCTCTCTCTCTCACACCCCAGCAACTCTCTCTCTCTCACACCCCAGCAACTCTCTCTCTCTCACACCCCAGCAACTCTCTCTCTCTCACACCCCAGCAACTCTCTCACACACACCCCAGCAACTCTCTCTCTCACACACCCCAGCAACTCTCTCTCACACACACCCCAGCAACTCTCTCTCTCTCACACCCCAGCAACTCTCTCTCACACACACCCCAGCAACTCTCTCTCTCTCACACCCCAGCAACTCTCTCTCTCTCACACCCCAGCAACTCTCTCTCTCTCACACCCCAGCAACTCTCTCTCTCTCACACCCCAGCAACTCTCTCTCTCTCACACCCCAGCAACTCTCTCTCACACACCCCAGCAACTCTCTCTCACACACCCCAGCAACTCTCTCTCTCTCACACCCCAGCAACTCTCTCTCTCTCACACCCCAGCAACTCTCTCTCACACACACCCCAGCAACTCACTCTCACACACACCTCAGCAACTCTCTCTCACACACCCCAGCAACTCTCTCTCTCACACACCCCAGCAACTCTCTCTCACACACACCTCAGCAACTCTCTCTCACACACACCTCAGCAACTCTCTCTCTCTCACACACCCCAGCAACTCTCTCTCACACACACCCCAGCAACTCTCTCTCACACACACCCCAGCAACTCTCTCATACATAATCACAGACCCCAGCAAATTTCTCACAACACACACAGACCCCAGCAACTCTCCCTCAACACCACCCACCACCCCCCCGCCAATCCCCACCACCAGCTACCTCCTTCCCAATATCCACAAACAGGACTGTCCCGGTCGATCCATCGTTTCAGCCTGTTCTTGCCCCGCGGAACTTATTTCTTCCCATCTCAACTCTTTTCTCCCCTTGTCCAGTATCTTCCGACCTACATCCGCGACTCTTCCGACGCTCTCCGCCACTTTAACAGTTTCCAGTTCCCCGGCCCTAACCGTCTCCTTTTCACCATGGATGTCCAGTCTACACAACCATCCCCTACCAGGACGGCTGGTTGGACCTCCTTGAACAGTCCCGATCCACCACCACCCTCCTCCGCCTGGCTGAACTTGATCTTACGTTGAACAACTTCTCCTTTGACTCCACTCACTTCCTCCGAATAAAAGGTGTCGCTATGGGAACCCGTATGGGTCCCAGCTATGCCTGCCGTTTTGTGGGATTCGTGGAACATTCCTTGTTCCAGTCCTACTCGGGTCCTCTCTCTTACCTCTTCTTCTGATACATTGATGATTGTATCAGTGCTGCTTCCTGCTCTCGCCCCAAACTGGAAAATTTCATCAACTTTGCTTCCAATTTCCGCCCTTCCCTCGCCTTCACACGGTCCATCTCCGACTCTTCCCTTCCTCGACTTCTCCATCTCCATTTCTGGGGATAGGCTGTCAACCAATATCTATTATAAGCTCACCGACTCCCACAGCTACCTTGATTACACTTCCTCCCACCCCGCTTCCTGTAAGGACTCTATTTTCTTCTCCTAGTTTCTCCGTCTCTGTCGCATCTGTTCTGACGATGCCACCTTCCACACCAGTGTTTCCGATATGTCTTCCTTTTTCCTCACCCGAGGATTCCCCTCCACTATAGTTGATGGGGCCCTCAACTGTGTCTATCTCATTTCCAGCACTTCTGCCCTCACCCTTTCCCCTCCCTCCCCGAACCATGATAGGGTCCCCCTTCTCCTCAACCTTCCATCCCACCAGGCTCTACATTCAACGTATTATCCTCTGCCATCTCCAGCACAAAGCCACCACCAAACACATCTTCCCCTCCCCTCCCCTTTCAGCATTCCGAAGGGACCGCTCCCTCCACGACCCCCTAGTCCACTCTTCCATCACCCCCAACACCTGCTCTCCTTCCCATGGCACCTTCCCGTGCGAACGCAGGAGATGCAACACTTGCCCTTTCACCTCCTCCCTTCCCACCATCCAGGGCCCAAAACACAACTTCCAGGTGAAACAGCGATTTACTTGTACTTCTTTCAATTTAGTATATTGTACTCGCTGCTCACAATCCGGTCTCCTCTATCTTGGGGAGACCAAACGCAGATTGGGTGATCACTTTGCTGAACACCTCCTCTCAGTTTGCAAGCATGACCCTGACCTGCCGGTCGCTTGCCATTTTAATTCCCCGTCCTACTCCCACTCTGTCCTCGGCCTCTTACACTGTTCCAATGAAACTCAACGGAAGCTCGAGGAACAGCACCTCATCTTTTGATTCGGCAAATTTACAACCTTCCGGACTAAACATTGATTTCAGTAACTCCAGATTATAACCACTGCTCCTATTTTTTTCGGACAGCAGGTGCTGGTAATGGTTCTGCTATTGCCATTTACACTCTAGAGCCATCGTTTGTTTCTTTACTTGCCCCATTACCACCCTCCTTGCCTTGCACCATCATCCCTTTTGTTATTTAACCACTCCTGCCCTCCACCCTATCAGAGATCTTCCCTTTTGTTCTTTCCTCCCCTCCCCTTCCTCCCCCCCTTTCCCTGGCTCTGTACTTGCTCAAAAATTGTTTAATCTTCAACTTCTTCCTGTTCTGACGAAGGGTCATCGACCTGAAACGTTAACTCTGTTACTTTCTCCACAAGTGCTGCCTGACTTGCTGAGTATTTCCAGCATTTTCTGTTTTTATGGCAGACTCCCGCAACTCTCACTCGCACGCAGACCCCAGCGCCTCACTCACACGCAGACCCCAGCGTCTCACTCACACGCAGACCCCAGCGCCTCACTCACACGCAGACCCCAGCGTCTCACTCACACGCAGACCCCAGCGTCTCACTCACACGCAGACCCCAGCGTCTCACTCACACGCAGACCCCAGCGTCTCACTCACACGCAGACCCCAGCGTCTCACTCACTCACACCCAGACCCCAGCGTCTCACTCACACGCAGACCCCAGCGCCTCACTCACACGCAGACCCCAGCGTCTCACTCACACCCAGACCCCAGCGTCTCACTCACACGCAGACCCCAGCGTCTCACTCACACGCAGACCCCAGCGTCTCACTCACACGCAGACCCCAGCGTCTTATTCACTCACACGCAGACCCCAGCGCCTCACTCACTCACACGCAGACCCCAGCGCCTCACTCACACGCAGACCCCAGCGCCTCACTCACACACAGACAGACCCCAGCGTCTCACTCACACACACACAGACACGCAGACCCCAGCGTCTCACTCACACACAGACCCCAGCGCCTCACTCACACGCAGACCCCAGCGTCTCACTTGCACGCAGACCCCAGCGTCTCACTCGCACAGACTCCAGCGCCTCACTCACACGCAGACCCCAGCGCCTCACTCACACGCAGACCCCAGCGCCTCACTCACACGCAGACCCCAGCGCCTCACTCACACGCAGACCCCAGCGCCTCACTCGCACGCACGCAGACCCCAGCGCCTCACTCGCACGCAGACCCCAGCGTCTCATTCGCACGCAGACCCCAGCGTCTCACTCGCACGCAGACCCCAGCGCCTCACTCGCACGCAGACCCCAGCGTCTCACTCGCACGCAGACCCCAGCGTCTCACTCGCACGCAGACCCCAGCGTCTCACTCGCACGCAGACCCCAGCGTCTCACTCACACACAGACAGACCCCAGCGTCTCACTCACACACAGACAGACCCCAGCGTCTCACTCACACACAGACCCCAGCGTCTCACTCACACACAGACAGACCCCAGCGCCTCACTCACACACAGACAGACCCCAGCGTCTCACTCACACACAGACAGACCCCAGCGTCTCACTCACACGCAGACCCCAGCGTCTCACTCACACACAGACAGACCCCAGCGTCTCACTCACACGCAGACCCCAGCGCCTCACTCGCACGCACGCAGACCCCAGCGCCTCACTCGCACGCACGCAGACCCCAGCGTCTCACTCACACGCAGACCCCAGCGTCTCACTCACACGCAGACCCCAGCGTCTCACTCACACGCAGACCCCAGCGTCTCACTCACACACAGACCCCAGCGTCTCACTCACACACAGACCCCAGCGTCTCACTCACACACAGACAGACCCCAGCGTCTTACTCACACGCAGACCCCAGCGCCTCACTCACACGCAGACCCCAGCGTCTCACTCACACGCAGACCCCAGCGTCTCACTCACACGCAGACCCCAGCGTCTCACTCACACACAGACCCCAGCGTCTCACTCACACACAGACAGACCCCAGCGTCTTACTCACACGCAGACCCCAGCGCCTCACTCACACACAGACCCCAGCGTCTCACTCACACGCAGACCCCAGCGTCTCACTCACACACAGACCCCAGCGTCTCACTCACACACAGACAGACCCCAGCGTCTCACTCACACGCAGACCCCAGCGTCTCACTCACACGCAGACCCCAGCGTCTCACTCACACGCAGACCCCAGCGCCTCACTCACACACAGACCCCAGCATCTCACTCACACGCAGACCCCAGCGCCTCACTCACACGCAGACCCCAGCGTCTCACTCACACACAGACCCCAGCGTCTCACTCACACGCAGACCCCAGCGTCTCACTCACACACAGACCCCAGCGTCTCACTCACACACAGACCCCAGCATCTCACTCACACGCAGACCCCAGCGTCTCACTCACACACAGACCCCAGCGTCTCACTCACACACAGACCCCAGCGTCTCACTCACACACAGACCCCAGCGTCTCACTCACACACAGACCCCAGCGTCTCACTCACACACAGACCCCAGCGTCTCACTCACTCACACACAGACCCCAGCGTCTCACTCACTCACACACAGACCCCAGCGTCTCACTCACACACAGACCCCAGCGTCTCACTCACACACAGACCCCAGCGTCTCACTCACACACAGACCCCAGCGCCTCACTCACTCACACGCAGACCCCAGCGCCTCACTCACACGCAGACCCCAGCGTCTCACTCACACGCAGACCCCAGCGTCTCACTCACACACAGACCCCAGCGTCTCACTCACACACAGACAGACCCCAGCGTCTTACTCACACGCAGACCCCAGCGCCTCACTCACACGCAGACCCCAGCGTCTCACTCACACGCAGACCCCAGCGTCTCACTCACACGCAGACCCCAGCGTCTCACTCACACACAGACCCCAGCGTCTCACTCACACACAGACAGACCCCAGCGTCTTACTCACACGCAGACCCCAGCGCCTCACTCACACACAGACCCCAGCGTCTCACTCACACACAGACCCCAGCGCCTCACTCACACACAGACAGACCCCAGCGTCTCACTCACACACAGACCCCAGCGTCTCACTCACACACACACAGACCCCAGCGTCTCACTCACAGACAGACCCCAGCGCCTCACTCACACACAGACCCCAGCGTCTCACTCACTCACACACAGACCCCAGCGTCTCACTCACTCACACACAGACCCCAGCGTCTCACTCACACACAGACCCCAGCGTCTCACTCACACACAGACCCCAGCGTCTCACTCACAGACAGACCCCAGCGCCTCACTCACACACAGACCCCAGCGTCTCACTCACTCACACACAGACCCCAGCGTCTCACTCACACACAGACCCCAGCGTCTCACTCACTCACACACAGACCCCAGCGTCTCACTCACACACAGACCCCAGCGTCTCACTCACACACAGACCCCAGCGCCTCACTCACACACAGACCCCAGCGTCTCACTCACTCACACACAGACCCCAGCGTCTCACTCACACACAGACCCCAGCGCCTCACTCACACACACACAGACCCCAGCGTCTCACTCACACACAGACAGACCCCAGCGTCTCACTCACACACACACAGACCCTAGCGCCTCACACACAGACACACAGACCCCAGCGCCTCACTCACACTTATACTCCAATATGCACAGCGGAAGCTGCTGTTTTCTAGAAATTATGTTTCACTCTGAATCCTCCAGTCTATTTTTCTTTTATAAGAAATCTGTAGAAAGAATCAGTTTAGTAATATACATACATTTTCTCTATAAAAACAGAAAAGCTGGATTTTGCAGCAAGTACAGAGATACTGGGAGGGAAAGACAAAATGAACTGTTGTCTGTGGAGTCTCTGGACCCCCATAACCCCAATAAAAGATATTTGATTACCCGTGCATCAGTCTAACTAACCTGATTCCCTGCTCTGCCAGCCGGTCTCTGACTGGGAGGGAATGGTTTGCAACAGGCACATTGAACATAAAACATTCAGAAGCCACAGGGCTGGGGTGGGTTATTCAGACAGGGCTCCCACTCTTGATCTCTATCCAATGACCCCTGCTGGAAGTGCATGTTTGGATGCTGAGAGAGGATGGAATCTGACCTCAGCTATGATGCCTTTAACTGTCGAATAGCCTGCTGACATTCATCGTTTGGGCTTACACAGGAAGGATAGGAACTTTGGGAAGGCAGCGGAAGTCAGTAACACCTGTGGAACTGCACTCTAACAAGTGCCACAGCCCAGTGGACAATCTTCACCTGCGAGTGTAGACGGTGAACCAGAGCAGGCTATTTTTCCATGGGATGCATTACGGCTAAGCCCAATCACGTCCTGATCCAGCACTTTCACCAAAGGATTGTAATCAGGAAGGAACAGGAAACTTGACTGATTTTTCTCTCTCCCCTAACAGGGGTAGTGAGGACAACTGTAGATTTCTCTCAATCTCTCCATCCACTTGCAAATTTTGTCTCAGTCCTTCTGTGGTTCCATGGCTGTCTCATCAGACTTGATTTCCTCTCTCTTCCAGCTTGGTATCACCGGTGAATTTCACCAACTTGCATTGTTTCTGAATCCAGGTCATTTATGTAGATCAGAAACAGTAGGGGTTCCAGCACTGATCATTGGGTCACTCCACTCAGCACATCTCCCCGGCCCAATTCACTCCTCTACTCAGTATCCCTGTTCATCTCCAGCACCTTCCAGTTCTGATGAAAGGTCATCAACCTGAAACGTTAACTCTGTTTCTTTCTCCACAGATGCTGCCTGACATGCTGAGTGCTTCCAGCACTTTTTGTTTTAATTTCCTATTCTCCAACTTGTTGTTCCACAGACATCAGCCACGATTTTACCAAGTGCATTCCATCTATGGCCACCTCCCACTGACAGACTCCTTCAGCAGACATCATTACTGCTTCTTGTGCGGCATAGTCTTGTAAACTATAAGTATCAGTGTCTTGCTGCAAAGAGCAGGCCAACTGGAAGAGTGGGAGAGGCTACGGGATCTGCAGCTAACGTTAGTGATACATACTACACTCACCTTGAACTCATTCTCCTTGTCCTTTGAACCTTTGTGGAAAGGTCTGTCGTACCGAAAGCGCCTGACATTGTTTACACGGTAGAAGCTCTTGATCCGGTCCGGAACTCTCTCCATCTGAAGAACTTCCACGTTCTCCGGAATCGGGGACACCGCATAAATCTGCAGATCTACACGCAAGGTCAAAGAAAACCGCACAGCAAAAAATAGTCCTCTCCGTCACCTTACAATAATAATATCCAACAAGGTCCACCGTCATCTGCAGGATAATCGCTGCTTCCTCTGGTTAATGGCCAGGCAAACAGTGGCTTTGTTTAACAATGTTCTTATTACAATTTTCCCTCTTCCTCTCCTGAAAGTGCTGCCACTTTCTGGGATCTGGTTCCATGGACACCTGCAGTCCCCTGGTACCTTGCCCAATTGGCCTTGCTTCATGTGTGCGACTAGTCAGTGAGTGTTGACTGTCTATTCAATCATAGAGGGGATCACAGCTGAGCTCGATCGCCTATATTGGACAGGGATCAGGGTGGGGCACCCTGGCTGATTTTGGCACTCCCTAGGCCAGGGCAGCTGAGGCCAACTTACTATCACCATCGCTGAGATCAGCTGACTCAGCAGAGCCTGGGAATCGGATTTGGGACCTCCTGGGCTGTTATGGCTCAGCTGCTCACTGCCGTAACCAGCTCAGCCACTGGGGAATCCGCTCAAGGTGGAAGGATACACTGTGCGTCAGACTGCAAGATGGTTTCATCTGGCTGGTTGAGATGCTGCATGGCAATGGCTTGTGGGAATTCAGTCAGCATCCTCTGCTGAAAGGCCTCCAGTCTCTCGTAATCATGACCACGGCACACAAACTCCTTGTTCTGGGGTGAGAGGAGAGAACAAACAGGAAGGGTTAGACTGATGGAACAATCAACAAAGAATGGTTAATGCTTTGGGCAGGAACGCTTATTTCAGCTGAATAATCGATTGTTTTTTTTATATAATATATATATTATATATATATATTAAAAGTCTTGGTAATGTGGTGCACTTTCTGCCCACAAACTTCACTTCTGGTTGTCATGATTTTTGGTAACGCTTTTATGTCAACATGTAACACTGAAGCGGTCTATGTACACAGTTATAATGGGAATCTCCTAATTAAACAGCTCCTGGGTTTACTATAGCCGCAGGCTGTGGACATTAGGTGACTCTTTGGAGCAAGTTCCTTCCAACTCGGTAACCAGAGGATACAGATTTAAGGTGATTGGCAAAAGAACCAGAGGCGACATGAGGAAACATTTTTTTTACACAGAGTTGTTGTGTCCTCAATCCACTGTCTGAAAGGGTGGTGGAAGTAGATTCAATAATAATTTTCAAAAGGGAATTGCATAAATACTTGAAGGGAAAACATTTACAGGGCTATGGGGAAAGAGCAGGGGAGTGGGACTAATTGGATAGCTCTTTCAAAGAGCCGGCACAGGCACGATGGACCGAATGGCCTCCTCCTGTGCTGTAACATACTATGATACTATGAACTCCGTCATCATCTTGTAAGTGATCAAAACTTATGTTCAGCAACTGACTGTAGGCAATGCCATAGCCAATTTACTGGTATATAAAAACAAAGAATATGATGGGCACTGGCAAAAGCAAGGTGAAGGTCACACTGTGACAGCCAGTGAATTTTTATCTAAGTTGGTCACCTCAATAAAGTGAGTTAACGGATCAACACCTCACTCTCCAGTTTGAAGCAAGAAATCTGATCCAAAGTGCGCAAAATCATGCTGGCTTTTTAATTCAGGTGAGGGATATCATTGCTGGGGAATGCAAGATATTTCAGGCATCCAGGTCACATGGGTTAGATACAGAGTAAAGCTCCCTCTACACTGTCCCATCAAACACTCCCAGGGCAGGTACAGCATGGGTTAGATACAGAGTAAAGCTCCCTCTACACTGTCCCATCAAACACTCCCAGGGCAGGTACAGCATGGGTTAGATACAGAGTAAAGCTCCCTCTACACTGTCCCATCAAACACTGCCAGGGCAGGTACAGCATGGGTTAGATACAGAGTAAAGCTCCCTCTACACTGTCCCATCAAACACTCCCAGGGCAGGTACAGCATGGGTTAGATACAGAGTAAAACTCTCTCTACACTGTCCCATCAAACACTGCCAGAGTGGGTACAGCATGGGTTAGATACAGAGTAAAACTCTCTCTACACTGTCCCATCAAACACTGCCAGAGTGGGTACAGCATGGGTTAAGTACAGAGTAAAGCTCCCTCTACACTGTCCCATCAAACACTGCCAGGGCAGGTACAGCATGGGTTAGATACAGAGTAAAGCGCCACCTGCTCCGCCCCAAAAGATACTCAGATGTGAAATTCTAACATGCCTCAGCCCAACCTGAGAATAGCACATCCTACTGCAGTAGTCTGGCACATTTTTAGTCTTCACATCAGCAATTCAGCAGTCTCGCTGAGTGGGATTGCCAACGTAATCCCAATTAATTCTCAGTTATAGGCAGTTTTGCGCTTTAGGTTCATGCCCAGTGGAATCTGAATCTGAACTGAGACTCTCCAAACTGTCACATTGGACCGAAACAGCTTGCAGCAGACCGAGGAGATTTTCATTATGTCTCTGGGCTGGAGCGTAACCCAGATTCCAGAATTGAAAAAGCAGTGTATTAACCCAATGTACCACCCAAACCTGTGCCCAGAACTTATACCACACAAGGACATTCTGTAGGAAATGTTGTGCTACAAAAAATACATTCTCTCCGCAACCACATTGACACCAACAAAGCCATTAAAAACCAGGACTGAAACCAACAAATATTAACGGCGCCTGCAAGGACAGGCACAAAAACAGGTGATGGAATAAAACCAGTGCACTCACACACTGCTCGACATCACCGCATGCTGCAACACATCTGCCCATTGTAAGTTTACCTTATTACTGCAAAAACCAATTTATTGGATATGCAATCATGCTTTAAACATGGAAGGCCCTCAAAATTATTACTTCAGAATGTAATGTAAATTCTGCCCCACAATGTGATATCTGCTTTTGTCAAGTCAGTAAGAAAATCAACTTGTATGCCTGTAAATGAGTGTCTCCACGTGATTCCGACACTCTGTGTCTCCAAGTGTGTTATCTGGTTAGCAACACTTGGAGTAATGTTTGCCATCATGGACCTGACAAATCCTCGGTACTAACCATGCACAACCACTAGAGGGCAGCCTAACCACATGCACTGCAAAAGAAATGGCAATCAGTTTAAACACAAGCGCGCACGCAAGCACGCATTCGGCACACGCAAGCACGCATTCGGCACACGCAAGCACGCATTCGGCACACGCAAGCACGCATTCGGCACACGCAAGCACGCATTCGGCACACGCATTCAGCGCATGCAAGCATGCATTCAACACACACAAGCACGCATTCAGCAGACATACACACATTCAGCACACACAAGTATGCATTCAGCAGACACGCAAACATTCAATGCGCACACACACATTGCACACACACACGTATTCAGCACACACACATTGCACACACACACGTATTCAGCACACACACATTGCACACACACATGGATTCAGCACACACACATTCATACGATCATACGAATTAAGAGCAGGAGTAGGCCATTCGGCCCCTCGAGCCTGCTCTGCCATTTGATAAGAT
Organism: Heptranchias perlo; assembly: GCF_035084215.1. Lineage (NCBI taxonomy): Eukaryota > Metazoa > Chordata > Chondrichthyes > Hexanchiformes > Hexanchidae > Heptranchias > Heptranchias perlo. Next base: position 53,356,143 of record NC_090341.1, read on the forward strand.
CATGGCTGATCTGATTGTGACCTCAACCCTACTTTCCCGTCTACCTATTATAACCTTTGACTCCCTTGTTAATCAGGAATCTATCTATCTCAGCCTTAAAAATATTCAATGACCCTGCCTCCACCGCTCTCTGGGGAAGGGAGTTCCACGGACTCACGACCCTCAGAGAAAAGATTTCTCCTCATCTCCGTCTTAAATGGGAGACCCCTTATTTTTAAACTGTGACCCCTAGTTCTAGTCTCTCCCACAAGGGGAAACATCCTCTTCGCATCTACCCCTTCTAGTCCCTTTAGGATCTTATATGTTTCAATAAGATCACCCCTCATTCTTCTAAACTCCAGTGTATACAGGCCCAACTTGTCCAACCTTTCCTCATAAGATAACCCCTTCATCCCAGGAATCAGTTGAATGAACCTTCTCTGAACCGCCTCCAAAGCAATTATGTCCTTTCTTAAATAAGGAGACCAAAACTGCACACAGAGTTCTAGATGTGGTCTCACCAATGCCCTGTACAACTGTAGCAAAACATCTCTACTTTTATATTCCAATCCCCTTGCAATAAATGACAACATTCCATTTACCTTCCTAATCACTTGCTGTACCTGCATATTAACTTTTTGTGATTCATGTACTAGGACACCTAGATCCCTCTGTACCTCAGAGTTCTGCAATTTCTCTCCATTTAAATAACATACTGCTTTTGTATTCCTCCTGTCAAAGTGGACAAGTTCACATTTTCCCACATTATACTCCATCTGCCAAATTTTTGCCCACTCACTTAACCTATCTCTATCCCTTTGCAGAGTCCTTGTGTCCTCTTCACAACTTACTTTCCTACTTACCTTTGTGTCATCAACAAATTTAGCAACCATACATTCGGTCCCTTCATCCAAGTCATTGATACAGATTATAAATTGTTGAGGCCCAAGCACTGATCCCTGTGGCACTCCACTCATTACATCCTTCCAACCTGGAAATGACCCATTTATGCCTGCTCCCTGATTCCTGTTAGCTAACCAATCCTTTATCCATGCTAATACGTTACCCCCGACACCATGTGCTCTTATTTTGTGTAGTAGCCTTTGATGTGGCACCTTGTCAAATGCCTTCTGGAAATCCAAGTACACCACATCCACAGGATCCCCTTTATCCAAGTTGCTTGTTACTTCCTCAAAGAACTCTAATAAATTAGTCAAACACCATTTCCCTTTCAGAAAGCCGTGTTGACTCTGCCTGATTGCATTGAGATTTTCTAAGTGCCCTGCTATAACCGCCTCAATATTAGATTCTAGCATTTTCCCTATGACAGATATTAAGCTAACTGGCCTGTAGTCTCCTGCTTTCTGTCTCCCTCCTTTATTGAATAGAGAAATTACATTCACTATTTTCCAATCTGATGGGACCCTTCCAGAATCTAGGGAATTTTGGAAAATTAATACCAATGCAGCTACTATCTCTGCAGCCACTTCTTTAAGACCTGAGGATGAAGTCCGCCAGGACCTGGGGACTTGTCGACTTTTCGTTCTAATAATTTTTTCAGAACCCTTTCCCTGGTGATTGTAAATGTTTTAAGTTCCTCCCTCCCTTTCACCTCTTGATCCACAATTATTTCTGGCATGTTATTTGTATCCTCTACAGTGAAGATGGACGCAAAATATCTGTTCAATTCATCCGCCATTTCCTTATTCTCCATTATTAATTCCCCAGACTCGCTCTCTAGTGGACATGCGCATTCGGCACACGCACACACACACACACACACGCGCACACACACACACACACACACACGCATTCAGCGCACACACGTTGCACACACATGCATTCAGTGCACACACACACATTGTACACACACTGAGCACATACATGCACATTCGGCACCCACACACACACGCATTCAGCGCACACACATGTTGCACACGCACACGTATTCAGTACTCACACATATTCAGCACATACACATTGCACACACACGCATTCAGCATACACACGCATTCAGTACACAAGCTGCACGCACACACACGTGTTAAGCACACACGCATTCAGCACAAATACACATTGTGCACACATGCATTCAGCGCACACACATTGCACAAACACACATTCAGCACACACATATTCAGTGCACATACATGCACGTTCAGCACACACACATGCATTCAGCACACACATGCGTATTGAGCACACAGACACATTCAGTGCTCACACACACACATTCAGCACTGATACACACTTACGGGGCACACACACACACACACACACACACACACACACACACACGTTCCGCTCCCAAACACGCACGTTCGGCTGCACACACATGTACACATTCGGCTCGCACACACACACGTTCGGCGTGCACACATAGCACATAGAAATACACTGCATGAACACACATTGCACACACGCACTCATGTTCAGCGCAAACAGCACACACACACTCAGCACCACATAACATATAGACACACTGCATGCGCGCACACACACACACACATTCAGCACTCACACACACATTCAGTATGCACACACCATGCATATTTTCAGGTGCACGGATACTGAGTATACAGTAACTGTGATAAACACCAAGGGACACAAAGAATATGCTCTCTGACAAAGAAAGAGAGAAACACATGGGAATTCACAGACATTTATGTAGAAACTGAGTTGCATTGAGACAGATATGTGTGGACACAGTCATGCAGAGAGAGACATTTATCATAGAATCGTGGAAAGGTTACAGTACTGAAGGAGGCCATTTGGCCCATTGAGTCCGCGCCGGCTCTACGTAAGAGCAATCCAGCTAGTCCCACTCCCCTGCCCTATCCCCGTAGCCCTGCAAATCTTTTCCTTTCAAGTACTTATCCAGATCACTTTTGAAGGTCATGATTGAATCTGCCTCCACCATCCCCTCGGGCAGAGCATTCCAGATCCTAACCACTCACTGTGTAAAAAAGCTTTTCCTCATGTCACCTTTGGTTCTTTTGCCAATCACCTTAAATCTATGTCCTCTGCTCCTTGACTCTTCCGCCAATGGGAACAGTTTCTCTCTATCTACTCTGTCTAGACCCTTCATGATTTTGAACACCTCTATCAAATCTCTTCGCAACCATTTCTGTTCCAAGGAGGACAACCCCAGTTTCTCCAGTCCATCCACGTAACTAAAGTCCCTCAAGCCTGGAATCATTCTAGTAAATCTCTTCTGCACCCTTTCTAAGGCCTTCACATTTTTCCTGAAGTGCGGTGCCCAGAACTGGACCAGTTCAGTTGTGGCCGCACCAGTGTTTTATAAAGGTTCATCATGACTTCCATACTCTATGCCTCTATTTATAAAGCCCAGGATCTCATATGCTTTTTTAACCACTTTCTCAACCTGCCCCTGCCACCTTCAACAATTTGTGCACATATACCCCAGATCTTTCTGTTTCTGTGCCCCTTTTAGAGGTGTGCCCTCTAGTTTATATTGTCTCTCCTCGTTCTTCCTAACGAAATGTATCACTTCACATTTTTCTAGGTTAAATTTCATCTGTCACATATCCGCCCATGCCACCAGTCTGTCTATATCCTCTTGAAGTCTATCACTATCCTCCTCACTGTTTACTACCCTTCCAAGTTTTGTGTCATCTGCAAATTTTGAAATTGTGCCCTGTACATCCAAGTCCAAGTCATTAATACACATCAAGAAAAGCAGTGGTCCCAGCACTGACCCCTGGGGAACACCACTGTACACCTCCCTCCAGTCCGAAAAACAACCGTTCACCACTACTCTCTGTTTCCTGTCCCTGAGCCAATTCTGTATCCATGTTGCTACTGCCTCCTTTATTCCATAGGCCGCAATCTTGATGATAAGCCTACCGTGCGGCACTATATCAAACGCCTTTTGGAAGTTCATATACACCACATCAACTGCATTGCCCTCATCTACCCTCTCTGTTACCAGAGACATTGGGTGATTTTTCCAGCGTCAGCCCCAACAAAATAACTTGCATTTCTACAGCACTCCTCATGTGCAGCGAGATAGATTGAAGTATTTAAATTACGGAGAAAAAACAGGGGATGTTGAACAGCAGGGAAAACAGGAAAATGTTGAGGGTTGGGGCGGGAGAACAAGCCACAGTCAAAGAGAAGGAGTGTCTGAAAGCAGAGATGGAGGTGACATCGTGAAGCAAGGAGTTTCAGGGGGCAGGAGTGTTGTGGCCGAATGAGCAGCTGCCAATGGTGGAGTGGAGACAAGGAGAAGCTTGGTGTTAGAGGGGCAGAGGGTTCATGTGGGGACACAGAGGAGAGGTCATTCAGGTAGGTGAGGCCAAAGAAGGATTTACAAACAAAGATAATTCAGAAATCAACTCACTCGGGAGCCAGTCGAGCTTGAAGAAGAGAGGATTGGGGGCATGGGATTTTGTGTGGGGAAAAGAGGGGTGAGATTTTAGTGCGATAAGGATGGGGTGATGGGAGTTTAAGATTTGGTGCGGGGAGAAGGGGTGCAAGAATATTGGGAATAGGGACAAATTGACATCATTTTCTTAATGCTATTAACTATTATGCTCTGCAGGCTGTGCTGCTTATTTTGCTGAATTATAAAATACTGACCTCTGACTAATGACTGAACCTTGTCACCCCCATTGTGAGGCAAGATGGCTATGTGATTAAAAAAGGAACAATGACCCAAAAAAGTGGAACAATAATCCAAAGATATCGATAGGAATGGGACGATGGTGAGATAGCTAAATGAGTGAGGTTAAACAAGCTGACCACCTTGAGTTCTGTGAAAAACAACCCTATAAATCTATAAGGGTCTGGTGACTAACAACTCCGTATATGGTGTGAGGGTCCAGTCAGGGGTCTTTAAAAACCCGACATCTCCTGAGCTCAGGGCAGAGGATCCAGGGAAACCACCCAGCTGTCAGAAGAACATCTAGCTGTTAGAAGATGACCCAGCTTTCAGAAAACTTGAAACAACTATGCCGCCAACTTAATTACGAACTCTGCCCAGAGTTCAAATGGAGTAATATTGTTTTAATCTCTGTATTATTACAGTCTTCTAATATTGGGTACTTTTACATGTTTGATTTCACTATTAATAAATGAGACATTGATTACCATTTGGTGTCAAGTTGGAATCGGTTTAAAGGGATAATGGGAGTGTGGGATTCTGTGTGTTGAAAGCAGGGATGGGGGTGTGGGATTTAGTGCAGCAGGATGGCGTGATTAATTGAGGAAAAGGATTGGAATGTGAATTGAAAGTCAGAACCAACAGAACTAACTTGTACATACAACACCTTTAACATGGTGAAACATCCCAAAGTGCCTCAACAAAGGCATAATCAGACAAAAATGGACACTGAGCCAAAAATGGAGACATTCAAATGGGGGAATGGGGTGACCAAAAGAGGAGGGTCTTAGAGGAGTGAGAAGTGGGGCTTAGGGAGGCAATTCTGGAGCGTAGAGAGAGGCAGCTGAAAGCACGGCCTCCAATGGTGGGGTGAAAGGAAGGAGGCCAGAATCGGAATAACAGAGAGTTCTGGGGGGGGGGGGGGTTGCAAGGGTGGTTGTAGGACTGGAGGAAGTTACAGAAATAGGGAGGGGCAAGGCCATGAAGAGATTTCAACACAAGGATGAGAATTTTTAATTGGAATCGATGTAGGTCAGCAAGGTCAAGGGTGATAGGTCACAGGGACTTGTTGCAGGATAGGATACAGGCAGCTGAGTTTTTGAATGAGCTGAAGTTTACAGAATGAACTATGCAGGATGGGAGGCCAGCCAGGAGAGCACTGGAATAGTTGTGCCTGGAGGTGACAAAGGCATGGCTAAGGGTTTCAATAACAGATGAGCTGGGGTAGGGGCTGATGCAGGAGACGTTACAGAGGTAGGTGGAAGTAGGTGTTTTTTGAGATGGAGAGGATAGGGGGTTGAAAACTCAGCTTGGGGTGAAATAGGACATCGAGGGTGCCAACAGTCTGGTGCAGCTCAAGATAGTGGCCATGAAGGAGGGTGGAATCAGTGACGAGTGTACGGAGTTTGTGACTGAGGCCAAAGACAATGGCTCAGTCCTTGCAATGTTTAACTGGAAGAAATTGCGGCTCATCTAAGACTGAATGTTGGATAAGCAGTCTGACAGCACAGAGGCAGTGATGGTGAGAAGCGATGGAGAGATAGAGGGATGTAGTCAGCGTACAAATCTTTGGATGATGTCACCATGTAGATGAGGAAGAGGAGGGGGCCTAAGACAGATCCTTGGCATACGCCAAGGTAACAGTGAATGGGCAGGAAGAGAAATGGGAAGTGAATTTCAACTGAGGAAAGGGATTAAATTTGATATGAGAAAACGAACTGGAATTTGGATCTGGTTTGAACTCAGATTTGAAATTGGGCTAGGAATCTCAATTCAGATTGCGAAAAGCAATTTGAATTTGAATCTAAGATGTCAGGTGGAATTTGGGCAGTCTAATTGCCTTGGAGGTGGCATTTGCAATGTAGAAACCCTGTGCCTGGCCCACACTACCCACCTTGGTGAAGCCGGACGATTTGTACAGTGGAGATCTTTTTTTGAGGAGAGGGAGAGAAAGGTAGGGTAATAGAGGCAAAAACTCAAGAGGCACAGGATATGACAGGAGGGGGAGGAACATTGTAGATTTTTATGGAATACTGAGTTGGAAAGGCCGAATGCCCCCCATTATCTGTACTTCTCTGTGATCTTTCAGAGCAATAGGCAAATTAGATACTCGGGAGATGAAAAAGCCCCTGAAAATCCGACAAGCATGAGGTGTGGATAACATCAAACAGGACTGTACTCACCCGCAGGTAGAATGGAAACTTCCTGCCATAAAACCCAACCCTGAAGAATTCAGGTTCCAGCCGCTGCTGCTCCAGTATGTTGTCATAATAGGCAGCTTCCATTTTCTGTTAACAGTGGGAAAAACTAGTGATTAGGCCCCGATTATCGAATACTGCAACTCTGTCAATACTGAGACCACCACAGAACGGTTTGAATAAAGAGCATTCCTTTTACAATACTTCAGTAATAGTTTCCCCCTCCTCTCCTGTAGGTGCTGACTCCTGCTAGGGTACAGTTCCACAGGCAACGGCAGCCCTTCAGCCTCCTCACCCAGGAGGCCAAATTACATGAGTGAGTCTGGACAGTGAATCTCATGAGGCTGGTCAACAGTGACGGGCATCGCCACAAGGCCCAATCCTGTCCATGCCCAAAATCCACATTGGAACAGGAGGAGGCCTTTCAGCCCCTTGACCATGTTCCACCATCCAATCAGATCATGGCTGATCTGTATCTTAATTCCATTTTCCTGCCTTTGAACCAAAATTCCTTGATACCCTTATCTAACAAAAATCTATCAATCCCGACACATATACATATGCTGTCCAGGAGCAGGAAGCCTGGCTGATTTCCCCCCTCCCTTGCCCAGGGCTGACTGTTGCACTGTGATTGCTACCCCGACTCAGATCAGCTAACTCAGCATAGACAGAGGAAGGAGACTGGCATTTTTTGGTCTGTTATGTCTTAGTATCGCATTGGGTAAATGAAAATAAGGAAATGGTGAACATGTTAAATAATTACTTTACTGCTGACATCAGAGGATGAGGATAGCATGCTGGACACCCCAAGGAAACTAATTTTAAATCAGGGATGGGGACTCACCATAATTAACGTAAGCAAATTAACAGTAATGAAGAAAATAATGGCAAATCCCCAGGACCAGATGATTTCCATCCCAGGGTTTTTAAGAGAACATTGCAGATGCCCTAACTATAATCTTCCAAAGCTCTCTTGATTCAGGAACCGTTCCTTTAGATTGGAAAATTGCACGTCACTCCGCTATTTAAGGTGAGACAGGGAAACCAGGGAATTATAAACCAGTTAACCTAACATCTGCTGCTGGGAAATTACTAGAGTCTATAATTAATGACAGAGTGTCTGAACACCTTGAACATTTTCAGCTGATCAGAGAGAGCTAGCATGGATTTGTATAGGGTAGGTCATGCCTGATGAACCTGACAGGATTTTTTGACGATGTGACTAAAGTAGTGGACAGGGGAATGTCTATAGATGTTATTTATATGGACTTCCAGAAGGCATTTGATAAAGTCCTTCATAAGAGACTGTTAGCTAAAGTTGAAGCTCATGGAATTGAGGGCTAATTATTGACCTGGTTAGGAAATTGACTGAGTGGCAGGAGACAGAGAGTAGGGATAATGGGCAGGTACTCAAATGGGCAGGATGTGACTAGTGGTGTCCCACAGGTATCTGTGTTGGGCCTCAACTATTCACTGTATTTATTTAATGACTTAGGTGACGGGATAGAGAGCCACATATCCAAGTTTGCCAATGATACAAATATAGGCAGCACTGTAAGCAATGCAGATGGAAGCATAAAATTGCAGAGATATTAATAGATTAAGTGAATGGGCAAAACTGTGGCAAATGGATTTCATTGTAGGCAAATGTGAGGTCATCCACTTTGGACCTAAAAAGGATAGATCAGAGTCCTTTCTAAATGGTGAAAAGCTTGAAACATTGGAGGTCCAAAGAGACTTAAGGGTCTTTGTACATAGATCATTAAAATATCATGGACAGGTACAGAAAATAATCAAAAAGGCTAATGGAATGCTGGCTAGAATACAAGGGGGTAGAAGTTATGCTACAGATAAACAAAGCCCTGGTTAGACCACACCTGGAGTACTGTGTTCAGTTCTGGGGCATTGCACCTTAGGAAGGAAATATTGGCCTTGGAGGGGGTCAGCATAGATTTACTAGAATGATACCTGGACTCCAAGGGTTAAATTACAAGGAGAGATTACACAAACGAGGGTTGTATTCCCTGCAATTTAGAAGATTAAGGGGTGATTTGATAGAAGTTTTCAAGATATCAAGAGGAACGGATAGGGTAGGGAGAAACTATTTCTGCTGGTTGGGGAGTCTAGGACTAGGGGACATAGCCTAAAAATTAGAGCCAGGACTTTCAGGAGTGAAGTTAGGAAACACTTCTACACACAAAGGGTGGTAGAAGTTTGAAACTCTCTTCTGCAAACGGCAGTTGATGCTAGCTCAATTGTTAATTTTAAATCTGAGATTGATAGATTTTTGTTAACCAAAGGTATTAAGGGATAGGGGGCTAAGATGGGTATACGGAGTTAGGTCACAGATTAGCCATGATCTCAATGAATGGCGGAACAGGCTCGAGGGGCTAAATGGCCTACTCCTGTTCCTATGGGTATTCCTTTTACTTACAAGGCCACCGGGGAAGCCTTTGGTAACAGACTGTTTTTATGCTCCTACACAGAAGTGAATCTGCGATCTTGCTCTGCTGGTGAGGCACTGTAACTCACAGAGAGTGCAGGTAAGAGAATCGAGCCTACAGTTTTGTGGTTCTATCTCCTAATGCTGAGTGTTGCAGCCTGTTGGGAGAGCGGGATCGTAGAATCACCTCTTAAATGTATTGTCCCTTTGGGCGGAAACCGCATTTCTGACTGGTGGTTTTTTCCTGGAATGTTTCATGAGAGAATAGTTTCACACACAAATCAAAATCACAGTGACTGGCATCAAGAGCCTATACAACCAAAACTCCGTGCTCTTGGTTCTATAGGCCCTTGATGCCAGTGCGGGTACAAGGTAGGGAATACAGCTGTGTTAAGTATACAAAAAGGCTTCTACTTTTAAATCAAATTGCATTCCAGTCGTCCATCCCCTGCCCAGACCAGGGAGATCCAGGGTTCCAGCCCTCATGTGCACTGAGTTACAAAGGGTAGTGGAAATCTGGAACTCTCTCCCAAAATAAGCTGTTGTTGCTGGGGTCAATTGAAACTTTAAAAACTGAGGTCGATAGATCTTTGTTAGGTAAGGGTATTAAAGGGCCTGGAAGCAAGGCGGGTAAATGGAGTTAAGATACAGATCAGCCATGATCTAATTGAATGGTGGAACAGGCTTGAGGGGCTGAATGGCCTACTGCTGTTCCTATGTTCCCCCACTGCAAAACACAGTTGGATGGTATGTGGGACAGGATTGGGCTCAGCTATGATGCTCTTGCATCGAATACCTTGCTGACACTCATGGTCTGGGCTCAAAGGTGAAAATGGCCATTTGGGCTAGATACTGGCAGGTTGCTGCTGATCATGGAACCGCACCTCAGCATTAGTTAGTGCCTTCGAGGGAGGAGGGCAGAACATTTGAGATGGGGAGAAAACTAAATTACATGTCAGTCCAATTGTAGCAGCCCTCCCATCTGCAGCTAACTCAGCACAGGCTGGAGATTGAATCTGGGATCTTCTTGGACAGTAGGGTTCATTTCCACGCCAGGCAGTGTATTGACAAAGACAGCCATAAGGGGATTTGTGAACGGTTCCTTTTAAAAGGAAGTCACCGTCTCAGCCTATGGGCTGGGAGTCTGTCCACAAACTGTGACTCCACTCAGAGATTTTGCCCCTTCCTAGTGGAGAACTGCCCGAGGTCCTGCACAGCACTGCCTACCAACGACACGATGAAGGCTGGCACAGATCTATGCGAAACCATGCTGTGAAATGGTGCGCTGGGAGCATCAGCACACTGTGCCACCCTCAATGTCTTTGTGACAGCACTTGTGTGTGTTTTCTGACCCTTCACCATCAGTACAGCTACCAGTATCTTTTATTCAGCAAAATACATACGGTAATAGCCCATAAAGCTGCACAAAATGGAACATGAAAAAGGGCACTGCTTCTTACAAATGCAGGTTATAGTTATATCTTTGCAGTAAAGGTGGGTATAATCATTTTTTTGTCCTAATAAATACTTTGTACCAGGTTCATTTTGTTCAGAAGGAATAGCTTTGAGTAGCCTGTGAAGAGCTTTGCATTACATACCCGGATCCAGCTGAGACTGTGGTAATCATAGAAGACTTCGTACTGACTGGCCAGCTCCCGGCAGAGAGGGATACCACACTCCCAGCACTGAGGGAGAAAATATAATTAAGAGTCAGTTTAAATTAAATATAGAAATGCTCAAGGGCGGAACAAAAACCAGTTTCCAACAGTGTTCTTTTATTCAGGGTAATTCACAGATTGTGAAGGGTCAATGGGTCTTGAACACAGAGGTAAGGGTGTCCAAACTGCAGCTCCAAAGCCCTGGGAGCCCAGACAACTCTGTTTCTACTTGCACTTGTAGTTCTTATTTGCTGGTTTGTCCTGTTTTGAATTTTGAGGGCCTGGAGGTTAGGAAAGAGCTGTTCTTATTGGTGGATGAATCCTGAATTTATCCATCAATCAACACCTAAAATAGATTATCTGGTCATTTAACTCATTACTGTTTGTGGGACCTTGCTGTGCGTAAACTGGCTGCCGCGTTTCCTACATTACAATTGTGTCTATACTTCAAAAGCGCACTCCATTGGCAGTAAATCATTTTGGGATGCCCTGAGGTTGTGAAAGGTGCTATAGATATGCAAGTTCTTTCTTTTCTTTCTTAAATCAGAGCATCAAGCAGCCACAGCTCGTGATACATGCAAATTAATGGGAACATTGGCCAAGTCTCCATGGTTACGCACTTAAGCAGCCCACAAAGGCCATAAATCTTGGACACTCCTGAGATATCGGAAGGAAAAGCTTTTAAATTGCAGGTAGGTTAAGAAAGAGGCTGACTAGTGGCTGAGCTAGTAAAATCAGCATACAATTGAGCTAAAAACTGAAAATGCTGGGAACACTCAGCAGTTCTGGCAACATCTGTGAAGAGAGGAAGGCAGGGTTAACGTTTCAGGTCGATGACTTTTCATTAGAACCTTCCAGCATCTGCAGTATTTTGCTTTTTGTTTTATTATGCAACTGAGCTATATAGATTGTAAGGTCCCAGGACCTATGCTGGGTCAGTTAATCAGCCAAGGTGGTAGTATGGGTGCTACAATTGGCCATGGCTGGGATGCCCACGGCTGATCTTCACTGTCTAAATAAGGTGCTGGGGGGGGCACGGCTGGTGCTGCTGCAGGCTTACTACAGCAAGGGTCAGCAGTGTCGGGGAAGAGGCAGAAATCAGCAACCCTTCTCGCTCCTCCAAAGTAGAGATAGAGAAAGAGGCAGAGACAGAGAGTGACTGTGAGAGAGACAGAGAGAGAGAGAGACAGAGACAGAAAGAGAGTGACAGTGAGAGAGAGCGATAGAGAGAGAGAGACAGAGAGAGAGAGTGACAGAGAGAGAGAGTGACAGAGAGAGATTGAGAGTGACAGTGTGAGAGAGAGAGACAGAGAGATAGAATGACAGTGAGAGGGAGAGAGAGAGAGAGAGAGAGAGGCAGAGAGACACAGACAGACAGACAGACAGAGAGATAGAGATAGATAGGGAGTATAACGGGCGGGGGAGTATTGTGGGCGGCGGGGGGGGGGGGATATTTTGGGCGGGGAGTATAATGGGCAGCTGGTTCGATACCACCTGCTTTGTACTACTGCCCAAGATGGATTTCTAGCCCGCTGACTCTTTCAGAAACAGTTCAGGAGCACTGCACACCCCCTAGTGCCTCACCCAAGTGGCCATTATTCAGGGTGTCCGTCTCAGCCATGTGTGCCAACAAGCTGTTCACTCGCAGGGCGTATCACAGCTGAGCCCGATCCCGTCCACATCTGATGCCCAAAACAGGTGAACACTTTTTCAGCAACAGTCAGTGGACAGTGATCAGATAGTGGGAGCCCTGGCTCATATAGCCCTCTGGGCTAGAGAGAAGAATGAGATCAATTGCATCACCTGAGCTCCCACTCGTGTGGATGGCACAGGCCGAGGATCAGACCTGGGATCATATGGTCTGTACGACTCCGATACCGACCTCACTGACTGAGCCACAGGTGCAGCATTGAAGAGAGGAGGAGGGGTGCATGGGTTATATTTCTCTCCCCATCTGCTGCACATTCCAGGATTGCCCTGATGCTCATTCCAACTCTTTGGTTTTATTAAAGGTTTAATTATTCTGCTTTCAAGGATTCCATCTATTTCCTTTTTGTTGAAACTAGATTTTTGTTTTATATTTTTTCTGCAGCTGTGCGGCTCCATTGAGTATTGACGGAGGACATGTAAATGATGAAAAGATTAGACAGAAGCACTAACATTCTCTTCACCTTGATGCAGATTCTATTACGGATGTCAGACTTTATCTGCTGTCAGTGATGTTCTGCAAGTCAGCTCTTGACATTTTTTTGATATGGAATAAACACGAAATTGCAGATTGAAATGCAACGTGTTATCTAAATGTTTGTGGAGCCACTTGAGACCGCAGCGTTGCCCTGAGCCTCCACATTTACCAACACAACCCTTTAAAGGTGTAGGTACAAGGCTGGGAGGTCCCAGACTTGATCCCCAGTCTGTACTGAGTTGGCTGGGACTTGAACCCATGACCTTCTGACACAGAGACACGTGTTCTACTACTGAGCCACGGCTGACACCAATAGTGCTTTGGGGGCGTCCTGAAGTCGTGTAAAGTGCTGTTTAAATGCAAGTCTTTCTTTCTTATTCAACCATAGGGTGCATCACAGACGAGCCCACTCCTATTCCCAACCAAAATTCTCGTGCAGGCTGCTTTCCGGCAAGGAGCATTGGATATTGGAGACCTTAGATGATTGTTTTTTAGTGATTTAAATAGCCTGCTCAAACTCTATAATAGCTCACACATGAGAAATGACCACTTGAGAAAATACTGGAAGGCCCTGTAACTTTCAGGAAGGAAGAGAATTGGGGGGAAAACAGAAAAGGTTTAGGTGAACCCTGTTGTTATTCTCTTCAACACCTGTCTTCCCTCCCATTCTCAGATCAACCTTTCCCTCTTTGGCTTCCTACACTGCACCAACAGAACCTTTCTCTCTGAGCACTCTCTGGTCTCTCTGAACATTTTGTCATCGACTTCAGACTTTAACAGTTTCTCTGAATTCTTCCCTTCTCTCTTCAGGTCCATTTCATCCCTTTATCTTTCCTACGCATGTCAAATGGCTGACTGAGATGAACTATGTGCAGTGTGCAGCCCTTTACACCCATGCCAGCATTTTAAAAGCTATAATTAATAGGTTATTAAACTCTTTGCTAGCCTCTTTGGAAGAGCAGTTTGGATATCCTTGACCTGTTACCCTCCCTTCCTTGTTTAACCCTGTAGAGTGGCTTCTCCAGGTTGACTTTGCCATGCCAACCAGCTCTCCTGAATTCTGCAGGAGTGCGGCATAGGAGATTGTGATCGTCTGCCTCAGGATCCTGCTTGTGTGGACTGAAGAGGAAAAGAAAGCCACAGAGACAGGACTATCTCAGCATGAACAGGCAGCTGTGAAAGCCTTCTATTAAAACTATATCCTGGCTTGCATAACTTTCTTTTGCTGGAGGACAAAGAAAAAGCCATTCCGCCCATCGAAGTTTATCCCCAAGCTTCTCCTCGTCATTTTCTGTTGCTGTCTTTCCTCCTCCCCATTTTCTACTAATCTCTTCTCATTTTCTGTGAGGTGGACTGGTCACCACATTCAAGCCTGCTTCTGTCCTCAACTGATAACCACACAACAAATTCTACAGTCATGGGGGGGGGTGGGGGGGGGACACTGGCTAGGGAGCGGAAGTGGGAACCTAGGGACACTGTGGTCAAATGTGACACCTCTATTGCTGCCCCGAATGAGGTCAGCTAACTCAGCGGAGACTTGGAATCAAACTTGGGATGCTCTGGACTGTGTGACTCAATTAAGGGATCAGATGAGCTTATCGTGTGAAATCTAGCAGCTGATGTGTAAGATCAATCAATGCATCTAGGACTTGAACTCGTCACAATACTGCCTGCAGAGAGAATCAAAACTAAGTTAGTGACAGGAAGAAATCTGTGGATCATCGTTTCAGAACGAGCAAACGCCAGTCTGGTGTTACTTTTCTTAGTAATTCCCCTTGCTAGATTTAGTTCTGTTTAATGGAATCATGCATCACACTTAGCATATTAAAATGCACATGCTGCTGTCTGATTGCAGTCTGCCCAGGAACTGCAGGCTCTGCCTGCTGCAAATGAACAGCTCATTGAGCAACAGCAATCAGAAAAATCCTCACCTCTGTTGACTTTGTCCTCCCACCCACAACAGCTTCCCTCTATCAGTTCATCCTAAGCTATTCTCATCTAACAGTCACCATTTAGAGCAGCAGTGCAGCCACCAATGTAGGATGCTCCTTATTATCAGGAGTTACCTGATGCTACCCTTCACCCCCACCCCCTACCCACCCCACTCCATGCTGGAGGACCTGCCAAATTGGACAACAGATTCCCCATGAGTGAAATTCCAGCCCTTCCCACTTACAGTCTTCAATAAAGTGAACCCTAGTCCCATTTCCAACACATGGGGTAATTTTAACCTAACCCGCCCGACAGGAAACAGACGGGATCGGATCAGTCGCTCGTTTTGCACCCTGCCCAATTTTTACTTTCAATTGACTTCTATTACCTCCTCCTCGTTCTCTGCTCCTATCTCTACTTCTTCTCATTTTCTGCTTGTCTCTTCTCCTCCTAGTTTCCGTGCCTGTCTCTCCTTGTCTTTGTTTCCTGCTCCTATCTCTACTTCTCCTTCTCATTTCTGTTCCTGTCACTTCTCCATGAGTGAAGGGAGATCACTTCGAGCCCGTGATTCCATACACGGTGACTTTTGATTCTGATACACTGTGAGCTGCTGAATGAGGCCAGGTCCTCTGTCATGGGGAAAGAAGAGAAAAAGTCTCAGAGAGCAAGTGAACCCCAGCCACTGGCAGTCACGTTCTAGGGGACTGATGCTGAACAGTTTTGGCAGCAGCCTGAGAGCAAACTGCCTATCTGCCAACCTCAGCCAAGGAACGGTGCACGTCAATGGGAGACCTGAGGAAACGGGTAAAGTAAGAAAAACAAATAGCAACCATGTGAAGTCTATCTGTCTCTGAATATTTCTCTAGATGGACAATTGACAGATTTACATTAGACACTAGTTGGGGAGTTCAGACCAAGTGTAGTCTTCACGTGAGGTGGGGTGGGGAGGGGGAGGGTAACTGGACCGGAGCGCACAGACATAATTCAGTCCCCATTTTAAAGTCATTTGTATCTTTAAGTTTATATAACCAGTGGAAGACACATCAACTTAGAAACAGGTTACAAAGTGGGACCGGTACGGTTTATTGAAGCTGGGTTGGATTGGGGGACATAGCCCCAGTTAAACCCTCCCACCCATAGTGGGGGTGCAATTAGTCCCAAAAACTGTCACTGCATATTCATTGGGATTCATGCGTATGGAATTAACCGCTGAAACTCTGGCATTTTCTTTTCAAGGTTGCTAAATGTAAATTATGCTTGTACCAATTCCAGCTTGTGTGCATTAATTTTTTTTTGAGGCTTTCGAAGTGTGGCAAAGAATCAGGGCACGGAAACTGCAGACGGGCAGGGAGAGGGTGGGCCAGCAGCCCAACAACACGGGCAGGGAGAGGGTGGGCCAGCAGTCCAACAACATGGGCAGGGAGAGGGTGGGCCAGCAGTCCAACAACACGGGCAGGGAGAGGGTGGGCCAGCAGTCCAACAACATGGGCAGGGAGAGGGTGGGCCAGCAGTCCAACAACACGGGCAGGGAGAGGGTGGGCCAGCAGTCCAACAACACGGGCAGGGAGAGGGTGGGCCAGCAGTCCAACAACACGGGCAGGGAGAGGGTGGGCCAGCAGTCCAACAACACGGGCAGGGAGAGGGTGGGCCAGCAGCCCAACAACACGGGCAGGGAGAGGGTGGGCCAGCAGCCCAACAACACGGGCAGGGAGAGGGTGGGCCAGCAGCCCAACAACACGGGCAGGGAGAGGGTGGGCCAGCAGCCCAACAACACGGGCAGGGAGAGGGTGGGCCAGCAGCCCAATGTGGTCTGGGAGCACTGGCTGCCAACCGAAGTGGAAACATCTAATTGCACAGTCCAGCTATAGCAAGAGAGAGAGAGAAAGAAAGAAAGGAAGGAGGAAAGAAAGAAAGGGAGGAGGAAAGAAAGAAAGAAAGAAAGAAAGAAGGAAAGAACACACATTTATATAACACCTTTCACAACCTCAGGACATCCCAAAGTGCTTTATAACCAATGAAGCACCTTTTGAAGCGTAGTCACTGTTGCAATGTTGGAAACACGGCAGCCAATTTGTGCAAAGAAAGTTCCTACAAACAGCAATGACATAATGACCAGATAATCTGTTTTAGTGATGTTGGTGAAGGATAAATATTGGCCAGGACGCCGTGGCGAACTGCCCTGCTCTTCTTCGAAATAGTGACATGGGCAGACTCAGTTTAACCTCCGAAATAAGAAAGATGACAGGACATGCTGATTTTAATAACGTATAGATTTATAGATAAATAGCACAATTTGGGCAGCAGAGAAGTCGAGTTGGTTGGAGCCCAGCAGTTTCTCTGCAGTACAGGTTGAAAAGTTGGGAAATGCAAAACTGAGATCTACAGCCCCGCCACTGGCAGAAGAGTGTGATTGCAGCAAGTTAACAAGGACATTATAAATGTGGACAGAGCAATTTATAATGGAAAAAGTTGACAAAGTACACACAGACATAAGATTGTTAATACTGTCAAAACAAAAAGTGCTGAAGGAGAGGTCTGTAACTTCCATTCATTGCACTCCTGTTTCTGCTGGTTGGTACCATCAATGCTGAAAGAAATCTTACCGTAAGAAGTCAGTAGAGACTGAGTGTAGTTCGTGGGACCTGCGTCTCCCAGCTTTCGATTTGTATGTGGTGTTGATGATAGAAGGACTCTGCATCTGCCCTCTATGAAGAAACCCCCCACACCCCCCCAGCCCATGCAGTACTCAGCAGTATCATTGGGCACTTGACGAATTAATCACCAATCCAGGCAAGTGGTGATGCACAGTGTCCCTCACTCCATTTTACTGACCAGGTAAATGGGTGATGTACGTTAAAAGTCGGTAACATCAGCCTCCGACTGCCTGATGCTGTCAGCAGCAGCGTGCGGAAGTCCCTGCACTCACCTTCCCTTTGTTGAAGTAGTTGATAACCTGTCGGCACAGTCCCTCTTTACGCTGCCACTCTGACTGTGCTGGATAGTGCAGGAACTCCCGCAAGGGTCTGTCCTCCCACTGAAGCAGTTCCCAGTATAGCATTAGTGTAAACGCTGCCTCTGGAGAAAAGAACAACAAAAAGGGAGATGCAATCAATTCAAGAATGTTGGAAAACTGACTAAGAAATTGACGTTTTCGACAATCTACAACGTCACACATATTAATGAGATCCTTTTACTGCTTTACACCTCTGAGAACTGCAGATTTATAAAAAAGATGAACAGTTTCTCCCCTCCTCTCCTGAAGGTGCCGACTCTAGATTCCTGAGGCACAGATAATCTTCTGGTACCTCACCCAAGTAGTTATTCTTCACAAGAGCCTAGTCAGTGAGTATCGGCAGGTTATTGAAGCAATGGGAGAAGGGGAGGAGAAACCACATCCTGATCCTGTCCTCATGCAGTGTTTACATGTAAATTTTCCAGTAGGGGTCGCTGGATAGCAACGAGGAGCTGGAGCTTTGGCTGATTTTCCCCCTCATTAGACCAAGGGCACTGAGAAAAATATAAAAACGGCTTGTAAGAGCTTCTACAACTATGTAAAAAGCAAGAGACTAGCAAAAGTAAACATTGGTCTCTTAGAAGCTGAGACAGGAGAAATCATAATGGGGAATCAGGAAATGGCAGATGCGTTAAACAAATACTTTGTATCTGTCTTCACAGTAGAAGACACAAAAAGCATTCCAGAAATAGTGGGGAACCAAGGGGCTAATGAGAGTGAGGAACTTAAAGTAATCAATATCAGTAGAGAAAAAGTACTTGAGAAACTAATGGGACTAAAAGTCAATAAATCCCCTGGACCTGATGGCCTACATCCTAGGGTTCTAAAAGAGGTGGCTGCAGAAATAGTGGATCATTGGTTACGATCTTCCAAAATTCCCTAGATTCTAGAATGGTCCCAGCGGATTGGAAGGTAGCAAATGTAACCCCGTTATTCAAGAAAGGAGGGAGAGAGAAAACAGGAAACTACAGGCCTGTTAGCCTGACATCAGTCGTCAGGAAAATGCTGGAATCCATTATTAAGGAAGTGGTGACAGGGCACTTAGAAAATCATAATATGATTAGGCAGAGTCAACATGGTTTTATGAAAGGGAAATCATGTTTGACAAATATATTAGAGTTTTTTGAGGATGTAACTAGCAGGGTAGATAAAGGGGAACCAGTGGACGTAGTATATTTGGATTTTCAAAAGGCATTCGATAAGGTGCCATATAAAAGGTTGTTCAGCAAGATAAGGGCTCATGGGGTTGGGGGTAACACATTAGCATGGATAGAGGATTGGTTAACGGACAGAAAAGAGAGTAGGGATAAACAGGTCATTTTCAAGTTGGCAGGCTGTAACTAATGGGGTACCACAAGGATCTGTGCTTGGGCCCAAGCTATTTACAATCTATATTAATGACTTGGATGAAGAGACTGAGAGTAATATATCCAAGTTTGCTGACGATACAAAATTAGGTGGGAAAGTAAGCCGTGAGGAGGACACAAAGAGTCTACAAAAGGATATAGACAGGTTAAGCGAGTGGGCAAGAAGGTGGCAGATGGAGTATAATGTGGGGAAATGTGAGGTTATTCACTTTGGTAGGAAGAATAGAAAAACAATACTTTTTAAATGGTGAGAAACTATTAAATGTTGGTGTCGAGAGAGACTTGGGTGTCCTGGTAGAAGAAACACAAAAAGTTAGCATGCAGGTACAGCAGGCAATTAAGAAGGCAAATAGCATGCTGGCCTTTATTGCAAGGGGGTTGCAGTACAAGAGTAAGGCAGTCTTACTGCAATTGTACAGGGCTTTGGTGAGACCTCACCTGGAGTACTGTGTACAGTTTTGATCTCCTTATCTAAGGAAGGATATAACTGCCTTAGAGGCAGTGCAACAAAGGTTCACTAGATTAATTCCTGGGATGAGAGGGTTGACCTATGAGGAGAGGTTGAGTAAAATGTGCCTATACTCTGGAGTTTAGAAGAATGAGAGCTAATCTGATTAAAACTTATAAGATTCTGAGGGGGCTTGACAAGGTAGAGGCTGAGAGGCTGTTTCCCCTGGCTGGAGAGTCTAGAACTTGAGGGCATAGTCGCAGGATAAGGCATCGGCCATTTAAGACTGAGATGAGGAGGAATTTCTTCACTCAGAGGGTTGTGAATCTTTGGAATTCTCTACCCCAGAAGGCTGTGGATGCTGAGTCGTTGAGTATATTCAAGGCTGAGATAGATAGATTTTTGGATACTAGGGGAATCAAGGGATATGGGGATCGGACCGGAAAATGGAGTTGAGGTTCAAGATCAGCCATGATCTGATTGAATGTCGGAGCAGGCTCGAGGGGCCGTATGGCCCAATCCTGCTCCTATTTCTTATGTTCTTATGAAATCAATGCAGAGCCCAACCCTCTACTCTAGCTGTGAGCGGCTAACTCAGCATAGATGGGCAATTGAACCAGGAACCCTTCTGCACTGCACAGCTTAGTAGTACACTGAATGGTGCTTTTAACCACTAGGCCAATGGGAGAGCCCGGAGTTGCAGCTTTCAGAGAGCACAAAACACACTCCCAAGTTTAAGTCTTTCTGTCACCTAATGGGTGCACCGGCAAAATAATGACTGAACAAAGAAAAAGAAAGACTTGCATTTATATATCAGGGGAAGATTCAAGAGGTGCAGAGTAAACATGTTCCCACAAAGAAAAAGGGTGGGGCTGACAAATCTAGAGCTCCCTGGATGTCAAGGAGAATACAGGGTAAGATAGGGCAGAAAAGGAAAGCTTATGTCAGACACCGAGAACTCAATACTACAGAAAGCCTAGAGGAATATAAAAAGTGCAGGATGAAATTAAAAAGGAAATTAGGAAAGCAAAGAGAGGGCATGAAAAAGTATTGGCAAGTAAAATCAAGGAAAACCCAAAGATGTTTTATAAATACATTAAGAGCAAGAGGATAACTGAGGAAAGAGCAGGGCCTATTAGGGACCGTGTGGAGGCGGAAGATGTTGGTATGGTTCGTAATGAATACTTTGCGTCTGTCTTCACAAAAGAGGGGGATGATGCACAGATTGTAGTTAAGGAGAAGGAGTGTGAAATATTGGATGGGATAAACTTAGTGAGAGAGGAAGTATTAAGGGGATTAGCTTCTTTGAAAGTAGATAAATCACCAGGGCCGGATGAAACGTATCCCAGGCTGTTAAAAGAAGCAAGGGAGGAAATAGCGGAGACTCTGACCATCATTTTCCAAACTTCACTGGATACAGGTGCGGTGCCGGAGGATTGGAGGACTGCTAACGTTGTTTAAAAAGGGATCGAGGAATAGACCGAGTAATTACAGGCCAGTCAGTCTAACCTCAGTGGTGGGCAAATTATTGGAATCAATTCTGAGGGATAGGATAAACCGTCACTTAGAAAGGCACGGAGTAATCAAGGACAGTCAGCACGAATTTATTAAGGGAAAGTCGTGTCTGACCAACTTGATTGAATTTTTTGAGGAGGTAACAAGGAGGGTCGATGAGGGTAGTGCATATGATGTAGTCCACGTGGATTTTAGTAAGGCTTTTGACAAGGTCCCAGATGGCAGACTGGTCAAAAAAGTACAAGCCCATGGGATCCATGGGAGAGTAGCAAGTTGGATCCAAAATTGGCTCAGTGGCAGGAAGCAAAGGGTAATGGTTGACGGGTGCTTTTGTGATTGGAAGGCTGTTTCCAGTGGGGTTCCGCAGGGCTGAGTACTAGATCCCTTGTTTTTTGTAATATATATTAATGATTTGGACTTAAATGTAGGGGGCATGATTAAGAAGCTTGCAGATAATACAAAAATTGGCCGTGTAGTTGATAGTGAGGAGGAAAGCTGCAAACTGCAGGAAGATATCAATGGACTGGTTAGGTGGGCAGAAAAGTGGCAAATGGAATTCAATCCGGAGAAGTGTGAGATAATGCATTTGGGGAGGGCAAACAAGGCAAGGGAGTACACAATAAATGCGAGGATAATCAAAAGGTGTAGAGGAAGTGAGGGACCTTGGAGTGCATGTTCACAGATCCCTGAAAGTAGCAGGACAAGTAGATAAGGTGGTTAAGAAGGCATATGGAATACTTTCCTTTATCAGCCGAGGCATAGAATATAAGATCAGGGAGGTTATGCTGGAACTTTATAAAACACTGGTTAGGCCACAGCTTGAGTACTGTGTGCAGTTCTGGTCACCACATTACAGGGAGGATGTAATTGCATTAGAGAGGGAACAGAGGAGATTTACGAGGATGTTGCCAGGACTGGAGAATTTTAGCTATGAGGAAAGATTGGATAGGCTGGGGTTGTTCTCATTGGAACAGAGGAGGCTGAGGGGTGATTTAATTGAGGTGTACAGAATTATGAGGGGCCTAGATAGAGTGGATGGGAAGGACTTATTTCCCTTAGCAGAGGGGTCAATAACCAAGAGGCATAGATTTAAAGTGATTGGTAGAAGGATTAGAGGGGAGCTGAAGAAAAATTTTCACACTCAGAGGTGGCAGGGGTCTGGAACTCACTGCCTGAAAGGGTGGTAGAGGCAGAAACCCTTAACTCATTTAAAAATTAACGATTTGGAGGAGGGGACCGAGTGTAACATATCAAAGTTTGCAGATGATACAAAGATGGGAGGGAAAGTAGAGAGTGAGGAGGACATTAAAAACCTACAAGGGGATATAGACAGGCTGGGTGAGTGGGCGGAGATTTGGCAGATGCAACACAATATTGGAAAATGTGAGGTTATGCACTTTGGCAGGAAAAATCAGAGAGCAAGTTATTATCTTAATGGCGAGAAACTGGAAAGTACTGCAGTACAAAGGGATCTGGGGGTCCTAGTGCAAGAAAATCAAAAAGTTAGTATGCAGGTGCAGCAGGTGATCAAGGAGGCCAATGGAATGTTGGCTTTTATTGCCAGGGGGATAGAATATAAAAACAGGGAGGTATTGCTGCAGTTATATAAGGTATTGGTGAGGCCGCACCTGGAATACTGGATACAGTTTTGGTGTCCATACTTAAGAAAAGACATACTTGCTCTCGAGGCAGTACAAAGAAGGTTCACTCGGTTAATCCCGGGGATGAGGGGGTGGACATATGAGGAGAGGTTGAGTCGATTGGGACTCTACTCATTGGAGTTCAGAAGAATGAGAGGCGATCTTATTGAAACATATAAGATTGTGAAGGGGCTTGATCGGGTGGATGCAGTAAGGATGTTCCCAAGGATGGGTGAAACTAGAACTAGGGGGCATAATCTTAGAATAAGGGGCTGCTCTTTCAAAACTGAGATGAGGAGAAACTTCTTCACTCAGAGGGTAGTAGGTCTGTGGAATTTGCTGCCCCAGGAAGCTGTGGAAGCTACATCATTAAATAAATTTAAAACAGAAATAGACAGTTTCCTAGAAGTAAAGGGAATTAGGAGTTACGGGGAGCGGGCAGGAAATTGGACATGAATTTAGATTTGAGGTTAGGATCAGATCAGCCATGATCTTATTGAATGGCGGAGCAGGCTCGAGGGGCCGATTGGCCTACTCCTGCTCCTATTTCTTATGTTCTTATGTAAAAGTGAACCTGGATGTGCACCTGAAGTGTCGTTGACCTACAAGGCTACAGACCAAGTGCTGGAAAGTGGGATTCGGCTGGGTGGCTCATTTTCGGCCAGTGGAGACACGATGGGCCGAATGGCCTCCTTCTGTGCCGTAAATTTTCTATGATTCTATAGCATCTTTCATGACTTCAGAATGTCCCAAAGTGCTTTACAGCCAATGAACTACTTTTGAAGTGTAGTCACTGTTGTAATGTAGGAAATGCAGCAGCCAATTTGCAAATAGCAAAGTCCCACAAACAGCAATGTGATTTTGACCAGATAATCTGTTTTTTTAGTGATGTTGGTTGAGGGATAAATATTAGCTAAGACACCAGGAGAACTCCCTTGTTCTTCTTCGAATAATGCCGTGGGATTTTTTTTACATCCATCTGAAAGACGGCACCTCCAACAGTGCAGCTTACTTTTCAACTCCACCCTCCAAGGTTGACCAACACCATATAGCAGGGGGCGCGCGGGTAAATCAGGAGGAATGAAGAGGAAAGGAGAGCCGGGCTGCAGGATGCCTCGTCACCTCTGTGACTCCAGCTAGCAGACGGACTCCCACTTTGCTCCACGTGGGACATGCTGTATTATCTTAAAAATATTTTTCTCAAATGTTCCCACTTCCTGTCGTTAAGTTGATAAGATTCAGTGGGGTTGAGTTTGTTCTGGCAGTGGATACCTGGGTTGGGTCTAGCACTGAACTCATTCCCCACCCCCCCTCAAATCTGTTACTTCTAGATATATTTGTGGGCTGTTTCTTCACCCCACTTTTCAATAACGGAGTTCAGCAGGATGTTCAAATCCCACATAGGGTAACTGTTGCTTTACAGGCCACCCCTTGTCTTACACCAACCACTGCAGTAGTGGCATAGCCCTTATTGCTAAGGCATACCTTGGCCTCTCCCCTTACTTCTCTGGCGCCTTCTCCATCTCTCATTCAGAATCCTTGTTGTTTACCATCATCCCAAGCCCCAAGATGACTTCCTCACCGAGATGTCCTTACTTCTCTCTTCTTTTACTCTCAGCACCAAGCGGTGATTTAAACTTACACCTAGCCTGTCCTAAGCTCCCTCTCTTCCGTCTTCTCTGCTCTCTTATCCTCACTTAATCCGGTCCTTTATATAAACTCCCCCAAATATAACCTCAGCCTCCCCTTCAACCTCATCATCTCTCTTTGCCACTGCGTTCCCAAAATCTCAACAAGGCTATCTCTGACCACTGGCTCCTTTACCACCTACTTCCCTGTTTTCCAATCCCACTAGCTTCACCATCTGCCATGGAAAACTCTCTGCTCTACCTTCCTCACATATTTACTCTCTAACTCCCAGCTCCTTCGCATCTGGGTCTCTAACCATCGCAACATCAATGTTGCTGTTGACTTGATAAACCATCCCCTTGCCTCTGCTTTCAATGCCCTTGCGCCCAGCAAATCGATAACCGTCTCCTGACCCTCCTGATCTCCCGATGCCACCCCCATCTTTGCTTTCTCAAGTCAGAGGACACGCATCTGGCATGCAAGCGGCCTAGTCATCCACTGCCAAATTTGGCACGACGATATGAAACATTACTGCGCTGGTCTTCCTAAGCCATAACTGCATACTACTCCAGGATCATCATTGGGCTCCTTTTCTTCATGATTAACCTCCTCAAACCTCTTCCTTCCTTCTTTCCCACCTCCAAGTGCGAAAGCTCATAGATTTCTTTGTATCTAAGGTTAAGATAATCCGTGCAGCCTCCTTGCACCTGATCTCCTCCTAGTTCCCAAACCACCTTCGCCATTTTGCAGTTCCTCCTCCCTCCCCCAGGCCCTCTCCAAGCTAATCTTTGCCATGAGACCCACCTCCTTTAATCCTTTCCCCACTCTTATCCAGCCAGTCAACTTTCCC
Source organism: Heptranchias perlo (assembly GCF_035084215.1). Classification (NCBI taxonomy): domain Eukaryota; kingdom Metazoa; phylum Chordata; class Chondrichthyes; order Hexanchiformes; family Hexanchidae; genus Heptranchias; species Heptranchias perlo. Next base: position 53,381,624 of record NC_090341.1, read on the forward strand.
TCTTGGTCCCCATGCTAGCTGTCATTGTTAAAGGTTCCCTTTTCTCAGGCTCTGGCCTCTACCTTTCAAAACTGATAGCATCACCCCTCTCCTCAAAGAACCCACCCTCTGTGACTATGGTGGGTTCTTTGTTCTCCTTGACACCTCTGCAGCAATCTGACGCAGTCAGTTGGCCACACCATCCTCCTCCATTACCTCTCCTCCATAGTCCAATTTGGTGGGACTGTCCTTGTGTGGTCCCGATCTTACCTATTCAAATGCAGCCAGTGCATCTCTCCCCTCCCTCCTAAGGATCTATTCTCAGCCTCCTCCTCTTTCTCATCTCTATGCTGACCCTCAATCATATCATCCAGGGATATGAGGTAGCTTCCATATGTAAGCTGATAGCACCCAGCTCTGCCTCTCTACTTGTCTGGCATCATCAGATTGGGATGAAGATTGGGAAGACTGAAACCATTGTTTACTAGCCCATCACAAACTCCACACCTTTACCACTTCCTGGACACTCGTTCAAGATGAACCAGACCGTTCTGACCCCGAACTGAGCTTCAAACTTGCATCTTACCCATCACCAAGACTGCTTACTTCCAGATCCATAGTATTGCCCATTTCTGCCCATACTTCAGCTGAAAACCTCAACCTTGTCAACTCCAGACTTGATTACTCCAATGCTCTCCTTGCTGGCCTCCTATCTTCCACTCTCCATTAGCTCCAACTTGTCCAAAGCAAAGCTCCCTGTATCCTCTTCCACTTGCCCATCACCCCGTCCTCGCTGACCTACAATGGTTCCCAACACATTAAATTTAAAAATCTTGTCCTCATCTACAAATCCCCTATGGCCTCGCTCCTTATTTCCCTACAGCCTTCTATGCCCATCCCGCATCCTCCGGTGCTTAGACTCTGGCCTTGTGTGCATTCTCCACCCTTCACATGCTCATTGTTAGCAGAGCCTTCAGCTTTTCCCTGCTCTCTAGAACTCCCTCCATATACCTGTCCACTTCTCTCTCAAAACCCATCTTTTCAAGCCAGGGTTTGGTTACCCCTCTTTATCACCCACTCCCTTATATACCTCTATCTGTGAGATACATTGGGATTTTTTTAATATAATGACATTATATAAATTCAATATTTTATTGTCTTCCTCATGCTCCTCAGGGAGTAGAGCTAGGCCCATTACATATGGCCACACTAATACTTCACAGCACACACCTAGTCCCTCCCTAGCACCAGCTCAGATATATATTCACACCTGGCAGATTTGGACAATGAGCTAGAGGTGAACGTACTGGGTGAGGAACAGCACAAGAGAGCAAGAGCAGGTGAAGATGGCAAAGGAAGAGGAGGAACCTATTTTTCAGGGACCAATCCATTTCAGCTGATCAAACTGGGGATCTGGACCTCTTAAGAACCATCTCGTTTTAAAAATGGTGCTTTCTGAGCATTGACCGTTGAGGTCATCACTGGAGACTGTGCCAAGCATGGCTTGGCTGGAAGAGTCCACTTGTTGCACGTGCTCAGCCTTCCTTGATTACTTTGCAACACTGAAGTCCACCACGGAGTGTGTGGTAACACCAAGGATATCTGCATTGGGGCCCACCATGTCATCGGCCCTAAGGGCAGTCAGTGCTTCTCCCATAGATGCTCAGAACGCTGCTAAAGAGAACGAGAGTTGAAGGATGCAATGGGTCATCTTTTCCAGCTTCAGTAGGTTTGGTTAGAGACAACCATGAGGTAGGACTTCACTGATCTCACTGGTATCATTAAGTCTGCTGTCACGCTGATCAGCAGCCATAGTGAGGTAGTGCCTGGCAGCAGGGACAAAGCTGGAATGGGTATCTATCTTTCAGGGCAGCAGCACATATCTGGATTCTTGCTGTTGACCCCTTCCGTTGGAGGCGCATGGGGCAGAGAGAATGCACCAGGCTGCTCTCACAGCTGCAGCGGTGGCACAGGCTGCAACTGATCCATCTCAGAACTTAATTGCCAACAAGTGTGGGCACCTCAGACCCTGAAGATGTGAGGCTGGAGGAAGCACAAGACTAGGTTTAAGAGCACATACATCACACCCTGTAGCCAAGGGAAAGCACAGTGGAAGCAAACAGTAGGCATTTGCTCACAATGTGTTTGGGGTCATTTAGGGTCATCAATCTTCCAGTATTTCCCTCGAGTGTCCAGGACACTTCTGCAAGCAATCATTGGGGCATTAAAAAGAATTCTGTGCTTTTCTCATTTTCTTTGAACACTGTCGTTTATTAGTTATAGAAATATTGGAAATGGAAAAAAAGGCTGTTTGTGCAGAACCGATGGAGGTGGGAGGTCATGTGATGAAACCTCCAGGAATATGTCCAGAGTTTGCAACCCCTAGGATCATTAGAAATCTGGTTGCACTCAAGCAGTGTGTGCAGAGTGTTCTTGTTTAGGAGCATGTTTCATCAGGTGGCAGGAATGTAACATTTGTGAGTTGAAGATTTAAGGCACTGTTGGTAAAAGCAAATCTGTGGAAGGGATGTAGACAGGACTGTTTCTGCAGTAGGCACATTTCCAAGTTAAGAGAAGGTTGCACGTACGAGAGTTTGATGAATGGTTCTTGCTGCGGGCAATCAGTTCTCTTCCACAGCCACTTAAAGCTGCTCCTTTGGCTGGTTCCCTTGCTGATCCTGAGGCCTTCCTCCTCCATAATAATGCCTCTTTGCAGAGTGAAGTTATGCAACGTGCATAACAGATGACCACAATCCTTGAAAGCTTTATTGGGCTGAATTCCAGGACACCCCCTGATCTTTCACGTACCGATGGGGTGCATGGATTCCTCTGATGGATGATTGCATCTCATTATACTTGTGTTCAGCTAGTGTAACGAGTCATGGCTGCACAAGATAGTTTTGATTGTCCAAGAGCCATCCTGATACTTGCTTTTGAGGGTCAAATACTGGTAAGATGGTGAACTGCTTTATAATTAAGGCACTTGACCGTTGCCTGGGAAACAAGCATCGACTTGTTGCAAATGAGGTGAACGTTCAGAGAATGGAATTCTTTCCTAAATACGCAGAGCATTTCGCATTGTGTGAGGGTGCATGTAGAGCCACAAGGGTACAATCTATATTACCTGGACCTTTCTGCCATTCCATAAAATTGCACAGACTTTGCATGCTGTCCATGGGGAAGGGGATGAAGTTGGTTGCTCAGGCTAACAAGGCATCAGTCACTTGCACTTGCTATTTATATCAATTGTAAGAATATTGGGAATAGGGACAAATTGACTTAATGCCATTAACCATCATGCTCTGCAGGCTGTGCTGCTTATTTTGCCGAATTGTAAAATACTGACCTTTGATTAATGACTGAACCTTGTCACCCCCATTGTGAGGCAAGATGGCTACGTGATTAAAAAAGGAACAATGATCCAAAAAAGCAGAACAATAATCCAAAGATAGCGAAAGGAATGGGACATTGGTGAAATAGCCAAATAAGTAAGGTTAGACAAGTTGGCCACCTTGAGTTCTGTGAAAACAACCTTGTAAATCTATAAGGGTCTTTTGAATAACAACTCCATTTATAGTGAGAGGGTCCAGTCAGGGGTCTTAAAAACCCAACGTCTCCTGAGTTCAGGGCACAGGATCCAGAGAAGGCCACCCAGCTATCAGAAGACGACTCAGCTGTCAGAAAACTCAAAACGACCACACCGCCAACTTAATTACAAACTCTGCCCAGAGTTCAAATGGAGTAATATTGTTTTAATCTCTGTATTATTACTGTCTTTTAAGATTGAGTACTTGTACATGTGTGATTTGACCATTAATAAATGAGGCTTGATTACCATTTGGCGTCACGTCCGAATCTGTAACAAATTGGTGGCTGCGGCAGAGTGTGACTAATCAATGTTTTGTGCGGACATAAAATCAAGCATCTAAAAAAAAAGTTTGAACATCAACAGACTTAATTTGATCATGGAAGGCACGAATTGTTCAAATTCCAGGAGTGAGGTTGGTTTTAGTGTAAGTAACCATGGCAAGTGTCCAAAGAATGTTAGAAAAGAAACAGAAAAAGTAACTAAAAGGGTCCGAGGAATCATTAGAACCAATCTCCAAAATTATAGAGAAGGATGAGGCTCATGAGATGGCCATAGAATAGGTCGAGGATCAAGTTCGAAATAAAAAGAAGGTGAGAGTTGGCAAAAGGACCCTTATGTGGGCGGCCAACTGGTGTGCACTTAAAAGTGTGGAACATATTAAACAATTAAAAGAGGAAAAAAGGGATCAGGCAGAGGAAATTAAGAGACAGTAACACGAAAAAGAGGGGTTGAAAGAACATTTGACTGATGTCATTACGTTGTTAGGGAGTTTGCAGCTGGTGGCTAAAAATGTGACAGCACAGGGGATACAGAGTCAGAAACTATCACAAGAGAGAAATAGACTTAAGGAGAAATATGCAGAGGTATGCACGAGGGTAGTGCTATTTCTCAATTGTAGTAGAGTGAGGTCAGAGTTAAAAGAAAAAAGTTATAAAGATATGCAGCGGAAAGCAGTGCAGTTGCTGGCCGCTACAATAAGTTCTATCCAGTTGAGGGAAAGTAATAAGAAACTAGAACTAGAGAAGTCAGAAGCACAAGCAAAAACAGCTGTTTTAGAAGTCGTCCTGAAAGAGGTGAGAGATCAATGGGAAAGAAAAAAGAGGAAATATTCCAGTGTGGTAGGAGAATCCACAGTCTGGAATGTGATGTAGCATATTACCAGCCAGAAGTAGTTGAGCAAAGAAGATGCAGAAGAGAAATTGAGGACATAAATCGGAAAACCCAGATCAGGTGTTCTTGGTTAAAGCAAAAGAATAATGATTTGCGGGCCACTGTAAGGGTGTTGGATGCAATGGTCCAAGAGGATAAAAAGGGAGACACAGTGTCCCATGTTGAATGTCAGAAACAGATGCAACGGCTCCAAGAACAGTTGAGGGTTAGGAGAGATAGTATATGTACACTGACCCAAGTGGGTGGTGATGGAGACGAGGAAGGATTGACAGAGGAGGCTGCGAACTGTCGCTCCCCAGACAACACAATACAAGGAGCCGATGATGAGAATAAAGTGAAGGCTTAGATAAGATTTTAAATTGGTACAAAATTAAGTAGAAAACATCAGAGATTGAAAATTCAGAAAGAGTGTTAAAGGTGAGATGATTTAAAACAGGGGGAAAAGGTGAAAAGAGAAGATTCTATCTCGCCTACTGTTACAAGCTATTGGATATTTCTTTAGTTTTTAGTGTACTGTCTCTTTAGGTGTGTTGCACTCTGCAGCATGCAGGCTGCAGCTGGCTACATTTCCTTTTTTTTCCACAAAACTGAAGCAGCATTCGCCCTTTATAGTTCTGGTCATTTAATGTAAGCATTTCAATCGTATTTTTTAAGCATAGCACCATTGTTAAATGTACAAGAGAAAGAGTTTGAAGAATTATTATACAGTCACGGGACTATGTCCTATTTTATGTCTGTGAGATTTGAGATCTAAATCGATTGATTTCTTTTCAATTTGGCAAAGTTTCTTTAAATTTAGTTGAAATCTGCCTGAGTATGGAGCTGCTGTGATGAAGCTGGCTACCCTTTATTTTCACAGTTAGTGCTGCCACGAAGTTCTAAAATCATGTTTCCTTACACAGTATTACTTCCACATTTGGGATGGCTTTGACCCTGAGTCATCCCAAATGACTGAGTTATTGGGAAGTTAGTTGGTAGCAAAGTACAGAGCGTCCAAGACAACAAACAGTTGGGACAACAGGTCAAGATTGTATAGGCTGTTCTACTCCAAGTCTCCAAAGAAAATGGAGGCAGGAGAAATAATTCTTTGTGCTTTCTCCACAGATGAAGCGAAATGGACAACGTGATATTGATTACATTTATTATTGGGGAGTATAATATGGCAGAGACTTAGAAACTGTAAAATGTGCAGTAAGTGAATAACATCCAGTTTACGGTACTGTGGTATATGCTCACAAGGGACATGCAGATAAAATGGGAACGAGAGCTAGAGAGTGATAGATAACATAACGGAGGTAGAAACTAGACCAGAGGAAGGCATCTTAGGAAAAGACAATTACAGTCAGATGCTGTGGGATGGGTAGGTGCGATAAAGGGGTATTCGGAACAAGAATGCTGGTTTGGAATCGGGTAGATGTTGAGACTATGAAGAAGCATATGCATCATTATGAACATGCACGGGCCAAACTGGTCGATGCACCAATCCTAAAAGCAATCAATGAGCTAGCACGGGAAGAACAATATACCATCTATAACATGCACAACATTGCCAAGTTTTTCACTCAGACACAGGATAAAATAAATGAGATGATATGAAAGGGAAACGAGCAAACAAAAGGAATAGGACGGGCAACCATTTGTATGGCATACGGAGCCTATGTGCTTTCATTTAAGAACATAAGAAATAGGAGCAGGAGTAGGTCATACGGCCCCTCGAGCCTGCTCCGCCATTCAATAAGATCATGGCTGATCTTTGACCTCAACTCCACTTTCCTGCCCGATCCCTGTATCCCTTCATTTGCTTAAAGTCCAAAAATCTATCGATCTCAGTCTTGAATATACTGAACGACTGAGCATCCACAGCCCTCTGGGTAGAGAATTCCAAAGATTCACAATCCTCTGAGTGAAGAAATTCCTCCTCATCTCAGTCCTAACTGGCCAACCCTTTATCCTGAGACTATGCCCCCTAGTTCTAGACTCTCCAGCCAGGGCAAGCAACCTCTCAACATCTACCCTGGCAAGCCACCTCAGAATCTTATATGTTTGAATGAGATCATCTCTCATTCTTCAAAATATCAGTGTTTATTGATCAACACTGATATTTTGTTGCAAGGTGAAGTCCCAGATATGTTAAGGGACTATGACTTTGTCCGTTGGTATTCTAAGGGAAATGGTGAAACAAATATGAGGGTTGAAGTTCCACCTGTATCAACAATCTGCAATCTAGGGTACGCTACTATTCACCCAATGGGCCTAGTCAGGGATAAGAATAAACCTCGATTTTTACCCTATCCTTACCTATCGTGGATGTTACAACCCAAGTGTGGGGTATTTAGAGGGAGAAGTGTATAAGCAAAGGGTAAATTCGCCTAAGTTAACGGTGTCTGACAGGAAAACTGCATCATATAAGGTGCCCAATTTGGATTGTTATGTCGAGCAGGGGAACCGATACCTAGGCCGATGTGGATGTTTCCCTGCACGCGTGTCTGAGTGCAGACGTGATCTAAAATTGAGACTAATGTAATTAAAACTTTAAAATGGGAGGCGCACATTTATGAAGGACCTGTGAATGAACACAAGAAGCTTGTTATAATTTGCAGTTAGAGATTATTCCTGCTCTGTTAAATTTTTCTTTCTGTATCTTGTGTCTTCTGATTTATGTAATTGAATGTGTGTAGATTTTCATCACACTAAGCGAAATGGTACACGGTTTTACTAACCGCAATCGGGAAGAGATTTAGGTCAACTCACATAGAGACAATGGGAACATGATGAAACAATGCACAAGCAATTAGAGGGATTACTTAAAGGAATGAATAGGCAAGCAGGGGATGTTATAACAGAACAAGAATTGTCCCTGCTTTTAATAAATGGACTGATAGGGAGACAGGTTAGGGATATTGGCAATCATTCAGATTAACAAAGACTGAGGAACAACTGATTTTAAAGGCAATTATGTATGGAGGGTTTTTACAATGTTCAGATTCAAAAGGGAGTTAAATGCTGTAGAAAACAATTGGATCCCAAATTTTATATTGGATAAACAAATGAAAATCTGGAAATCAGATGGGACTATGGATTGGTGTAAAGCGGGAAGACATGGATTAGTGTATTATGCCAAGAAGCTTTACAGAGTGACATTGTTTCACGATTGATTCCTGTGGTAGTGGAAATACCATTGCTATCTGCTGTTTTGAAAAAAAAACATTGCTATCTGCTGATGTAAAACTGATGAAAGTATTTAAAGTGGAATCGATGGGATTGTGGGAGGATGATATATGTAAGGAATCTGTAAATTATCCGAAGATCAAAGATATCAGTAAAGGGGAAAAGAAGGGTCACACCAAACACTTCATGCTGTACCAGGACAAGTGGATCCTGGTTGTGTAGATGTCACGCTTTACAAAGTCCACTGCCAGCTTGTGGTTTCACTCTGGATGAAGAATCCCCTATTGTACGATTGAATTTGAAAAGGACCAACGTTGTTTATTTGGAGAGAGGAAGGTATTGTGTTACAACTAATAAGAAGCACTACATACAAGGGGACACAGTGAGCATGATTTTGACCCCGAGCTGGGAAGGAGGTGGGGTGAAGGTCAAATTGCGGACGGGAAACCCGGAAATATGAGTTTCTCGGATGTCTTTATGATTTTGACGTAAGGACATCTTTTATTTTTTTTCAGTTTGCCGTCTGACTGACCGGTCTGATTGACAGGCTGGGCTCGGTCAAATGGGAGAGCAGCCAGGGAGAGGACATGTTCAGGTAAGTCTTCAGGTCAGTCTTTGTTTGTATGGATTGGGGGCAGCATGGGCAACATGGGTGGCATGGGGGGCACAGGGGCATGGGTTGGCACCAGAGCGCCGGTGGGCATGGTGGTCATGGGGAGGGGGGCAAGTTAGTCATGGGGGGAGGGATCAGAGGTCAGTCACCGGGGGGGGGGTTGTCGGGATCGGGGGTCATTGCGGGGGTCCGCAATCATTGGGGGAGCGGGAATCAGGGGTCATCGGGAATGCGGGAATCGGGGGTCATCGCGGGGGTCCACGATCATTGCGGGGGGGGGGGGGGGGGGGGGAGGGTTGGAGATTGGGGGGGGAGATCCGCGATCGTTGGTGGGGGGAGGGGGGGCGCTGCAGGTAGGCTTGTTGGGCCTGGGGGAAGCACTCCTACCCCTCCGGGCCCATAATCTGTGCCAGAAAGGCACTTACCTGTTAGTCTCTGGCCTTCTCGCCTCCTTTCACGTGGCGTAAAAGAGAAGACCCGGGAATCCCGGCCCCTAGGAATTGAAATTGGAAACTCTGGAAAAATGGAGGTTTTAATCACCAAACCGTCTCCTGGGAGCGGGTTGATTGCCCGCCCCTCATGAAAACCGGAAGTGGGTGGGATGGAGGCGGGTCTGAAATGGCCGCAATTTTGAATGCCCCCCCCCCCACCCCCAACCCACCTGTTTTCCCCTTTAAAAATCGTGCCCCTTACGCCCAGTTTGGTGGTTAACATTTTGCATTACATCAACCAGAATTACTAAATTGGGGCTAAGATATTGGTGCCTGTTATGGCCCACAATGTTACAAAAATGCAAGTAAACATTACCTTCCAGACAGAAAGCTTACGAATGGCTGTAAATTTTGGCCGTAAAAGCATTATGTGTACTTAAACGTGCTATCGGGAATGTTAGATGGAGTCAGAGCCACTTAGAGCTGACAGCCTTATTGAAGGATAGAGGAGAGATCGAAACCATTAGAGTTTTATCTCTCTCAAGGTGGGGAATCTGTATGAATATTGGGAATAGGGACAAACTGACATCATTTTCTTAATGCTATTAACTATCATGCTCTGCAGGCTGTGCTGCTTATTTTGTTGAATTGTAAAATGCTGACCTTTGACTAATGACTGAACCTTGTCACCCCCATTGTGAGGCAAGATGGCTACGTGATTAAAAGAGGTACAATGACCTAAAAAAGCAGAACAATAATCCAAAGATATCGATAGGAACAGGACAATGGCGAGATAGCTAGATGAGAAAAGTGGCTACCTTGAGTTCTGTGAAAAACAACCTTGTAAATCTATAAGGGTCTTGTGAATAACAACTCCGTATATGGTGTGAGGTTCTGGTCAGGAGGCTTTAAAAACTTGATCCTCTGTCCTGAGCTCAGGAGACAAGAGAAGTTCACCCAGCCATCAGAAGACTCCAAACAACCACGCTGCCAACTTATTTATGAACTCTGTCCAGAGTTCAAATGGGGTAATATTGTTTTAATCTCCATATTATTACTGTCTTTTAATATTGGGTACTTTCATGTGTTTGATTTGACCATTAATGAGACATTGATTACCATTTAGCATCACGACCAAATCTGTTACCCAATGGACAACTGTTTGACTTATGTTGCTGATTTCTTTAGTTGTAATGAACCCAAAGCATTAAAGTTAAGTTTGACATTCACAGCTTTGCCTGTGAAGGATTTTGATCACAGGTCAGCTTAGAGCCTGTAGTGGCCTTCTTTGTAAATTGAAGCCTCTGCAGACACCACTCCACTGATAAATGAAGGTGTATGGACCTCTGCCTGTAGATTCTGATGTGGGGGCAGCAGGGGTACAGGTGGATGGTTGCAGAACACCTACAATGCAGTTTGATCTGCCTGGCACTGCTCGATTGGTCCTCTTCGTCTTCCTTCAAAGTGCACAAGTAAAGGGGGAATTCCATGGGGAAACCCACTGTGTTACTGCTGTGATAGTTATGCCTAAACAATTGATCCAAAGGCTCGCAACAACCTAAGTGAGATGAAAAAAAAATGCCTCCAAATGCTGCTCCCAATCTTCTTACAGGACTCTTCAAAGCTACTTCCAGCAAAAGCAAATTCCCAAGAAACCTGGTTGTCCATTTTGTACGGGGGAGGTCATGAAACAGCGCCACACTGACGTGAAGGCTGGGAAATTGTGTTCACGATGCTATGTAATAGTTTTGACCCAAATTGCATGGTTCCACCCATGTTCCAGCACTCTTCAAACGTGGCATTATGAAATTGGATACAGCGCTAAATTCCAACCAATCTTGTCCAATTTACACTGACTTATCGAGCAAAACTAATTGGAAAATCTAGGCTAATGAGTTTGTATAACTATGATTGTTGGTTATGCTATACACGTTAGCATCAGGTGAACACAGGGAGGAGGGGTGTTGGCCTTGAGAAAGCTGGGCAGGGAGTCCTTTACGTGTTTATGTGAGGAGAATCTTAGCTCTCCCAGAAGATTGTCCAGAGTGTCTGCTACTTCCCAGTCTTAGACTGAGGCTGTACATCAACTGTGATTGGGTTTACAGTTTTCATAAAGCTGCCCTTTGGAAAGGAGCTTGGAACACCTGGATCTGAATGAATTACACTGTGCAACAGCAATAACAGCACGTTAGGAAACCTGGAAACAGCAAGAGACAGCAACGCCACATGGTATTGGTTGGACCGCTGCTCCTGCCTTCTCCTCTGGAGGCCGCTGCTTCTCTTTGGCAATTGTGTTTCCCACAAGCCTGGGAGATGTAAAGTGATTAGTAACCAGGATCATCCCTGGATAATGGCCCAAGTTAATGGTTTGAAAATTTCCTATTCAAGTGTCTTTTCACGGCCCTTGAGCGATAGCTAACTTAATATGACAAGAATAGGACAGTCAATGGTTCTTTTGCACAGAATGCATATGTAGAGATAAGGGACAATAAAGTGGAATTAACAAAGAAAACGTGACATGAATAGGGATCAATCAAAAAGAATTCTCACTGTTAGAATCCCTTCACAGTCTGAGTCTCTATATCAGGATCCCTTTTAAGGCACAAATCTCACTACCAGGATCCTCTTTAAGGAGATGGGTGTCTTGGTCAGGATCCTTTTTAAGGAGAGAGTCTCCACTGGGATCCTCTTTATGGCAATGGATCTTCATCAGGATCCTTTTTAAGGAGATGGGGCTGTCCATCAGGGGTGAGTCTCACCAGTGGAATCTCTGATAGAACAAGTCTCATTAACAAGACCTCCCCCTTTAATAACAATTTGAAGTCCCTTGATTTTGCTCTTATGCCCTGCTGTGGGTAAGGAGACTTGACAGCTGCTCAGGGTCCAGCAACAGCTGTATGGCATAGCTGAGGCTCAACACTACAGGAACTTCAAACTTGACTCCCTCCTCTCCATGTTAGAGTGAAAGCACTGCGTCAGAATTCTACCCTCCATATTTTTGAGTGAATCTCATCTTTAGAGCCCCTGTGATAGAGGTCTTGGTGATAGCTCAACATTAGGACACTCATCATAAGGACTTGATGGAGGGAGAGGCACAACCAGAACCCTTCTGAGTGTGTCTCAGGTCAGTTGTTTGTCTGTTACACATGGAAATCCTTCATGTTCACAGTCTCACATTCAAGCTACTGAGGAAGCTACACCTACCTGCATAATTTCCATTTGCCTAATATGGAGTGTGCACTCACTTCCCATACAGGGACATCCCACTTATCTAAGACCAGAGAGCTTAGTTGCACAATGGCAGAGTCAAGGCTTAGGGTGCTCAAGTGTATGCAGATGTACTGCTGAGGTTGAAGCAGCTGAACCAGCAGAGTTTACCAGAGCAAGGCATTGGTAAGCAGTCTACTGCTTGTCCATTTAGGACCACCCTACCCATTGGGATTCTGGCTTGCCGGGTTATCTGGAGCCAAATAGGAAGAATTCTAGTCAGCAGTGTCAGATCTAACCCTCCAGATTCCATTAGTGAGCTAGTTGGCTGTCCAATCGTCAACAGTGCCCTGCAGCACTTTGAACCTGCCATTGAGTCTGTCATGCAGGGTTGACTTAGCTCATCATTTGACATATGAGCTTGGAGCCACAAAGGCCCCAAAACCACCCCATCTACATCCCATCCCACCCAAGGAGGACAGTGATCCTCTGATAGAGGGACTATGACCACTGGAACCCCTCTAATAGAGGGAGTCGCAAAACTTTGATTGTGGGAGTCTCAGTAGATCCTTCTGATAGAGTCTCATCATCAGGATCCCATTTCAACATCAAAATATCAAAAACAATGGCACAGGCCTAGGCTCAAGTCTGCAACCTGGCATTCTCTCAGCTGAAAATAAAGACATGTTGGAAATACATGATACGTAAGTCAGCACAGGTGCATGGTACAAACAAATTGGAGGGACGTAGAATAATAATGCAAAATATCTATATATCTGTTGGAGTACTGAATATTGATTCAGGTGATATGGTTAACTGTCTTGAAGCAGCTCCAGAGACCATTGATGGATGCAAGTTATTTAAAAAATCACAATTACAGTCTTCCCTTCCTACTCCCATAAACTTTCTCCTCACCTTCCCTGAGGAGCTGATTAACTTAGTAGGATACAGTTCTATGGACACCAATCACCCTCTAGTGTCTCACCCAAATGGGCATTCTTCATGGGTGAGCACAGACAATGAGTGTCAGCAAGTCATTTATCCTTTCCTAGCATCAAAGACTGTCCTCACCCATTCATTTTCACTTTTCAGCAGAGGCCACTAGATAGTGAATAAGAAGCCAGGCAGCATCTGTGGAGAAAGAAACAGAGTTAACGTTTCAGGTCGAAGACCTTTCGTCAGAACTGGAAGAAGTTAAAAGAGTTAAAGTTTTTGAGCAAGTACGGGGGGGTACGAAATAGGAAATTTTCAAATCATTATCTTGGGTCATTATCCAGGGATGATCCTGGTTACGAATCACTTTACTCTCCCAGGCTTGTGGGAAACACAATTGCCGTGCTGTACCCCCTTTCCCTGACTCTGTACTTGCTCAAAAACTTTAATTCTTTTAACATCTCCAGTTCTAACGAAAGGTCTTCGACCTGAAACGTTAACTCTGTTTCTTTCTCCACAGATGCTGCCTCACTTGCTGAGCTTCTCCAGCATTTTCTGTTTTAATTTCAGATTTCCAGCATCCACAATAATTTGCTTTTGAGACAGTGAATAGGAGTCAGAATGGTGGCTCCAACCACAGTGCCTCATCACCGACCCGGCTGAGTTCAGCTCACCCAGCAGAGAGCAGGATTAAACCTTCCTGCCTTGTATAGCTCAGTATCACACTGGACATTGCATGCACCTATTGAGCAATAGGCAACAATAGGAGTTACTAATCCAGGGATGCTTCAGGGATCAGGTCACTTCAGCTGCGTGTCAGCTCCTTTGTGATGTTACAGAAAGTAAGAACTTGCATTTGTGAAGTGCTTTATCACAGAAACATCTCAGAAACATGTCAAAGCACTTCACATGCAATTAATTATTTTAAAGTGCAGCCATTGTTGTTATTTGTTAGCCTTTTGCTCACAGCAAAGTCCCACAATCAAATTTGTTGGTTGAGGAAGGAATGTTGGTCAGGTCATCAGACAAAAACCATGCTATTTTTTGTCTACTGTGATGGGATTTTTTATATTCATCTTAACCAGTGGAAAGGGCCTCAAGTTCAATGTTTCATCTAAAGGATGAGGAAACTTGAACCTACAACCTATGGACTAAGAGGTGAGAATGTCAGCAATGGAGCCAAGCTGACAAAATTTGGATACTCTTCATTATACGTCAATTTCTATTATTTATTAAGGGGCAAGAATCCCTTCCTTATTTTGGTGAAGAATGAAGGTTCCATTATATTAACAGTTTGATTTTTAAAAATGAGGCTGAATGTCAAACATGGTTTAAGAGAGACACTAATTTTAAGATTCTCTTTGAAGAGGTACAGATCCTCCTTCTTTAACAATGGGAAGGGCTGTAAAAGGTGGTCCGAAGTGGGATCCATGGTACAATTATCCAGAACTTCCAGTCCTGTTGAATACGTAGATTGCAGCAAGCTTCTTGGTCCTTACCTGTGTAATTATCAGCCTGCAGATGCATGTCACACAGTTTGTGGATGTAACGGATGTACATCTCCTCCTTGTTAATCTCTGATTTGTAAAAATTCTAAAATAAATGTAAACAACTGTAAGCAATTGGAGAATCAGAGCTAGAACAAGCTAACAAGAGATTATATAAAATGAGACACCAGTCACCCTTCAATTGCAGTCATGGACATTGATGACTACCCATTGATCTTCTGGGTCTCTAACAATACTACCCTGGGAGCTTTAGTCTGTATCTGACCCATGCTGTATCTGACCTAGGATGTTTGATGGGACAGTGTAGAGGGAGCTTTACTCTCTATCAAACCCGTGCGATACCTGACTTGGGAATGATTGAAGGGACAGTATGGAGGGAGCTGTAGTCTGCATCTAACCCATGCTGTACCTGCCCTGGGAGTGTTTGATGGGACAGTACAGAGCGAGCTTTGGTCTGCATCTAACCCATGGTCTACCTGCCTGGGAGTGTTTGATGGGACAATGCAGAGGGAGCTTTACACTGTATCTAACTCGTGCTGTACCTAACCTGGGAGTGTTTGATGGCACTGTGTAGAGGGAGCTTTACTCTGTATCTAATCTGTGCTGTACCTGGCCTGGGTATGTTTGCCGTGGCAGTGCTAAGGACACCTTACTCTCCATCTAAGGCATGTTATAGCAGACAATGGAAAAGTGCAGAGGGAGCTTTACTCTGCAAGTAACTCAAAGTGTCTGACCTGGAAGTGCTTGATTCTGACACTGCGTGCCAAAATTGGAAGAAAGTTCTTTTCCTTCCGTTTGATGAGCACAAAAAAGAAAACTCACCTTAAACAAAGAGAACTTCGGTTGCTTACCAGCAAATTAACAGTACAGCCAATCTTCTTATTTTCAGCTTCATCCCCTTTCATACAATCCCTGGGGGAAAAAAAGGAACTTGAGCGTAGGTGTTTTATTCTCATAGATACAGAAATGACATGCCACATTACAGGAAATATTAAGGAGTATACTAGATCCATGTGTAGTTTATGAGCTGCAGTTGCTGTACGGGATTTCAGTCCAGAGGCTACATAGTTAATTTTCTGCATGGAGTCAGACTAAAGCTGCTCCTACAGAACTAAGCTCCCGCTTCCATGTAATATTACATCCCCAAGTTTCATAAACTGATTAAACACGTGAGTGCCGAAGATCAGCACTGTACTCCAACTGATACAGATGTTGCAGGAAAGCAGGCCTGTTGGCTCCATGGAATGGTGGGGTACAGATTGACGGCTACAATTCTCCACATGGCAAATTCTTGATCTCATCCGTAGCATCGGGTAGGGCCAGGGTGGAGAACACAGGAACTGGAGTAGGCCATTCAGCCCCTCGAGCCTGTTCCACCATTCAATTAGATCATGGCTGATCTGTACCTCAACTCCATTTTCCTTGATGCCCTTATCCAACAAAAATTTACCCAAGTCTTGAAAGCTCCAATTATCCCAGCACCCGCAGCCTTTTGGGGGAGAGAATTCCAGATTTCTACTACCTTTTCTTTGAAAAAGTGCTTCCTCATTTCCCTCCTAAATGGCCTAGCTCTAATTTTAGTGAGGAGATGCTGAGTGGAAGACAGGAAGGGAGAGAAATTGGCAGACAGAACTTGAGTCACTTACCTCTCTGTTGGTGCCCACTGAAGAGCAGAAGTGGCTGGCCAGGGAAATAATTAATCTAGACTGACACCTGACTGCACTAGTGAGGGAGTACTGCATTGTCAGAAGTGCCCTGCCTTCTTGCTGAGACGGTAAACTGAGACCCTTTCTGTCTGTTCTGGTGGCTGGGGTGGACACAATCCCATGGCACTATTTGAAGAGCGGGATGCTCTCTGATGATATTTCTCTATCCACCAACACCACCTAAAAGCAGATTAACGGACCATTCATTTAATTTGCTGTTTGTGAGGTCTCGCTGTGTGCAAAGTGACTGCTACATTTGCCTATGTAACAACAGTGACTATGCTTAAAAAATTGAAGTGCTTTGGCAAGTCCTGAGCACATAAAAGCAACTTCTTTCTTTTACACATCTGCACAATGTTCCACTGAATCTCAGCATGAGTCAACTGTCAGGTCTGTCCAGTACTGTACTGGACCACACACTCATGGTGTGTGCACCAATACGCTGCTGGTGCCAGTGCAGCTCCATTTCCCTTCTAGTGCAGTGCAAAACTGGAAATGTCTTGAAATGCTTCACACAATGAATTACTTTTAGAATGTAGTCAGCTCGGCTTAGTTGGTAACACTCTTGCCATTGAGTCATAGGGCTGTGGGTTCAAGTCCGACTCCAGGATTTGAACACATGATCTATGCTGATACTCCAGTGTAGTACTGATGGAGTTCTGCATTGTCAGAGGTGCTGTCCTTCAGTTGAGATGTTAAACCGAAGCCCTATCTAGTTGGATAAAAAAGACCCCATGGCACGATTTGAAGAAGAGCAAAGAGTTCTCCTGGTGTTGTGGCCAACAATTCTCCCTTAACCGACATCATTAAAACAGATTAACTGATCATTTATGTTATTTCCTGTTTATCCAGTGCACTCACTGACTTCTGTGTTTGCAGTGACTTCACTTCAAAGTAATTCATCAGCTGTGAAGCACTTTGGGATGTTCTTAATACATGGTAAGGTGCTCTATATTTTTTTTTTATTGTTCGTTCATGGGATGTGGGCATCGCTGGCAAGGCCAGCATTGATTGCCCATCCTGAATTGCCCTTGAGAAGGTGGTGGTGAGCCACCTTCTTGAACCGCTGCAGTCCGTGTAGTGAAGGTTCTCCCACAGTGCTGTTAGGAAGGGAGTTCCAGGATTTTGACCCAGCAACGATGAAGAAACAGTGATATATTTCCAAGTCGGGTGTGTGACTTGGAGGGGAATGTGCAGGTGGTGTTGTTCCCATGTGCCTGCTGCCCTTGTCCTTCCAGGTGGTAGAGGTCGCAGGTTTGGGAGGTGCTGTCAAAGAAGCCTTGGCGAGTTGCTGCAGTGCATCCAGTAGATGGTACACACTGCAGCCACAGTGCGTCGGTGGTGAAGGGAGTGAATGTTTAGGGTGGTGGATGGGGTGCCAATCAAGTGGGCTGCTTTGTCCTGGATGGTGTCGAGCTTCTTGAGTGTTGTTGGAGCTGCACTCATCCAGGCAAGTGGAGAGTATTCCATCACATTCCTGACTTGTGCCTTGTAGATGGTGGAAAGGCTTTGGGGAGTCAGGAGGTGAATCACTCACCGCAGAATACCCAGCCTCTGATCTGCTCTTGTAGCCACAGTATTTATATGGCTGGTCCAGTTAAGTTTCTGGTCAATGGTGACCCCCAGGATGTTGATGGTGGGGGATTCAGCGATGGTAATGCCGTTGAATGTCAAGGGGAGGTGGTCAGACTCTCTCTTGTTGGAGATGGTCATTGCCTGGCACTTGCCACTTATCAGCCCAAGCCTGGATGTTGTCCAGGTCTTGCTGCATGCGGGCACGGACTGCTTCATTATCTGAGGAGTTGCGAATGGAACTGAACACTGTGCAATCATCAGCGAACATCCCCATTTCTGACCTTATGATGGAGGGAAGGTCATTGATGAAGCAGCTGAAGATGGTTGGGCCAAGGACACTGCCCTGAGGAACTCCTGCAGCAATGTCCTGGGGCTGAGATGATTGGCCTCCAACAACCACTACCGTCTTCCTTTGTGCTAGGTCTGACTCCAGCCACTGGAGAGTTTTCCCCTGATTCCCATTGACTTCAATTTTACGAGGGCTCCTTGGTGCCATACTCGGTCAAATGCTGCCTTGATGTCAAGGGTAGTCACTCTCACCTCGCCCCTGGAATTCAGCTCTTTTGTCCATGTTTGGACCAAGGCTGTAATGAGGTCTGGAGCCAAGTGGTCCTGGCGGAACCCAAACTGAGCATCGGTGAGCAGGTTATGGTGAGTAAGTGCCGCTTGATAGCACTGTCGACGACACCTTCCATCACTTTGCTGATGATTGAGAGTAGACTGATGGGGAGGTAATTGGCCGGATTGGATTTGTCCTGCTTTTTGTGGACAGGACATACCTGGGCAATTTTCCACATTGTCGGGTAGATGCCAGTGTTGTAGCTGTACTGGAACAGTTTGGCTGGAGGCGCGGCTAGTTCTGGAGCACAAGTCTTCAGCACTACAGCCGGGATGTTGTCGGGCCCATAGCCTTTGCTGTATCCAGTGCACTCAGCCGTTTCTTAATATCATGTGGAGTGAATGCAAATCCTTTCTTAGTAGATAAATGTAAGTGGTTCTGTATTCTGATGAAGGATTTCCACCCAGTTAACCTGTCGTTCTCTTTCTCCTGATCTGTGTATTTGTAGCACTGTCTGTTTCTCACAATGTGTCATCAGGATACAGATAGTTAGCTACATTTACATGGGTTGAAAGCAACATGAATTCTGTTTTAACCACTGCATCAGGGCAGCTTTATTCTAACATAAAAATTACAGGTTCCACCACATTGAAGAGAATCCATTAGAAGGGTAAAGCATGACTAGCTTTATTGTATAATTTCAAGATTAGCTGATTTTATAAGCTGCACAATCTGACGCATTTATAAACTGATTTTTTTCTTGAATTTGTAAAATCTTTTTTAATACACTTAAAACTGTATGGTTCAGCAGCATTTTTAAAGTCATTCCATTATTGGAGACATTTTGTGGCAATTCTACTTAGCCATTCTCACTTTCTGCAGTGCTGTGCTATCCACACACTCACAGGGCAGTAATACAACAACAACTTGCATTTCTATAACTCCTTTGACATAGTAAAATATCCCACAGCGCGTCACAGGAGCGTGATCAAACAGAATTTGACACCGAGCCATATAGGGATGTATTAGGACAGGTGACCAAAAGCTTGGTCAAAGAGGTAAGTTTTAAGGAGCATCTTAAAGGAGGAGAGAGAGGTGGAGAGGCAGGAGCAAAGAACCCAAACTGTCAGCGACTGAACGAGGGATCTCCTGGGGTTGACGAACAATGTTATACAGGGAAGAGTTAGGGATTCACCAGTACGCTGTACAGGAAAACTGAGTGGTCTGAACAGTGCGTTGCAGGAGAATTTTGGAACTCAACAATGTGTTACACAGAGGAAGGCTTGGGACTGAGAAGTGTAATCTGCAGGGGAACCAAGTACATGATAAACAAGGGAGTTGCATGATCAGAGCAGTGTGTTACATGGGACAGGTGACCAATCAGTATTACACTCTGGATGTTGTCCAGGTCTCATCTGAGGAATTTCGAATGGAGCTGCATGCTGTGCAATTATCAGCAAACAGCCCCATTTCTGACCTTATAATAGAGGGAAGATCATTGATGAAGCAGCTGAAGGTAGTTGGACCTGGGACGCTGCCTTGAGGAACGCCGCCTTGAGGAACGCCTGCAGTGATGTCCTGCGGCTGAGATAATTGGCTTCCAACAATCACAACGACCTTCCTTTGTTTCAGGTATAACTCCAGCCACTGCCAAGTTTTCTCCCTGATCCCCACTCACCTCAGTTTTACTCGGGCTCCATGGTGCCACACTAGGTCAAATACTGCCTTGATGTCAAGAGCAGTCACTCTCACCTCACCTCTGGAATTCAGCTCTTGTGTCCATGTTTGGACCAAGGCTGTAATGAGGTCTGGAGCTAAATGAACATAGGAACATGGGAAGATAGGAACAGGAGTAGGCCATTCAGCTCCTTGTGCCTGTTCCACCATTCGATGTGGTCAAGGCTGATCTGTGACCTAATTCCATATACCCGCCTAAACCCCATATCCCTAATACCTAATAACAAAAGTCTGTTGATCTCAGACTTAAAATTAACCATTGAGCTAGCATCAGCTGCCATTTGCAGAATAGAGTTCCAAACTTCTACCACCCTTTGCGTGTAGAAGTGTTTCCTAACTTCACTCCTGGCTCTAATTTTTAGGCTATGTCCCCTAGTCCTCGACTCCCCAACCAGCGGAAATAGTTTCTATCTATCTACCCTATCTATTCCCCTTAATATCTTGAAAACTTCGATCAAATTACCCCTTAATCTTCTAAATTCCAGGAAATACAACCCTGGTTTGTGTAATCTCTCCTCGTAATTTAACCCTTGGAGTCCAGGTATCATTCTAGTAAATTTACGCTGCACTCCCTCCAAGGCCAATATATCCTTCCTAAGGTGCGGTGCCCAGAACTGAACACAGTACTCCAGGTGTGGTCTAATCAGGGTTTTGTATAGCTGTGGTCCTGGCGGAACCCAAACTGAGCCTCATTGAGCAGGTTATTGGTGAGTAAGTGCCTCTTAATAGTACTACTGACGACTCCTTCCATCACATTGCTGATGATTGAGATTAGACTGATAGGGCTGTAATTGGCTGGGTTCAATTTGTCCACCACATCTGCTTATTTAGATCTAAGGTATTCTAATCTACCAGCCACACATGTTGAAAAAAACTTGCAGCCAGTTTCAAGGGTAATAATGAAAGTTTTTACAAATATATCACAACAGGTTGAGGAAAAAAAACTGGGCCCTTTAAAAACATAATTAAGTATGACACAATGGTGGGGGGATTAGGACATGGTAGAACAAATAGATATATTGCTATAGTCTTCATAATGGAAAAGGAGCACATAATACCTGAGGCACAGGTAGGGTTAGCAATGCTGGTTGGACATATTCCTGGAGATTTCATCACATAGACTCCTGCCTACAACCGCCCCACCTAGTCAAATAGCCTTTTTCCCATCTCCAATATTTTTATCATAATAAATGAAAGTGTTCAAAGAAAATGAAAAAAGCACACAATTTGTTTTTAATGCCCCCATGATTTTTCTCCCAGGTTGCTCACAGCAGTGTCCAGGAGATTAAACTTTAATTCCTGGAGACTCCAGGACTATCCTGAAGGGTTGCCAACCCTAAGTACAGGAAGAACAGAGATTAATGAAGAGGTTGAACTTACAGTCATTTACAGAAACACAAAAACTGCAATGGATTCAATCACAGACAAATTTCTAGAAACAGGAGTTTCCACCCAGGGGTATTAAAAGAAACAGGCAAGGATTATTGGGCGCTAAATTGGGCCGTGTAGCGCCCGTTGTTTTCGGTGCCACACGGCCTCTCCGACATCCAAGATGGCGTCTTGGATGTGCACGCATGTTTCCTGCATGACGTGCGCCAGACGCCATCTTGGTATAGGAGTTTGCGCAGGCACAGATAAGGAATGCTAGAATCATGTAAAGTAGGGAGAAAATGATTTTGATCAGTGTGCAACGCTGATTTAAAGTGATACACAGCATTTTGGGACTTAACGCTCAACTCAACGCACAGTCTTAACCCCGACCATCTGAACATGTCTTAGAGTTCCTGGAGGATCCCCCACCGGCGCTATTTAAAGGGACCATGCAGGATTTACAGGTTAGTGGCTGGATTATTGCCTCTGGCTGCTGAGACATTTGTAACTGTTTTTGGAGGTCTCTTAGACTTCAATACTAAGACGCGGGGACATAGCCTAACATTTAGAGCCAGGACGTGCAGGAGCGAAGTTAGGAAATGCTTCTACACGCAAAGGGTGGGAGACGTTTGGAACACTCTTCTGCAGACAGCAGTTGATGCTAGCTCACTTGTGAATGTTAAATCTGAGATTGATAAATTTCTGTGAACCAAGGGTATTAAGGGATATGGGGCTAAGACGGGTATATGGAGTTAGGTCACAGGTCCACCATGATCGCACTGAATGGTGCAACAGGCTCGAGGGGCTAAATGCCACTGCCACTTGCTGCCTCGATATGCACCGCCTTCTCCTGCAAGAAAGCAGGATGTGTGCCTGGGTGATGTGCCTGTCATGGTTGAATAGCTGCCTGTGTGTGGCCTGTGAGTTGTGGGTGGGCAGCTTGAAACAGTGGCAATGTTTAAGGGCGAGAGGAAGCATCTGATTGGAAGAGTTGAGTACTGATGGAAAGAGTTTGTTGGTATGTGGGTGATGGGGGTGTAGTGGTGGTACAGTTGGTAGGAGACGCCACTTGACAGTTGACCTCACTCACCTTGACCACTCATATCAAAGCATTGAACTTCTTTCTGCACTGCATCCATGTTCATGATGCTGTGCGCCTGGCATTGACTTTGTCTCCCGCTGCCTCCCACTGTCTTATCAGTATGTGTCTGGAGAGCCTCTTGTCCCCACCCCCCACCAAACCACGGATATAGGACGTTCCTCCTTCTGTCCACCTCTTGCACCCAAGGTCTCTAGTGTATCAGCAGAGAACCTTGGTGCATGCACTCTCGCAGGCCTGGTACCAACTCAGATCAGCAGATTGGTGAGGTCTGGCGTGCAGATTGGAGGATGTGGGATTTAGTAGTGCGCAACCTTTATTCAATGTTTTAACGTAACTCATCAGTGTGTAAACATAGGGATGGGATCTGCATCTATATTTTACATGTGCAATGTCTGATCTCTGTTCAGACTTCATGCAGACAGTAGACTGCTATTTTCAGCAAATAACAGGTGCACGCTACCTTTAAGAGATTTCTAAGAAACATCCTCCCTTTAAGAGACAGACCTCCCTCTGATGGTGGAAAGTGCAAATTGCATTGATTCCAGGTACGAGGCCTGGAAAGGAACGCTGGTTGCAGGTAAGTGCTCCCTTGGGACCAAACTTGCGTCTTGCCTGCCCAGGGTCCGTCAGACGCGGGGTGTTAGCGCATCGTGCCACCATCGCCCAGAACAGATCCTTATCCAATCTTTCCCCCATTGTGTCTCAAAGCTTTCTGGATTTGGAGATAGTACTAGAGTACTGGAAGGTAGCAAATGTTACACAATTATTCAAAAAAGGGAGCAAGGGATAAACCAATTAACTACAGGTCAGTGACTTCACTGTCCATAAGAAGGGACAGGTTAACTGAACACTTGGAAAAGCACAAGGGGGTGAGGAGAGCAGCGCGTTATTGTGAAAGGTAGGTTACATCTAACGGAGCTATTTGATAGACTCACTGTTGCATTTTGGGATTTTTGAATATTTGGCTTAGAAGAGATTTTTAAGGTGTAATATGTTTTGATATGAAGTCAGATTCAGGATTATAACCATTGATTCCCAAAGGCCCAGCATCTGGAGCTGCTAGAACAAAGGGGTACTGGGTGTTTTAATGAGCTCTCCCAAAAAGGGAGAGGCCAGCCATCAAAACTCTTATCCATATCAGTTTGAGACAATGGGATGCTGTTAACACATTCCAACACGCCCTAACGACAGTCACATTTGTAATGTCAGAATGGCTGTTTCTCACTCATCACGGCAGGGGCTGACTCAACAGAGCATGTGGATGTCATGACATTTCTGGTCTAGGTTTGACTGGCAGCTCAACTGGCCAATCCCCGGGCACAGAGAGCTGAGGGAGCATTAAAGGTCAACCATTTTGTTTCCTGTTCAGCTAAGAGTCTAGGAATAGTCTACAGTGAGATCTGGTAAGGAAGAGGCCCAGAGAATGAATGCTCTCACATTAAGCATTGTGCTGACTAGATTCAGGGAGAGTGTTAGTTAGAAAAAGCCATTTAATCTATAATAGGGTTAGTGTGACATGCTTTGATATTTTCTCTGTCCAATGCTCTCCTAACTGGTCTCCCACCTTGCACCCTCCGTAAACATGAGCTCAACAAAAACTCTGCTGCCCGTATCCTAACTCGCACCAAGTCCCATTCACCCATCACCCCCTGTGTTCGCTGACCTACATTGGCTCCCGGTCCGGCAACGCCTCGATTTAAAAATTCTCATCCTCGTTTTCGAATCCCTCCACGGCCTTGCCCTATCTCTGTAACCTCCGAGATTTCTGCACTCCTCCAATTCTTGCCTCTTGCGCATCCCCGATTTTAATCACTCCACCATTGGCGGCCGTGCCTTCAGCTGCCTAGGCCGTAAGCTCTGGAATTCCCTCCCTAAACTTCTCTGCTTCTTTCTCCTCCTTTAGCTTGCTCCTTCAAACCTACCTTTTTGACCAAGCTTTTCGTCATCTGTCCTAATATCTCCTTTTGTGGCTCGGTGTTAACGTTTGTTTGGTAACGATCCTGTGAAGTGCCTTGGGATGTTTTACTACATTAAAGGCGCTATATAAATACAAATTGTTGTTGTTGTTGATTATTCACCTCCCTCAGAAATTGGGGATGAGCTGTAACAATACAAATACTGATGATCTATTTGAAAAAGCAAGATACTCTTATACTGTCTAATATAATACAATAGGGATGAGTGTACTTGTTGTAGCTTGGGGAGAGTGAGAAAAAACAACAGGATGACCAGTCCTTAAAGCACACCAGCTGACAGCTGATAGAGTCTAGGCCGTGTGATTGAAAGCTCCTGATTAAGGACAAGAGCGGAGGTGGGAAGGCTGCACATACTGGAGCATGGGACAGGAGAATGATGAGAGAGAACGGCAATAAAAAATAACTGCAAGCATGAGTAAGCAGATGAACAGAAGTCCGATTTACATTTTATAGCAAGTGCTGAGGAGGAATGGTTTTGCTTCCAGCAAGCTGCACAAACACTTTAGACACATGGGCATGAATCTAATGATTCCCCATGTCAAATTAAATCAATGCTCCCATCATTATAGAGAGTTTCAAAGTTACACTGGGTATAATTGGGACATTCATCACAAATGACACAAAGAAACTCTAAGGCCCCGTGTGGGTACTACCAGCTTCATCAAAGGAATCCCATGAACTGAAGATGACAAGACCTAATGTACGTTTAAGCCTCTGGGACATGTCGTAACATTTATGTTCCATGTCCACCTTAATATGTTTATGGATTTGTAATTCTTCAAGCCCTTTTGACAAGACGTAGCTACCTGTAAAAGTCAACGCTGGACATTTACTCGTTAGTGAAGATTCCACTAAATCTGCCTTTCAGCCAATTCTAACTTTCAGCCCATTCAAAACTCTATTGTCTGAAAACAATGCGGAAATAAATAGACCAGCACAAGAGCAAGGAAAAGCCTATGTTAGATTGGCAGAACAGATTGCCAAATCACCAGGGTATCAGATGTAAATACCCACTGCCCAATCACCAGGGTATCAGATGTAAATACCCACTGCCCAATCACCAGGGTATCAGATATAAATACCCACTGCCCAATCACCAGGGTATCAGATGTAAATACCCACTGCCCAATCACCAGGGTATCAGATGTAAATACCCACTGCCCAATCACCAGGGTATCAGATGTAAATACCCACTGCCCAATCACCAGGGTATCAGATATAAATACCCACTGCCCAATCACCAGGGTATCAGATGTAAATACCCACTGCCCAATCACCAGGGTATCAGATGTAAATACCCACTGCCCAATCACCAGGGTATCAGATGTAAATACCCACTGCCCAATCACCAGGGTATCAGATATAAATACCCACTGCCCAATCACCAGGGTATCAGATGTAAATACCCACTGCCCAATCACCAGGGTATCAGATATAAATACCCACTGCCCAATCACCAGGGTATCAGACACAAATACTCACTGCCAAGTCACCAGGGTATCAGATATACACACTCACTGCCAAATCACCCGGCTGAGAGGGTACGGAACATTTTGAGGGGGAAGGGGAACAGCCAGAAGTCGTGGTCCATGTGGGAACCAATGACATAGGAAAAAAAAGAGTCGAAGTCCTGCAGTCAGAGTTTCAGGAGCTAGGGATGAAGTTAAAAAGCAGGACCTCAAAGGTAGTAATCTCTGGATTACTCCCAGTGCCACACGCTAATGAGTGTAGGAATAGTAAGATAAGACAGGTTAATGTGTGACTGGAGCAATGGTCCAGGAGGGAGGACTTCAGATTCCTGGGGCATTGGGACCAATTTTGGGACAGGAGGGATCTGTTCAAGATTGACGGGTTGCACCTCAACAGAGCTGGGACCAATGTCCTTGCAGGGAGGTTAACTAGTGCTGTGGGGGAGGGTTTAAACTAATTTGGCTGGAGATGGGCACCAAGATGAAACAATAGAGAGGAGAAACAAGGTGCACAGAGGACTGGGAGGGACAAGTAGCACTAGAGTAAAGAATAGTTCAGAAATAGGAGGGGTCAGACAGGGGGTAAATGCGAGGCAGTCTAAGATGAGATTGGAGTGCATGTGCGTAAATGCACGGAGCGTGGTAAATAAGGTTGGTGAGCTGCAGGCTCAAGTTGCCACATGGAACTATGATATAGTGGCAATAAGAGAGACTTGGCTCAAAGAAGGGAAGGATTGCATACTTAATATTCCTGGCTACAAGGTATTCAGGAAAAATAGGGAAGGAAAGAAAGGAGGTGGGGGTGGCAATATTGATCAAAGAAACTATGATAGCACTGAAAAGGGATGATGTAGTTGAGGGGTCAAAGACAGAATCTATTTGGTTAGAATTAATGAACAGAGGAGCTATTACGCTACTGGGTGTGAACTATAGGTCACCAAATAATGGGAAGGAAATAGAGGAGCAAATTTGCAGGCAAATTATAGAAAGATGCAACAACTATAGAGTAGTGATGATGGGGGACTTCAATTATCCCAATATAGACGGGGACAGTAACAGCGTACAAAGCAAAGAGGGAGAGGAATTCCTGAAATGTGTTCAAGAGAACTTTCTGGAACAGTGTGTTTCCAGCCCAACCAGGAAGGAAACAGTGCTGGATCTAGTTCTGGGGAATGAAGTGGGGCAGGTGGAGCATGTTTCGGAGGGGGGGGTGCGTATTTGGGTACAGTAATCATAATATCATTAGGTTTAGAATAATTATGGAAAAGGACAAGGAACAATCAAGTGTGAAAATACTTAATTGGAGGAGGACAAATTTCAGCGAGTTAAAAAGGGATTTTGCCCACATCCCAGATACATAACAAATGCATCGCAGTTATATTCTAGTTAAATCCCAGATACTCCACAGATAGGACCCAGATACATTCCATACATCCCAGATAAATTGCAAATACATCCTAGTTACATCCCAGATACATAAAAACATAAGAAATAGGAGCAGGAGTAGGCCATATGGCCGCTCGAGCCTGCTCCGCCATTCAATAAGATCATGGCTGATCTTCCACCTAAACTCCACTTTCCCGCCCTATCCCCATATCCCTTGATTCCCTTAGAGTCCAAAAATCTATCGATCTCAGCCTTGAATATATTCAACGGCTGAGCATCCACAGCCCTTTGGGATAGAGAATTCTAAAGATTCACAACCCTCTGAGTGAAGAAATCTTTCCTCATCTCGGTCGTAAATGGCCGACATGTTATTTCCCCACATTATACTCTATCTGCCAGCTTCTCGCCCACTCACTTAACCTGTCTATATCCTTTTGCAGCCTCTTTCCATCCTCCTCACAGCTTACTTTCCCACCTAGTTTTGTATCATCAGCAAACTTGGATACATTACACTCGGTCCCTTCATCTAAGTCATTAACATATACTGTAAATAGCTGAGGTTCTGCTGAAGCACTGATCCTTGTGGCACCCCACTAGTTACAAGCTGCCAACCCAAAAATGACCCGTTTGTTCCTATTCTCTGTTTTCTGTCCATTAACCAATTCTCAATCCATAATAATATATTACCCCCAATCCCCTGAGCCCTAATCTTGTGCAACAACCTCTTGTGTGGCACCTTATCGAATGCCTTTTGAAAATCCAAATATACTACATCCACTGGTTCCCCCTTATCTACCCAGCTAGTTACACCCTCAAAAAACTCTTAATACATTTGTCAAACACGATTTCCCCAGGAGTCAGTATTAGGACCAATGCTCTTTTTGATATACATTAATGACCTGGACATGGGTATAGAGGGTATGATTTAGAAACATAGAAACATTGAAAATAGCAGCAGGAGTAGGCCATTCGGCCCTTCGAGCCTGCTCTGCCATTCAATATGATCACGGCTGATCCTCTATCTCAATACCATATTCCCGCTCTCTCCCCATACCCCTTGATGCCTTTGGTGTCTAGAAATCTATCTATCTCCTTCTTAAATATATTCAGTGACTTGGCCTCCACAGCCTTCTGTGGTAGAGAATTCCACAGGTTCACCACCCGCTGAGTGAAGAAATTTCTCCTCATCTCAGTCCGAAATGTCCTACCCCGTATCCTGAGACTGTGACCCCTCGTTCTGGACCCCCCCCAGCCAGGGGAAACATCCTCCCTGCATCCAGTCTGTCTAGCCCTGTCAGAATTTTATACGTTTCAATGAGATCCCCTCTCATTCTTCTAAACTCGAGCGAAGACAGGCTGAGTCGACCCAATCTCTCCTCATATGACAGTCCTGCCATCCCAGGAATCAGTCTGGTGAACCTTCGCTGCACTCCCTCTATGGCAAGTATATCCTTTCTTAGGTAAGGAGACCAAAACTGCACACAATACTCTAGGTATGGTCTCACCAAGGCCCTGTATAACTGCGGTAAGACATCCTTGCTCCTATAATCAAATCCTCTTGCAATGAAGGCCAACATACCACTTGCCTTCCAAACTGCTTGCTGCACCTGCATGTTTGCTTTCAGTGACTGGTGTAAAAGGACACCCAGGTCCCTTTGTACATCAACAATTCCCAATCCATCACCATTTAAATAACACTCTGCCTTTCTGTTTTTCCTTCCGAAGTGGATAACTTCACATTTATCCACATTATACTGCATCTGCCATGTATTTGCCCACTCACTCAACTTGTCTAAATCGCTTTGAAGCCTCTTTGCATCCTCCTCACAACTCACGATCCCACCTAGTTTTGTGTCGTCAGCAAACTTGGAAATATTACATTTGGTTCCCTCATCCAAATCATTGATATATATTGTGAATAGCTGGGGCCCAAACACTGATCTCTGCGGTACCCCACTAGTCACTGCCTGCCACCCTGAAAAAGACCCATTTATTCCTACTCTCTGTTTCTTGTCTGTTAACCAAGTTTCAATCCATGCCAGTATATTCCCACCAATCCCATGTGCTTTATTTTGCACACTAACCTCTTACATGGGACTTTATCAAAGGCCTTCTGAAAATCCAAATAAACCACATCCACTGGTTCTCCCTTATCTATTCTACAAGTTACATCCTCAAAAAACACCAGTAGGTTTGTCAAACATGATTTCCCTTTCATAAATCCATGTTGACTTTGTCTAATCCCGTTGATATTTTCTAGTGTCTCTAGCATTTTCCCTACTACTGATGTTAGACTAACTGGTCTGTAGTTCCCTGTTTTCTCCCTCCCTCCTTTTTTAAATAGTGGGGTTACATTTGCCACCCTCCAATCTGCAGGAACTGTTCTATAATCTATAGAATTTTGGAAGATGACAACTAATGCATCCACTATTTCCATGGCTACCTCTTTTAGTACTCTGGGATGAAGGTTATCAGGTCCTGGGGATTTATCGGCTTTCAGTCCCATTAATTTCTCCAGCACTATTTTTTTACCAATACTAATTTCCTTTAATTCCTCCCTCTCACTAGTCCCTTGGTTCCCTAACATTTCCGTGAAGACAGAACCAAAGTATTTGTTTAATTGCTCTGCCATTTCCCTGTTCCCCATTATAAATTCTCCCGTTTCGGAATGTACGGGACCTACATTTGTCTTCACTAATCTTTTTCTTTTTACATACTTGTAGAAGCTTTTACAGTCCACTTTTATGTTCCTTGCAAGTTTACTCTCATACTCTATTTTTCCCCTCTTAATCAATCTCTTGGTCCTTTTTTGCTGAATTCTAAACTTCTCCCAATCCTCAAGCTTGCTACTTTTTCTGGCAACTTTATATGACTCCTCTTTGGATCCAATACTATCCTTAATTTCTTTTGTTAGCTATGGTTGGGCCGCATTTCCTTTTGTGTTTTTGTGCCAGAAAGGAATGTATAATTGTTGCAATTCATGCATTCGTTCCTTAAATGTTAGCCATTGCCTATCCACCGTCATGCCTTTTAATGAAGCTTCCCAATCTATCATAACCAACCCACTCCTCATACCTTCCTAGTTTCCCTTGTTTAGATTTAGGACCCTAGTTTCGGATTGGACTACTTCACTTTCCATCTTAATGAAGAATTCTATCATGTTATGATCACTCTTCCCTCAAGGACCCTGCACAACCAGATTATTAATTAACCCCTTCTCATTGCACAATACCCAATCTAGGATAGCCTGTTCCCTGGTTGGCTCCTCAATGTACTGGTCTAAAAAACCATCTCGTACACACTCCAAGAATTCAAAGATTGCAGATGACATGAAACTTGGAAATGTAGTAAACAATGTGGAGGATAGTAACAGACTTCAGGAGGACAGAGACAGACACATGGCAGATGAAATTTAACGCAAAGAAATGTGAAGTGATACATTTTGGTAGGAAGAATGAGAGAGGCAATATAAACTAAATGGTACAATTTTAAAGTGGGTGCAGGAACAGGGAGACCTGGAGTTGCACATACACAAATCTTTGAGGGTGGCAGGACAAGTTGAGAAGGCTGTTAAAAAAAGCATATGGAATCCTGGGCTTTATTAATAGAGGCATAGAGGACAAAAGCAAGGAAGTTATGCTAAACCTTTATAAAACACTGGTCAGGCCTCAGATGGAGTATTGTGTTCAATTCTGGGCACCACGCTTTAGGAAGGATGTCAAGGCCTTAGAGAGGGTGCAGAAGAGATTTACTAGAATGGTACCAGGGATGAGGGACTTCAGTTATGTGGAGAGACTGGAGAGGCTGGGGATGTTCTCCTTAGAGCAGAGAAGGTTGAAAGGAGATTTGATAGAGGTGTTCAAAATCATGAACGATTTTGACCGAGTGAATAAGGAGAAACTGTTTCCGGTGGCAGAAGGGTCGGTAATCAGAGGACACAGATTTAAGGTGATCAGCAAAACAGCCAGAGGAGACATGAGGAAACATTTTTTTTTACGCAGCAAGTTGTTATGATCTGGAATGCACTGCCTGGAAGGGCGGTGGAAGCAGATTCAATAGTAACTTTCAAAAGGGAATTGGACAAATATTTGAAGGAAAAAATTTATAGGGCTATGGGGAAAAAGCAGGGGAGTGGGACTAATTGGAAATTTCTTTCAAAGAGCTGAAACAGACACGACGGGCCGAAGGGCCTCCTTCTGTGCTACATGATACTGTGATTCTATTATTAGATACACATACTCACTGCAAAATCACCAAGGTTTTGGTCACATATAACTACCATTCAATAACTAGGGGCCAGATGTAACTATAAACCCAAGAACATGATAGATGGAATACAACAAAAATTAAATACCCACTTTTGTATCTTTCTATCTTCCACTGATCACTGCTGTGGAACATGGATGCATTGAATATGTAATGGCATCGCATATGTATAAATACATACAGACTGTTTTGTGGTGACATAAAAAAAGCTGGACCCAGATGGTCCATAACTGTGAAAGGATTTTGATCTTTGATGGTAACTGCTGGAATTGTTCAGGCACTGCACATCAGCCCACGTACAGTGTGAATAAATGAAATCAAAATCGTGCACACCCAGGTCAGGAGACGATCTACCAACTGGAGTCCTCTGTGTGGGAGTTTGTGGGTTAGGCCGTCCAAGGTTATCCCTCTAGTACAGAAGTGACAGAGAATTTTACCCTTATGTGCTGCCTAGGTGCATAGTATAGAGCATCATGGGTCACATATAAAGTTCAAATTAAAGTATCCATTAGTTTGCATATATCTCAAGTTACTGATACTAACTGATCTGATTTAGGGTTTATTTACCAATGAGGCAACAGCCCTTTCCAAACGCGCAGGCCCCATGAAATTCAAAAACTGGACAAATCAGTGAGTAATAAATAAAGTCCCAAATAGAGTTGTTTGGACTTCACGAGCGGTATCCCCAGGGCTTGCAGGCCACATGCGGCTCACGGGCTGTAGTTTGGATACCTCAGTTCTGCTGATTAACTCACCCGTCACCGCAGCTAATTGTATTTTGAATAACCCCAATAT
Source organism: Heptranchias perlo (assembly GCF_035084215.1). Lineage (NCBI taxonomy): Eukaryota > Metazoa > Chordata > Chondrichthyes > Hexanchiformes > Hexanchidae > Heptranchias > Heptranchias perlo. Next base: position 53,414,164 of record NC_090341.1, read on the forward strand.
TTTTGCGTTTTGTTTTGGTGGATTATTCCACTTTTATCCCCGGTATCTATATTCACTTTTCACTGAGTCCCATTTACATCCTCTGATCCCACTCTTCTGTTTTACTTCAAAGTACTAATCTACGATTACCTTATCTATATCTTTCATATTTGATATTTCTCAATAGAGGAGATCTAGTAAAAGCATTCAAAATTCTGAGTGGCTTTGATGAGGGCTGTTAGGACATGGAATGCCTGACCAGACCAGAAACAATTGTGGAAGCAGAATCCATAATAGCTTTTAAAAGGGAAGTGAATAAATATTTGAAAAGGGTTTGGGGAAACGGCAGGAGGATGGGATTAAGTAGATAGCTCCTTCAGAGAATGGTGTTGAAATGGCCAAGGATGAAGCTGATAGCGACCTAGGAGTCTTAGTAGACTTAACGCTCAACATATCCAACCAATGCAGAGCAGCAACTAACAAAACCAATATAATGTTGAACTACACAGCCAGAACAGTAAATATAAATCAGAGGAAATCGTGATCAACCTTTATAATGCTCTTGACTACTGTGCCAAGTTCTGGTTGCCAAGAAACAAGGGGGACATTCAGTTGCTGGAGGCAGTGCAGAGAAGAAGGACAAGGCTCATTACTGTCAACGGTTGGTGTTTTGAGGAGAGATCGGAGAAACTTGGGCTTTTCTCCCAGAAAAGGGGGGAATTGGAGAGGTGATCTTATAGAGGTATATACGTTAGTTAAGGGAATGGAAATAGTAAATCCAGAATTTAACTTTAAATTAAATTGCAGAACAGGCCTCCTTAAACTCCTTTCCCCTGCCCCCTCCACCCTCAGTTCTAACAAGGTGCGAGGAGCTCATGGGTTTCTTCAAGATAGGTACCATCCAGTCAGCACTTCCCCCTTCACGACTGAACCAAACCACCCCTCATTCCCCAATGTACCCTAACCCTGAATCCCCGATTCTCTGGTTACTCCCATGCCCTCACCAAGCTCATCTCATCCATGAAACACACCTGCTCCCTTTATCCCATTCTTGCCAAACTACTCACCACCCAACTTCCCTTCCTGACCTCCATGCTAGCTGACATTGTAAATGATTCTCTCTCCTTGGACACTGTCCCTCTCCCTTTCAAAACTACCGTATTCAAAAATCCCACCCTCGATTCCTCTGTCCTTGTAAACTACCACCCATTTCTACATTCCTTGAATGTGTTGACATCTGCCCATCATTCTCACAACTCCCTGTTCGAATCTATCCAATCAAGTTTCTTCCCCTCCCAAAGCACCAAAAAAGTCCTAACCAAAGTCACAAATGACATTCTTTGTGACTGTGATGCATTATACCTCCTCAACCTCTTGCAGCCTTTGAAACAGTCGACCACATCTTCCTCCAATACCTCTCCTCTGATGTCCAGCTCGGTGGGACTATCCGTGCTTTGTGCCATTCTTTCCTGTCTGATTGTAGTTATAGCGTCTCTACCAGTGGCTTCTCCTCCTATCCCTGCCATGTCTTTACGGGAATACACAAGTATCTATGGTTCGCTGCCTCTTCTTTCTCATTTGCCTGCGTTGCCCTTTGGCAACATCGTTCCCAGACATGGGGTCAGCTTCCATATTCACACCAATGGCATCCAGCTCTCCTTCTCCATGACTTCCCTCTACAACTTCACTGCCTCAATGCTGTCAAGACTGCTTGTCCGACAATTTTGTCCAGCTAAACAGTGGGATGACCAAAGCAATTGTCTTCAGCCACTGACTCCATTTCCTTTCCTGGCAACTGTCTCAGGCGGAACCAGACTGTTTACGACCTTGACTTCCTACTCGACCGCGAGCTGACCTTCCAATCCCAGTCAGGGTACTGGTAGGTCAAATGGCCTTTTCTTGTATCTGAATTTTCCTATGTTTTTATATATCCTAGCATTATAATTGCTTTACTTCATTGTTTGGATATTGAAAGTGACATGTCTACTATCACTCTTGGATAATTCTATTGCCCTCCTCCAAATCATCAGTAAAGTGATGGAAAGAACAATCAAATGTGCCATTAAGCAACAACGACTATCTCTTTAATTCGTTCATTTGTCTCCCTTGCTCTCATCTCTCTTCCCCATCACATCTCTTATCTTCTTGGGTCTCCGCTTCTTTTTGTGTGCCTATTCATTCTCACTCCCCTTATAGCTGACCCTTTCTTCTCTTCCTTTCTCTCTCAGTGCATTTCCATGGTGAAGTAGGTCCCCCTTTAAATGAAACTTGGAAACACCGTGGCTGTTGGAGGTGGCTGAGGTCAGGTAATCATGGAGCTGTTTCATTGCTTGAGAGCACATCTGTGCCCTTCTGATTTCCCCATTCTTTGCAGTTGTGACTTAATCTGCAATCTCTCTCAAAATCCGAACTGAATCAGGCGCCCAGAGGTTGGTGGGACCCACCTCCTGGCATTATTTTTAGATCAGGGAGAGTCTTTAGAGCAAATTCTCTGTACTACAAAGCTAAGGCAGATAAGATGAGCATCTGACATGTTAGTCAAACTTGATTCAAACCTCATTCCACTCCAGCCTCTCTCTTTTCAAAATCTTTTTATCGACACTACCATGGATCTTGTTCCTCTGTCGCAAATTCACTGATCTTTGGTGTCCATATTTTTCTTTCTTCCCGCTTCTCCCCTCTTTTCCTGGATGTGCTGACTCCTTGCTGAGGCACGGTTCCACAGACCGCAGCCTCTAGTAACTCTACCATTAGTTCTCCCAGTGCCTTGGCCAACATTCCTACCTCAACTATCATCATCAAAAGCAGATTAACTAGTCATTCTCCTCCTTGCTGCTCACGTGTAAAATGGCTGCCATGTTTGAGTTGTTTCTGAGAGATGTGATAACATGGTCTACAAATGGTTCATCCTCTCATTCCCAGCATTCTTAAATCTCTTCCAACCCCTGCTTGCATAGACCCAACACATCATCTCCACTACATGCACCTCACACTTCTCATTACAAATATATACAATATTTTTAATATATATTTATATATTAGTTGAAACATTTCACTCTTGCATATGATGTATTTTTAGGGTTGCCAATTCTCCAGGATTGTTCAGGGGCCTCCCGGAATTAAAGATTAATCTCCTGGATACCACTGCGAGCAAACCAGGGAGAAAAATTATAGGGGCATTAAAAAGATTGTGCATTTTTTTCCCATTTTCTTTGAACACTTCTGTTTATTAGTTACAGAAAATATTGGAGATTGGGGGGAGAAAAAAGGCTGAGAGACTGGGCTGGGCAGTTAGGGGCAAGAGGACATGTGATGAAATCATCGGGAACATGTCCAAACGCAGTTGGCAACCCTAGGTATTTTAGATACATGGGTCATGGTCTCAAGTTGAGATATTTATTTTCTGACTCCAATAGCACCACTTGTTCCTTTTTTCCCTCCTCCTCTCCTAAGGCTTTGACTCTTGCCAACCGCACAGGTACCAGTAGCCCATGCCCAAGTGGCCATTCTTCATGTGTGAGTGTCAGCAGGTTGTATGACTGTGAGGGCATCACAGCCGGGCCTATCCTGTCATATGCCCCCATGTCCACACACGCTCACTCACTCTACATCAGGTGTCACTGAATAGTGATCAGGGACGGTAATCGTAGCTGATTTTTTTTTCCTCTCTTCCCTAACACAACAAGCACCGAGTCCAATTGTACCACCTCAATCGTCACACCAGCTGAGATGTGCTAATTCAGCACTGAGCAGGGATCTCGATGGCTCAGTGCCACACTTACCCTCTAAGCCATTGGGAAAGGAGGAGATTTTTCTGCAGTATGACTGTGCTTGATGCATTTTACTCTCTCCGTACTTCTCTGTACAAAGCCTTGTCATTTAGGCTTTTCAAATTTCAGTCTGGGCCAAGTGGTCAGTCTCTATGTGATGACATCACAATGCTAAGAGGTTCAGTCCCAATTTAATAACACCATATTATCACCAGTCGGATCTGAACCACGAAGCTGCTGCTTGTAAATTCTCTTGAATCTGCAGTTGGCAGAAGTGGGGAGGCAGCCAGCATGACGGACCTGGCAGAAATATATGTTGTATGAGTTCCTATTTCTGGAAAATCAGCTCACAAATCTCTGCGAGCTAACGACCAGGGAGCAAAAGTTCATGTAATGGATGGCGGGGAGGAAAGAAAGGCATCTACCCTACAATGTGGAAAATTGCCCAGGTATGTCCTGGCCACAAAAAGCAGGACAAATCCAATCCGGCCAATTACCGCCCCATCAGTCTACTCTCAATCATAAGAACATAAGAAACAGGAGCAGGAGTAGGCCAATCGGCCCTTCGAGCCTGCTCCGCCATTTAATAAGATCATGGCTGATCATCAGCAAAGTGATGGAAGGTGTCGTTGACAGTGCTATCAAGCGGCACTGACTCACCAATAACCTGCTCACCGATGCTCAGTTTGGGTTCCGCCAGGACCACTCGGCTCCAGACCTCATTACAGCCTTGGTCCAAACATGGACAAAAGAGCTGAATTCCAGAGATGAGGTGAGAGCGCCCTTGACATCAAGGCAGCATTTGATTGAGTGTGGCACCAAGGAGCCCTGGTAAAATTGAAGTCAATGGGAATCAGGGGGAAAACTCTCCAGTGGCTGGAGTCAGACCTAGCACAAAGGAAGATGGTTGTGGTTGTTGGAGGCCAATCATCTCAGCCCCAGGACATTGCTGCAGGAGTTCCTCAAGGCAGTGTCCTTGGCTCAACCATCTTCAGCTGCTTCATCAATGACCTTCCCTCCATCATAAGGTCAGAAATGGGGATGTTCGCTGATGATTGCACAGTGTTCAGTTTCATTCGCAACCCCTCAGATAATGAAGCAGTCCGAGCCCACATGCAGCAAGACCTGGACAACATCCAGACTTGGGCTGATAAGTGGCAAGTAACATTTGCGCCAGAAAAGTGACAGGCAATGACCATCTCCAACAAGAGAGTGTCTAACCACCTCCCCTTGACATTTAATGGCATTACCATCGCCGAATCCCCCACCATCAACATCCTGGGGGTCACCATTGACCAGAAACTTAACTGGACCAGCCACATAAATACTGTGGCTACAAGAGCAGGTCAGAGGCTGGGTATTCTGCGGCGAGTGACTCACCTCCTGACTCCCTATACAAGGCACAAGTCAGGAGTGTGATGGAATACTCTCCACTTGCCTGGATGAGTGCAGCTCCAACAATACTCAAGAAGCTCGACATCATCCAGGACAAAGCAGCCCGCTTGATTGGTACCCCATCCACCACCCTAAACATTCACTCCTTTCACCACCAGCGCACTGTGGCTGCAGTGAGTAGCATCCACAGGATGCACTGCAGCAACTCGCCAAGGCTTCTTCGACAGCACCTCTCAAACCCACGACCTCTACCACCTAGAAGGACAAGGGCAAAAGGCACATGGGAACACCACCACCTGCACGTTCCCCTCCAAGTCACACACCATCCCGACTTGGAAATATATCGCCGTTCCTTCATCGTTGCTGGGTCAAAATCCTGGAACTCCCTTCCTAACAGCACTGTGGGACAACCTTCACCACACGGACTGCAGCGGTTCAAGAAGGCGGCTCATCACCACCTTTTCAAGGGCAATTAGGGAGGGGCAATAAATGCTGGCCTAGCCAGCAACATCCACATCCCATGAGCAAATAAAAAAAAAATTATTGACTCCAGTTCCTGGCAGTGGGAAATTAGCCTCTGTTATGTTTGGCGTGGGCTGAAGCTCATTCCCTAGTTTCTCTTCCTGTCCCAGCGACGTTTAAAGATGTCCACAGCTTGGCTTGTTCAGTCCCTGTCGGAGTTCAGCGCAGAGTCGACCGGGTGTGGTCCAGTGCAGCTCGCTGGAGGCTCCATCTGCTCCTCAATGGAGGCAGCCCATTCGCTTCTGCTTGTGTAAGGTTTTCTGCTCGGTTCAAGTACCTGTGGTCGGAGGCCTTGCTTTCTCTACTGATGTTCACTGGCCTGTTGCAACTGTGTCTGTTTGTGCGTGTCGGCCAGTCTGTGGTGAGGATTTTTGATTTGGGTAAAATCTGGTTTAATCTGTCTACAGTTGAAGTGTAGGAGGCAAGGAAGGTCATTGCTGAGAGGATATACAGTCCAGTAATGAGGCCGATTCCAGGTGTCAGGAATTTAAGTTATGAGGAAAGAGTAAGGATATTGGGTTTGGTTTTTTTTGGAAAAGGGGAGACTTTAAGGTGACACAATTAAACATTTTCAAGTTTAAATGAAGAGTTGACCAAGGTGATCCAGGCAAACTGTTCACTGATGAAGGATTCGAATACCAAGGCATAGAGGTTAAATGTTACATAGAATCTACAGCACAGAAACAGGCCATTCAGCCCAACTAGTCAATGTTGGGTGTTTATACTCCACTCGAAGTGCTGTCAGTAAGAAGGGGTGTCAGGGGGAACCTTTTACCTAAAGGGCAATACAGTTGTGTTTCAGGCTACTAAGGAAGTACACTGAAGCGGACAGTCTGAGATGGTTAAAGAGACGATTAGACGGGTTTCTGGAGAGACAAGGGACTGACCGACGTGGTGAGGAGGTGGATCGGTGAGGCTAATCTGTGGAAAATGGATGGGTTTATTGGGCCTAATAGCCTCCTCCTGCTTCTAAAAACTATTCTGTTGTGTAATTAGTTATCATGGCAGAGGCTGTCATGTTGTGGATGATTTTATAAAGTAATTTAACCTTTTTTTCTCCAACTCATCCAGAACTCCGTATCCTAGCCCGCACTAAGATCCTGCTTGATTATCAGCCCTGCCCTCACCATCTTCAACTGGCTCACTGTCTCTGGCAAATTAACTCGCATCCTTGTATATAAATTCCTCTATGGCCTTGTCCTAATTTATCTCTGCAACCTTCTCCAGCCCCATGTCCAGCTTGCACCTTTTGCTCTACCTGTTCTGGCCTTGTGTGTGTTAACCCCCATCCACCCACCACTTCACCACTCTGACAGAACCTTTCATCACGCTCCCAGCACCCCACCTTCCCTAAAGCCCTTCGCCCTGTCACATCATTCCCAACTTTCAAAAGCTCCCCCAAAACCTACCTCTTCAACCACACTTTCAATCATCTCCTGTAACTCCCCACTCAAACTCTTGCTCGATGCCTGTTTCCCTTTATAAAATGCCCTGGGATGTCTCACTACGTTAAAGCTGCTCCGTAAGTGCAAGTTGTAATTTAAAAGGTGAACTGAAGCTTAGGATGCCACAGTTCGATAGGAATGCATTCGTATGAAAATACTTCACCTGCCATTTTGCGGAGCAGGTTCAAGGGGACGTATGTCCTACTCCTGCATCTATTTCTTACGTTCTTAATAGTGGCATAACCCAAGACTAAAATCAGAAATAAGGAAATGATCTTTGACCAAGCTTTTGATCACCTGGCCTAATATCTCCTTGTGGCTCAGTGTCACATTTTGTCTGATTACACTCCTGTGAAGCTGATCATTAAACTGATGTCCAGGGCTGGTCAATGGGCCACAACTTTTGAAACAGATGATGGAAACAGAAACGGGTGAATAGTCTCAGTTTTCATTCCAATTTCCAGTTTATTGCTTCTCAACATTTCTTGTGGCCTTGTGTGTTGTTTGAGAAATGAAACAACAGTTGGGGCATTTTTTTTTGAGACATAAATTTTGGAAAAAATCCTAAAAAGACCAAAACAAAAACTATGTTTTCCACTTAAATTTTTTTCTTATTCCCCAAGAAGTTGGGAATAAGAAACTTGACTAAACAACAACTTGCATTTATATAGCACCTTCAACATAGTAAAAAGTCGCAAGACACTTCACAGGAGTGTAATCAGACAAAATGTGACACTGAGCCACATAAGGAGATATTAGGCCAGGTGACCAAAAGCTTGGTCAAAGAGAGAGGTTTTAAGGAGCAATAGAGGTATAGAGGCGGAGAGGTATAGAGGTGGAGAGGTTTAGGGAGGGGAATTCCAGAGCTTGGGGCCTAGGCAGCTGAAGGCAAGGCCGCCAATGGTGGGGTGAAGGAAATTGGGGATACACAAGAGACCAGAATTGGAGGAGAGCAGAGATCTTGGAGGGTAATTTCTTTGAAACACTATAAATAAAATTAAACTAAAATTTGAGGTCCAGACTCGAGACTGAAAGTAAAATTAATTTCTAGGGCTAATTAACTGATCACTCATACCATAGAAGTTTGCAGCACAAAAGAGACCATTCAACCCATCGTATCTGTGCTGGCTCTTTGCTAGAGAAATCCAGCCTAATCCCATTACCCTTCTCTCTCCCCATAGTCCTGTATCTTAAATTCATCTAATTTGCTGTTTGCAGGATTTTGCTGTGCACAAATTGACTGCAGCATTTACATAATAAGATGCAATGTAAATAAAAGTTGTTTCTTTAATGGACACAACACTGGATGTTACCTCTCCGGTTTTCTGTGGTCTATCTGAAAAATTTATTTCTGTGAATTGCTCAAATGACAAAGCCAAGAAACACTTGGAACATTTTTCCATTTTAGGCACACAATGTCAGCATTCGGCACTCCTCAGTCACACACAGCACAGGTTAAATGCTGAGCAAAGCTCTCTATACTCTGCCCCATTAAGTATTCCTGGATCATGTGTATAGAATCATAGACTCATATAACACAGAAGGAGGCCATTCAACCCACTGTGTCTGTACTGGCTCTTTGAAAGAGCTGTTCAATTAGCCGTACACACCTGCTCTTTTCCCATAGCTCTGCAAATTTTTTCTCTTCAAGTATATATCCAATAATGACATGTGTTCTACAATAAAGATCTCCCTCTACACAGCCCCATCCAGCACTGACAGGGAGGGACTAAAGAAACTTCGCTGTTTTGGGTGGGGGGAGAACGGCTGTTTGTTGACAATTTTGAAAAACCCAGAGCTCAGAGCTCACAAGCGCAGGTGACGATCTTTCACAGTTGCAGCACGAATGAATGTAAGTCACATTTGGTGGCCCAGTGGGTAAATGCACCGCTCAGTGTGGTACTGAGGCATCAGATTCCGTCTTCTGCCAGTGTGAGTTAGCTGATCTCAGCTGGGGTGGCAGTTGGTGTGCTGCAATTGGCCTCAGTGCCCCTGGGATAGGAATTGAGGAAATTATCCACGATTCCCTCTCCTGATTGCCATCTGGTGACCCGAGCCAACGACAACAACAACAACTTGCATTTATATAGCGCCTATAACATAGTAAAAAGTCCCCAGATGCTTCACAGGAGCGTTATCAGACAAAATTTAGCACTGAGGCACACAAGGAGGTATTAGGTCAGGTGACCAAAAGCTTGGTCGAAAAGATAGGTTTTAGGAGCGTATTGAAGGAGGAGAGGGAGGCAGAAAGGTTTAGGGAAGGAATTCCAGAGCTTAGGTCCTAGGCAGCTGAAGGCACGGTCGCCAATGGTAGAGCAATGAAAATCGGAGAAGCGCAAGAGGCAAGAATTGGAGGAGCGCAGGTGAGGGCGAGATGGGATTCAGCTCTAATGCTTTCCTTGGTTGAGTAGTCTGCTCACACTCATTGTCTAGATGTCAGCCGTGGCTCAGTGGTAGCACTCTCACCTCTGAGTCTGAAGGTTGTGAGTTCAAGTCCCAGACACTTCAGCACAAAATCTAGGCTGACACTTCAGTGCAGTACTGAGGGAGTGCTGCACTGTCGGAAGTGCCATCTTTCAGATGAGACGTTAAACCGAGGCCCCGTCTGCCTTCTCAGGTGGACGTAAAAGATCCCATGCCACTAATTCAAAGAAGAATGGGAGTTCTCCATCGTTTTCCTGGCCATTATTTATCCCCCAACCAACACCTAAAAACAGATTCATTGGTCATTATCACATTGCTGTTTGTGGGACCTTGCTGTGCACAAATTGGCTACCACGTTTCCTACATTACGACAATGACAACACTTCAAAAAGTACTTTGTAGTAAAAGCGCTTTGGGATGTCCTAAGGTTGTGAAAGGCGCTATATAAATGCAAGTCTTCCTTTCGTACGAGAAAAAGGCCATTTGGGTACCAGAGGGGCATTGGTGTCTATTTAAGAAAGGTGAGAGGGAAACCAGGGAATTATAGATCAGTTAGCCTAACATCTGTTGTCGAGAAATTACTAGAGTATATAATTAAGGATAGAGTGACTGAACACCTTGAAAATTTTCAGCTGATCAGAGAGAGCCAGCATGGATTTGTAAAGGGTAGGTCACGCCTGACAAACCTGATTGAATTTTTTGAAGAGATGGCTAAAGTAGTGGACAGGGGAATGCCTATGGATGTTGTTTATATGGACTTCCAGAAGACATTCGATAAAGTCCCTCATAAGAGACTGTTAGCTAAAGTTGAAGTTCATGGAATTGAGGGCTAATTATTGACCTGGTTAGGAAATTGGCTGAGCAGAAGGAGACATAGAGTAGGGATAATGGGCAGGTACTCAAATTGGCTGGACCTGACTATTGGTGGGATCTGTGTTGGGTCTCAACTATTCACTGTATTTATTAATGACTTAGATGACAGGAGAGAGAGCCACATATCCAAGTTTGCTGTTGACACAAAGATAAGCAGCATTGTAAGCAGTGTAGATGGAAGCATAAAATTACAGAGAGATATTAATAGATTGAGTGAATGGGCAAAACTGTGGCAAATGGATTTCAATGTAGGCAAATGTGAGGTCATCCACTTTGAACCTAAAAAGGATAGATCAGAGTACTTTCTAAATGGTGAAAAGCTCAAACAGTGGAGGTGCAAAGAGACTTAAGGGTCCATGTACATAGATCATTAAAATGCCATGGACAGGTACAGAAAATAATCAAAAAGGCTAATGGAATGCTGGCCTTTATATCTAGAGGACTAGAATACAAGGGGGTAAAAGTTATGCTACAGATAAACAAAGCCCTGGTTAGGCCACACCTGGGTACCGCACCTTGGGAAGGAAATATTGGCCTTGGAGGGAGTGCAGCATAGATTTACTAGAATGATACCTGGACTCCAAGGGTTAAATTACAAGGAGAGATTACACAAACCAGGGTTGTATTCCCTGGAATTTAGAAGATTAAGGGGTGATTTGATCGAAGTTTTCAAGATATTAAGGGGAACTGATAGGGTAGATAGAGAGAAACTATTTCCTCTGGTTGGGGAGTCTAGGACTAGGGGACATAGTCTAAAAATTAGAGCCACGGTGTTCAGGAATGAGGTCAGGAAACACTTCTACACACAAAGGGAGGTAGAAATTTGGAACTCTCCTCTACAAATGGCAGTTGATGCTAGCTCAATTGTTAATTTTAAATCTGAGATTGATAGACTTCTGTTAACCAAAAGGTCTTAAGGGATATGCGGCTTCGGCGCGTATATGGAGTTAGGTCACAGATCAGCCATGATTTCATTTAATGGCAGACAGGCTCGAGGGGCAAAATGGCCTACTCATGTTCCTATGTTCCTATGAAACGAGCAAGAGTCCGTGTCCTCGGGAGCGGAGGATAGAAACAAGAAAAAAGAAGATCCTTGCAGGTTGTTGGTGGGGGACAGGAGAGTAAATTCAAATGAGGTCAGTCACATAAATATACTTGCCAGGGATATCCTCTTATTTTATATGCAAACTCATAGGAATCACATGGGTGGGTTTTGCTAGACCTAGTATGTCTGATCTCTTCCGGGTATCAGCATTAAATTAGAGATCCCCAGCGTTGGGTTGAATTCCCTATTAGAGGCCTGTATCTAGTAGCAACATAACTCGGCCCTTGCGTGTATTAAAATCTATTCCTCTGATTGGATATTTAAGTTGAAACTATCCAATCAAATGGTGGGAACAAATTGTCCTGGGGCAGTGGTGAATTGGTACATTTTTCTCTTTACATAGAATTTTACAGCACTGAAACAAGCCATTGGGCCCAACGGGTATCTGCCACTGTTTATGCTCCACACGAGTCTCCTCCCACCTTACTTCATCTCACCCTATCAATTTATCCTTCTTTTCCTTTCTCCCTCATGAACTCATCTAGCTTCCTTTTAAATGCTAATCGCCTCAACTACTCCATTTGGTAGCGAGTTCCACATTCTCACTTCTCCCTGAGTAAAGAAGTTTCTCCTGAATTCCTTATTGGATCTTCCATCCTGAACCAGAATTGTCAAGGTGAAGTCAAAGTGATAATTTCCTTGGTGACTGAAAACGAACCACACCAGCCCCACCCGCACAGCCTTGTGGGTAAAGACTGCCTAAAGGAATATGTGAAGTGACTGTCAGTCCCAAGTGCAACTTGAAGGCCAGGTACGAAAGTCATAATAGGTTTTTATAGTCAAGTGTGTGTTATTCATGGTAAAGGGCTGCACTGTAGTTAATTCATGATAAGGGATAATTCATGATTATTCATTACTGTGCTTACTATGTATTTCATTTTAATGGGTGCACTATGGGAATGTATGAATTATTCATGATGTGAGCACAGTAGTTATATGTGTTATTCATAAGGGGCTGACTGTGGCTATACATGTATTATTCATGATAAGGAGCTCCAATACAATTCTGGTACAGATGAAAAAGATGCCCGTCAGTGCTCAGCTATCCAATATGCGGTGCCACCTTGTGCACTGCCCTCTCCAACCACTAGCGATTGTAAAAAAGGGGCGGGGGTGGGGGAGCCCATGCAGTTTCATGAAAAATCTATGGAATTTTAGCCTAGACAATCAAGCAAATTCCAGGAGACTTCAGTACTTACTAACGGCCCCAGCTGGTGTATAACAGTTCAGGTTCTGATGAGCGCATTAGGTGTAAACCGGAGAGCCCGCTTATGGACCTTGTTTGCACATTAGGTAGCGATTGTTTGGTTGTTGTTTCCCTCCCTCATCCCCTCAGTGGGAGTGGGGAGAATGCAAGATCTTTGCTTATGCTGGACTTAGGCATCAGCTGTGACTCAGTTGGTACCATCTTGCCTCTGAGTCAGAAGGTTGTGGGTTCAAGTCCCACTCCAGAGCATATAATCGAGGCTGCACTCCAGTGTGCAGTACTGAGGGAGAGCTGCACTGTCGGACGTGCCGTCTTTTGGATGAGATGTTAAATCAAGGTCCCGTCTGCCCTCTCAGGTGAATATTAAAGATCCCATGGCACTATTTCAAAGATAAGATGGGGAGTTCTCCCTGGTGTCCTGGCCAAATATTTATCCCTCAACCAACACAACTAAAACAAATTATTTAGTCATTATCTCTTTGCTATTTGTGGGACCTTGCTGTGCGCAAATTTGCTGCCGCATTTCCGACATTACAATAGTGACTGCACTTCAAAAAGTATTTCATTGGCTGTAAAGCACTTTGGGACGTGGTTGTGAAAGGCGCGATATAAATGCAAGTCCTTTCTTTCTTTTTCTTTCTTAAGGTGGAAAAGCACAGGAATGACCATGCGGCCTGTCACTTCATGTTGCAGACTGGTGGAGTTTTGCTGTCATCCATCCTGTGGTATAATGCACACAGGTTGTTCAGTCTTTCTCCGAGATGCCAGAAGGATGAGAGATTTTGTGGGGCTGGGGGTATGTTTTTTTTTCTCTCTCCAGCTACTTAAGTCTCCCTCCGCCATTGCACCAACACCCCAAGTGCAGACTTAAACAGAGGGAGAAATGACTGTTCCCTATGCCTTCTTATAATTAGCTTCATTTGATCTCATTGTTCCAGAATACCGAGCCCAGGATCTCAGCTTAACGTCTCCTCTGAAGGATGATCCCTCTGGCAACACGGCTCTCCGTCAATTACACTGAAGTGTCAGCCTGAAATTCCTAGAACGGGGCTCAAACCCACAACCTGCTGAGTAAGAGGCGAGGGTAAAGCGGACGTTAGTACCATGTCGCTCTCAGTCCCAGAAGCAGAGGTGAAAGAGCAGTGCACTAATCTAACTGTCAATCTCATCCTCATCATCGCTCATACTCTTTTCAACCCTGGTAGGTGTCCTGCACTGGCGTCCTTAGCCCTTCACCTTGCCTTCTCTCGAAAGTAAGAAAAGTGCCGCCCATGCCAACTCACATGGCAAGGCCGCATTTATTGGTAGCCAGCTCCCTTCTTGTTGGGCTATTAAGAGTTAACCATGTAGTGTGGGACTGGAGTCATGTGTCAGCCAGACCAGGTACGGGTGGCAGGTTCCCTTCCCCGAAGGATATTGGTAAACCAGTTGGGTTTTTACAACAATCTGGCAGCTTTCGTGGCCATTAAACAGCAAATTACCGGATTTATTGAATTTAATTTTCCATGGTGGGATTTGAACTCGTGACCTTTAGGTTGTCAGTCCAGTACTGTAAGCACTACACTACTGTGACCGTATCTACAGTTGTGGTCGTTGTTCATGCACTACACTCGTTTTGTTCACGCTGCTCCCCTCTTCTTTCTTTCAGTTTTACTAATCTAGGTATTTAGTACAAGAAGAAAGAAATGATCAAAGCACTTAAGCTGCGTCTCAAGCTCAGGATCAACCCCTTCAATGGTAAGGCAGTGCCGCACTTAAGTATTTGAGTGTTTATGAGGTTATTGTTAGAAAATAACAATATTTGGTGAATCCATTCCCTTCCCTCTTCTGCTGAAGGGCACTGACTCTCTGGGGTATTGTTTCATTGGCACCCTCTGGTATCTCACCCAATGGCTATCCTCAGATGAGCCAAGACAGTTAATCTGGGCAGGATATTTGACCACGGAGGGCATCACAGCCAAGTGCTATCCTGTCCTTACTGATGTCTGAGTACAAGGACGAGTCACTGGATAGTGCTCAGGAGCCGAAACCTTGGGTGACAACCCCCACCCGCCACCCCATTGTCCTTTCCCAACCCAGAAGTGCTGAGGGCCCAGCTGCTGAGATCAGCTAGTTTAGCACAGACCAGGAATGAATCCTGGTCTGATGGCTCAGCCACCATCTAGAATTCTGCATTTTAGCAGGACAATGGTGAATGCATAAAACAAATGATGCTTAGGAACCAGACTCCCTGTTTTTCCAGCCCTAATCAGAGTCACTGTATACAGTTGAACGTCACTTAAATTAATACTTGCTATCAGTTTCTGTTGCAACTTGACAAAGATAGAGAAGTAAATTTGATGGCTATGAGACCAGAGTGGCTCTCCCATAGGCGGCAGCTCCATGCCAAACCCCAGGAACAAAATGACAGAACAAAGCCAGCACAAACAGGAAACTTCTCCATAACAAATTGCAAGTGACTGCTGCTGCCTTCTCCTGTTAAACAACCACGTCCTCGGCAGAGAAATCCCCCACAAAACAAGAGGAATGACTTGAAGACCGCAGCCACTTTATGTTGGGAATGACTGGTTAACGAAGCGTGAGGGTTAGACGGATTATAAAGACCGTGACCTGCTCTCCTGCCGCCACTCCTTCTGCCCCTCGATGGGTCATTGGTCAAGCGCACCAAGCTGGTAGTACTGGTGGTACTGAACCATGTAGAGCAGGAGGTCTACAGTTCAGTGCTTGGTCTGTGCTGAGTTAGCTGTTCTCAGTAAACTCAGTGCAGAAGATACTTGCAGATGAAGGCGGCCATTCATCCATCCAAGAAGAGGCCCTTCAGTCCCCTGCCCCATTGCTGCATCTAACAGATTCCAGGGTTTTCACTTCTGATGCTCTATCTGGAAGTCAATTCCAAGTGTTGATCACTGTGTGAATTGGGGCACGATATCGGCCTTGGTGGCCCCGTGCTGAGGTTCAGGGGACAACACGAGCCAGAATTCCTGCTCCTGATCAATGTCTGTTGACCCCCCCACTCCCAGCTGGATAGCGCGCAAATGTGGACATCGCATGAGAGCATGATTTTTTAACTGCGATGCCCCATGTGGCCAAATAAGCTACTGATACTCCCGGTCTCTCACAAGAGAAGTGGATGAGGTAGGGAGGGTGCCCGGTGTCTGCGGAGTGGTACCCCTGCAGGAGTCAGCATTTTCGGGAAGGGGGAGGGGGGTAATTCAAACTTGCAACCCACGGTGCGTCAGACACAAAGCAACCAAGATCTCTCTCTCAAAATAAAGAAGCTCTCCAAAGAACATGTAAACGTCTGCCCTGACTGTTGAGATGTCAGTGGTCCTATGGTCCAAATGAGTCAGAAGAACATCGAACTGCCATCTTGTATCAGAAGCTGCATCTCGGGAGCAAATCGGAGTGATCCTCCAAGCCTCGCATCCACTTCTACTTTGCCCCTGATGACTCGGCAAAATTTAAAAAACAATCATCAAAAATAGTTTTGCTGTATTTTACTTGCATCCCATTGGCTCTCTGCTTCCTGCATACTCTTTTTCTGTGTTGATTTTAACTTTTGGAATTTTCATAGAAAAAGTACCTCCCCCTGGGGGACAGTTTCACTACTGCTGGGTTAGCACAGGGCTGTGGGTGCCTCTGGATTTGTACTCCAGCATATGAGTTAGCATCTTCAGGAAAAGAGGGAGGGTTGGATCCTCTAGAGGGGAGGCTCATCAACTGCGGAGCTGAGACTTTCATAGATAGAGAGGGATGCAGCCTGTGACTGGACTCCTCAAACACCACAACAGTAGCAACAGCAGTTTAGAAAGAAAGAACTCACATTTCAATAGAGCTTTTCACAACCTTGGACATCTCAAAGCACTTTACAGTCAATGAAGTACTTTTGAAGTGTAGTCACTGTTGTAATGCGGGAAACGTGGCAGCCAATTTGCACACAAGGTCCCACAAACAGCAATGTGATAATGATCAGAAAATCTGTTGTAGTAATGTTGGTTGAGGGATAAATATTGGCCAGGACACCAGAGAGAACTCCCCTGCTCTTCTTCAAATAGTGCCGTGGGATCTATTGCTGCTACTGAGAGGCCAGACTGGGTCTCAGTTTAACGTCTCACCTGAAAGACGGCACCTTCAACAATACAGCACTCCCTCAGTACTGGACTGAAGTGTCAGCCTGGATTACATGCTCAAGTCTTTGGAGTGGGACTTCAATCCACGATCTTTTTAACTCAGAGACGAGACTGCTACCAACTGAGCCACAGCTGACACCCAACATCAGCAGTATGCTGGGATTGCTGCTTTCCTGCAGGGCCGTGACTGGTGGGGTTTTACTTCTGAAAAGTTTCCAAACCAGTGGGCACTCACTGTGATATCACAACACTCATGGCTTGCTGATTCTTTTATAGAGGTAACGAATATAGAGGTAGAGCTGAGAATCTGTTGTCTGAACAAAGGCTATGGCATGTGCAAAGGAGGGCAGGAGCTGTTTCTCTTCTGTAACGAGGTGCAGAAAGGTATTTGCATTAATCTGTATCTCTGTGTTTCAATTAGGATGGCAGTGTTGTGGTGCGGAACCTTGACAGGAGTTATGGTCAGCTTTTCCGGTCTGGGAATTTTGCAGATTTAAAGTGCTTGTCAGTTTCAGGCTGTAGCTTAGGATCAGGCAGCATTGTTATCACTGACTTATTTTCTGTTTGCATCTGTAGCAGTATAACATCTGCACATGCTGATGCACTGTTTTTAATATATTATAAATAGATATTACTTCAAATAAATATCAGGGAGGTGAGGTGAGAGTGACAGCCCTTGACATCAAGGCAGCATTTGACCAAGTGTGGCACCAAGGAGCCCTGGTAAAATTGAAGTCAATGGGAATCAGGGGGAAAACTCTCCAGTGGCTGGAGTCAGACCTAGCACAAAGGAAGATGGTAGTGGTTGTTGGTGGCCAATCATCTCAGCCCCAGGACATTGCTCCAGGAGTTCCTCAAGGCAGTGTCCTAGGCCCAACCATCTTCAGTGGCTTCATCGATGACCTTCCCTCCATCATAAGGTCAGAAAAATGGGGATGTTCGCTGATGATTGCACAGTGTTCAGTTCCATTCGCAACCCCTCAGATAACGAAGCAGTCCGAGCCCGCATGCAGCAAGACCTGGACAACATCCAGGCTTGGGCTCATAAGTGGCAAGTAACATTCGCGCCAGACAATGACCATCTCCAACAAGAAAGAGTGTAACCACCTCCCCTTGACATTCAACGGCATTACCATCGCCGAATCCCCCACCATCAACATCCTGGGGGTCACCATTGACCAGAAACTTAACTGGACCAGCCACATAAATACTGTGGCTACAAGAGCAGGTCGACTCAACTGGTTATGAATTCAGCAAACAAACAGAAGAGGTGCAAAACAATGAGGCAGTAGAGGCGTTGACTTCACAGATGACGGTAAGTGCAACATATTGACAGTGGTTGATGAACTATCAATGTCCCCTTCCGACGACAAGCTGGCCACAATGCATACTTGGTACTGAATTCTGTTCTGAGCCTGATGACTATTGAGCCTTAACAACATCAGTATGTTAACCTGTTCATCAGTACAGAATTGGATCTAACTCCAAACAAACTGTACTCTGGGTGGGGGACTTCAATGTCCATCACCAAGAGTGGCTCGGTAGCACCACTACTGACCGAGCTGGCCGAGTCCTGAAGGACATAGCTGCCAGACTGGGCCTGCGACAGGTGGTGAGCGAACCAACACGAGGGAAAAACTTATTTGACCTCGTCCTCACCAATCTACCTGTCGCAAATGCATCTGTCCATGACAGTATTGGTAGGAGTGACCACCGCACAATCCTCGTGGAGACAAAGTCCCGTCTTCGCACTGAGGACACCATCCAACGTGTTGTGTGGCACTACCACCGTGCTAAATGGGATAGATTCAGAACAGATCTAGCAGCTCAAAACTGGGCATCCGAGAGGCGCTGTGGGCCATCAGCAGCAGCAGAATTGTATTCCAGCACAATCTGTAACCTCACTCTACCATTACCAACAAGCCAGGGGATCAACCCTGGTTCAATGAGGAGTGTAGAAGAGCATGCCAGGAGCAGCACAGGCGTACCTAAAAATGAGGTGCCAACCTGGTGAAGCTACAACTCAGGACTACATGCATGCTAAACAGCGGAAGCAACATGCTACAGACAGAGCTAAGCGATTCCACAACCAACGGATCAGATCAAAGCTCTGCAGTCCTGCCACATCCAGTCGTGAATGGTGGTGGACAATTAAACAACTAACGGGAGGAGGAGGCTCTGCAAACGTCCCCATCCTCAATGATGGCGGAGTTCAGCACGTGAGTGCAAAAGACAAGGCTGAAGCGTTTGCAACCATCTTCAGCCAGAAGTGCCGAGTGGATGATCCAACTCGGCCTCCTCCCGAAATCCCCACCATCAGAGAAGTCAGTCTTCAGCCAATTCGATTCACTCCACGTGATATCAAGAAACGGCTGAGTGCACTGGATACAGCAAAGGCTATGGGCCCCGACAACATCCCGGCTGTAGTGCTGAAGACTTGTGCTCCAGAACTAGCTGCCCCTCTAGCCAAGCTGTTCCCATACAGCTACAACACTGGCATCTACCCGACAATGTGGAAAATTGCCCAGGTATGTCCTGTCCACAAAAAGCAGGACAAATCCAATCCGGCCAATTACCGCCCCATCAGTCTACTCTCAATCATCAGCAAAGTGATGGAAGGTGTCATCGACAGTGCTATCAAGCGGCACTTACTCACCAATAACCTGCTCACTGATGCTCAGTTTGGGTTCCGCCAGGACCATTCGGCTCCAGACCTCATTACAGCCTTGGTCCAAACATGGACAAAAGAGCTGAATTCCAGAGGTGAGGTGAGAGTGACTGCCCTTGATATCAAGGCAGCATTTGACCGAGTGTGGCACCAAGGAGCCCTAGTAAAATTGAAGTCAATGGGAATCAGGGGGAAAACTCTCCAGTGGCTGGAGTCATACCTAGCACAAAGGAAGATGGTAGTGGTTGTTGGAGGCCAATCGTCTCAGCCCCAGGACATTGCTGCAGGAGTTCCTCAGGGCAGTGTCCTAGGCCCAACCATCTTCAGCTGCTTCATCAATGACCTTCCCTCCATCATAAGGTCAGAAATGGGGATGTTCGCTGATGATTGCACAGTGTTCAGTTCCATTCGCAACCCCTCAAATAATGAAGCAGTCCGAGCCCGCATGCAGCAAGACCTGGACAACATCCAGGCTTGGGCTGATAAGTGGCAAGTAACATTCGCGCCAGACAAGTGCCATGCAATGACCATCTCCAACAAGAGAGAGTCTAACCACCTACCCTTGACATTCAATAGCATTACCATCGCCGAATCCCCCACCATCAACATCCTGGGGGTCACCATTAACCAGAAACTTAACTGGACCAGCCATATAAATACTGTGGCTACAAGAGCAGGTCAGAGGCTGGGTATTCCGCGGCGAGTGACTCACCTCCTGACTCCCCAAAGCCTTTCCACCATCTACAAGGCACAAGTTAGGAGTGTGATGGAATACTCCCCACTTGCTTGGATGAGTGCAGCTCCAATAACACTCAAGAAGCTCGACATCAACCAAGATAAAGCAGCCCACTTGATTGGCACCCCATCCACCACCCTAAACATTCACTCCCTTCACCACTGGCGCACAGTGGCTGCAGTGTGTACCATCCACAGGATGCACTGCAGCAACTCGCCAAGGCTTCTTCGACAGCACCTCCCAAACCCACGACCTCTACCACCTAGGACAAGAGCAGCAGGCACATAGGAACAACACCACCTGCACGTTCCCCTCCAAGTCACACACCATCACGACTTGGAAACATGTCGTCGCTCCTTCATCGTCGCTGGGTCAAAATCCTGGAACTCCCTTCCTAACAGCACTGTGGGAGAACCGTCACCACACGGACTGCAGTGGTTCAAGAAGGCGGCTCACCACCACCTTCTCAAGGGCAATTAGGGATGGGCAATAAATGCTGGCCTCACCAGCGATGCCCACATCCCATGAACGAATTAAAAAAAAACCCGTGCTGCAGACGCGAGTAATGAGTTTTTATTTATGGTGTATCCAATAACCCTCCCCCCCCACTGACAGTCGAGCCTCCCCATCCCAGCGGATTCATAACTAAAGTAGAACACAGCTAAATGGGTGACGACTCGGCAATCAGAACTCCCTAGACATTCCTAGTACATCTGCGACATCATGACTTGTACATGAAAGGTTAGAGGGAAGGTGTCCATGAAAGGTAGACATATATTTGTATTTATCCTGCATTTTCATCACTCAACACCCTTTGGGTATTTGCTGTGTCGCACCTGAGGTCAGTGGTCTGCTCATGTGGTGAATTGTGAAAGAGAGCAGGCAGCATCCTGTTTTTCGATGGAAAGTTCTGGACGGGTTAAGGACTCCATTTTGTCGTCCTTAAGAGTCGTGCCTGTGAATTACTCTTGATCATTAAATCCTAAGCCCAGCCAACTTGGGCACGAGGATCTGGCTTTCGAAACACAACTCAACACACAAACTTTGTGATTTTTTTTGATTGTCTTGGAAAGCAGAGACCCTGTAATAATTGGATCCAGAATGAAACTAGCTCATCTTGTCCACATGTGATGGTGTGAATTATAACAAACAGGAAGATGCTTTTAGTGGAACTCTTCACATAGCACAGACCGAGGCGAGAGATTCTCATTGGCACAGAGAGGAGAACAAAATGGTGTCTCCCTGGTCTGAAGACCAGCTCGGAGGAGGTTTATAAACTTGGTCTGCTTAAGGTTTGGTCATCGTGCACAGCTTCATGCTACCACTTCGGGGAATGGGAATCCCACTATGTACATCCATGGACATTTCCCATCAGACATCAATTTATCTTTATATTGCAAAGCCATGTAAGTATAGATGTACCAAGTAGAAAAGCCATAGCAAGCTTTTCTTTATATAAAATATATGTGCATACATATTTAAAACTAATTCTGCAGTAGTTGCAAAAGGTACAAGGTCAAGCCTGGAGTAGAGCGGACATTACTTCACTAACAGTTTGTGGGAAGAGATAAGAAATATTGCGGGTGTAGAGCCAGATAGTTAGGAGACTGTAAGGGAGTAACCGGTATGAATAGAACTAGTTGTGCATGTACTGGAAACAGATAAGAAAGGAAGGCCATAACTGATATCCACAGTTTCTCATTAGTGAATACAATGAACAATAAACAGGAGGCATTACACAGGCGTATTGGAAGGGATTACCTAATAAACGCCACTTTACACAGTGACATAGTGAACTAGCATACACGCATATCTAACCAGAGGTAGGTAGGACATGCTGACATATTAGCATCACATTAGGGAACATGATTAGCCCTATACAGGTATGACACACTTAGAGACTTCGGCCTATTCTTGCTGAGGCTAGCGTGAGCAGTAAAGACGACATTTTACGTTATTCCTGATGAGGTCTTTGTCTGTGAGTTACTATCGGTAGCAATCTGATGGGCACTGCATGTAAGGAGTTGTGTTATATCATTGATTTTATAAATAAAGAGTATTAACTAGGCATCTTGGTGTTTCATCCTAAAACTTTTATTAGGTGTACAGAATATATGACAGTATCCTATAAAAACCCAACGAGTACTCAAGGTGTGGTCTGACCAGAGCTTTAGGGTTTCAGCATGTCTTCCTCAGCTATATAGTTCAGCTTTGTTGATTGCTGCTCCTTAGCGATTGGACATGTTGATTCCCTAGTCTACTAAAATCCGTAAAGCTTTGTCAACTTTACCCTTAGCGATTGCAGCACCTTTCACGTAATAGTTATTCCACCCATCCGTATTTAATTTCATCTGCGATTATTCCCCCACTTATATATTTTGTCTAATTAATTTTGTAATTCCTCGCCTTCTCCTCAGATTCAATTGCCCCATCTAATTTGATACTTTCTCCATCACAAGTCAGATTCTCTCCTTATCTGATATGAGCACATGCACACTTTCCATAAAAGACTACTGGATAATGATCGAGACAAAGAACCCTGACTGATTTATCTCCTCTCTCACTCGCAGCCACCAAGACCAACTGCTGCTCCAGCGGAGATCATGTAACTCAGTACGGATTGGAAAACGAACTTGGGACCTTCTGGTCCGCGTGGCTTAGTGTCCACTCACTATATTTACCAGGCTACGGTAGAAGCCTTGTCATATTTTATATGGAAGTGTCGCACTGATAGACCTTCAATTGTGCTTTAGCAATCTCTCAGTTTCTGGAGGTGATATTGTGTAATGGTACTCTCCCATTATTCAACTGGGATAAATATCAAAACTCTATAGGGGTACAGTGGTGTAGCAGTTAGGTTATTGGACTAGTAATCAAGAGGCCTGGACTATTAATCCAGAGTATGTGAGTTCAAATCCCACCATGGCAATTTGAATTCAGAAATAGAATTGGAAATAAAATAAAAAGCTGGTACCAGTAAAAGTGACCATGAACCAGTTGGTTTGTTGTAAAAAACCCAACTGGTTCACTGATGTCCTTTAGGGAAGGAAACCTGGCGTCCTTACCCAGTCTGGTCTACATCTGACTCCAGTCCCACACCAACGTGGTTGACTCTTAACTGTCCTCTGAAGTGGTGTAGCAAGCCACTCAGTTGTATCAAATCACCAAAGGAGGCCCACCACCAACTTCTCAGGGGCTGCTAGGCATGGGCAATAAATGCTGGCCTTGCAAGTGACACTCACATCTCGAGAGTGAATTTAAAAAAAGGCTTTATATTTCCAATTCACAGGAAAAGAAGACAGGCAGAAACCTTATACCATAATCAGGAAACAAAACTGGCAGTGTATCACTGCTGAAAATAAATGGTTAACCAGCAACTGACCACTGCTATGATGAGATTTCACAAACATATAAAGACATTTCCCTCCCTCAGTGCCACAATCAGAGGCATCTACCTGTAGTCCAGCAGCCGCTCCATTAGGCGAGTTACTGACAATACGAAGGAAACACCAGTCTCTCTCCATGTCTCTTGTTCAATCTTCTCCAATAAACTGTGAGCACAAGAAAACAGAAAGCAGTGAGTGTCCCCCGCTGGCAGCAAACCTCACCAAACACAGCCTTCTATTATTTCAGTAACACATTCTGTAAATGTCTTAGGTGTTTTAGTCTTACCTAGGGTAAGGCCCAAAGAGCTGGGTGCTATTTCCAGGCAGCAGAAATTAAGCAAAGACAAGGAGGTTATCACATAGTAGTGTATAAAGTCAATACTGCGGGTTTAGACTCATACAGTAGTGAGCCAAGAGATACCTACAACACTTAAAGGACAACTTCCTCAACATAAATTACTGGATTGCACAAAACATCTACCGTACCAACATTACCGGGAAAGGTGACCATACTTCTGTTCCCAGAAAAGTTATCATACAACCATTACCGGAAAGGTCACTGTAGCAGAAAGGTCACTTTACTGGGGAAGGTCACTATACGGCCGTTAGTGGAAAGGTCAGAGGCAAGCGTACTAACAACTGAGCCAAAGTGATACCTTCTAAGTTCTGGATGTTCTCTTCTGGTAAAATTCAATATGAACAGAGTCGTCCTTTTTAAGACAGTCAAATAAAAAAAATACACATCAACTGCCTTGATGGCTCAGGTAAAATGCGCTACATGATGTGGTACTGAGTCATACAGACCAGAAAGTTCAAGATGATCCACAGTCTATGCTGAGTTAGCTGATCTCAACTAGGGCAGCATTTGGAGGCTGCCAACAGCCTGAGTGTTCCATGGTGAGGTTTCTGCTCATGAGCAATAACCCCTGCTGGAAGTGCACATGTGGGCACTGGGTGAGGACAGGATCTGGTTTGGCTGTGATGTTTCCCCATCATGGTCGTTACCTAGTGCCTCGATTCACACGTAAAGACTGGGCACTTGGGCAATATACTGAAGGATGGCAGATGCTCATTGAGCCATATCACATGAATAGTCAGCACCTTCGTGACAGGAGCAGGGAAAGAAAAAACATTTTACTTGTGATTATGCATGTAGACTGGGTCTGGAATCAATAATTAAATTACAATACTCTGTCTTTGTATATAGTTTTGTATCTGCCTACACAAGTACACATCAACACGCTTGAGGTGCTGCCTGAGTCCATCACTACAAATAACTTTTCCCCTCCTCTCCTGCTGGTGTTGACCTTGCAGAGGTGCTAAGCATCCTCCAGTACTTCACCAAGTGAAGTATTCTAACTGCGAGCCTAGACAGTGAGTGTCAGCAAACTATTCCTTCATGGGCATCAAACCAAGCCCAACCTTGTCCATATCCAACATCCACATGCATACACTTTCCAGCCGAGAGACTTGGATTAATTATGTAGATAAGCAGATACAGGAGACTGATTTTAAGCTGGATGTAAATGTATGGTAGTCCACATGGGAATAGGTAATAGTAAACAAGTGCATCAGCACAGGCTAAAAAAGGAAAAGGACTTGGGAGTGATCATCCCCAAAAGCAATAGTTCAGTGTGAAGCAGTTATCAATAAGGCAATTGGATACTGCGATGCATGTTGGGGGGCATTGTAATACTAGTCAAGGCAAATTACACTGACATTATACGGATCAATGATGAGGCCAATTCTGGTCACCCTAACTCGAAAAGAGTATAGATGTGCATTGGAAAGAGTTCAGGAAACAGTAACCAGGATAATTCTTGGCTTTTGGGTACTAAATTTTGAAGAAAGACTCAAACAGGTAAACTTATTTTCCTTGAAGAAAAGGTAGCTAAGTGACAGATAGAAATGTTTTGAACCCCAAGATATAATTAATAGGGAAAAAAGATAAAAACATTGGGGTATCATTATTATTTCCCTTCTCCTTGAGTACCTCTGATTGTCTCTTTTTCTCTTTCCTCCAATACCCATCTCTCATTCAAGTCTCTGGTACTCAATGATGTCCTCATGCACATATAACAGACCCCACTGTACTCTTTGACACCTCATAGCTTTCTATGTACTCTCCGATTCTCTTTGTAGCCCCCTTCTTCTCTGCCATCTTTCCATTAATCCAGTTAATCAATAGTAATTCCTTCTTCTGAGCCTCCTGAAAGACTTCCATTCACCTATCTGGCTCCTGATATGTGCCCATGAGAACTACTTCCCCAGTAACTAACTGAAGGTCCATGCTAGGGGATGCAGTATCCTTTCACTGTAAGTAACTGGAGGTCCATCCTAGGGGATGCAGTATCCTTTCACTGTAAGTAACTGGAGGTCCATGCTCGGGGATGCAGTATCCTTTCACTGTAAGTAACTGGAGGTCCATGCTCGGGGATGCAGTATCCTTTCACTGTAAGTAACTGGAGGTCCATGCTAGGGGATGCAGTATCCTTTCACTGTAAGTAACTGGAATGCTTGTTCTTTAATTAATTCACTAATTTTTGCAAGGCCTCCATTTCTTTTCCCTTGTCAATCACATTCACACAGCCATTTACTGGATTGATTCTGAAAGATATGTTCCTTCCACAATCAAACACACCAGAACATCTCATCATTAATGTTACTGAGCCTCTCTCAGTGCTGCTTACAGGAGGCTGAAGAGCTCACGGTAATTTTCATCTCCTTTTCCTTCTGAAACCAGACTGTCCAGTTTGTCGATGAGCTCCGCTTCCACCTGAAACAGAGAAACGGCAGCAAGTAAAACACTGGGGAATGTTTTGAGAAGTGTTAACTGATATATGTGGCTGCTTCTCCCCAATACCCTGGGCATCCTGTGGCCCATGAACATGACCTGCAGAACTCCCATCCCTTAAGCTCCCAATCCCTCAGCAGCCTACTGCATGTGAACCTTATAGTGTTTTTATGTTGTTGTTTAAAGGTACTGGAAGAGAGAAAGAGAAAGAGAGAAAGAGCAAGAGAAAACGCAAAAGATGACTTGCATTTATATAGTGCCTTTCATGACCACGGGACATCCTAAAGCGCTTTACAGCCACTGAAGCACTTTTAAAGTGGAGTCACTGTTGTAATGTAGGAAACGTGGCAGCCAATTTGCGCACAGCAAGATCCCACAAACAGCAATGTGATAATGACCAAATAATCTGTTTTAGTGATATTAGCCAGGACACCAGAGAAATCCCCTGCTCTTCTTCAAAATTGTGCCATGGATGTTTTACATTCACCTGAGGGGCCAGACAGGGCCTCTGTTTAATGTCTAATCCGAAAGACGACAGTTCCCACAATGCAGCACTCCCTCAGTACTGCGCTGGAGTGTCAGCCCAGATTTTGTGCTCAAGTCTCTGAAGTGGGATTTGAACCCACTACCTTCTGACTCATAGGCGAGAGTACTACCACTGAGCCACATCTGAGGAATGCTGATGTGGAGACCTGTCGTCTGCATTTTGTTTTGCCTCCGTTGGCAGTTCCTGGGATGTTTGAAACTTCCTGTTCTGAATGCCATTAGAGGTGTGGGGTTTATCTTTTTTATATTGTTGAGTGTTGTGGTATTCCTGCTGCTGAAATTTGCAACTTAAAAATCACTGCTACAGCAGAACTGAGGCCTTCAAAACCCTGGCAGCCTCACCATCATCCAGCCATTACAAAACAAAACTGAGAGCCTCTTATTTGCCGTTAACCCCCAGTCAGTGAACTTTACCAGAGGTGTTCTGCCTTAAGGTCCCTTTAGGAGAGTCCAGCCAGTTTAGCTGGCATCAGAATTAAAGGCTTTCCAACTCCCTAAACTGCCATTACTAATGAAACCTAAGGGTGATTGCTACACACTGAATCTGCAGTATGAACTGAAAAGCTTCTGATGAATGAAACAGTACTTTAGGGCTAAACATCTTGTGCTGGTACACTAAGCAAAGATAATCAGATTGTCAATGAGGTCATTTTGTTTCTGACACATCATCAATAAGACTGGAGATCTTTGACTATTGGTTCAAAGCACGTGAATGACAATGCCACACTCCGTGTCAGATTAATACACCGGTACACATAGTAAATCCGAGCACCATTTCCAGCCCTCTCCACTATATCAGGGCCTCAGCACACATGCTCCTCCATGAACCACTGTGCCTCCATTCACAATCTGTCGGTGGGATTCACTGCTGCCTTTCTCCTTTTCTTGCTCTCCACTTAAAGAATGCTATTCGCAGGTAAGGTTATCTCAGGACCTTTTAAAAGACAATCAGTCCTATGGCTTTTTTTTGTCTTCCTGTGGAGATCTACACAACCTCCACTTGGCAACTGCCCACTGCATTGAAATCAGGAGCTCACTGAGGGTGGAATCACAGGCACAGATCCCTGTCCCATTTCTTAGTGCTGCAGCATTCCTGAGAGTGGCCATTGAACAAGGCTTTAGTAACCGATGTAAAACAAGGTATGTGTAAAAGCAACATGCATAAAAGCTCCAGCAACATCTAGTCACATAAGCGAGTACTGTAATACCATTTCACACACTGTGAATCCCAGTTATAGAGCTGTGATATTCTATCATCCTTGATAGATGTAAGTTTTTAGTCTCAACAGCAGTAAAATACAGATGACAGCAAATGCATGGTTTTCCTATTGTTGGCTGCACTCACTAATAAAAATGATCTGATTTCCAATGTTCTGATGGCAGTGCAGAGGGTCCAATAATCTACTACCAGATCTGGCCCCTCCACTTCTGTTTCACTGAACGAGCTGAGACACAGGGCCAGCTGAGGGTTGAAATAACTGTAAACAGAGCTCTAAAGGGCACAAGTGCCTTCTGTTGTCTATGCTGCTTAAGTTAAAATGGAAAAGTTTGGGCTGTTTTACTGGGAATAAATTCCATTTCTCCTCTTTGGCATTAGGGCCTTCGCTCCCAATCATTGAATGATTCGGCCCATTTTAATGACCAAGAGTGAACTGGAATGAGAAAGGAAAATGTAATGCTTGGACAGAGGTTGCTCCCCTAAAAGACGATAAAAATGAACCCCTTAATGTACAGGTGCTTTAAAACACCCCCTTTGTTAAAACACCCTTTTAAAAAACTTTTTATTGTAAATATTTGTACTCATTAAGGTAAGGGATTATCAATGTTGGAGATTTGAACATTTTGATTTTGAGTATGCCAGCATCAAGCACTCCCAAGGTCAGGTACAACACAAGTTAGATGCTGAGTAAAGCTCCCTCTACAATAGCAATCTTAGGAGAGCAATCTAATGTGACATCTTTTCATCTCCCACACCAGCCATTTTGTGGCCTCTCTGAGTCAGATTGCATGTCGGTTTGTGCTGTGGGCTCAAACCTAACAACTTGGATTTATAAAGCACCTTTCATGTAGAAAAACAGATATATATCATTAGGAATTGGATTGAGACTTTCCAAACTCATTTCACACAGGAGCCTTACAGCCAGCGGAGGAGACTTTCATTTTGTCAGCCTGGGCTAGACCTGAACCCAGGTTCCAGAGGGCAAAGGCCAGTGTCTATCAAACCCCAAAAAATACTGCTACAAGTTTGGCATTCTGACACCACTCTTCAGCTCTCTGCCATGTACTTCCTGCTATTCTGCACTCTGCTATAGAACTTTCATCCTTTAGTTGAGGTCTTTAAAAATCTTTGAAAGGAGGACATCTTCTAAAACTTAGGATTCAAATCCAGGTCCCAGAATTGAATGGACCAGTTAAAGAAGAGCCCATCTCTCCCCACCTCACTCAAACCCAGCTCCTAGAACTGAAAGGATCAGTTAAACAGCCCATCCTCCCTCCCCCCGCTCATACTCATTCAGCCTACCTGCTTGAAGTTGCCGTTCTTTCGCTGCTCCCAGTCCATCATGTCGTGGAAGATTGGGATCATTACATTCCGTACCTCAATCTGTGGCACCAGTGTGACGCCCAGGAAGGGGCCAATCATCCCTGGGATAAAATGAATCTTATTTTCACCTTTAAAAAAAAATCAAATACAAGTCTGTCAGTGGTAGCGCAAGAAAGAGGAAAGAGCCACCTGGTACTTTGAGAAATCACATACACAGCAAATCTATAAGCTTTCGGGGGGTGGGGTGGGGGGTTGGAGGCACAATTTCTTGCTGGGGATATTTAAAATAAATTCAAGTAATTCAAGCTGGTGGACTCTGAAACCTGGGAGATTATTCTGTTCATGCACAGGTGCTTAGATTACCAAGATGGATACTGAATACCTTATACTGGGGTCTGCTGCACTGCTCCACACCTCAACACTTCAGTCTGGATATTGCATCTTGGGCCCTGTACCACTGTCTTGTTTTGATCAGGATTTATCCCAATACTAAAGGCAGCTGTGCCTTGGAAGACTTTCATTTGGGCAAAACCAGCTGATTTGCCAGTCCAAAAAAACCCCGCATACGGTCTCCAAGGCCCACCCGAACTGCACCCTTTCAACACCACACGGCAGGTTGAGGGGTATATGGAGCCCCTCCTGAGCTATGTCACACACCTGACCATTTCAATCTGCACATCCCATATATTGCTCACTAAAGACATTTTATGCAGCAACTTAGTATCTGTTTCCAAACAGATTCAAATTAATTCAACATTTTAAGATGTAGTTTTGACAAAACAGATAAAAGATAAACATCAAAAACACTTGATTCTTTCATCATTTATTGAAATGAAAATACAACAAAAGAATCGATCAGGAGCAGTTATGTTGGAGGGCAAGTTAATGGGGAGTTGAAGACTTTTATTCAAAACATTCTCCAATCCTATATTTTTTTTTAAGAAAGGTTTGTAAAAATGTTTGCTTTTTATAAAATTGTCAATTGTTTAGTGCCTCACAGGTCGTGTCTTTTTCTCCATGTTAGTCTGCTCAGTGATGTCACCAATGGGAACTTCCAGGAAGGCTCCAGTGAAAGCAACTTTAAATAACATAGGAAGCCCTTAGACCTTCCGCTTTAGATGACTTTTATATGAAAACGAGAAACGTAAACTGTTGGAATTAGAGATATGAGCAGCCTGTGAATATGTTGCATTTTTGGCATCATAGACACATGGTTTTGAGCAGAGGAGAGACATGACGGAACAGAATGGTTCCCAAAGCTAGGACTGTAAAGCTAGGGGAGGAGTGGTTTTAATGGTAAGGGGGAGATAGAACAGCTGCTGAGAGGCTAGATATTAACTCCAGAAGGGGCAATGGCAGAAGCAATCAGAGTAGAAATTAGTAATGATTAGGCCAACAAAACAGTGATGCCATTGATCATTAGCTTAAGCTGCTCAGGTAGGTGGAGACCTGTTCAGAGAAGTGAGCGAGGCTGCAGGAAATTGTAATGTGATAATTACGTGAGATCTTAATATCTTGGAAGCAAAGTGGACAGCCACAGATCACCAGAGGGAGGGATGAGTGTACAAATAATGCATAGAGGTAACTTGTCCCATTAGCATTTAGCAGTCCACTAGAATTGACCTCCCGGGTTTCAGTAATCACTGTAGAGAGAAGCTGTGTGTTGGGAACTGGTGGCACTAGTATGGCATTCGAGCATTATAACCACAGCTTTTAGTTCAATATATTAAAAGGCCGAGGCCAAAAATAACAATACAAGAGGTGGACAACTTGAGGGATATTGAGGCCAATCATAGAGACTCTACTGCTGCTCTGAATGAGATCAATTAACTCAGCAGAGACTGGAGATTGTGCCTGAGATCTATACTACTGAGTACCACACCAGTTGGTGCATTTTACCCACTGAGTCATCTGGAGGGGGGGTCTAATAAGAAGTTCCTTTTAAATGCTTTGTTTTTTCCTCCAACTTTACCTGGTTGATAGAAAGGGTGTATTTTACATTAAAACCCTCGTTTGTTTTCTCGCTACAAGAAATCCTCTTGCTGGTTGTAAAATGTATGTATTTTGATACAGCACATAGGCATCTATTAAATTTAGAATGATTGATTGGTGGGAATTCTAGGTCAATACTAGCCATATCCAAACCATGGACCAATAAGGAACCCTATAAACACTCAGAGTCCATCTTCAGTCTTCACTATCTGCTGTTTTGTTTAACACATGCAGGTCATTTTATACTAAAAGTAGCCACCGTCACCTCTGAGACCCAATCACTACGTCCTGATTACCTCAACTTCTCTTTTGCTCCTCTCAACCCTGTTGATTCCTGCACTATGGGCCTTAACCCTTCCCCCAGGTTTCTTAATAATGAATGACAGTGTGCAGCCCATGCCTATAACGCCTGACTTAGCATTTCCCTCATCTACTTTCCATCAGATTTTCCAACTGACTGAATGATGACAACGTACCCAGATTCTGCCACATGCTGAAGAGTTCATAGGCCATCATCACTCTCATGTCACCATACCTGCCAGGAACAGAATATGGACAAATACAGGTCAGGAGAAAGGCAGACAGTGTACAGCAAATGTGCAAACACAAATATGAGCGATTCAATCACTTAGTGACCAGTCCCATTATTTAGCAAAAAAAGAGAGCTAGTAATTTGCTCACATCTGTTACTGTACACCTCATACCCAGTTTATATTACACAGAATCCCTTCCAGCAGATGTTGCAACTCCCACCTCAGGCTGTCAACCCTTCCCGACAGCTGAGGGAGGTCCACAGAGGCTGGCAATGTGAAACCCACACTATTGTCCTGTATGGGTTAGAAGGGGGCAAAGCTGACAGTACTCACCTGTCCAGAATCTTCTTCCTTTTGGCAGGGGTGCCATGCTCTAGCTGAAGGCTCGGCTGATTTATAAACAGGACAGCCAGGCTGAAGTATGAGTTCCACACCTGCAGAAACAGGTCACAGTGAGAACTGTTCGATAAGAGCTTTAAGTCAAAGTCTGAGCACTCTACTAATTCAATAGCAAGAAGACAGACATCTCCACCACAAATCCACCTCTCCGACTGTTGTGTCAAACTCTGACAGGCTCCCCCTCTTATAAACACAACTGCGCATCTCAGTGTATATGACGTTATTTGGATTCAGAGCAATTGCAGAGTTAGTGTTGATTTGGCAAGTTATGTTAGAAGATATAGGATCCTAGGAATAGGAGTAGGTCATTTAGCCCCTCGAGCCTGTTCCGCTATTCAATGAGGTCATGGCCGATCTGTGACCTAACTCCATATACCCGCCTTAGCCCGATATCCCTTATTACCTTTGGTTAACAAAAATCTATCAATCTCAGATTTAAAATTAACAATTAAGCTAGCATCAACTGCCATTTGCAGAAGAGAGTTCCAAACTTCTACCACCTTTTGCGTGTAGAAGTGTTTCCTAACTAAAATAATTAAAGGTTATCTTACAGCTAACTTTATTAGATTAAGGCTGTTAATTGCAGGGCTGTAGACCCTGTGGAAATATTAGGTGTAAAATTTATGAACCAAACACAAATCCATTTAAACATATGGAGCTGGGTTTACTTTCAAAAATGAGATACGTCAAAATAGATTAGGTTTTTAAACCAAGATCAACTGAGTCTCACTCCAACTGTTAAGATAATACCACAGGCACAAAAAGGCAAGGAGTGATACCTGTGGATAGACAGTGCAATAATATGCCCAATCAGAAGGTAATGGAAAGAATATTGGTGAGAAATCGGTCAGTGGTACGGGAGGAGAGGGGGGCTGGCTGTTATTTAATGTACCGAAAATGTAAAAAATACAATTGAAGAGTTTATGTGCAATATTTGGATGGACTATCTGCATAAACATAATAGAAAGAATAAACTTGCATTTATATGTAATTATCACTTCCTCAGGATATCCAAAGAGCTTTGCAACCAATGGATTACTTTTGAAGTTACTGTTGTTATATAGGCAACTACACACTTCAAAGGCTCACAATCAGCAAATGAGGTGAATGATGTTGGCTGAGGGAGGAATGTTGGTCAGGACACCAGAAGAACTCCCCTGCTCTTCTCTGAATATTGTCATCAGATCTTTTACACACCCCAGAGCAGCTGGACGAAGTTTAATGTCTCATCTGAAAAATGGCACGTTTGACATTGCAGCGCACTCTCAGTACTGCACAGAAGTATCAGCCGAGGTTATGTGCTTAGGTTCTGGAGTTGCACTTGAACCCACAATCTTCTGGCTTAGAGAAAGAGTGCTACTACTGAGCTGAACTGACACAATTTGCATAACTCACAAGCTCAAAGTTCAATAAAATATCTCATCACAATGAAAAAGTGTAAAGTATCTTTCTAAATAAATTAAACCTAAGTCTGAAAGAAGAGATCCTTTCCCAAGCAGAAGATTTTTTAAGTGATATTTTTCTCCTCTGTAAGCCTGATGGTGATGAGCCATTGACTGAGGGGACCTTACAGGAATATCCAACGTAGCATAGATAAGGTTAATCTGGAGCAATACTTCAAGATCTGGCAGGATACTAGACCAAAGGGGTACAGGCTAAAACTGGAGAAAGCACAATTTAAGACAGATGCTTGGAAGAAATTCTTCATACAAGGACTGAACAACATTTGGGATGTTCATTCAGTCGGGAGTGGTGAAGGCGAACATTTCAGACTCATTCAAGATCCAGATAGATGACATGATGGGCCTCCCTCATCTATATTTTGATCTTGTGACATGTGCCAGGATCGTGCCACTGCCCAGTGGATTTCCTACCACCCCCCACC
Organism: Heptranchias perlo; assembly: GCF_035084215.1. Taxonomy (NCBI): domain Eukaryota; kingdom Metazoa; phylum Chordata; class Chondrichthyes; order Hexanchiformes; family Hexanchidae; genus Heptranchias; species Heptranchias perlo. Next base: position 53,448,495 of record NC_090341.1, read on the forward strand.
CAGTCCCACACCAATCTTTCCGGGAGGTATAGCTCTATTGCACTACATTTCCATTCTGAGGTCTAGGGTTTAAACCCAGTGCTGACAGACTATTATATCATGGGGGCAGCATAATCCTGACGATGGCCACAAGAGCATACTCTGCATAGTGAGTAGGAGCCTTCCTTAGCCCCTGGCTATCCCAGCTGATCTATAATGCCAGCTCCCAATCTAGTATGCATGAAGTCAGGCCTGTACTTGTGGGAACTGCATAAAGCAATGTACTGGATCTGCCTCTGCATGGATACAGAGATCACTACTGCTTATATCTAGAGAAAGTTCCAGAAGAAAATATGCCCACGGATACTGTTACTGTGCAGAATAGTTAGCCGAGTTCACATGTAATATGGTGACCATTTCAGACATGATTCTTATCTTTTTTTTAAAAAATAAGCAACAAACCCACCTTGAAATCGAAATCTGCTTCTGTGAAGTTCTTGTGTAATGCAGGAGACAGGTATTGGACTGTGGTAACAATGATACTGCAAAATAAATGACCAATGGTAAATCTACGGCCAATCAGATCACACAGAATCAGCGTAATTAGACCACAGATGACATGACCATTTGGCCTGTTGTACCTGTGTTGATGCTAGCGCCTCAACTTGAGCTATCTAATATAATCCCATTTCCTAGCATCCGTTTATATTCTTCTTTTTCAAATATGTATCCCAATTTCTTTTTAGTGATGTTATAATCTCTGCTTCAATACCCACTAGTGGTAAAGCATTCTATGTTCTAATAATCCTCTGTTAAAAAAAACTGCTTTTAACTTCTTCCTTCGATCTTGATAATCCTAACATCACATAACAGTGCTGGTAAAAACATGTTGGAATTGCACAGCAGGTGGATCAGTATCTAATAGAGAAAGGTAGTTGTGATGAAGGGTCCCACCTGAAGTATTAACCTGCCTTTTGTCTTCAGACACTGTCAAACCTGAGCTACATTTCCAGCATTCGTGGCTTTTCGACTTATCTCCACACATCAAAAGACTCGCATTTCTATAGCGCCTTTCACAAACTCAGGACGCCCTAAAGTGCTTTACAGGCAATGAAACTTTTTTTTTTTGAAGAGTAGTCACTGTTGCAATGTAGGGAAACGATAATCTTTTTTTCGGTGGTGGTTGAGGGATAAATATTGTCCAGCACACCGGGGAGAACTCCCTTGCTCTTTTTCAAATAGTGCCATGGGATCTTTTACTTCCATCTGACAGGGCAGATGGGGCCTCGGTTTAACGTCTCATCCGAAAGTCGGCATCTATGACAGTACAGCGCTCCCTCAGTACTGTGCTGGAGCATCAGCTAGATTCTTTTAAGGCAACTTTTGGAAACAATCGTCAGGGGAGTGTCAACAAATTCTTTATTATAACGAATTTTTTTAAAAGAACAGTTTTGTTCTTGGCTCTCCGTGATTTGCTGAAGACCCATTTTGCATACGAGGAAAATTTTCACAATTGCACAGCCACCAGGGTCAAGAGACAATAAACAGAGAAGCTGCCAGTTTGCTAGCAATCATTTCCACCCGAGCAGGCTGGCGGTACCTCGGTTTAACTTCTTATTGGAAGGACATCACCTCCGACAACGCAGCACTTCCTCAGTACTGCACTGCTGTGTCAGCCTAGATTGTGTGTTCAGTATTGATATACCACTAAATTTCTTGGTCTACACTGTTCTATCAGTTATAGGGAGAAAATACTCACATTCCAGAGCAATTCTGCTTATCTCTATAGGGCCCAGATCTTCATTAGTTGGCGAGACACCTGACTCTGGAAAACACTCTCTTGAATGAGCTAGCAGCAGTATCTAGCTGTAGCAATTGCTGACCAGGGCCAGGCTATAGCAGGGAGGGAAGGTGTTACGGGGGGTCCTATTTTGGAAGATGTTATCTGTGATAAGACCCAGAACAGGCCTTATTCTCGAATTTCCTCCCATTTCATTTAGTTTATTCTGTGATGGATTTGTGACCCAGAAAGATGATTTGTAAATGTACTTATTGATGCTTGTCCTCCTGATCGGTTTGTCAATCCCAAGGCTAGGAAACTGAGGCATGATTCTGAGTGCCTTCCAGCATCCACAGTACTGCTTGCTGTGATTAAGTACAGCCTCCCTGTCACCGAGAGATGCTTAGTCACATACCTATTAAATCAGCTTTTAATATATTTTAGAAACACGATTGACTCCAGCTTTATAGGAAATCTACAAGATGGACGCTTTCTTCATAGTTTGTATTGTGTTAAAGACTCATCGCCCAGCTGCCCTGATGGCTCAGTTGGCTAAGATGGTGAGTAGTGGAGCCATGTAAACCAGAAGGCCCCAGGTCCAATTTACAATCTGCGTTGAGTTAGTTGGTCTCAGCCATAGGGGCAGTAGAGGTGTCACAATTGACCTCAGCACCCCGAGTTAGAAAAGGGAAAATCAGCTAGGGTTTCCCTCCTGACTGCTAGGCAGTTACCCTTGCTTCTGTGCGTGTGTGTGTACGTACACGGGGTCAAGACATGATTGGGCTCTGGTGCCCTCTTGGTTGAATAGCATTGCCCATGGAGTCCAGCAAGAGTTAACATCTTCAGGAGAGGAGGGGGAAGAGAAAACCAATTGAGAGAATAAAAAGAGGAATACAAATTCAGTTTCCATTTTTTTTTAGCACTAATGAGGTATATTTGTGCCCAGATACATTCTGGATCACTCTGGAACATGAGAGTGTTCCTGAAATGGTGCAGGTAACTTACTTGCTGGTTAGTAGTCTCATCACCATCCAGTCACGTGGGTAGACACTCAGCTTCATTAAATTACGGAACACGCAGAATATTTTTAACAAGAAATCCTAAGAGAAAAAAGAAGACATGAGTGACTTGGTGAGTTAACTCTCAAGTATCACTGTCAGCCCTTTGCTAAGAAATTAGTTCTCTTTGTTTTGTAGGAGCCTTGACACGATCAATGCGATGAGGAATCCAGCCATAAGAAATTCAGTGGACAACAAAGCAGATAGCCCTAAATTAACTCAGCAATGCTAGCTGCAAGACATCAAACGAGGGGCTTGGTTAGCCTGTTGGGAGGTCAGTGATCCTGTGAACTATTTTACGGCAGTGATTAAACAGGCAGAGAGTCAGACAGCAATAGGTACACCCAACCTTGCAGAATCCCAATAATACAGTAAATGCCTGATAGGACCTGGGATATGCAGACACAGACTTGCACAGAAGGGATCACTCTCAACTTGCAATGAGGCCAACTAATCAGTGTAACCAACTGACTGGCACAGGCAATCCCTTACTTTGAGCTTTGCTGTTTGAAGTGAAAGTAGTGCTCCATTAAGTTTAAAACCAATAGAAAAGTAAAATCACCAACATTAAAAGAATCAGATTTTTGGCAGGCCATCACGGAGGAAAATCTGAGCAGAGCTTCGAGAGGAGAGGCCGAAAGTAAATCAATCAGCTGATTATGGTTCAACAGCTCAACAGTACGGTCATCGAGTCATTCTCAAGATCCATGGAGTCAGCATTATCCATTTATCTGCTGACAGTTACAACAGAGGCTTTCTCCTTCAACACTGGGAAAAGTAGTCACCACAAATGAACGACACTGATCCTGGCAGGATGGTAATATTCCTGTGTTGCAGAGCTTGCCTGATATAAGTGACTAATCGCTACAAATGGTGATCAGTAGATCCATAATCCATTGTACTGTAAACTATTCAATAGCATCTAGACTGTACAGACATTGTAAAACTACACAGGGATACTATCAACTTGCCAGGAGGCTAGTGTTACTTTGAACAGCCCTACAGTACCCGGGCAAAATAGGCATTGAGTCAGACACAGGGGGCATCTCCAACTATGAAATCAATGGTGCTGTATTCGTACCATTACTACTTGGAGAACAGAGGCACTCCCAGCCGAAGATAAAGTAGCATCGATCAACATGAGGTACAGTTTAAACATTTTATAATTAATCAAGTTACTGTGACTATTCGTAAGCTGTAAGTACTACACGAAAGATACATGAGTAAGCTATCAAAGCCTTTTTATTATAGGATGCCTCCTATATTTAGGCATCTTTCAGCCCTGCCTCATAGCAGTTAATACCAGTCATCATCTCAAATGTCCAGGAGTGCACATTGGGACAGTTTTATAGAGTGGAGGCGCGCGGGGTGGGGGGGGGGGGGGAGGGGGGAAGAAATCCTACTGAGATGTTTGACTTTTCTTGCGGGAGGGCATATGTCCCCATGAAGGATGTCAGTGCTGAAGAATGGAAGACTTTACCACTTTTGTTATCACTATCAAGCACTCCCAAGATCAGTTATAGCCCAGCTAGATGCAAGGTAAGGTTCCCTTTTCTGTTTCCCAACAACCTGTCCCTAATCCCAACCTTAGAACAGCCCCCATCCCTGCTGTGCTGGTGTGACACCTTCATTCCACAAAAGCCAATCTTATGGCCTTACTGAATGCGATTGCCAATTTAGTGCTAAATTATGGGCATTTCTTTTTTGCTGTGGACCTATGCCCTCAATGTTGGATGCACTCCTTATTGGAAATGACCTGTTATCCGGGTAATCAACAAGAATATAGACCCATGAAAATGTGGATGTATGAGTCTGACATCTGGTTATGATTGCCTGTTCCCATAAGGTAAATGTAAGCAGCTAGTTCCCTGTGCTTGCACTCAATAGCAGGGCCTCCACATTATACAGAGAATGGAAACAGTATAAAAGGAGAGAGCAGCACATAAAGATCACTTTCCCTAGAAAGGAACAATTTTCTGGGTAAGTGTAAAATCATCTCATCATTTTATGCTGGATTCAAAGTCAGCTTCAAGGGACTAGAGAACATGGTGAGAAGGCCCGGCCTTTTCTAATACTTATACTTTTACTTATGTTAGTCACAGAAGCACAAAAGTCAGGTTTTTTTTTTACCTTGAGCTCCTCCTTGCTCTGGAAATTATCCAGTAATTGTTGGTAGTGGTTATCTGCCATTTGCCGAAGCAGGGACAGTAAGCAAGTGACATACTCCCCCTAGAGAATCAGAGCAAAGTAGAACCATCAGCAATTCAGGTCATCATGCGGCATATGGCACAACCAATCAAAAGGGTTGAAATGACTGTATCAGGACGATGGGGTGATACACATAAACGGATATGGATTTGTATTATACCCACACATCATAACTGTGTAATACAACTGCACTGCCATGCAGTGTAGGCTATTTAACAGGTCAGAAGGGCCCCGGGTCAACTGGCATATCAGGCCGTGGAGTGTTAGTGTTCCCTACTCCACAACTCTCCAATCCAAGCCTGGGTGGTCTGGTGGGAGTGCAAGTAGAAAGGAGCCCTTTCTTGTCAGAAGCAAAGAAAAAAACAGGAGACTGGATGTTGCAGGAAAAGTTAACAAGTTCCAAGACAGCAAGTAGTCTGTAAAAGGGGAATAAACCTCCTTTCATCTATTCCACTTAATTTGTTTTATGTTTATTTATGTATATTATTCTTAAGTCCCCCCACTTGTCCAGTATAGCACAAAGCTATATGGAACAGATGGGTCCAAAATTCAATTCAAGGTCCGTGCGGATTGTTGCCATGGCAACAGTTGGAGTGCTGTAATTGGTTTCAGAAGCCCTGGGCTAAGGAAGGGAGAAATAAGGGGGTGGTTGGTTTCTATGGAAGGATGAGCTAAAATGGGTTGAGTGGCTTCCCCCATCAATACTTATCTTTGTGACCGATATGAAATCAGCCAACCCTCAACCATTGCTTTCCCTACCTTATATAAAACGGTCAGCTGTCATTTAACACGTTGGGTACGGGGAATAACTGGAAACCAATTATTAAATTAATTGCAAAATTTTATCCAACTACAGTGATTTAATCAATTGTGAGAAAGACTGCTACAGAAATGAGCATTGAATGTTTACAGTTTTCAGGATGAATCATCACTTAAAGAGGCACTGTCATCCATTCACCCAATGAGGGCTCACTAATTGTATGAGAACACTACTGCATCACTATTTAATGCAATGGCCAGATCTTTAATATATTTGGGGTAGAAATATTCCACTTCAAACCTCTTAAAGAACATCAGGTGAAAGCAGAAAACGATTCCCCATTATCAACCAACTCGGTCACATGATAGAAAACATGGCCGCTTCATGGCAAAGGTGCTGTCAAGAATTGCCTTAACTGACTGGAGTTCTGTCAGATGACAATGTTCCTTTAAGGATTAGAAAGCAGTAAATCTAAACCTACCTAAACATGGATGGGAATGCATCTGGAGTACAGGCATGAGATTTTGAATTCACACACGATGTTGCACCATGAAGCAGGTAGAAAGACTTATGGGAGTGAGGGGGGGAATCCATGCAAAGGTGAGGGTTGTTAAAAAGGATTGTTAGTTACTAACAGTTATCTCTGCCGTGCACTGTGGGCAGCGCTGTCCTCTTACCGCCTCCGCCATCTGGGACTTATTCATGATAGCAAGCAGGGTCTGTAGTAGGACATCAAGAAGGCTCTCGACCATCATCTCCACTTCTTCTGACACTGAGCACTCCTGGACCACAGCACAATATCACAGTTATTGCATCAGAAACATGTGTATAAGGATCAGAAAATAATGATTTATAGCAAGTTGCCTAGTACTGTAATACTTAATGTTCTGTAAACACCAAGCTTTACCACAGTGAGAAAATCTTTGGTTTTATACAGTTTAAATAGCTAAGGTTTTAAATGGAGGCTGCTCCTTTGCTAAGTACAAAATGGTGGACTAGGGACACTCCATCTGTGAGACCCAGGCAGTGCTGTTGGTCACAAACTAGGAAATAAAAGGTTCCATTTGACTGGGACCAGCATTATTATAATATTAATCTATGCAGCTTGGGCAGATTCATATGTATTTTCAATTGCTGTCCTATGTTAAAATAATTTAGTTGAAATACAGGAAAGGAAATACAACTGTTACATGGTTATCTCATTGTCCATCAAGATATGAAAACTGTTTAACATTTAGTTTGGTTGATTTCTTCATGGAAATGGGTTTACCTCAAAGTAGGTCAGATGGATAAACATTTCAGGTCTGGCTGCTAGTCTTTCAGTCCTGGCATTGAGCTCTGTGGGCATTTAAAGCTCATTTATTCTATGTGCACCAACTTATCCCAGAGGATACACTTTGATACTGCATATTGTTTACCAAGGAATATGAGAAGGCTTATCTGATCCATCCAAAGAAACTGCAAAAAAAACTAAAAGCAGCATTCTGAAAAGGATAGATTAACCCCTTATGGACTATTGTCAGTTTGCACTGTCTAGTATTTTTGCTTACATTTTCTTTTGCTTCTATGACTCATATTTAATTGTAAATAAGTTTGATCAGTAGTTTAGCCAGTATATAACAATCCAGTATTATGGTACTTTGCATTTGTAAACTGACAGGAGATGCTGTGGGCATCCTATGTATTTTTAAAATTAGTTCCTGGAATGTGGGTGACTCTGACAAGGTTGCATTTATTATCAGTCTGGTGGTGGGCTTTCCCCTTGAACTGCTGCAGTCCTGGTGGCATTAGGTAGAGAATTCCTAGATTTTAGCACTGTAATGAAGTAACAGAGGTATATGTCTAAGTCAGGATGGCATGTCACTTGTCCTCCTTGGTGGTAGAGGCTCTCAAAGTAAGTTGCTGCAGTGCAATGTGTAGACAATATACATTGCAGCTACAGTGTGGAAGTGTTGGTAGGGGTAGATATTAGCCCAGAATTTGCTGTAGCCGGTCAACGAACGGCGTCCGCCGTGAGTTAGACTTGCCCTTGCCCGTTTAATCTCCATGATATTTTGCACCACAAGTTGCTGAAAGTGCGAGCTGATAACGTTGCGGTGCCCTCTACAGAGCATCTGGGATCAGAGTGAACAGGGCAAGCAACTGTGTATCTCCTTAACCAATCAGATTGAAGGATTGAGAAATAAACAGCGCAAGGACTGAGAAGGAAGTGTAAATTAGAGTGGATGAATTCAAAGTCAAATCAGGTACAGAAAGAGAAATAAAGAGAGGGAAAGAAAGATTGGATTCAGAGAAAAAAGATACAAAGTAAAAAAAATAATAATTTTAAATTTAAAAAAAATCTCCAACAACAATTAAAACCTGAAGGAATGAGACTCCACACTTGTATTAGTTAATTTTCAGTGCCACAGAAATTGACTGGCAGTAATTAACACTTATCGCATCGTTAAAAAGGTACTTAGACTTAACTTTCTGTGGCGAGTTTAGTTCGTATCTACCACGCCGTTCAATGCATCTGAATGGTGAGTCAGACAGCGAGATGCCGTTTTTGTGAAGCTAATGGCCGAGCGGCGCATCTCAGACAGCATCTCTTGGATTTCCGCATTTACTCTCGCCTGAAGTTGCTGTGCGAATTGCGCATAAATAACGATGAGCGCCATTAGCCTCACCGTTATTTTGACAGCAAATTCTGGGCCATTGAGTTCTGTTGCAGGGGGCATCAATCAAGCAGGCTGCTTTGTCCTGGATGGTGTTGAGCTTCATGAGTGTTGTTGAAGCTGCATCCATTCAGGCAAGTGATAAGTATTCCATCACACTCCTGACTTGAGCCTTGTAGATGGTGGAAAGACATTGAGGTATCAGAAGGTAAGCCAATTATTGCAAAGTACCCAGCCTCTGTCCTGCTCACGGCGACAGTATTGATATGGCTGATCCAGTTACGTTTCTGGTCAATGGCGACCCCCAGCATGTTAACGGTTGGCCTTTGGGAAAATGGTCAAGGGGAGGTGGTTGCGTTTTTCTTGTTGGGAATGGTCATTGCCTGGCATTTATGTGATGCCAATGTTACTTGGCACTAGTCAGCCCAAGCTTGATGTTGTCTAGGTTCTTGTGTAGGCTGGCATGGGCTACTCAATTATTGGAGTTGTGAATAAAGCTTAACACTGTGGAACGGTCAGCAAATAGCCCTACTCCTGACCTTATGATGCAGGGGAGGTCATTGATTAAGCAGCTAAAGATAGTTGGTTCAAGGACACTGCTGTTGGCCAGGGGATGCAGAAACTACTGAGTGTATTCCAAACTGCTGACACACAGGCAAAAGCAACTTTTGAACTGAAGTAACCTGAGTTCAATCGCTGGCCTGAACCGGTTTAAATTAGCTAAGTTTTGTGAAAGACAAAGGAGATGTGATAAGACACAAGTCCTTATTTAGAAACGGAGTAATGAGGTAATGCTACCTAAGTCCTTGGGACAGAGCCAATGAGGAGAAGACACGGAGTAGGCGAGCAAGCCGACCAACCATCAGGAAGTGGAAGAACCTACGTCAGGGACGTAGGGACGTAGCGACGATGTCGAAAGAGAGAGAGAACGGAACGCCTGGCCAGCGTCAGCTCTCCTTTTTGGGTATTAGCCTTTATATTCTGTGACCACTCAGGGAGTGTCAGAGAGACCTAGTGGGTGTGCGTTTAGATCCTAGTTTAGATATAAAACTGTATAACCTGGTGCAAACTGCATGTCTATATCTAACTAGACGTATAAGCTATATGTATATAATCTAACTATGTGAATAAAGCAAATTGAGAGTTAAGAGAGAATTGACTCTCCTCCTCTTTGTACTAAGCCAATAACCGTAACCGGTGACCTCCGGTCAACACTGCCCTGAGGAACTCTGGCAGTGGTGCCCTGTGGCTGTGATGACTGGTCTCCAACAAGTACAAACATCTTCCTCTGTGTCATAGAATCACAGAAATTTACAGCACAATTCGGCCCATCGTGTCTGTGCCGGCCGAAAAAGAGCTATCCAGCTTAATCCCATTTTCCAGCACTTGGTTCGTAGCCTTGTAGGTGATGGCATTTCAAGTGCACATCAAAGAACTTATTAAATGCGATGAAGGTCTCTGCCCCTATCACCCTTTCAGGCAGTGAGTTCCAGACCCCTACCACTATCTGGGTGGAAACATTTCTCCTCAGCTCCCCTCTAATCCTTTTACCAATCACTTGAAATCTATGCCCCCTGGTTATTGACCTCTCTGCTAAGGGAAATAAGTCCTTCCTAATCACCCTATCTAGGCCCTTCATGATTTTATACACCTCAATTAAATCACCCCTCAGTCTCCTCTGTTCCAAAGAAAACAACCCCAGCCTATTCAATCTTTCCTCATAGCTAAAATTCTCCAGTCCTGGCAACATCCTCGTAAATCCCCTCTGTACCCTCTCTAGTGCAATCACAACTTTCCTGTAATGTGGTGACCAGAACTGTACACAGTACTCAAGCTGTGGCCTAACTAGTGTTTTATACAGTTCTAGCATAACCTCCCTGCTCTTATATTCTATGCCTAGGCTAATAAAGGAAAGTATCCCGTATGCTTTCTTAACCACCTTATCCACCTGTCCTGCTACCTTCAGGGATCTGTGGACATGCACTCCAAGGTCCCTCTCTTCCTCTACACCTCTCAGCATCCTCCCATTTATTGTGTATTCCTTTGCCTTGTTTGCCCTCCCCAAATGCTTTACCTCATACTTCTCCGGATTTAATTCCATTTGCCACTTTTCTGCCCACCTGACCAGTCCATTGATATCTTCCTGCAGTCTACAGCTTTCCTCCTCACTATCAACCACACGGACAATTTTTGTATCATTTGCAAACTTCTTAATCATGCCTCCTACATTTAAGTCTGAATCATTAATATATACCACAAAAAGCAAGAGACCCAGTACAGTGCCCTGCGCAACCCCACTGGAAACAGCCTTCCAGTCACAAAAGCACCCGTTGACCATTACCCTTTGCTTCCTGCCACAAAGCCAAATTTGGATCCAACTTGCCACTTTCCCTTGGAGCCCATGGACTTTTACTTGTCAGGTATGACTCCAGCCACTGGAGAGTTTTGCCATTGACCTCAGTTTTGCTAGGATTCCTTGGTACCACACTTGGTCCAATGCTGCCTTGATGCTGAGGACAGCTACTTTCACCTCTCCTTTGGTATTCAGCGCTTGTGTTCATGTCTTGATCAAGGCTGCATCAAGGTCTGGAGCTGAACGATTCTGGCAGAATCCAAACTGATCATTGGCGAGCCAGTTATTGGTGAGTAGGTGTTGCTTGATGGCACTATTGACCACTCCTTTTATCACTTTGCTGATGATTGTGAGAAATCTGATAGGGTGATGATTGGCTGGGTTAGATTTGTCCTATTTTTTGTGTATAGGGCATATCTGGGCAATTGTCCACATTGTTGGGTAGATGCTAGTGTCATAGATGCACTGTACTAGCTTGCCTGGGCGGGGAGTGGGGGGGGGGGTGGTGGTCAGCCAGTTCTGGTGTGCAGGCTTTGAGTACTTCAATTAAATGTTGGACTTGGGCATTGTTAACTCATTGAGGCAGAGGATGAAGATGCAGGTTTCAATTCGTAGGAGATATGGACTGCTTACACAAACTGCTGTCAAGCCGTATATTGAAGAAAAAGGCATTGAGAAAGAACTATAACGTCCCAACTCTTACCTTCGATGGTTCTTTTCTTAGTCCTTCACCAATTGAAATTTATGGCCGGACCATCTCCTCTGATCTCAAATGGAACTCCTACATCTCCTCTGATCTCAAATGAAACTCCATTTTTTGTTTGGCAAACAGACCTCTACCTTGTGGAGGCTGAACACCAACTCTCCAACACCTCCACCTACCTCCCCCGTGGCGATGACCCCACCACCGAACATCAAGCCATCATTTTCCAGACCGTCACTGACCTCATCTTGTCCTGATCTTCCCCCCCAAGGCCACCAACCTCATAGAGCCCAACCCCGCATAGCCCGCTTCTACTTCCTTCCCAAGGTCCACAAAGAGGATTGCCCTTCCCATTTCAGCTCTATTTTTTCTCTCCTTGTCCAGTATCTTCTGACCAACATCCACGACTCTTCCGACACTCTCCGCCACTTTAACAGTTTCCAGTTTCCTGGCCCTATCCGTCTCCTTTTCACCATGGATGTCCAGTCCCTCTACACCTCTAACCCCCACCATGACGGCCTGTGGGCCCTCCGCTTCGTCCTTGAATGGAGGCCCAAACAGTCCCGATCCACCACCACCCTCCTGCGCCTGACTGAACTTGTTCTTACGTTGAACAACTTCACCTTTGACTCCACTCACTTCCTCCAAATAAATGGTGTTACCATGGGAACCCGTATGGGTCCCAGCTATGCCTGCCTTTTTGTTGGATACGTGGAACATTCTTTGTTCCAGTCCTACTCGGGTCCCCTCCCTTACCTCTTCTTCCAGCACCATTGATGTCTGTATCGGTGCCGCTTCCTGTTCTCATCCTGATTTGGAAAATTTCATCAACTTTGTTTCCAATTTCCACTTTCCCTCACCTTCACATGGTCCATCTCTGACTCTTCCCCATCCTCGACTTCTCTATTTCCATTTCTGGGAATATGCTGTGAACCAGTATCTACTATTGGCCCACCAATTCCCACAGCTACCTTGATTACACTTCCTCCCAACCTGCTTTATGAAAAGACTCTACTCCCTTCTCCCAGTTTCTCCGTCTCATCCGTTCTGACGGTGCCGCCTTCCACTGATATGTCTTCCCTTTTCCTCCACCGAGGATTCCCCTCCACTGTAGTTGACAGGGCCTTCGACCGTGTCCGTCCCATTTCCCGCACTTCTGCCCTCACCCCTTCCCCACTCTCCCAGAACCACGATAGGGTCCCCCCTGTCCTCACCTTCCACCCCACCAACCTCCACATTCTGCCACCTTAATTGCGATGCCACCACGAAACACATCTTCCCCTTTCAGCATTCCGAAGGGACCGTTACCTCTGCAACACCCCAGTCCACTCTTCCATCACCCTCAACACACGCTCCCCTTCCCACGACGCCTTCCTGTGCAAGTGCAGGAGATGCAACACCTGCTCTTTCACCTCCTCCCTTCCCACCGTCCAGGGTCCCAAACACAACTTCCAGGTGAAACAGCGATTTACTTGTTCTTCTTTCAATTTAGTATATTGTATTCGCTGCTCACGATGCGGTCTCCTCTACATTTGGGAGGCCAAACGCAGATTGGGTGATCGCTTTGCTGAACTCCTCCATTCAGTCTGCAAGCGTGGCCCTGAGCTTCTAGTCGTTAGCCATTTTAATTCTCTGTCCCACTCCCACTCTGACCTCGGCCTCCTACGCTGGTCCAATGAAGCTCGAGGAACAGCACCTCATCTTTCGATTATGCACTTACAACCTTCCGGACTCAACATTGAATTCAATAACTTCAGATCATAACCACTGCTCACATTTTTCCGGACAGCAGTTCCTGGTAATGGTTCTGATGTTGCCATTTACACCTCCTCTAGACCCATGTTTTGTTTCTTTACTTGACCCATTACCACCCTCTTTGCTTTGCACCATTTTTTTCACTTAATCACTCCCGCCAATCACAGATCTTCCCTTTTGTTCTTTCCTCCCCCTCCCCTTTCCCTGACTCTACACTTGCTTAAAAACTGTTAAATCTCAAATATCTTCCAGTTCTGACATGCATGTTGTTGTTGTTGTTGTTGTTGTTGTTGTGTTTCCAGCATTTTCTGTTTTTATTTCACATTTCCAGCATCCACAGTATTTTGCTTTTATTCTCTTCATATACGATTATGTTGAAATTCAGTCAAGAGTTACCACACAGTCTCCTAATCTAATTCATTCTTTCTTAGGACCACTAAACTGTGGAACTCCTGAAGTCCTTCAGCTTTCTCTTTTATGGGCTCTTAAAACCTGAGCTTGATGAAGCCTAATCGCTAATACTTTCTGATTGACCTCATCCTCTCTCCTACTCTTTTCCACTTTGTTGGTGCCTCTCACTGTAGCTCTTAACCCTTCACCTAGATTTCACATTTTAAAACAAAACTATTGCAATTGAGATTAATTCTGGTAAAACCAAATCTTATTCAACATTAAATTTAAACTAGAGTTTTATTCAATCTTTCTATCCTTTTGTGCTATGTACCATTCCTGTACAAGAGGATGGACAGCCACCCTACTCACAGGCCTCTGTCAATGTCTCTTCAACCTGTCATAGGCAAAGTATAAATGGGGTTGTCCCTCTTCTCATTTTTTCTCCTTCCTTAAGGGCAAGGGGCTTGGGGTTTCCCCAGATAGCCTAACTGAGATCAGGACTCATCCTGTGGAAAACTGTGAGAAAGGACCCAGCGCTTACTAAAAATATTGCAGTACACAGATGTCATGCCATTGATCCATCAGCTTTAGTCTATCTGATGCTATTTTATTAATGGGAACCATGTAAAGCAAAATTGCCCTTAATAGGTCTATTGCAGTAGACATTAACCGGTACACATCCATTACGTGCATTTGACTGGTCTGAAGCTATCTGGAGCACATTTTGGACTGCTCTGATTTCCATGAAAGTTCAGCTAAATGCTGGCCAGAATTCTGCACTGGCAATTCACTGGTCACTTCTAGGTCTACTGATGGGACAGCACCTTTTCCTGTGTATAGATCATCACACTCTGACTTACAACCTTAGTTGCAATAGAGATTTACAAAGAGGCTCCCTATTGTCAGTTTGGAGCTGGTACCATATTCAGACAGACTGAACCTAGTGACCAAATCCTAAGGTTGGACTGCAAAGGTCCCATTATGATACTTTGCACTGCTGCTCCAAGATGTGTACCCACAATTCAAGTGCATTGGCTTCTTGATCTCGACCATGATATCAGGAGGAGACCAAGTACTCTTCAAAGAGAGTGGGTTAAAAAAATTGGAGGGTGAGTCATCCCAAGACTTCATGGAGCCATTTGAAGAACAGTCCTGGGAGTAGGCTCTGTGCCCACTTCTCAGTCAGGGGATGGGGAGCCTGAAATGAACACAGAGGGAGAAAATATAGAGCAATTTCACCCTCTCCTGCTAAATAAAAAAGATTACAGAGTCTCAGGAAAGGGAGATGTAGTTGAGATACTGGATAGGCTAAAAATTGATAAAAAGGAGGTACTAGAAAGGCTAGCTGTACTTAAAGTAGATTAGTCACCTCTTCCGGATGGGATGCATCCTAGGTTGCTGAGGGAAGTAAGGGTGGAAATTGCGAAGGTACTGGCCATAATCTACCAATCCTCCTTAGATATGGGGGTGGTGCCAGAGGACTGGAGAACTGCAAATGTTACATCCTTGTTCAAAAAAGGGTGTAAGGATAAACCCAGCAACTATAGGCCTGTCAGTTTAACCTTGGTGGTAGAGAAATTTTTAGAAACGATTATCTGGGACAGAATTAGCAGTCACTTGGATAAGTGTGGATTGATTAGGGAAAGCCAGCACTGATTTATTCAAGGCAAATCGTGTTTAACTAACCTGATAAGAGTTTTTTGATGAGTTAACAAACAGAGTTAATGAGGGCAATGCAGTCGATGTGGTGTATATGGGCTTTCAAAAGGCGTTTGATAAAGTGCCGCATTATAGGCCTGTCATCAAGATTGAAGCCAATGGAATAAAAGGGGGCAGCAGCAGCATGGATACAGAATTGGCTAAGGAACAGGAAGCAGAGAGTAATGGTGAACGGTTGATTTTTGGACTGGAGGGAGGTGCACAGTGGTGCTCCCCAGGGGTTGATACTAGGACCACTACTTTTCTTGATATATATTAATGACTTGGACTTGAGTGTACAGGGCACAATTTCCAAATTTGCAGATGACACAAAACTTGGAAGTGTAGTAAACAGTGAGGAGGATAGTGATAGACTTCAAGAGGATATAGACAGGCTGGTGGAATGGGCAGACAAGTGGCAGATGAAATTTAACGCAGAAAAATGCAAAGTGGTACATTTCGGTAGGAAGAATGAGGAGAGGCAATATAAACTAAAGGGCACAATTCTAAAAGGGGTACAGGAACAGAGAGATCTGGGGGTATATGTACACAAATTGTTGCAGGTGGCAGGGCATGTTGAGAAAGTGGTTAAAAAAGCATACGGGATCCTGGGCTTTATAAATAGAGGCATAGAGTACAAAAGCAAGGAAGTTGTGATGAACCTTTATAAAACACTGGTTCGGCCACAATTGCAATATTGTGTCCAGTTCTGGGCACCGCACTTTAGGAAAGATGAGAAGGCCTTAGAGAGGGTGCAGGAGAGATTTACTAAAATGATTCCAGGGATGAGGGACTTCAGTTACTTGGATAGACTGGAGAAGCTGGGGTTGTTCTCCTGGAACAGAGACGGTTGCGAGGAGATTTGATTGAGTATTCAAAATCATGAAGAGTCTAGACAGAGCAGATAGAGAGAAACTGTTCCTATTGGCAGAAAGGTCAAGAACCAGAGGACATAGATTTAAGGTGATTGGCAAAAGAACCAAAGGTGACATGAGGAAAAGCTTTTTTACGCAACGAGTGGTTAGGATCTGGAATGCACTGCCAAAGAGGGTGGTGGAGGCACCACCTTCAATCATGGCCTTCAAAAGTGAACTGGATAAGTACTTGAAAGGAAAATATTTGCAGGGCTACGGGGATATGGCGGGGGGGTGGGACTAGCTGGATTGCTCTTGCATAGAGCATGCACGGACTCGACGGGCTGAATGGCCTCCTTCAGTGCTGTAACCTTTCTATGATTCTGGCACTTTCTATTTTATGATATTTTGATTACTTTATGATATCCTGAATCCTGTCATATGTCTTGTAAGTGGTCATCCTCACCCATGTGAATATTAGTACAACTAATTACAAAATTGTCCAGGTATTCCTTATCTATGTGGAGAGGCTGTCGGGAGTAATGACCTAGTATCTAAGAATTAGGCCCAAACTGTAGGGTTTTGGACTGAGATGCAGATGGTGAAATAATAAATCTGGTTGGAATTTGGCCCATCTGAGGTCCTCCTGACCCCGACCTATTGACATACATCTCCAGTAGGAATGGTGGATAACTTGTTTAGAATTTAATAACAGCCAGTCTAACATCATTCTAATGTTCAAACAAAATGCAAAATGGGTCTCGAGACAGGGATAAATGAGGCATAAGAGATGGGAAAGGATAAAGACAGCAGTGAGGACAACAAGAGAGAGCAGAAATTCTGTGAAGAGAAGCTTTGGAAGTAGAGAGGAGAGGTTTTGTGTGTATTGAAATGTTGGCAGCTGTGGAGATGGAAAGAAAAAAGGAGAGCCCTTTATGGGCAGTGCCCGGCAGGTGGGATGCACATTCATCTTTGTGATTCCAGAGAGAAAGAGTTCCCTATTTGGCTATGTTTTAGTGGACCATGTGTTAGGAAGGGATGTGCAGAGCAGAAGCTAGGAGTCCCCACAGAGTAAGACACCCCCTAGGCCGCTCTCACGCATCTTCTAATAGCTGTTTACAGAGTGCCACTTGCAGTACCCTGGGGACTGGCTGCCTCCTTGCCCTCTTGGTTGGGGTATAGGGTGTGGCACCAGGTGATCTGGAGAGGAAGAGGTGAAGTGGAGAACATAGATAAATAAAATGAAAACAGAAAATGCCAGAAATACACAGTGTCTGAAAGAGAAAGACAGGTGTTAAAAGTAATGGCGAGACCTTTCATCAGAACACCTCGAATCTTTGCCTTTCAGATGCTGACCGACCTGTGGTGCATCTACAGAATGTTGTTTATAATGTCAGATTGCCAGCACTTGCAGTTTTCTTTTCAACCTCTAAAATAAACAAGATGCATTTAAAGGGAAAAAAACAAAAGTCTCTAAATGAAACCGGGAGAGAATATTCTTGAAGAGTTGCTGAGAGGGCGAAGGAAAGACATTCCATATAAAAACTAGCTGAAAGAAAGAGCGATTCACTGAAAACTGGCCTGATTTGAGACAACAAGAGGTTCTCTATGAAAATACCCCACTGCCAGCACTCTAAAAAGTAGGACAGAAGCATACCAGGGAGCTCGTCTTCATGATGGAAAAGATGCTGCTGAGGATCCCAGAGCAGATGAGCAGCTCCTTCTGCTGCCGCAGGTGCAAATGAATGTGATGGAGAACGACAGGCAGCAGGATCCGGCGGGAGTCTGTGAAAAGAAACACTGCAATGAGCCACACTTCTACTGTGCAGTACTTCAACATGAACACACACAGCTGTCAAAACAGATACCCTAGTCCCTGCCATTTTATAGACAATGTTTTGTAAAAAAAAAAGCATGCAAGGCAAAAATTTAAAAGGGTACACATCCATAATACTCTGGATAGCTGTATATTGCACAGAGGCTGTGGGCCTGAAACTCGGACAGCGCCATTGGAACTGAGGCAAAGCTGAACCTCTGCCCGCCTGCAGATTGCCGCACTGAGGCGGCTGTAAGATGTGGGATCAGCTAAGTTAAATACTGAGAGTGGGTGGCAGAAAATACCTGGAGGAGAGATAGAGACCTAGTGCAGCAATATGACATAAGCTGCTGTTTAAAGGGACAATAACAGCACTGGAGGGAGCAGGCAAGAAGGAGGGCAGCCAAATCGAAGAAACGAGCACCAAACTTCAAGGAATCAGATCTGCATATCCTTGCAATGCAGATACAGAGCAGGAGTGGGTGGTCTGTTTGGGGTCATAGACCAGGGACCTGCCAAGAACATGGTGCGCACTTTATGGAGGGAGATGGCTGTGGCAGTGAGTGCCACCTCCTTATACTGTAGGACCCTTTTGCTGTGCAGCAAGTTTAATGATGTCACCAGAGCAGCTAAAGTAAACTATCTGTACCAGAGCAGTCAGAGGTGAATGTGGAATCGAACAGTGGGGAGTGAAGGCTCCTGAACCTGGGGCCTCAGATCTCTGAGGTCCTGCTCAAAGAAGTGTGTTAAACATCACACTCACATGGAGGCACTGACAATCATTTCAGAGGACTTGAGACAGCGGGGACTAAGACCAAAGAAATTGCCACAACTGCTAAAAATGCACTGCCTCAGCACATGCACAGGTATAATAAATCTTATATACCCACCTGCAACCAGAGTACATAGAATCTACAGGATTCTAAAAACAGGCCATTCAGCTGAACTAGAGAGTAACATACATTGTTACATTGAGTCTACAGCTCAGAAACAGGCCATTTGGCCCAACTGGTCTATGCTGGCGTTTATGCTCCACACGAGCCTCCTCCTTCCTTTATTTACCCCTATCTGGATACCCTTCTATTCCTTTCTCCTTCGTGTGCTTATCTAGCAATCCCTTAAATGTATCTGTGCTATTTGCTTCAACTGCTCCTTGTGATAGAAAGCTCCACATCCTTACCATCCTTTGGGTAAAGAAGTTTCTCCTGAATTCCCTATTGGATTTATTAGTAACTATTTTATATTGATGACCTCTAGTTTTGGATTCCCCCACAAGTGGCAACATCTTCTCTACGTCTACTGTATCAAACCCCTTCATTATCTTAAAGACCTCTATCAGGTCACCCCACAGCCTTTTCTTTTCTAGAGAAAAGAGCCCCAGCCTGTTTAGTCTTTCCTGATAAGTATACAGAACATACAGCACAAAAACAGGCTGTTCTGCCTAACAGATCGATGCCGATGTTTATGCTCCACACGAGCTTCCTCCCTCCCTATTTCATCTCACCCTATCAGCACAGCCTTCTATTCCTTTCTCCCTCATGTGTTTAACTGTCCCTTAAATGCATTTATGCTAGTCGCCTCAACTATTCCTTGTGGTAGCAAGTCCCACATTCTAACTACTCTCTGGGTGAAGAAGTTTCTCCTGAATCCACTATTGGATTTATTAGTGACTATCTTATATTTATGGCCCCTAGTTCTGGTCTCCTCCGCAACTGGAAACATTTTCTCTATGTCTACCCTATCAAACCCTTTCATAATCTTAAAGACCTCTATCAGGTCACCCCTCAGCCTTCTCTTTTCTAGAGAAAAGAGCCCAGCCTGTTCAATCTTTCCTGATAGGTATAACCTCTCAGTTCTGGTATCATCCTAGTAAATCTTCTTTTCACCTCCTCCAATGCCTCTATATCCTTTTTAGAATATAGAGACCAGAACTGTGCACAGTACTCCAAGTGTGGTGTAACGAAGGTTCTATACAAGTTTAACATAACTTCTCTGCTTTTCAATTCTATCCCTCCAGAAATGAACCCCAGTGCTTGGGTTTTCTTTATTTTTAATGGCCTTATTTACCTGCGTCGCTACTTTTAGTGATTTGAGTATCTGTACCAACAGATCCCTCTGGGGATCTACAGCACAGAAACAGGCCATTCGGCCCAACGACAGAATAACATAAAATTTACAGCACAGAAACAGGCCATTCGGCCCAACGACAGAATAACATAAAATTTACAGCACAGAAACAGGCCATTCGGCCCAACGACAGAATAACATAAAATTTATAGCACAGAAACAGGCCATTCGACCCAACTATAGAACAACAAAATAAATAGAATCTTCAGCACAGAAACAAACACACCAGCCCAGAAAAATACGTATCTGTCTCTAAACTTTTTAAAAAGTTAATTTGAACAAAAAATCTCTTATTATTTAGTGCCATCTCTAGATGTCCCTCACTAGGAGAGATGGCCATATCTGGACCGTGCCTGCGTACTCCCTTCTCTTACCTGGATATGAAAAGAGACGGCTGTCTACTGTCCGTGCGATGGATTGCAGCTTGACTACGTCCATAGACTGGCCAATGTGCACCGTGCTGGGCATGCTGCCCAGTGTCCCCCTCACAAACTCTGCCACCTCCTGCACTGTAAACATCTGCAGCAGCTCGTCAAAGATCGCTGGGAAGGAGTTGAGAAGAGCCGCCTACAGCAGACACAATAGCATTAAAAAGCTGCTCGGTTCATCAATATATAATCCATGGCACAGCTGGCAATGTCAGAGTAAATGGAAGCATCTACCCATATAGCATGCAAATATCCTGAACAGCACAGCTCAGGGTATCATTCCAAGGTACACAAGAAAACACTCCCAACTCGCCATTATACACTCTCAGGAACACCATCAACATAAAATACTTACTTGAATGGCATGAGGCCAGGAATGAAATTATTTGAACATGGAAGTTTTGAAAAAGCTCAGACTCCTAAGTACTGAGTTACAGTGCGAGTTATATCAGGTCACACTCACAGACCTCCTAGCACTGAGTTACAGTGAGAGTTACCCCAGGTCACACTCAAAGGCCTCCTAGCACTGAGTTACAATGAGAATTAACCCAGGTCATATTCACACACCTCCTAACACTGAGTTACAATGAAAATTATTCTAGTCTGTTCAATTGAACCCATCCAGCATGGACATAAAAAGTAGTTCATGATATGATCTGAAAACAATCAGGCTGGAGGCAGAGGAGGTGGCCATCACCCTTGGTTACTAGAATCAGAACAACATTTCACTTTACTTTTTTTGGTGAATTTTGTGCCCGTCAAGGTGAGCCATTTTAGAGCCATGGATTGGAACCTGCAATTTCTGGCACCTAGCGTAACATCAAGCTGAGGATCAGGAACAGCAAAGTTAGAAGCACAGTAAAGATACCCCTATTCTGCCCCAGTGTGTCTCAGCCATAACCTTAGAGAGCTACCCTCATACACTAGTGCCACATTTTCTTATATCTGCCATCCTGTGGACTGATTGAGGTTGCCAGTTATGGGCAGTTTTGCCCATATGCATGAGGAGCTGGGTTGAGGCTACTGTTCTCATTTTACATGGGACCCTTACATCCAGCAGACAGGGGAGACTTTAGTCCCATCAGTCTGGGCTGGCTTTAAACTAAAGCCTGAGAGGTGAAAGACCAGGGGTCTTAAGTCACTGTACTCTGCATTGTTACTGTTAATACTGATGTAGGTGCCTGTTATCTTGTCGTGCCTGGCCCACTGAGGACGTGCTGCAAGTTACTGGACTAACCTGTGTGAAGATGAGGGTCTCAGAGCTCCTGCTATCCAAACTCAGGACAAAGCGGATGGACTGAAAGAGCTCCTGAATACTGGCACGAAACTGCTCCTCTTCTATCCCACCTGTTGCTCTTGAATACAAGATCCGTGACTGCACAATAAATTTGAACAAATACTCCAAGGCCTGGGGAGAAAGGAAACATAAGTTTGTAGGATAAATACAAATAAAGATGGTCTTAGCTCATCCATCCAGAAAGACCCCACACTCTTCCCATTGCAGGTAATGTTTTAAAGATGGCCAACTGAATAGAAGACTCCACAGTGGCCCAAGGGCTTATGTCACACGGTTGCCCAGTTGTAATGGTACTGGACGAGCAACCCAGATGTCGTGAGTTCAAATCCCACCATGGCAAGTTGTGAAATTGAATAGTCAGAAAATGAGCATGAAAGCTGCCTGATTATCGTAAAAAACCTGACTGGTTCACTATTGTCTTTCGCGAAAGGGTAGGAAACCTGCCACTCCTTACTCAGTCTGGCTTATATGTGACTCCAATTCCACACCATGTGGTTGACTGTTAATGCCTTCAGGGAAACTAGGAATGGCTTTCCAGTGTCACCTACATCCAATGAACAAATAAAAAAGAATTGTTCCTATTCTTCCATCAATTTTTCTCCTGCCTCTTCTGAAGGCAATGACTGACACTGAGATACAGCCAGTTTCCAGTAGTTCACTCAATGTCCTTTCTTCAAGTGTGAGCCTAGAGATTGTTATTCAACTGTGAAGGGCATCACAACCAGGCATAATCTCATACCTGAACCTTTTCCAGCAGAGACCATTAGATGTAATCAACAGTGAAAATCCTAAATGAATTTCTCCCTCCTGAATCTGAAGACATTGAGGCAAACTGTAGCACTCCCACTTCTGCCCTGGCTACGATCAGTGTCTGAACCTACTGCACCACCCTGGCCTCTCAGACACATATCTTATTAAGTCTGCATTCTGAAGCAGTGCAGCTTCATTAACAAGGGCTGGGGAGCCAGCCATAGATGCACTGCAATGAGAGTCTTGTTATACTTTGCTAAGAAATTTACACAGTGTAAATGCCAGTATTGAGATAAATGCTGCGATTTGTATGATAATGTTACAAAACAACATATTATTGGATTACTAGTAAATGAAGAAATTGTAACGGTCAGCACTGATTTTAACTCCAGCATTTACAGCCCAGTAAAAATGCAG
This sequence comes from Heptranchias perlo, assembly GCF_035084215.1. Classification (NCBI taxonomy): domain Eukaryota; kingdom Metazoa; phylum Chordata; class Chondrichthyes; order Hexanchiformes; family Hexanchidae; genus Heptranchias; species Heptranchias perlo. The sequence goes on from NC_090341.1 coordinate 53,471,528, forward strand.
CTGCTTTCAGTACTGGTATTTCAGAAAACCTTTAACTGGCTAAAATGCCCACTGTAAACACCATCTGTTCTGGAAGCAAAGCCAACACCATGTTGGATCTGGGAGTGGAGGATGCATCGCCAGAGTGGTCTCTCTAGCACAGAGACTTTGGGTGTGTTTACACTAAGTTTATCAGTGTGAAGCACCTTCTGGATTCCACTTCACACTGATGCTAAACCAATGCAGTGTAATTCTGCAATTAAGGCCCGACTTGGCTCCAGAGAGAAACTCCCTCCTCTAGAAACTCTCACTCTACTTTGTTCCAGAGTGAGGCTGGTCATTATATAGACTTATGTTGCAATTAAACAACTGTACTGCTTTGTGCAAAGTGAAACCACAGAAGTTGTTGTCTATAAAGTACCCATGAAGGGTTTATTTTCCACAGGCTTCAGTTTGGAAAATTGGCAATTGTATTTTAATGCATCTCAAGTAATTTCCCCAGTGGATTGTTAGGAAACTAACAGGACAAAACAAAAAACACACACAGCAGGCAACACTGAATTAGCTCCAATTCAATTTGAAATAATGAAAGTAAACAACAGAATCGTGGAACGAGAAGCCAAGTGGTGATTTGTGAATCGAAGTGGAAACCTAGAACAAAGTGATAATCCAGGAGTGGGATTGGGATTAGAAACCTGATGATTAGGTAGGGGAGGATAGGGATTCAGAAAACTTGAAACAAAATGATGATCCAGGAATACATCAAATGCAGTGTCAAGTTATCAGTGTGAGATACCATTGCAATGATATAACCTCTGGCATTCTGTTCTCTCCACACACAAAGTTATACAATTGCTGATGAAGGTGGTGACTGTTTAAAACAGTAACATGCAGAAAAAGATAAGAGGAAAAATGAGGGGAAAAAAAAAAAATCAAGGAAAATATTCCCATAGCACAGAATGGCTGAGAGTGAAGGACTGGGAAGGTGCTTAGGGCACAGCAGTTTATATGGGGCAGGGACCAGTGAGGAATCATACACCACCTGTGGAGTTTTCATATTAACACATTTTCATGGATTACGTTTCAGTGATTTTCCAGCTGGGCACCGGGCACAATTAATCTAATTCACTGTGACGCAGAGTGTGAGTGAATGAGGAGAGGGAGGGGGTTGATATGGTTGCACGGCAGTAGTAACTCGTGATTAACTTTTGTTTCATTTCTATATTTTGTCGGGATTACCACAGAAGTGGCGCTTCATACCCTCATTGCCTCTTGAATGTGGTCTTGTCTCACAACTTCTGCAGATCGATCCATGTACCACTTCAGACATCGGATTAGCTCCCTGTAAAAAAAATCAGAGCATATATAAAACATATAAACATACCTGCGATCAACAAATATTTGGGACTAGTACACACAGGGAGCAGTAAAACAGACGCGCAAGAATAGCAAGATGGAACACATTATAGACATACGATTTGAGTGTGAAAAAATAAAACTTACATTAGAAAACGTGGGGCACAATTCTACTGATAGGCCTAAAAAAATTAGATTTACAGCCCAATTCCCAACAGTTTAGATCCCCATCTTGAACCTGACAACTCTCATTTATATTACATGGAAATGGTTCAGTAATACAATCCAGTTCACTTGCTGCTGACTCTTCCCCTCTTTATTCTGTGGACTTGGGTACAGCAACAACTGGTTAACTGTTCACATGCAGGACTTGGAAGCGTGCAGTTGCAGCAAAGACATTTGTGACTCTACCAGTCTGGCCAGCATGCTCCCCAAAGTTGAGGGCAGATCCAAACAGGCCAGTGATGTTGGCAGGTCAGCCCAACCACAACCAGACCCAGAACGATAAGGCTGATTGAAATGCTGCCGACGGTGGTAGCTTTTGCCATCTCTACCATCCAGCAATTGGAGGTACCAGGTGACACTTTGACCTGGGGCGGCGAGGGAGGGGAACTTGGGGCCTCTGGTGGCACTTTGATTCCTTCACAGGGTTTCGTCTGACTGCATTCTTACTGTGAGGGGCAAGGTAGTAAAGTAAATGGATTATCAAAGACTAGCTACAGCTGTGTGACAAGCCTGAATCACAGAGCTTAGTACAGGCATAGGGAGATCATTGTCCTGGGTAGCTGGTAGATAATTGAAATGTACTGCACAGCCTCCCTGCATTGTTTTTCTCGGTGAGTTAAATATTACATCGTAGTAAACTGATCCCAGTGATTATTCTGGTGGAACAGAACTTTACAAAAAGTTGTATGGAATTTTACAGAAATTGTATCCAGAAATGTAGCTTTGGAGACATGACCTTATGGTATTAGAGAGCTCTGTGTGGTACTGGAAGTAACTGTTACAGTAACAAGTCTTGAGCCACCAGGTAATTGGACTTACTTGTATGCCAGTGCACCAGAGAAGTGCTTCTGAATGTAGGTATCCATCACAGGTCGGAAATGAAAATACTTGCTGTCCCGCAGCAAATTTATTACGAACACCTGGGAAATAAAGTGAGAGTTTTTCGATAACTAGCTGCAGCATACACTAGATGGCATGGCAACGTTAGCAACACACATTATAGGAATGGTAGAGATAGAATGAAAAATCGTGACTGATGGCAGTCTGAAGAAAAACAAGAAATGATGAAGATAAGCAGCAGGTCTGTTCTGATGAAGGGTCACTGACCAGAAACATTAACCTGACTTTCTCTGCTCAGATACTGACACAGCTGCCGTGTACTTCCAGCATATTCTGTTTTTAATTGATAGAAATTACTCTGTCCTCTCCTCACGTCTCTCACCCACTTGGGAGTATGGGGGAGGAATAGATGCAAAGTAGACTGAAAAAAAGGGAAACTAGATCTCCAGGACAGTGGGGTCAGTGTCTCTGTGTACTCAGTCCACAAGATACATGCTCGCTGCAGGACTAGACTCAACTCTCCGTCCCCTCCTCCCATCAGATATTCCTCTGCTGTAATGTGCCACTCCCAGTGTCCAAATCCACTTCAAGTGTAGCTGGTGGACGTAGAGTAAAATCAAAGGTATTAAGATGGTAAGATTTCAAGTTGGTTATTGCAAAGCTGCATACAGCTTCTTGCACGGCACTGTGAAAGACAGCAACTGTCTGGAGGACCAACGAGCAGCAACATCTTAAAGTGGCTCAACCAAGGTCATAAGTGTCAGTACAACAACAACATCAACAACAACTTGCATTTATATAGCACCTTCAACGTAGTAAAACGTCCCAAGGTGCTTCACAGGAGCGTTAGCAAACAAAATTTGACATGGAGCCACATAAGGAGATATTAGGACAGGTGACCAAAAGCTTGGTCAAAGAGGTAGGTTTTAAGGAGCATTTTAAAGGAGAAGAGGTGGACAGGTTTAGATAGGGAATTCCAGAGCTTAGGGCCTAGGCAACTGAAGTCACGGCTGCCAATGAAAATCGGGGATGCGCAAGAGGCCAGAATTGGAGGAGCGCAGAGGTTGTGGGAGGGTTGTAGGGTTGGAGGAGGTTACAGAGATAGGGAGGGGCAAGGCCATGGAGGGATTTCATCACAAGGATGAGAATTTTAAAATTGAGGCGTTACCGGACCAGGAGCCAAGGAGCTGAGACAGGGGCGGAAAGGGAGGATGTTACGGTGGTGGATGTAGGTGGTCTCAGTGATGGAGAGGATATGGAATCAGAAGCTCAGCTCAGGGTCAAATAGGACGGCAAGGTTGCAAACAGTCTGGTTCAGCCTTAGACAGTGACCAGGGAGAAGGATGGAGTCGGTGGCGAGGGAATGGAGTTTGTGGCGGGGACCAAAGACAATGGCTTTGGTTTTCCCAATGATTAATTGGAGGAAATTTCTGCTCATCCAATATGTCAGACAAGCAGCGTGACAAATCAGAGGCAGTGGAGTGCAGTACATTATAATAATATTCTTGTAACATACTTTTAATTCAGTAATACTTGGGGAGGGGGGGAGAAGAGTAGGCTGTGTGTGTTGTGTTGTGTGCTGACAGGGTTAAATGAGACAAAGTTCACCGGCTGGTGAATGCAAGCAGTTTGAAGCCAGTCACTCAGAGGATTTATTCACACATTCCATAAGGCTGGCTGCCCACTCATCAGAGAAATGAAAGGCACATCCCAAATGAGGGAGGTAGATTCAAGCTAGAGGCAGCGTGGAGAGAAAATGTCACCTGGCAAAGGCAAGCAGATCTGAGCGACACGTGAACCTGGGGCTTACAAAACCTATCCAACCAAGGCAAGTGGATCTGAGCGACAAGGCAATCTGAGATTTGAGCCGTGTCCATCTGGTTGAGAAGCCATAGTTGATATGGTTGGCTCAATGGGCTATAATCCAGCCAGTGTGAAAATAAATAAAAACATTGAGCTTGCCGTTTGACCAGAAATCTGTAAGTATCTGTATACTCCAAGCACATGTCATACTGTAGGGGGAAGAGGAGGAGGAGGGGGGAGACAGTGAGTAAGACAGAAGTTGCAAATATCTTTATAGCATCTGTATTCAATCAAAACTACACAGTGAGAAAGGGAGAACTATAATTCTATAAAAAGATACCTCCATTATCTTTAAAAGTGCCATCCTTTTAGAGAAATGGAACCCTAACACTCATCAACACTGCCAGCCATTATTTCAATGTGCTCTCATTCATCCTGAGGGTACCTTTATATTTTAAAAACAATTTTATTTAATTTTTTTTTAAAACAGTGTTACGGTATTGGTCTCTCAGCTCGCCTGGTCTTGCTTCCTCCAGCTTGTCTCTTGGTCAAGTACAGTGACTGCTGAGGAAGTGAGCTCATCAAATCTGTCATTCAGACTGGGAAATGATAGGAAACAGGCAAAAGGAGTTACGCTACAGGTAGGCGGAAACACCCCATTCACGGTAATAACTTTGCAGCCACCCCGATTCACTGTTCATCATGGTCCTGAGCCATACAGACCAGGAAGGTCCCAGGTGTAATCCGCACTCTATGCTGAGTCAGCCTGGGAGGGGATGGGTGTTGCAACTGGCCTCAGCACTTCTGGGTTACGAAAGGGAACGTTAGTCAGGGTTCCTGCTCCTGATTCCTATCCAACAAGCCTGCTGGAATGTGGATGCAAGGTGAGGACAGGATTGGGCTCGACTGTGTATCCTACACAGTTGTATAGTCTGCTAGCACTTACTCCCTAGGTTCACACGTGAACAATGGCTACTTTTACAATGAGTTACCGAAAGGTACCTGGAACCCCCGCAAGGGTCAGAACCTTCGGGAAGGAGGGGAGAGGAAATAAAACAAAATGGTATCTTAATTTTTTTTGTAATTTGGCAAATGCTGTGCTTGAGCTGTCCGTTCTATAAAATGGAGCTGAAACAACTGGTCAAGCCGAGTACTTCACCACACACTGCAATGGGGCGCGAATCCCAACTACCAGCGTATTCTGAGAACAACGCACCCCACAGTCTTTACGTCACACAATGCCAGGAAATGCCTGGGTATATAACTTATTAGGTTAGTGATACTTACCAAGGATTGAAATACTAGCAGCCCATATTTCTCTGTGTTGTCATCTAAAATTGAAAATAGCGTGTCTAAAATATCCTGTAAAAACTGGAAAAGAGAAGAGATTTAACTAGGGGAGCTGCTTCAGTATAAATGATACCCATTCGCTGAGCCTTTGCACTGAAATCAAACTACTTCAGAAAGGGGTGGATCCTTTTTTAATTCTATTTAGAGTCAGTTCTCAAGAATAAGCAGCCAGTGGCTTGGATCTTCTCTGCAATGTTTCAGTGGGTTAATACACCATGCGGTAAGGAGTGATGGAGATGAAGGAGGACCAGGTTTCGACCTGTGAATGGTGCTCTCTGCTGGGGACGCCACTATTGTCCTCTGCATCTCTTGCCACGGGGATCGCTATCCAGTGATCCCCCTGCATGTGAGGATGTCAGATGAGGATAGGATTGGGATTGCAATGCCCACTGCAGCTAATAACCATTTGGGTGAGGGAGTGGAACTATATCCCAGCTCGCAGTCACAGCCTTCAGGAGAAGAGTTGTACAAATGAATATTGGATAAGGGTAAAAAGTCATTCATTTAGATTATACTTGCAACGGGCCAAAGTTTATAAATCTTTCTTGAGACTATCTATTAAATCTCTTGAATAATTGGCCCTGCTCCCAGCCTGTCTGTTTTCCAGGTCTCCCTGGTCCCTGTACCAACTCCCCCTCTCCTGAGACAGCAGGCAGGCAAACTGCACTTAGTCTTCTGGATACTCTTGATCCGGCCAATGCAACCTACGTGAGAGCAGACTGGGGTGACTCACCCTTCCATTTTCATGAGCGCCCTGCGTGGAAGAACCAAGTCTCTGCTTAATATCTTCCTCCCCAATAATCCCTGCAAATTCTATCTTCTTTTCCAATTCCCTGCATCCTTACTGTGTTGAAATCAAGACACATCATAGTGTATCCCACTTATTCTTTTCCAACACCTCAAATCCTTTACCTCTCTCAATAGGCAGTCCTTCAACAATTTACAGCCTTTAAAATCCACACTTGGTAACCCTAACCTCCACTTCTTTTTGATTTATCTCACCTTCTGTCCTATTCTTTTCAATACTGCACTGTGAACACAACCCTTTGCCTAGATCTCTCAATCAAAAGTGTCCTCCTTAGCAGAGTATGTTGGAGATTCTCATCACTTTATGCCTCACATTATGCCCTACATTAGTGGTAATAACAGCCCGGTGAAAGTCACACAATTCTTTAGTAAAACCAGTAATAGTCATCAACAGTCAACCGTATGAACACTGGAAAAGTTTAACACACTGCTCCGTCTGTGCATTGATTTTCTAAGAGGGAGAGGAGGAGGAGAGGGAAGGAAGGGTGAATAGGGAGGGGGAAGAGGAGAGGTGAGGGCAGATATATGAGGGAGAGGGGAGAGGTGAAGGAAGTGGGTTAGGAGAGAGAATTGGAGCAGTGGCAAGGGGGCAGGTGGAGTGGTGGAGGTGAAAGCAGGGGAACGGAGAGATGTGGGTTATAGAGAAGGGTTGGAATAGGAGAGATGTGGAGAGGAGAGACAAGGATAGACGAGAGAAGCAGAAACGAGCAGAGAAGCACCGAGAAGAGAAATGGAGAAAAGATGAGACTAAAGAAATGAGAAGAGAAGGAGAGAAGAGCACATTCTTTGAACGGGAGCTCAGGCTGTTCTAACTATCCTCTGAGGATATGGGCTGAACCCGCTGAACAACACAATTTGAACATCGACTTACTTTAACTATTTCTTCACCGCTGACATGACGCAGCCTCCCCAGGATGTCCATCACCCTGTCTGGCTGTGCTTTCCACTTCAAAAGGGCAAGGAGGTCAACTGCAGCCAATCAGAAATCAGGCATTAAATAGACTGGATGCTGTTTGATACAGTGCACAGACAAGGAGACGCAGAAATAACAAGAAGTATCGCTCATCAAAGAAACAAATCCCAAGCAGCATTCCTACTGAAAATTTTCAGAGCCCGAGTGTGAGGGACAAATTCATCAGTACCTCAGAGTCTGCTCGTTCAGCTTATACTTGGATGGTACCTCGAAGTAAATTATCAGGATTCCTAACTGTTGTAACATAATGACAACATCTCATCAACCTCATGTGGCAGCATTGAAAATTCTGTGCATAATGATTGTCCTGCAAAATAACAAGGGTTGCCACCTTCTGCTTACTCTGAAATTGGACAAAGGAAGCGGGGTGGGAGAGGGGCAAGAATTTTAAAAACCACTGCACCTATGCAAAAGGGATCTGTTTGAGCAGCACACAATATTTTTCCAAATACAGCAACTGTAAACGTGACTTTTACTCTTTGTTATTCAATTATCGAAGAGACTGAGCAACCACCCTTGGAAATGAACTTTCCGCTTCAAACCTAACGAGAACCCAACCTCCAAATAACGTGTGCACTGCAGACAAATCCATGACTGCATCTCTTAGTTTATTCAATATTGAAAGGTTCTAACAGAAATCTATTTGTTATTTTTGGTAGTTCAATGAATGACTGAATGGCCTCTGATCTTCTTAAATAGCTCATTTAATGAATGAAAACAGAATTGTAACCAAGTGTAATAATGATGTGTTGGCACAGCTTTGAGTTATTAATATTTTGTGTTTAGTGAATAATTTCTTACAATAGATGAAATTTAATTTGTTCAGTATGATGTGCAGCTTATTGTAGGTATAGGTATTTTGTGCTCATCGAGGTAGGAATGCTAGTGCTTGGGAATGGAACATTTCCCATTTCGGGTACCCAGTGTCAGTGTTCAATTATTTTAGGATCAGGTATAACACAGTTCGATGCAGAGTGGAGCTCCATCAAGCACTAACGCTACGTACAGCACTGATCAGATGCAAAATTCCCTCTACACTGTCCTATCAAGTGCTCGCAGGTTAGGTTAGATACAAAGTAAAGCTCTCTCTATTTTGTCCCAATAATCCCAGAATAGTGCTCACTGCTGCATCAATGTGACATTTTTCTATTTCAACACCAGCCATCCTGTGGCTTCTCGAAGTGAGACTGCTATTTACTTTTATGTTAGGTGCTCTGGGCCCGTACTCCATGGAACTTGATTGAGAGCGTCCAAACTGATCCCACACAGGACTCTCACAGGTAGCAGAGAAGACTTTTACACCATCAGTCTGGGCTGGATTCAAACCCAGGTCCCAAGGTGAAAATATGCTACTCTGCCACCCAATCCCTCAACTGATAGATTTAACAAGTACTGATGATATCTGGCGGCATTGATTATGGGTAGGACAGTTTACTGTAGTCCTAAAGCAGTCGAAATGGGACCGTGTATTGTTCATCAAATTTACTGAAGAAATATATCACATGACTGGCAGGAGGTAAAAATATTGCATAATTTTCTGATACTAAATGATCGTGGCCTCACAGATCGAATATTTGTGATGCTATATTTACCTTCTTTACAAAACTTGTTCAAGCTGCAAGTGATTTTGGTCATTAATCATAAACTCCAATTATGTACATTATTTTTTGGTCTACCTTCTATTTTCAGTATTTGCTGAAGATGCAAGTATTTTGTTTATTCTTCCCTCCTCCCTCCCCAAAACTGTCCTGCTTTTTCTCAGTTATTTACATGATTACAATAGATATATTTTCTCCCCCTGATTTGTGGCTCTTGCTGAGGATATTGTTGCTGTAGTACTGCCCAGGGAGATATCTTACATTGCCAATGACCAGCCCCTGAACAAGTGATCATTCGCCACAGTCCTGGTCTGGCTGACTGTTATGGCAGTGTCGAAGATCAACAGTAAATTATACCACTAACGCACCCCCCTCCCCGGCAGAAACATCAGCTCCCTCAGCAACATTAAAAAGCATCATCCTATAAGATAATCCTTGCACCTCATCATTGTAATTGTGTCAACTTACTGCCTGGTTTTCACATTACATTCTGGATGTTGTCCCACAGCTGCAGGATGCACAGTGCACCTCCCATGACATGTATACACACACACACACACACACACACACACACACAGTCCACAGCAGTTAGAAATGACCCAAGGTCTAGGTGAAATTTCCAACTCAAGTCCCAAGCCTGAAAGAGAAGGGCAGGCCTATATAGGGAAAGTTTCTTGCATGTATTTCAAGCATTAAATGACCAATTTTAGGTTTTTTTTTTCAGAATTGTTTAATGTTTTACGTATTTCTCATGAAATAAATGTTATATTTAGTTACATATACTGACCTCATTCAAGAAGGGCATTGGCTGTCAATTTATGAAAATTGGTAGGTTGGTTTTCTGCTGGTTACTTGTTCCTCATTGTTACTTTTGATTTGTTTGCACTTAGTTAATCAGATATCGGATCGCTAACTTAGCAGATAACGTTATTTTCAGAATTTTGTCCCATCAGTGTCTGATGCTTGAGGCTGCACTTTCAGGTGTGGGGCGACTGAGGTGTGCCAGAAGCAACATTTTCAATTATATAGATTTCAGGAGAGGAAGCACTGTTGGTGTTGATGTTTATACTCCTTATCAGCTCTCTAAATATGTCTGCATCGGTTTCACTGTGAGCATCCAACAGAGGCCTGTTTATTCCTGTACACAGTTGCTGACAGTACAGTGTGCAGTTGTTCTTTTTTTTAAACAAAATCTGGTTCAACACTTTGGGCAGACTGGCTATGGAGCAGGCTGTACTGTGGATCGACAGAATATGGGTTTGTGATATGGCTGCCAACCCTCTAGGGTTGTCCTGGAGTTGCCAGGAGTTAAAGATTAATCTCCTGGACACTGCTGCATGCAACTCGGAAGAAAAATTCAATTCTGGCTTGTTGCGCATCCCCGATTTTAATCGTTCCACCATTGGCGGCCGTGCCTTCAGCTTCCGAGGCTCTAAGCTCTGGAATTCCCTCCCTAAATTTCTCCGCCTCTCTCTCCTCCTTTAAAACACTCCTTAAAACTACCTCTTTGTCCAAGCTTTTGGTCACCTGTCCTAATATCTGTGTTTGGCTTGGCGTCAAATTTTGTTTGAAAACGCTCCTGTGAAGCGCCTTTGGACCTTTTACTACGTTAAAGGTGCTATATAATCGCAAGTTGTGGTTGTTGGGGCATTAATACAATTGTGCTTTTATTTTAATTTTCTTTGAACACATTTGTTTATTTGTTATAAGAATATTGGAGATGGGAGAAAAAAAACTGTTTGACTGGGCGGGGCAGTTGGAGACAGAAGGTGATGTGATGAAACTTCCAGGAATATGTCCAACCAGAGCTGGTGACCTGAGGGTGATCCCAATTCCACCTGTAGATGACTTCCCAGTCTCGGTTAAGCCATCAAGGAGAGGTTGCGTAGAGGCTTCTCTACCAGAATGTACAGAATATCCACAGTCATCCCCCCCAGGGTTACTGTTACACTGCGATTACAGAGTAGCAATGGGACAAGAGGCCCTAGCCAACTGCTCAATTAGGAAACACTGTGTGGGATTCCTCAAGGAGGAGGGAAAGTAAATGAGAGGAAAAATCAAATGTAAATAGTGCAGCTAAAAGGTATTTATTCACTCGGTGGGTAAATCTGACCTCCTGATGTGGCATTAAGTCATGCAGATCAGAAGGCCCAGGTTTCATCCCCAGTCTTTGCTGAGTTAGCTGATCTCAGCTGGTCAGCAGTTAGGGTGCTGCAGTTTGCCTCGCCACTCTGGGTTAGGAACAGGGGGAAAATAAAATCAGGCATTTCTGATTGCAGTTCAGTGATTCCCAATGCAAGTGTGCGTGTGTGGGCAATGGGTGAGGATAAGACTGAACTTTGTTACGACCCCCAGTGATGGAACAGCTTGCCAACACTTCCTGACTAGCTCGGCTCACAGGGAAGAACGACAAGGCACCAGAGGGCTGTCAGTACTCATGGACTTATAGCCCAGTGCTTTTGGGAGAGGACAAAGGGGAGAAAATCAGCACTGGGATGTGCTGATTTTGTTGAAAGGTATGGAGCTACTGGAAATCTTAACACAACACATTTCTGTGAGAAAGGATTTAATCTTTAGTTCAGAAAGACGGCTCGTCCCCTGTGAAGCAAAATAATCAGATTATTCAGTTAAAATCTCTCCCTCAAGGGCTCAGCTGCGTGATCCACCCTTATACTTTTATCTGTTTTCTTACAATATAAAACTTTTGCATCCAGCTCATGCCTCTGTTCATACAGCTTTGCAGATTTACAATAATCCATTTTCCACAATCCTTCACAAATTGGGGAATTGCACTAAAAAAAACCCTCCACTGCTTATGGGAAAATTGTTTCTTTATGTCTAACAGACGCTGCTGTCCAGTTGTATGAAGTACACCCTGGAATGCACAATTGCTTTCTGTTCAGCCCTCCCTGGGCAGGTTCTTCAAACTATGGGATTTTAATGTGTTACACTGAACAGATTACACAGTGCCACACCCAGAACAAGAAGTACTCAAATGTCCATCAACACTCCCAGAGCAGCAGCAAGATGGAGGCAGCCCAGTCCAACACCCGAGGGAAAATAGGCACACTTTACCACACCAGGGCCAGCACTCTCCACTGATCTCAAACCAATCTTTATGGCAACATTTCTTCAAATGGGTTTTTGATTTTGTTACACAGAGGAAATTGTCACCTATTGTCCATAAAAATGTCTTTTTTTGCCCCATTAATTGTGGCTAAGATTCTGGTTGGACTATATTTAAGTTCCCTTATTTAAAACATTTCAGACCTCATCACCCACTCGACACACCATAAGAGGTGACGACCAAAACCAATGGCACTTCTAGATAAGGTAAGGCAGCTCTTATGTTTGTCTGCCCAGCACAGAACCCCATCCCTCCCCAGTGCACTGTCAACCAAACACCTCAAACTTGAAACATCCAATCTAACATCAGTATGCACAGGCAGACTCATTGGCCCTGAAATTACGCTGTGTGATACTTGTGTACGATCGTTTAATACATTGGTTCGAAATTGCTCATTTTGGTACCTCAGCGGAAGTGTAAAACCCATTAAATGGCAGAGAACAATCTGAGATGAACATGTTAAGTATTCGTACCTGGTGTCTAATGGGCTCTAGTATTGGTACGAGTATCTGTAAGTGCTGTGTAAATAAGAGGTAGCAGCTGTATCAGCACAGACACCAATGTAAAACTCTGAAAAATAGCACAAAATATTTCAACGTTACCATTCTGGGTCAATTTAGTAGATGAGAGTAGGGTCGAGATCCAAAAGAACTCCTTGGTACTTCGCTGGAATATGAGACTGGATGGGATGTTGGGGCAGCCGTTGAAGTCCTCTTTACAGCAGGGGAGACCCAGGTAAAGCCCATGGTTACTGAAAGTGCTATTTTCATCACACTGTAAAATAAAACTCCCAGATTAATTTAATTCTCTCTACCATTTGACTCCATCATACATCTTGCCTTCCTCGCACAATCCCTTCAATCAAGTGACGACTCCATAGCGTCCAGTGCATGTATTCCTCAGTTGATGCAATGGCAGACCCCCAGCAGCAAAAAAGAAGAGTGTGCAGTAATCAGTTTTAAAAGAGAACCTAATATTATTAATTAACTAGTTGATTTCCTTTGTCATTGCTTATGTATAGTCTGGGGTCTAGAGTATAGTTGTGATGTTGAGCTGCTAAAGTGGAGGGTAACCTGGTTTATTCTATTAAATTCACGGCTCAACAAACAAGCAATCAAAACGGCTAATGGAATGTTGACCTTTATCTCAAGGGGGCTGCGATATAAAGGGGAGGCAGTTATGCTTCATTTGTAGTTATGCACTGCGCATTGTTTAAAATGTGGGGACTGTTGGCACTGTGCATTGATTGAACTGTGGGGAGTGTTGGCACCGTGCATTGATTGAACTGTGGGGAGTGTTGGCACCGTGCATTGATTGAACTGTGGGGAGTGTTGGCACCGTGCATTGATTGAACTGTGGGGAGTGTTGGCACTGTGCCTTGTTTGAAATGTGGGGAGTGTTGGCACTGTGCCTTGTTTGAAATGTGAGGAGAGTTGGCACCGTGCCATGTTTGAAATGTGGGGAGAGTTGGCACTGTGCCTTGTTTGAAATGTGGGGAGTGTTGGCACTGTGCCATGTTTGAAATGTGGGGAGTGTTGGCACCGTGCGTTGTTTGAAATGTGGGGAGTATTGGCACCGTGCCTTGCTTGAAATGTGGGGAGTGTTGGCACCGTGCATTGATTGAACTGTGGGGAGTGTTGGCACCGTGCATTGATTGAACTGTGGGGAGTGTTGGCACTGTGCCTTGTTTGAAATGTGGGGAGTGTTGGCACTGTGCCTTGTTTGAAATGTGAGGAGAGTTGGCACCGTGCCATGTTTGAAATGTGGGGAGAGTTGGCACTGTGCCTTGTTTGAAATGTGGGGAGTGTTGGCACTGTGCCATGTTTGAAATGTGGGGAGTGTTGGCACCGTGCGTTGTTTGAAATGTGGGGAGTATTGGCACCGTGCCTTGCTTGAAATGTGGGGAGTGTTGGCACCGTGCATTGATTGAACTGTGGGGAGTGTTGGCACCGTGCATTGATTGAACTGTGGGGAGTGTTGGCACTGTGCCTTGTTTGAAATGTGGGGAGTGTTGGCACTGTGCCTTGTTTGAAATGTGAGGAGAGTTGGCACCGTGCCATGTTTGAAATGTGGGGAGAGTTGGCACTGTGCCTTGTTTGAAATGTGGGGAGTGTTGGCACTGTGCCATGTTTGAAATGTGGGGAGTGTTGGCACCGTGCGTTGTTTGAACTGTGGGGAGTGTTGGCACCGTGCATTGATTGAACTGTGGGGAGTGTTGGCACCGTGCATTGATTGAACTGTGGGGAGTGTTGGCACCGTGCATTGATTGAACTGTGGGGAGTGTTGGCACTGTGCCTTGTTTGAAATGTGGGGAGTGTTGGCACTGTGCCTTGTTTGAAATGTGAGGAGAGTTGGCACCGTGCCATGTTTGAAATGTGGGGAGAGTTGGCACTGTGCCTTGTTTGAAATGTGGGGAGTGTTGGCACTGTGCCATGTTTGAAATGTGGGGAGTGTTGGCACCGTGCGTTGTTTGAAATGTGGGGAGTATTGGCACCGTGCCTTGCTTGAAATGTGGGGAGTGTTGGCACTGTGCGTTGTTTGAAATGTGGGGAGTGTTGGCACCGTGCGTTGTTTGAAATGTGGGGAGTGTTGGCACCGTGCGTTGTTTGAAATGTGGGGAGTGTTGGCACCGTGCGTTGTTTGAAATGTGGGGAGTGTTGGCACCGTGCGTTGTTTGAAATGTGGGGACTGTTGGCACTGTGACTTGTTTGAAATGTGGGGAGTGTTGGCACCGTGCGTTGTTTGAAATGTGGGGAGTGTTGGCACTGTGCCATGTTTGAAATGTGGGGAGTGTTGGCACCGTGTGTTGTTTGAAATGTGGGGAGAGTTGGCACCGTGCCTTGTTTGAAATGTGGGGAGAGTTGGCACCGTGCCTTGTTTGAAATGTGGGGAGAGTTGGCACTGTGCCATGTTTGAAATGTGGGGAGTGTTGGCACTGTGCCTTGTTTGAAATGTGGGGAGAGTTGGCACTGTGCCATGTTTGAAATGTGGGGAGTGTTGGCACCGTGCGTTGTTTGAAATGTGGGGAGAGTTGGCACAGTGCGTTGTTTGAAATGTGGGGAGTGTTGGCACCGTGCGTTGTTTGAAATGTGGGGAGTGTTGGCACCGTGCCTTGTTTGAAATGTGGGGAGAGTTGGCACCGTGCCTTGTTTGAAATGTGGGGAGTGTTGGCACCGTGCGTTGTTTGAAATGTGGGGAGTGTTGGCACCGTGCCTTGTTTGAAATGTGGGGAGTGTTGGCACTGTGCCTTGTTTGAAATGTGGGGAGTGTTGGCACCGTGCGTTGTTTGAAATGTGGGGAGTGTTGGCACTGTGCGTTGTTTGAAATGTGGGGAGTGTTGGCACCGTGCGTTGTTTGAAATGTGGGGAGTGTTGGCACCGTGCCTTGTTTGAAATGTGGGGAGAGTTGGCACTGTGCCTTGTTTGAAATGTGGGGAGTGTTGGCACTGTGCCTTGTTTGAAATGTGGGGAGAGTTGGCACCGTGCGTTGTTTGAAATGTGGGGAGTGTTGCCACTGTGCCTTGTTTGAAATGTGGGGAGTGTTGGCACTGTGCGTTGTTTGAAATGTGGGGAGAGTTGGCACTGTGCCTTGTTTGAAATGTGGGGAGTGTTGGCACTGTGCGTTGTTTGAAATGTGGGGACTGTTGGCACCGTGCATTGATTGAACTGTGGGGAGTGTTGGCACCGTGCATTGATTGAACTGTGGGGAGTGTTGGCACTGTGCATTGATTGAACTGTGGGGAGTGTTGGCACCGTGCGTTGTTTGAACTGTGGGGAGTGTTGGCACTGTGCCATGTTTGAAATGTGGGGAGAGTTGGCACTGTGCCTGGTTTGAAATGTGGGGAGAGTTGGCACCGTGCGTTGTTTGAACTGTGGGGAGTGTTGGCACTGTGCCATGTTTGAAATGTGGGGAGAGTTGGCACTGTGCCATGTTTGAAATGTGGGGAGTGTTGGCACCGTGCGTTGTTTGAAATGTGGGGAGTGTTGGCACCGTGCGTTGTTTGAACTGTGGGGAGTGTTGGAACTGTGCGTTGTTTGAAATGTGGGGAGTGTTGGCACTGTGCGTTGTTTGAAATGTGGGGAGTGTTGGCACCGTGCGTTGTTTGAACTGTGGGGAGTGTTGGAACTGTGCGTTGTTTGAACTGTGGGGAGTGTTGGAACTGTGCGTTGTTTGAAATGTGGGGAGTGTTGGCACCGTGCGTTGTTTGAACTGTGGGGAGTGTTGGCACTGTGCGTTGTTTGAAATGTGGGGAGTGTTGGCACCGTGCGTTGTTTGAAATGTGGGGAGTGTTGGCACTGTGCGTTGTTTGAAATGTGGGGAGTGTTGGCACCGTGCGTTGTTTGAAATGTGGGGAGTGTTGGCACCGTGCGTTGTTTGAACTGTGGGGAGTGTTGGAACTGTGCGTTGTTTGAAATGTGGGGAGTGTTGGCACCGTGCGTTGTTTGAACTGTGGGGAGTGTTGGAACTGTGCGTTGTTTGAAATGTGGGGAGTGTTGGCACCGTGCGTTGTTTGAAATGTGGGGAGTGTTGGCACCGTGCGTTGTTTGAACTGTGGGGAGTGTTGGAACTGTGCGTTGTTTGAAATGTGGGGAGTGTTGGCACCGTGCGTTGTTTGAACTGTGGGGAGTGTTGGCACCGTGCGTTGTTTGAAATGTGGGGACTGTTGGCACTGTGCCATGTTTGAAATGTGGGGAGAGTTGGCACTGTGCCATGTTTGAAAGGTGGGGAGAGTTGGCACTGTGCATTGTTTGAAATGTGGGGAGAGTTGGCACTGTGCGTTGTTTGAAATGTGGGGAGAGTTGGCACTGTGCGTTGTTTGAAATGTGGGGAGTGTTGGCACTGTGCCTTGTTTGAAATGTGGGGAGTGTTGGCACTGTGCCTTGTTTGAAATGTGGGGACTGTTGGCACTGTGCCTTGTTTGAAATGTGGGGAGTGTTGGCACTGTGCCTTGTTTGAAATGTGGGGAGTGTTGGCACTGTGCCTTGTTTGAAATGTGGGGAGAGTTGGCACCGTGCCATGTTTGAAATGTGGGGAGAGTTGGCACAGTGCATTGATTGAAATGTGGGGAGTGTTGGCACTGTGCGTTGTTTGAAATGTGGGGAGTGTTGGCACTGTGCCTTGTTTGAAATGTGGGGAGTGTTGGCACTGTGCATTGATTGAAATGTGGGGAGTGTTGGCACTGTGCGTTGTTTGAAATGTGGGGAGTGTTGGCACTGTGCGTTGTTTGAAATGTGGGGAGTGTTGGCACTGTGCCTTGTTTGAAATGTGGGGACTGTTGGCACCGTGCGTTGTTTGAAATGTGGGGAGTGTTGGCACCGTGCCTTGTTTGAAATGTGGGGAGTGTTGGCACCGTGCCTTGTTTGAAATGTGGGGAGAGTTGGCACCGTGCCTTGTTTGAAATGTGGGGAGAGTTGGCACTGTGCCATGTTTGAAATGTGGGGAGTGTTGGCACTGTGCCTTGTTTGAAATGTGGGGAGAGTTGGCACCGTGCCTTGTTTGAAATGTGGGGAGAGTTGGCACCGTGCCTTGTTTGAAATGTGGGGAGAGTTGGCACTGTGCCATGTTTGAAATGTGGGGAGAGTTGGCACTGTGCCATGTTTGAAATGTGGGGAGTGTTGGCACTGTGCCTTGTTTGAAATGTGGGGAGAGTTGGCACCGTGCGTTGTTTGAAATGTGGGGAGTGTTGGCACCGTGTCTTGTTTGAAATGTGGGGAGAGTTGGCACCGTGCCTTGTTTGAAATGTGGGGAGAGTTGGCACCGTGCCGTGTTTGAAATGTGGGGAGTGTTGGCACCGTGCGTTGTTTGAAATGTGGGGAGTGTTGGCACCGTGCGTTGTTTGAAATGTGGGGAGTGTTGGCACTGTGCCTTGTTTGAAATGTGGGGAGAGTTGGCACCGTGCGTTGTTTGAAATGTGGGGAGTGTTGGCACCGTGCCTTGTTTGAAATGTGGGGAGAGTTGGCACCGTGCCTTGTTTGAAATGTGGGGAGAGTTGGCACCGTGCGTTGTTTGAAATGTGGGGAGTGTTGGCACCGTGCCGTGTTTGAAATGTGGGGAGTGTTGGCACCGTGCGTTGTTTGAAATGTGGGGAGTGTTGGCACCGTGCGTTGTTTGAAATGTGGGGAGTGTTGGCACTGTGCCTTGTTTGAAATGTGGGGAGAGTTGGCACTGTGCCTTGTTTGAAATGTGGGGAGTGTTGGCACTGTGCGTTGTTTGAAATGTGGGGAGAGTTGGCACCGTGCGTTGTTTGAAATGTGGGGAGTGTTGGCACTGTGCCTTGTTTGAAATGTGGGGAGAGTTGGCACTGTGCGTTGTTTGAAATGTGGGGAGTGTTGGCACTGTGCGTTGTTTGAAATGTGGGGAGTGTTGGCACTGTGCGTTGTTTGAAATGTGGGGAGAGTTGGCACCGTGCGTTGTTTGAAATGTGGGGAGTGTTGGCACTGTGCGTTGTTTGAAATGTGGGGAGTGTTGGCACTGTGCCTTGTTTGAAATGTGGGGAGAGTTGGCACCGTGCGTTGTTTGAAATGTGGGGAGAGTTTGCACCGTGCGTTGTTTGAAATGTGGGGAGTGTTGGCACTGTGCGTTGTTTGAAATGTGGGGAGTGTTGGCACTGTGCCTTGTTTGAAATGTGGGGAGTGTTGGCACCGTGCGTTGTTTGAAATGTGGGGAGTGTTGGCACCGTGCGTTGTTTGAACTGTGGGGAGAGTTGGCACCGTGCGTTGTTTGAACTGTGGGGAGAGTTGGCACCGTGCGTTGTTTGAAATGTGGGGAGTGTTGGCACTGTGCCTTGTTTGAAATGTGGGGAGAGTTGGCACCGTGCGTTGTTTGAAATGTGGGGAGTGTTGGCACCGTGCCTTGTTTGAAATGTGGGGAGAGTTGGCACCGTGCCTTGTTTGAAATGTGGGGAGAGTTGGCACCGTGCCGTGTTTGAAATGTGGGGAGTGTTGGCACCGTGCGTTGTTTGAAATGTGGGGAGTGTTGGCACCGTGCGTTGTTTGAAATGTGGGGAGTGTTGGCACTGTGCCTTGTTTGAAATGTGGGGAGTGTTGGCACTGTGCCTTGTTTGAAATGTGGGGAGAGTTGGCACCGTGCGTTGTTTGAAATGTGGGGAGTGTTGGCACCGTGCCGTGTTTGAAATGTGGGGAGTGTTGGCACCGTGCGTTGTTTGAAATGTGGGGAGTGTTGGCACCGTGCGTTGTTTGAAATGTGGGGAGTGTT
Organism: Heptranchias perlo; assembly: GCF_035084215.1. Lineage (NCBI taxonomy): Eukaryota > Metazoa > Chordata > Chondrichthyes > Hexanchiformes > Hexanchidae > Heptranchias > Heptranchias perlo. The sequence goes on from NC_090341.1 coordinate 53,490,801, forward strand.
GGCACTGTGCCTTGTTTGAAATGTGGGGAGAGTTGGCACTGTGCCTTGTTTGAAATGTGGGGAGTGTTGGCACTGTGCGTTGTTTGAAATGTGGGGAGAGTTGGCACCGTGCGTTGTTTGAAATGTGGGGAGTGTTGGCACTGTGCCTTGTTTGAAATGTGGGGAGAGTTGGCACTGTGCGTTGTTTGAAATGTGGGGAGTGTTGGCACTGTGCGTTGTTTGAAATGTGGGGAGTGTTGGCACTGTGCGTTGTTTGAAATGTGGGGAGAGTTGGCACCGTGCGTTGTTTGAAATGTGGGGAGTGTTGGCACTGTGCGTTGTTTGAAATGTGGGGAGTGTTGGCACTGTGCCTTGTTTGAAATGTGGGGAGAGTTGGCACCGTGCGTTGTTTGAAATGTGGGGAGAGTTGGCACCGTGCGTTGTTTGAAATGTGGGGAGTGTTGGCACTGTGCGTTGTTTGAAATGTGGGGAGTGTTGGCACTGTGCCTTGTTTGAAATGTGGGGAGTGTTGGCACCGTGCGTTGTTTGAAATGTGGGGAGTGTTGGCACCGTGCGTTGTTTGAACTGTGGGGAGAGTTGGCACCGTGCGTTGTTTGAACTGTGGGGAGAGTTGGCTCCGTGCGTTGTTTGAAATGTGGGGAGTGTTGGCACTGTGCCTTGTTTGAAATGTGGGGAGTGTTGGCACCGTGCGTTGTTTGAAATGCGGGGAGTGTTGGCACTGTGCCTTGTTTGAAATGCTGGGAGTGTTGGCACCGTGCGTTGTTTGAACTGTGGGGAGTGTTGGAACCGTGCGTTGTTTGAAATGTAGGGAGTGTTGGCACCGTGCGTTGTTTGAAATGTGGGGAGTGTTGGCACCGTGCGTTGTTTGAAATGTGGGGAGTGTTGGCACCGTGCGTTGTTTGAAATGTGGGGAGTGTTGGCACTGTGCCTTGTTTGAAATGTGGGGAGTGTTGGCACCGTGCGTTGTTTGAGCTGTGGGGAGTGTTGGAACCGTGCGTTGTTTGAAATGTGGGGAGTGTTGGAACCGTGTGTTGTTTGAAATGTGGGGAGTGTTGGCACCGTGCGTTGTTTGAAATGTGGGGAGTGTTGGCACTGTGCCTTGTTTGAAATGTGGGGAGTGTTGGCACCGTGCGTTGTTTGAGCTGTGGGGAGTGTTGGAACCGTGTGTTGTTTGACATGTGGGGAGTGTTGGCACTGTGCCTTGTTTGAAATGTTGGGAGCGTTGGCACCGTGCCTTGTTTGAAATGTGGGGAGTGTTGGCACCGTGCCTTGTTTTAGCTGTGGGGAGTGTTGGCACTGTGCCATGTTTGAAATGTGGGGAGTGTTGCCACTGTGCGTTGTTGAAATGTGGGGAGTGTTGGCACCGTGCGTTGTTTGAAATGTGGGGAGTGTTGGCACTGTGCGTTGTTTGAAATGTGGGGAGTGTTGGCACTGTGCGTTGTTTGAAATGTGGGGAGAGTTGGCACCGTGCGTTGTTTGAAATGTGGGGAGTGTTGGCACCGTGCGTTGTTTGAAATGTGGGGAGTGTTGGCACCGTGCGTTGTTTGAAATGTGGGGAGTGTTGGCACTGTGCGTTGTTTGAAATGTGGGGAGAGTTGGCACCGTGCGTTGTTTGAAATGTGGGGAGTGTTGGCACCGTGCGTTGTTTGAAATGTGGGGAGTGTTGGCACTGTGCGTTGTTTGAAATGTGGGGAGTGTTGGCACTGTGCGTTGTTTGAAATGTGGGGAGTGTTGGCACGGTGCGTTGTTTGAAATGTGGGGAGTGTTGGCACTGTGCGTTGTTTGAAATGTGGGGAGTGTTGGCACTGTGCGTTGTTTGAAATGTGGGGAGTGTTGGCACCGTGCGTTGTTTGAAATGTGGGGAGTGTTGGCACCGTGCCTTGTTTGAAATGTGGGGAGTGTTGGCACCGTGCGTTGTTTGAAATGTGGGGAGTGTTGGCACCGTGCGTTGTTTGAAATGTGGGGAGTCTTGGCACTGTGCCATGTTTGAAATGTGGGGAGTGTTGGCACCGTGCGTTGTTTGAAATGTGGGGAGTGTTGGCACTGTGCCTTGTTTGAAATGTGGGGAGTCTTGGCACTGTGCCATGTTTGAAATGTGGGGAGTGTTGGCACCGTGCGTTGTTTGAAATGTGGGGAGTGTTGGCACTGTGCCTTGTTTGAAATGTGGGGAGTGTTGGCACTGTGCCTTGTTTGAAATGTGGGGAGTGTTGGCACCGTGCGTTGTTTGAAATGTGGGGAGTGTTGGCACTGTGCGTTGTTTGAAATGTGGGGAGTGTTGGTACTGTGCGTTGTTTGAAATGTGGGGAGTGTTGGCACTGTGCCTTGTTTGAAATGTGGGGAGAGTTGGCACTGTGCGTTGTTTGAAATGTGGGGAGTGTTGGCACTGTGCGTTGTTTGAAATGTGGGGAGTGTTGGCACTGTGCCTTGTTTGAAATGTGGGGAGTGTTGGCACTGTGCGTTGTTTGAAATGTGGGGAGTGTTGGCACTGTGCCTTGTTTGAAATGTGGGGAGTGTTGGCACTGTGCCTTGTTTGAAATGTGGGGAGTGTTGGCACTGTGCCTTGTTTGAAATGTGGGGAGTGTTGGCACTGTGCCTTGTTTGAAATGTGGGGAGTGTTGGCACTGTGCCTTGTTTGAAATGTGGGGAGTGTTGGCACTGTGCGTTGTTTGAAATGTGGGGAGTGTTGGCACTGTGCCTTGTTTGAAATGTGGGGAGTGTTGGCACTGTGCCTTGTTTGAAATGTGGGGAGTGTTGGCACCGTGCGTTGTTTGAAATGTGGGGAGTGTTGGCACTGTGCCTTGTTTGAAATGTGGGGAGTGTTGGCACCGTGCCTTGTTTGAAATGTGGGGAGTGTTGGCACTGTGCCTTGTTTGAAATGTGGGGAGTGTTGGCACCGTGCCTTGTTTGAAATGTGGGGAGTGTTGGCACTGTGCCTTGTTTGAAATGTGGGGAGTGTTGGCACCGTGCCTTGTTTGAAATGTGGGGAGTGTTGGAACCGTGCGTTGTTTGAAATGTGGGGAGTGTTGGCACCGTGCCTTGTTTGAGCTGTGGGGAGTGTTGGAACCGTGCCTTGTTTGAGCTGTGGGGAGAGTTGGCACTGTGCGTTGTTTGAAATGTGGGGAGTGTTGGCACCGTGCCTTGTTTGAAATGTGGGGAGTGTTGGCACCGTGCGTTGTTTGAAATGTGGGGAGTGTTGGCACCGTGCCTTGTTTGAAATGTGGGGAGTGTTGGCACTGTGCCTTGTTTGAAATGTGGGGAGTGTTGGCACCGTGCCTTGTTTGAAATGTGGGGAGTGTTGGCACCGTGCCTTGTTTGAGCTGTGGGGAGAGTTGGCACTGTGCGTTGTTTGAAATGTGGGGAGTGTTGGCACCGTGCCTTGTTTGAGCTGTGGGGAGAGTTGGCACTGTGCGTTGTTTGAAATGTGGAGAGTGTTGGCACCGTGCCTTTTTTGAAATGTGGGGAGTGTTGGCACCGTGCCTTGTTTGAGCTGTGGGGAGAGTTGGCACTGTGCGTTGTTTGAAATGTGGGGAGTGTTGGCACCATGCCTTGTTTGAAATGTGGGGAGTGTTGGCACCGTGCCTTGTTTGAGCTGTGGGGAGAGTTGGCACCGTGTGTTGTTTGAAATGTGGGGAGTGTTGGCACCGTGCGTTGTTTGAGCTGTGGGGAGTGTTGGAACCGTGCGTTGTTTGAAATGTGGGGAGTGTTGGAACCGTGTGTTGTTTGAAATGTGGGGAGTGTTGGCACCGTGCGTTGTTTGAAATGTGGGGAGTGTTGGAACCGTGTGTTGTTTGAAATGTGGGGAGTGTTGGAACCGTGTGTTGTTTGAAATGTGGTGAGTGTTGGCACTGTGCCTTGTTTGAAATGTGGGGAGTGTTGGCACCGTGCGTTGTTTGAGCTGTGGGGAGTGTTGGAACCGTGTGTTGTTTGACATGTGGGGAGTGTTGGCACTGTGCCTTGTTTGAAATGTTGGGAGCGTTGGCACCGTGCCTTGTTTGAAATGTGGGGAGTGTTGGCACCGTGCCTTGTTTTAGCTGTGGGGAGTGTTGGCACTGTGCCATGTTTGAAATGTGGGGAGTGTTGCCACTGTGCGTTGTTGAAATGTGGGGAGTGTTGGCACCGTGCGTTGTTTGAAATGTGGGGAGTGTTGGCACTGTGCGTTCTTTGAAATGTGGGGAGTGTTGGCACTGTGCGTTGTTTGAAATGTGGGGAGTGTTGGCACGGTGCGTTGTTTGAAATGTGGGGAGTGTTGGCACCGTGCGTTGTTTGAAATGTGGGGAGTGTTGGCACTGTGCGTTGTTTGAAATGTGGGGAGAGTTGGCACCGTGCGTTGTTTGAAATGTGGGGAGTGTTGGCACCGTGCGTTGTTTGAAATGTGGGGAGTGTTGGCACCGTGCGTTGTTTGAAATGTGGGGAGTGTTGGCACTGTGCGTTGTTTGAAATGTGGGGAGAGTTGGCACCGTGCGTTGTTTGAAATGTGGGGAGTGTTGGCACCGTGCGTTGTTTGAAATGTGGGGAGTGTTGGCACTGTGCGTTGTTTGAAATGTGGGGAGTGTTGGCACTGTGCGTTGTTTGAAATGTGGGGAGTGTTGGCACGGTGCGTTGTTTGAAATGTGGGGAGTGTTGGCACTGTGCGTTGTTTGAAATGTGGGGAGTGTTGGCACTGTGCGTTGTTTGAAATGTGGGGAGTGTTGGCACCGTGCGTTGTTTGAAATGTGGGGAGTGTTGGCACCGTGCCTTGTTTGAAATGTGGGGAGTGTTGGCACTGTGCCATGTTTGAAATGTGGGGAGTGTTGGCACCGTGCGTTGTTTGAAATGTGGGGAGTGTTGGCACTGTGCCTTGTTTGAAATGTGGGGAGTCTTGGCACTGTGCCATGTTTGAAATGTGGGGAGTGTTGGCACCGTGCGTTGTTTGAAATGTGGGGAGTGTTGGCACTGTGCCTTGTTTGAAATGTGGGGAGTGTTGGCACTGTGCCTTGTTTGAAATGTGGGGAGTGTTGGCACCGTGCGTTGTTTGAAATGTGGGGAGTGTTGGCACTGTGCGTTGTTTGAAATGTGGGGAGTGTTGGCACTGTGCGTTGTTTGAAATGTGGGGAGAGTTGGCACTGTGCGTTGTTTGAAATGTGGGGAGTGTTGGCACTGTGCGTTGTTTGAAATGTGGGGAGTGTTGGCACTGTGCCTTGTTTGCAATGTGGGGAGTGTTGGCACTGTGCGTTGTTTGAAATGTGGGGAGTGTTGGCACTGTGCCTTGTTTGAAATGTGGGGAGTGTTGGCACTGTGCCTTGTTTGAAATGTGGGGAGTGTTGGCACCGTGCGTTGTTTGAAATGTGGGGAGTGTTGGCACTGTGCGTTGTTTGAAATGTGGGGAGTGTTGGCACTGTGCCTTGTTTGAAATGTGGGGAGTGTTGGCACTGTGCGTTGTTTGAAATGTGGGGAGTGTTGGCACTGTGCGTTGTTTGAACTGTGGGGAGTGTTGGCACTGTGCCTTGTTTGAAATGTGGGGAGTGTTGGCACTGTGCCTTGTTTGAAATGTGTGGAGTGTTGGCACCGTGCCTTGTTTGAAATGTGGGGAGTGTTGGCACCGTGCCTTGTTTGAAATGTGGGGAGTGTTGGCACTGTGCGTTGTTTGAAATGTGGGGAGTGTTGGCACAGTGCGTTGTTTGAAATGTGGGGAGTGTTGGCACTGTGCGTTGTTTGAAATGTGGGGAGTGTTGGCACTGTGCCTTGTTTGAAATGTGGGGAGTGTTGGCACCGTGCGTTGTTTGAAATGTGGGGAGTGTTGGCACTGTGCCTTGTTTGAAATGTGGGGAGTGTTGGCACCGTGCGTTGTTTGAAATGTGGGGAGTGTTGGCACTGTGCCTTGTTTGAAATGTGGGGAGTGTTGGCACCGTGTGTTGTTTGAAATGTGGGGAGTGTTGGCACCGTGTGTTGTTTGAAATGTGGGGAGTGTTGGCACCGTGCCTTGTTTGAAATGTGGGGAGTGTTGGCACTGTGCCTTGTTTGAAATGTGGGGAGTGTTGGCACTGTGCGTTGTTTGAAATGTGGGGAGCGTTGGCACCGTGCCTTGTTTGAAATGTGGGGAGTGTTGGCACCGTGCGTTGTTTGAAATGTGGGGAGTGTTGGCACCGTGCCTTGTTTGAAATGTGGGGAGTGTTGGCACCGTGCCTTGTTTGAAATGTGGGGAGTGTTGGCACCGTGCCTTGTTTGAAATGTGGGGAGCGTTGGCACCGTGCCTTGTTTGAGCTGTGGGGAGTGTTGGAACCGTGCCTTGTTTGAGCTGTGGGGAGAGTTGGCACTGTGCGTTGTTTGAAATGTGGGGAGTGTTGGAACCGTGTGTTGTTTGAAATGTGGGGAGTGTTGGCACTGTGCCTTGTTTGAAATGTGGGGAGTGTTGGCACCGTGCGTTGTTTGAGCTGTGGGGAGTGTTGGAACCGTGTGTTGTTTGACATGTGGGGAGTGTTGGCACTGTGCCTTGTTTGAAATGTTGGGAGCGTTGGCACCGTGCCTTGTTTGAAATGTGGGGAGTGTTGGCACCGTGCCTTGTTTTAGCTGTGGGGAGTGTTGGCACTGTGCCATGTTTGAAATGTGGGGAGTGTTGCCACTGTGCGTTGTTGAAATGTGGGGAGTGTTGGCACCGTGCGTTGTTTGAAATGTGGGGAGTGTTGGCACTGTGCGTTGTTTGAAATGTGGGGAGAGTTGGCACCGTGCGTTGTTTGAAATGTGGGGAGTGTTGGCACCGTGCGTTGTTTGAAATGTGGGGAGTGTTGGCACTGTGCGTTGTTTGAAATGTGGGGAGTGTTGGCACGGTGCGTTGTTTGAAATGTGGGGAGTGTTGGCACGGTGCGTTGTTTGAAATGTGGGGAGTGTTGGCACTGTGCGTTGTTTGAAATGTGGGGAGTGTTGGCACGGTGCGTTGTTTGAAATGTGGGGAGTGTTGGCACTGTGCGTTGTTTGAAATGTGGGGAGTGTTGGCACTGTGCGTTGTTTGAAATGTGGGGAGTGTTGGCACCGTGCGTTGTTTGAAATGTGGGGAGTGTTGGCACCGTGCCTTGTTTGAAATGTGGGGAGTGTTGGCACCGTGCGTTGTTTGAAATGTGGGGAGTGTTGGCACCGTGCGTTGTTTGAAATGTGGGGAGTCTTGGCACTGTGCCATGTTTGAAATGTGGGGAGTGTTGGCACCGTGCGTTGTTTGAAATGTGGGGAGTGTTGGCACCGTGCCTTGTTTGAAATGTGGGGAGTGTTGGCACCGTGCGTTGATTGAAATGTGGGGAGTGTTGGCACTGTGCGTTGTTTGAAATGTGGGGAGTGTTGGCACTGTGCCTTGTTTGAAATGTGGGGAGTGTTGGCACTGTGCGTTGTTTGAAATGTGGGGAGTGTTGGCACTGTGCCTTGTTTGAAATGTGGGGAGTGTTGGCACTGTGCCTTGTTTGAAATGTGGGGAGTGTTGGCACCGTGCGTTGTTTGAAATGTGGGGAGTGTTGGCACTGTGCCTTGTTTGAGCTGTGGGGAGTGTTGGCACTGTGCCTTGTTTGAAATGTGGGGAGTGTTGGCACTGTGCCTTGTTTGAAATGTGGGGAGTGTTGGCACTGTGCCTTGTTTGAGCTGTGGGGAGTGTTGGCACTGTGCCTTGTTTGAAATGTGGGGAGTGTTGGCACTGTGCCTTGTTTGAAATGTGGGGAGTGTTGGCACTGTGCGTTGTTTGAAATGTGGGGAGTGTTGGCACTGTGCCTTGTTTGAAATGTGGGGAGTGTTGGCACTGTGCCTTGTTTGAAATGTGGGGAGTGTTGGCACTGTGCGTTGTTTGAAATGTGGGGAGTGTTGGCACCGTGCGTTGTTTGAAATGTGGGGAGTGTTGGAACCGTGTGTTGTTTGAAATGTGGGGAGTGTTGGCACCGTGCTTTGTTTGAAATGTGGGGGGTGTTGGCACCGTGTGTTGTTTGAAATGTGGGGAGTGTTGGCACCGTGCGTTGTTTGAGCTGTGGGGAGTGTTGGAACCGTGTGTTGTTTGAAATGTGGGGAGTGTTGGCACTGTGCCTTGTTTGAAATGTGGGGATTGTTGGCACTGTGCCTTGTTTGAAATGTGGGGAGTGTTGGAACCGTGTGTTGTTTGAAATGTGGGGAGTGTTGGCACTGTGCCTTGTTTGAAATGTGGGGAGTGTTGGCACTGTGCCTTGTTTGAAATGTGGGGAGTGTTGGCACCGTGCGTTGTTTGAAATGTGGGGAGTGTTGGCACCGTGCGTTGTTTGAAATGTGGGGAGCGTTGGCACCGTGCGTTGTTTGAAATGTGGGAGCGTTGGCACCGTGCCTTGTTTGAAATGTGGGAGCGTTGGCACCGTGCCTTGTTTGAAATGTGGGGAGTGTTGGCACCGTGCATTGTTTGAAATGTGGGGAGTGTTGGCACCGTGCCTTGTTTGAAATGTGGGAGCGTTGGCACCGTGCCTTGTTTGAAATGTGGGGAGTGTTGGCACGGTGCCTTGTTTGAAATGTGGGGAGTGTTGGCACTGTGCCTTGTTTGAAATGTGGGGAGTGTTGGCACCGTGCCTTGTTTGAAATGTGGGGAGTGTTGGCACCGTGCGTTGTTTGAAATGTGGGGAGCGTTGGCACCGTGCCTTGTTTGAAATGTGGGGAGCGTTGGCACCGTGCCTTGTTTGAAATGTGGGGAGTGTTGGCACGGTGCCTTGTTTGAAATGTGGGGAGTGTTGGCACCGTGCGTTGTTTGAAATGTGGGGAGTGTTGGAACCGTGCCTTGTTTGAAATGTGGGGAGTGTTGGCACTGTGCGTTGTTTGAACTGTGGGGAGTGTTGGCACTGTGCCTTGTTTGAAATGTGGGGAGTGTTGGCACTGTGCCTTGTTTGAAATGTGGGGAGTGTTGGCACCGTGCCTTGTTTGAAATGTGGGGAGTGTTGGCACCGTGCCTTGTTTGAAATGTGGGGAGTGTTGGCACTGTGCGTTGTTTGAAATGTGGGGAGTGTTGGCACAGTGCGTTGTTTGAAATGTGGGGAGTGTTGGCACTGTGCGTTGTTTGAAATGTGGGGAGTGTTGGCACTGTGCCTTGTTTGAAATGTGGGGAGTGTTGGCACCGTGCGTTGTTTGAAATGTGGGGAGTGTTGGCACTGTGCCTTGTTTGAAATGTGGGGAGTGTTGGCACCGTGCGTTGTTTGAAATGTGGGGAGTGTTGGCACTGTGCCTTGTTTGAAATGTGGGGAGTGTTGGCACCGTGTGTTGTTTGAAATGTGGGGAGTGTTGGCACCGTGTGTTGTTTGAAATGTGGGGAGTGTTGGCACCGTGCCTTGTTTGAAATGTGGGGAGTGTTGGCACTGTGCCTTGTTTGAAATGTGGGGAGTGTTGGCACTGTGCGTTGTTTGAAATGTGGGGAGCGTTGGCACCGTGCCTTGTTTGAAATGTGGGGAGTGTTGGCACCGTGCGTTGTTTGAAATGTGGGGAGTGTTGGCACCGTGCCTTGTTTGAAATGTGGGGAGTGTTGGCACCGTGCCTTGTTTGAAATGTGGGGAGTGTTGGCACCGTGCCTTGTTTGAAATGTGGGGAGCGTTGGCACCGTGCCTTGTTTGAGCTGTGGGGAGTGTTGGAACCGTGCCTTGTTTGAGCTGTGGGGAGAGTTGGCACTGTGCGTTGTTTGAAATGTGGGGAGTGTTGGCACCGTGCCTTGTTTGAAATGTGGGGAGTGTTGGCACCGTGCGTTGTTTGAAATGTGGGGAGTGTTGGCACCGTGCCTTGTTTGAAATGTGGGGAGTGTTGGCACCGTGCCTTGTTTGAAATGTGGGGAGTGTTGGCACCGTGCCTTGTTTGAAATGTGGGGAGTGTTGGCACCGTGCCTTGTTTGAGCTGTGGGGAGAGTTGGCACTGTGCGTTGTTTGAAATGTGGGGAGTGTTGGCACCGTGCCTTGTTTGAGCTGTGGGGAGAGTTGGCACTGTGCGTTGTTTGAAATGTGGGGAGTGTTGGCACCGTGCCTTTTTTGAAATGTGGGGAGTGTTGGCACCGTGCCTTGTTTGAGCTGTGGGGAGAGTTGGCACTGTGCGTTGTTTGAAATGTGGGGAGTGTTGGCACCATGCCTTGTTTGAAATGTGGGGAGTGTTGGCACCGTGCCTTGTTTGAGCTGTGGGGAGAGTTGGCACCGTGTGTTGTTTGAAATGTGGGGAGTGTTGGCACCGTGCGTTGTTTGAGCTGTGGGGAGTGTTGGAACCGTGCGTTGTTTGAAATGTGGGGAGTGTTGGAACCGTGTGTTGTTTGAAATGTGGGGAGTGTTGGCACCGTGCGTTGTTTGAAATGTGGGGAGTGTTGGCACTGTGCGTTGTTTGAAATGTGGGGAGTGTTGGCACCGTGCGTTGTTTGAAATGTGGGGAGTGTTGGCACCGTGTGTTGTTTGAAATGTGGGGAGTGTTGGCACCGTGCCTTGTTTGAAATGTGGGGAGTGTTGGAACCGTGTGTTGTTTGAAATGTGGGGAGTGTTGGCACTGTGCCTTGTTTGAAATGTGGGGAGTGTTGGCACCGTGCGTTGTTTGAGCTGTGGGGAGTGTTGGAACCGTGTGTTGTTTGAAATGTGGGGAGTGTTGGCACCGTGTGTTGTTTGAGCTGTGGGGAGTGTTGGAACCGTGTGTTGTTTGACATGTGGGGAGTGTTGGCACTGTGCCTTGTTTGAAATGTTGGGAGCGTTGGCACTGTGCCTTGTTTGAAATGTGGGGAGTGTTGGCACCGTGCCTTGTTTGAAATGTGGGGAGTGTTGGCACCGTGCCTTGTTTTAGCTGTGGGGAGTGTTGGCACTGTGCCTTGTTTAAGCTGTGGGGAGTGTTAGCGCTTTGTAACTTGAGTTTCCCGATGTCCATTCAGGTGCGCGTTTTGGCTGCTGCTCCGGACCCGAGCCCATTACTTCTATTTCCCCTTTTTTCTTCTTTCCTCTTTACCCCTCCTAGGCCCCTCTCTCCTGTCATCATGCCTCCTTTCATGTCTCCCCTCTCGGGTACTTTGCCTCCCCAAGTCCCATACCCAACCCTTCAGCACTCCTGGACCTTCCTACTCTCCTGCCCCGTCCCAGGCTTCACTCCCTCTCAGATAAGCCTACAGCTTCCCTCTGTGCCTCTCTTGGCATTCTTCGATGGGCCCATCGAGGTACATGTTGCTGCCTCCTTACGAGCAACAACCCTAACAGCCCCATCCTACTCTCTCGCCGACTTTCCCATCCAGCACGCCCGCTGGGGGCTAATCTAGTCAACCTCCAACCCGTCCCACTCACCCGGCCGAGCACTGACCCTGTGGACTCTGCCGGCAGATCAGCTATCACCGCCCATCTTTGCATCTCCCTCCAGAATGATCGTTCATTTGTGAACAAGGCGCTTGCCATCCCGATGCTTATTGTGGATGATTGTATCGACATTACGGCCTTGATGGAAACCTGGCTGAAGGGTGATGACACCTTCGCCCTTAATGAAGCCTCCCTGCCTGGCTATATCTTTCACCACTTGACCCGCCCAGACCGCCGCAGTGGTGTATGGCCCTTATCGCCAAATCACAACTTGGTCTGTCCCGCTGCTCCTCTGGCACCTTCTCCTTTGAGCATCTCACTTTGTTTCACCCCTTTCACCTCTCCTTTAAAATCCGCGTTTCTCACCAAGATATTCTCACTGTTTTCCTGCCTCAGCCTCTGCACCGAGCGACTACTCATCCTTGATGATTTCAATCTCCATCTCAATTCATCATGCTCTCTCTCGTTTGAGTTCAGTGTCTTCCTGTCCTCCATTAATCTCTTCCTACCCATATTCACGGCCACCCCCTCGACCTTGCCATCTCATGTGGCCTCTCTCCTCCCATTGTGTCAAATACGGATAAGGCCATCTCTGATCACTTCCTTGTATCCCTCTTCCCCCACATCCCCCTTCCCTCTCCCAACCCCACTTCCTTCTGTGTCTACTCCTGGAAAAAGCTCTCCCCCAAGTCACTTACAATTGCACTTTCAAATTCCCAATTGTCTAGCCTTTGGCCCTCCATTCACCACGACATTTTTGCAGCTATCGATCTGCTCAATCACACCCTCACCTCCACCTTTGATGCCCTTGTCCCTATTAAAATCATTACTCTCTCTCATCCTGATCGTTCCCCCTGGTATGGCCCTCATCTCCGCTCCCTTAAGTTCAACGGGTGCAGACTTGAACGTTTATGGCGGACAACTGATTTCGCCATTCATCGCCAGATCAGGCTGGATCACAGAAAGCACTATCGAGTCGTGCTCGCCTCTACCAAAACTGCTCACTATTCCAGGATCATCCTGGAATGCAAAGATAACCCGGCTTCTCTTCACTACAAATCATCATCTTAAATCCTTCTCTCCTGCCCCCTTTATCCTCACCTCCAACAAAAAGTGCGAGGAGCTCATGGACTTCTTTGTCACTAAGACCGACACCATTCGTTCAGCTGCCTCTGCCACTTCCCTCCCTTCCCCTCGACCACCAAGCCAAACTTCCCCTAAGGCTACCCCGCGCCCCCCCAAGCTTTGAACTCACACCTTTCTCTACTTTCTCTCCTATCTCTGCTTATGCCCTCACTGAGCTCATCTTGACCATGAGTCCACCTCCTGCTCTCTGAAACCTATTCTCAACAAACTGCTGACCACCCAATCTCCCATCCTGGCCCCCATTTAAATTGATATTGTTAACGGTTCCCTCTCCTCAGGTACTGTCCCCCTCCCCTTCAAATCTGCCATCATCAACCCCTCCTCAAAAAACCCAGCCTCGATCCCTCTGTCCTTGCAAACTACCGCCCCATCTCCAAGCTCCCTTTTCTCTCCAAAGTCCTTGAACGTGTTGTCGCCTCCCAAATCCGTGCCCATCTTTCCCGCAACTCCATGTTTGAATCCCTCCAATCAGGTTTCCGCCCCTGCCACAGTACTGAAACGGCCCTTATCAAAGTCACAAATGTCATCCTATGTGACTGTGACCGTGACCGTGGTAAACTATCCTTCCTCATCCTTCTTGACCTGTCTGCATCCTTTGACACGATTGACCACACCATCCTCCTCCAATGCTTCTCCTCCGTCGTCCAGCTGGGTGGGACTGCGCTCACCTGGTTCCATTCTTATTTATCCAATCGTAGCCAGAGAATCACCTGCAATGGCTTCTCTTCCCGCTCCTGCACTGTTACTCTGGAGTCTCCCAAGGATCTATCCTTGGCCCCCTCCTGTTTCTCATCTACATGCTGCACTTCGGCGATATCATCCGAAAACACAACATCAGGTTCCACATGTACGCTGACAACCAGCTCGGCCTCACCACCACCTTCCTCGACCCCTCCCACTGTCTTTGATTTGTCACAATATTTGTCCGATATCCAGTACTGGATGAGCAAACATTTCCTCCAACTAAATATTGGGAAGACCGAAGCCATTGTCTTCAGTCCCTGCCACAAACTCCGTCCCCTAGCCACCGACTCCATCCCTGGTTACTCTCCGAGGCTGAACCAGACCATTCGCAACCTTGGCATCCTATTTGACCCTGAGATGAGCTTCCGACCACATATCCGTTCCATCACCAAGACCGCCTACTTCCACCTCCGTAACATCACCCGTCTCCACCCCGCCCCACCTCATCTGCTGCTGAAACCCTCATCCATGCCATTGTTACCTCTAAACATGACTATTCCAATGCTCTCCTAACCGGCCTCCCATCTTCCACTCTCCATAAACTTGAGCTCATCCGAAACTCTGCTGCCCGTATCCTAACTCACACCAAGTCCCATTCACCCATCACGCCTATGCTGGCTGACCTACATTGGCTCCTGGTCCGGGATTGCCTCAATTTTAAAATTCTCATCCTCGTTTTCAAATCCTTCCATGGCCTCACCCCTATCCCTGTAACCTCCTCCAGCCCGACAACCCTCCGAGATCTCTGCGCTCCTCTAATTCTGGCCTCTTGTGCATCTCCGATTTTAATCGCTCCACCACTGACGTCCGTGCCTTCAGCTGCCTAGGCCCTAAGCTCTGGAATTCCCTCCCTAAACCTCTCCGCCTCTCTACCTCTCTTTCCTCCTTTAAGATGCTCCTTAAAACCTGCCAAGCACCTGTCCTAACATCTCCTTATGTGGCTCGGAGTCAAATTTTGTTTGATAGAGTTCCTGTGAAGCGCCTTGGCATGTTTTACTACGTTAAAGGCGCTATATAAATACAAGTTGTTGTTGTACAGAACCTTGGTCAGACTCCATCTGGAGAACTATGTTCAGCTCTGGGCACGGCACCTTGGAGAGGGTGCAGGGCAGATTTACCAGACTGGTACCGGGGCTAAAAGGGTTAAATTATGAGGACAGGTTGCCTAAACTTGGCTTGAAGGTTGAGGGGATCTAATCAAGGTGTTTATAATGTTACAAGCATGTGATGGGGTAGATACAGAGAAACGATTTCCTCTGGTGGGGGATAAAGAACAAGGGGGCATAATAAAATTACAGCCCGGGCATTTAGGAGAGAAATCAGGAAGTGCTTTTTTGTACAACGAGTAGTAGAATTCTGGAATTCTCTCCCTCAAAAAGGCTGTGGTTGCTGGGTTATTTGGAGCTTCCAAGACTGAGATTTTATTTACGTAAGGGTATCAAGGGATATAGAGCCAGGCAGGAAAATGGAGTTGAGCTACAGATCAGCCATGATCTAACTGAATGGCAGAGCAGGCTCGGGGGGTTGAATAGCCTACTCCTGTTCCTATGTTCCAAACTACTCCCTCAATTAGATGCTAATTGCTGCTGCTGAGGGAGGTTTCCCATAATTGGCAGCTGCTTGTAAATATCTGACTCCTCTCCTGTGAGGAAAGGACAGTATTTCCCTTCTAAATTGTTCTTTGTGATTGCTATGTGAATATGATATTTGAGCCAATCAGATGTAAGTGTGACATACACTTTGCACACGTAACAAAGTATACTACTTTGAGGTGGACTGTCTCCAAAGGTAGCGTTGTGCTATAAACAGGGTATTATAGTACAGAACTCAATGGGTTTATTGGACTGTGAGTTAGTGTGCCAGCAGAGCAATACTCGAGCAGAGACCCGCCAGCTACATGCTCGGCACTTCCATTTTGTCTTTCAACCGACGTACTGCAATTCTCCATTGGGCTTGGATAAGTTTCTGGTATGTCCTGGTTACAATGGAGATGCAAACTTCACCTCCTTTATATTGATCAATGCCATCATGTTTTTACGCAGCGATTTGTGATCGGGAATGCACTACCTGAAAGGGCGGTGGAAGCAGATTGAATAGTAACTTTCAAAAGGGAACTGGATAAATACTTGAAAAGGAAAAGTTTGCAGGGCTATGGGGAAAGAGGAGGGGGAGTGGGACTAATTGGAGAGCTCTTTCAAAGAACTGTCTTGGGCACGATGGGCCAAATGGCCTCCTTCTGTGCGGTGTGATACTATGTTACTATGATTCTATGATCGATGGTAAAGAGTACTGTACAACTACCACCTTGAGTCTCCTAACACCATCCAAACCAGAGTTTCAGAAGTTTCAGGGTCTGAAGAATTACATTTTCTTATAGATACTGTCATGTTGACACTGACTTTCTCCCTTCACTTCATTTATCAAGTGCATATTTTGTGGCAATTACATCAGATACACAAGAGCATTCAACAATATTATTGAATTGATTAGTTCAAAATAGTTTCTTGCTGACTGTTGCATTTGTTAAAAAGCCGGTCACAGTAAATTAATGCAGACAGTGGCTGTACAGACAACAACTGTAGCAACTCCCAGGGTTCCCAATGCTGGCAGAGGACATCAAACTGTTGTGTACTTTAATTTGTGACAGATACTGAATATTGCCTCCTGTATTAAAGGCCAGTGACAAAGGCTTTTCACTATGAGGGCTGGGAAGAATCCAGTAGTCCAACTCAGCAAGCAACATAAACTCCCAAATTGGATCACTGCAATGTAAATTTGGATAAATTTCAACAAATGATACTTTCTCAATCAAGTTGAGGTGTATCTGCTTGTGATGCAGATCACCTGGGGCGGGGGGTGCGTCCTTGGAGGAAGGGTTGTTTGAGTTTAGAAGATCACTGTGGAGGGATGAGGGATTGTGTCTGTGACTCTAGGAAATCATGGGGTGGGCGGGGCTCTGCTTCTCGAATATCACTGGGGAGGGAGCCCGTGTGTCCAGAAGATCATTGTGGGGGAGGGAAAATGTGTCTATGACATAGAAACATAGAAAATAGAAGCAGGAGTAGGCCATTTGGCCCTTCGAGCCTGCTCCGCCATTCATTATGATCATGGCTGATTCTCTATCTCAATACCATATTCCCTCTCTCTCCCCGTACCCCTTGATGTCTTTTGTGTCTAGAAATCTATTTGAGCTCCTTCCTAAATATATTCAGTGACATGGCCTCCACAGCCTTCTGTGGTAGAGAATTCCATAGGTTCACCACCCTCTGAATGAAGAAATTTCTCTTCATCTCAGTCCGAAATGTCCTACCCCGTATCCTGAGACTATGACCCCTCGTTCTGGACCCCCCCCCAGACAGGGGAAACATCCTCCCTGCATCCAGTCTGTCTAGCCCTGTCAGAATTTTATACGTTTCAATGAGATCCCCTCTCATTATTCTAAACTCGAGTGAATACAGGCCGAGTCGACCCAATCTCTCCTAGTATGACAGTCCTGCCATCCCAGGAATCAGTCTGATGAACCTTCGCTGCACTCCCTCTATGGCAGGTATATCCTTTCTTAGGTAAGGAGACCAAAACTGTACACAATACTCCAGGTGTGGTCTCGCCAAGGCCCTGTATAACTGCAGTAAGACATCCTTGCTCCTGTACTCAAATCCTCTTGCAATGAAGGCCAATATACCATTTGCCTTCCTAACTGCTTGCTGCACCTGCATGTTTGCTTTCAGTGACTGGTGTACAAGGACACCCAGGTCCTTTTGTACATCAACATTCCCCAATCTATCACCATTTAAATAATACTCTGCCTTTCTGTTTTTCCTTCCAAAGTGGATAACTTCACATTTATCTACATTATACTGCATCTGCCATGTATTTGCCCACTCACTCAACTTGTCTAAATTGCCTTGAAGCCTCTTTGCATCCTCCTCACAACTCACGATCCCACCTAGTTTTGTGTCGTCAGCAGACTTGGAAATATTACATTTGGTTCCCTCATCCAAATCATTGATATATATTGTGAATAGCTGGGGCCCAAGCACTGATCCCTGCGGTACCCCACTAGTCACCGCCTGCCACCCCGAAAAAGACCCATTTATTCCTACTCTCTGTTTCTTGTCTGTTGACCAATTGTCAATCCATGCCAGTATATTCCCACCAATCCCATGTGCTTTAATTTTGCACACTAACCTCTTATGTGGGACTTTATCAAAGGCCTTCTGAAAATCCAAATAAACCACATCCACTGGTTCTCCCTTATCTATTCTACCACTTAAATCCTCAAAAAACTCCAGTAGGTTTGTCAAACATGATTTCCCTTTCATAAATCCATGTTGACTTTGTCTAATCCTGTTGATATTTTCTAAGTGCCCTGTTATCACATCCTTTATAATAGATTCTAGCATTTTCCCTACTACTGATGTTAGGCTAACCGGTCTGTAGTTCCATGTTTTCTCTCCCTCCTTTTATAAATAGTGGGGTTACATTTGCCACCCTCCAATTGCAGGAACTGTTCCATAATCTATAGAATTTTGGAAGATGACAACTAATGCATCCACTATTTCCATGGCTACCTCTTTTAGCACTCTGGGATGCAGATTATCAGGTCCTGGGGATTTATCGGCTTTCAGTCCCATTAATTTCTCCAACACTTTTTTTTTACTAATACTAATTTCCTTTAATTCCTCCTTCTCACTGATCCCTTGGTTCCCTAGCATTTCTGGAAAGTTATTTGTGTCCTCATCCATGAAGGCAGAACCAAAATATTTGTTTAATTGCTTTGCCATTTCCCTGTTCCCCATTATAAATTCTCCCATTTCTGACTGTAAGGGATCTACATTTGTCTTCACTAATCTTTTTCTTTTTACATACTTGTAGAAGCTTTTACAGTCCACTTTTATGTTCCTTGCAAGTTTATTCTCATACTCTATTTTTTCCCCTCTTCATCAATCTCTTGGTCCTTTTTTGCTGAATTCTAAACTGCTCCCAATCCTCAGGCTTGCTACTTTTTCTGGCAACTTTATATGACTCCTCTTTGGATCTAATACTATCCTTAATTTCTTTTGTTAGCCATGGTTGGGCTGCATTTCCTTTTGTGTTTTTGTGCCAGAAAGGAATGTATAATTGTTGCAATTCATGCATTTGTTCCTTAAATGTTAGCTATTGGCTATCCACCGTCATGCCTTTTAATGAAACTTCCCAATCTATCATAGCCAACTCACTCCTCATACCTTCGTAGTTTCCCTTGTTTAGATTTAGGACCCTAGTTTCAGATTGGACGACTTCACTTTCCATCTTAATGAAGAATTCTATCATGTTATGATCACTCTTCCCTCAAGGACCCCACACAACAAGATTATTAATTAACCCATTCTCATTGCACAATACCCAATCTAGGATAGCCTGTTCCCTGGTTGGCTCCTCAACGTACTGGTCTAAGAAAACATCTCGTACACTCTCCAGGAATTCATCCTCCACAGTATTATTGCTAATTTGGTTTGGCCAGTCTATAGGCAGATTGAAGTCACCCATGATTACTGTAGTACCCTTGATACATGCATCTCTAATTTCCTGTTTGATCCCATCCCCTACATTACCACTACTGTTTGGAGGCCTATAGACAACTCCTACCAGTGTTTTCTGCCCCTTGGTGCTTCTTAACTCCACCCTGACTGATTCTACATCTTGATTTTCTGAGCCAATATCCTTTCTCACTATTGCTCTGATTTCATCCTTTACTAACAATGCCACCCCACTTCCTTTTCCTTTTTGCCTGTCCTTCCTAAATAGTGAATACCCTTGGATATTCAGCTCCCAGCCTTGGTCACCCTGCAGCCATGCCTCATTAATTGCAATTATATCATATCCGTTTACATCTATTTGCGCTGTTAATTCGTCTACCTTATTACGAATGCTTCGTGCATTCAGATACAATGCCATTAGATTTGTCTTTTTAACATTTTTAGACATCATAACTTTTTTTGTACTATGGCCCTATTTGTCTTATTACCATTTTTTCTTACCTGGACCCCATTTGTTAGTGCACTCTTTTGTTTGTACGCTCTGTCCCTTCCTGACACAATCTGGTTATCCTTACCCCAATCACTTTCCTGCACTGCTTCTTTGTCTTTTCTCTTTAGCATTCTAGATTTCTTTCCACCGGGACCCTCCCCCCCCCTTATTTAGATTAAAGCCCTATCTATCTCCCTAGTTATTCGACTCACTAGAACTCTGGTCCCAGCATGGTTCAGGTGTAGTCCGTCCCAACGGAACAGCTCTCTCTTTCCCCAGTACTGGTGCCAGTGCTCCACGAATCGAAACCCACTTCTCCCACACCAATCTTTGAGCCACACATTCATCTCCCTGATACTAACGACCCGATGCCAATTTGCTCGTGGCTCAGGTAATAATCCAGAGATTACCACCTTTGTGGTTCTGCTTTTTAATTTAGTCCCTAGCTGCTCAAACTCTCTCAGCAGAACCTTTTTCTTAGTCCTACCTATGTCGTTGGTACCCACGTGGACCACGACAACTGGATCCTCCCCCTCCTACTCCAAGATTGGAGGGTAGCAAATGTTGTGCCTTTGTTTAAGAAGGGCGGCAGGGAAAAGCCTGGGAACTACAGACTGGTGAGCCTGACATCTGTAGTGGGTAAGTTGTTAGAGGGTATTCTGAGGGACAGGATCTACAGGCATTTGGAGAGGCAGGGACTAATTAGGAACAGTCAGCATGGTTTTGTGAGAGGAAAATCATGTCTCACGAATTTGATTGAGTTTTTTGAAGGGGTAACCAAGAAGATAGATGAGGGCTGTGCAGTAGACGTGGTCTACATGGACTTCAGCAAAGCCTTTGACAAGGTACCGCATGGTAGGTTGTTACATAAGGTTAAATCTCATGGGATCCAAGGTGAGGTAGCCAATTGGATACAAAATTGGCTTGACGACAGAAGACAGAGGGTGGTTGTAGAGGGTTGTTTTTCAAACTGGATGCCTGTGTCCAGCGGTGTGCCTCAGGGATCGGTGCTGGGTCCGCTGTTATTTATATTAATGATTTGGATGAGAATTTAGGAGGCATGGTTAGTAAGTTTGCAGATGACACCAAGATTGGTGGCATTGTGGACAGTGAAGAAGGTTATCTAGGATTGCAACGGGATCTTGATAAATTGGGCCAGTGAGCCGATGAATGGCAGATGGAGTTTAATTTAGATAAATGTGAGGTGATGCATTTTGGTAGATCGAATCGGGCCAGGACCTACTCCGTTAATGGTAGGGCGTTGGGGAGAGTGAGAGAACAAAGAGATCTAGGAGTACAGGTTCATAGCTCCTTGAAAGTGGAGTCACAGGTGGATAGGGTGGTGAAGAAGGCATTCGGCATGCTTGGTTTCATTGGTGAGAACATTGAATGCAGGAGTTGGGATGTCTTGTTGAAGTTGTACAGGGCATTGGTGAGGCCACACTTGGAGTACTGTGTACAGTTCTGGTCACCCTATTATAGAAAGGATATTATTAAACTAGAAAGAGTGCAGAAAAGATTTACTAGGATGCTACCGGGACTTGATGGTTTGACTTATAGGGAGAGGTTAGACAGACTGGGACTTTTTTCCCTGGAGAGTACGAGGTTAAGGGGTGATCTTATAGAAGTCTATAAAATAATGAGGGGCATAGATAAGGTAAATAGTCAAAATCTTTTCCCAAAGGTAGGGGAGTCTATAACGAGGGGGCATAGATTTAAGGTGAGAGGGGAGAGATACAAAAGGGTCCAGAGGGGCAATTTTTTCACTCAAAGGGTGGTGAGTGTCTGGAACGAGCTGCCAGAGGCAGTAGTAGAGGCGGGTACAATTTTGTCTTTTAAAAAGCATTTGGACAGTTACATGGGTAAGATGGGTATAGAGGGATATGGGCCAAGTGCAGGAAATTGGGACTAGCTTCGTGGTATAAATTGGGCGACACGGACATGTTGGGCCGAAGGGCCTGTTTCCATGTTGTAACTTCTATGATTCTATGATTCTGTACTCCAAGTTCTTCTCCAGCCCGAAGGAGGTGTCCTTAACCCTCGCAACATAGCCTTTGAGACTTATGCTCCTGGCTGCAGTGTCTATCCACCTAACTACACTGTCGCCTACTACAACCACCTTCCTTTTGACTCCCCCCCCACTTGAACGGCTTCCTGTACCACGGTGCCGTGGTCAGTTTGCTTGTCCTCCCCGCAGTCCTCACACTTGTCCACAAGGGTTGCAAGAGTCTCAAATCTATTGGACAAGCGCAGGGACTGAGGCTCCTGCAATACTACCTCCTGGATCCCCGTACCTGCCTCACTCGCAGTCACACCCTCCTGTCCCTGACCACATGTCAATTCGAAAGTATTTAATCTAAGGGGTGTGGCTGCCTCCTGTAGCAAAATGTCCAGGTAGCTTTCTCCCTCCCCGATGTCTTGCAATGTCCGCAGCTCGGACTCCAGCTCCTCAACTCAGAGCCGAAGTTCCTCGAGCTGCAGACACTTACTGCAGATGTAGTTGCCCTGGACAAAAATGTCCACAAGCTCCCACATATTGCAGCAGTAACACATCTCCTGTTCTCCCATTATTTTATTTATTTGATTAATTAATTAATTTAGTGTTAATCAAATTATTTACTTTAATTAAATTCAGTTTAGTTTTTAAAATTTAGTTATACGCTATATGTTAACTTAAAGTTCAGCCCACAGTCACTGCTTCACCTGTGACGTCACACTGCAGTTTTCTCTTGTCGCAGGTCTGCTGCTTTTATCCCTGTTCTTGGTTTTCTGCTGCTCTGACGCTAGAAGATCACGGGGAGGGCAGGGCTCTGATTCTAGAATATCACCGGGGAAGGGGTCTATGAGTCGAGAAGATCACTGGGTGAGGCTAATATTGCGGGTGTGTTTGTTACTCCAGCAGATTGCTGGAGGGTGTGTCTATGGCTCCAGCAGGTTGCTAGAGGTAGGGAGGGGTAACTGGCGCAAATAGCACATTGCTGGGAGTATGCAAGTCCAGCAGGTTCTAGGCTGCAGCCCTTTGAAAGGACCAATGAACGGGTCTGAATCTGAGATGTGACAGAAGTGGATGTTGACAGGATACCACACCAAAAATGATGTGCGACATTGCAAGAAGACCTGTTACATCTGATAAGTGAACCAACAAAGAGGACAGTAATTACCTTGTAGACATACAGCTCATGGACATCATCTGAGAGTGTTGTACCATCGTCTCGCATTAGTGGCGTAAATGCAAAACCAAACAGCTTCTTTTCACCTTTGTCTTTTGCTAAATAAAATTAGACATTCAAATTAGAACTGTGGACAAGAGGCAATGGGACAGTTTTACATTATCTGTACTGTGAAACTGTTCAGCTGCACCTGTTTATCTCAATCAGTAAACAGCATTGTTGCCAGAACAGACACATTGGGGACAATTTTAACCAAACCTGCCCGTCGGGAAACTGATGAGGACGGGTGCAACGCTGGTTTTACACCCCGCCCAATTTTACTCTCCTGTCTGCAAGTTAGGTTAAAATTACCCCCACTGGGTGCAATTTCCTCCTGAGGGGCAATGAATCAGTGTTTTATTATAGTATCCATGAGCAGACCTTCTGTGCTAGGACAGGCACCACACACTATTATTCAGTCAGAATGCATGACTTTTGATTTTAAAAAATTTACATCTTCCACCGTCCCATTTTCTCCTACTTCTCCTTAAAGTGCTGACTCATACTAGGGTACAGTCCCACCAGGAACTGTACAGTGTTTTGCCCAAGAGGCCATTCTTCATATGAAAGCCTAGACAGTGAGTGTCTGCAGGCTATTTGAGTCTGGGGAGGCATCAGAGCTGAGCCTGATCCTACCCTTACCCAATATTCTCACACATGTATTTTCCGACAGGTTGCCAACTCTGGATGTATTTCTGGAGGTTTCTCCTACAAATCACTGTCTAATGATTCCTGTCTAGGGTCGCCATCCTCATGATCTCCTGCCTCCAACTGCCCCGCCCAGTCCAACTTGCACTTTTCCCCATCTCCAATATTTTTATAATTAACAAACAAAAGTGTTCAAAACAATTTTTTTTAATGCCCCTATGATTTTTCTCCTGGGTTGCTCGCTGCACTGTCCAGGAGATTAATCTTTAATTCCGGGAGAATCAGGGGCAATCCTGGAAGGATGGCGACCCTAGACAGGAATCATTAGACAGTGATTTGCAGTGGAAACACTGGCTGGTTTTTCCCTTCAAAAATGCAGGGGTACTGAAATCAGTTAACTCAATCTGGACCAGACCAGGGATGGAACCTTAGACAGTCCTTATCTGTATAGCTCAGTACCATACTATGGGGGCGAAACTGGTCCATTTAGCGCCTGTTTTGTAGGCGCTACTCATAAACCTAAGTCCCAAAAATGACTACCGAGATGTGCATGCACCTAACGTCTGCCGACAGCATGTACAGTAGGGAAATGACGACGTGATTTTTTTAATATTCATTCATGGGATGTGGGCATCGCTGGCAAGGCCAGCATTTATTGCCCATCCCTAATTGCTCTTCAGAAGGTGGTGATGAGCCACTGCCTTGAACCGCTGCAGTCCCTGTGGTGAAGGTTCTCCCACAGTGCTGTTAGGTAGGGAGTTCCAAGATTTTGACCCAGTGATGAAGAAACGGTGACATATTTTCAAGTCATGATGGTGTGTGACTTGGAGGGAAATATGCAGGTGGTGGTGTTGCCATGAGCCTGCTGCCCTTGTCCTTCTAGGTGGTAGAGGTCAAGGGTTTGGGAGGTGCTGTCAAAGCAGGCTTGGCGAGTTGCTGCAGTGCATCTTGTAGATGGTACACACTGCAGCCACAGTGCGCCGGTGGTGGAGGGAGTCAATGTTTAAGGTAGTGGATGGGGTGCCAATCGTGCAGGCTGCTTTGTCCTGGATGGTAGTGTCAAGCTTCTTGAGTGTTGTTGGAGCTGCACACAGTATTTATATGGCTGGTCCAGTTTAAGTTTCTGGTCAATTGTGAGCCCCAGGATGTTGATGATGGGGGATTCGGCGATGGTAATGCCGTTGAACATCAAGGGGAGGTGGTTAGACTCTCTGTTGTTGGAGATGGTCATTGCCTGGCACTTGTCTG
The DNA here is from genome assembly GCF_035084215.1 of Heptranchias perlo. Lineage (NCBI taxonomy): Eukaryota > Metazoa > Chordata > Chondrichthyes > Hexanchiformes > Hexanchidae > Heptranchias > Heptranchias perlo. Next base: position 53,515,060 of record NC_090341.1, read on the forward strand.
GCACGAATGTTACACGCCATTTATCAGCCCAAGCCTAGATGTTGTCCAGGTCTTGCTGCATGCGGGCACGAGCTACTTCATTACCTGAGGGGTTGCGAATGGAACAATCATCAGCGAACATCTCCACTTCTGACCTTCCGATGGAGTGAAGGTCTTTGATGAAGCAGCTGAAGGTGGTTGGGCCTAGGACACTGCCCTGAGGAACTCCTGCAGCAATTTCCGGGTGCTGAGATGATTGGCCTCCAACAACCACTGCCATCTTCCTTTGTGTTAGGTATGACTCCAGCCACTGCAGAGTTTTCCCCGATTCCCATTGACTTCAATTTTACCAGGGCTCCTTGATGCCACACTCGATCAAATGCTGCCTTGATGTCAAGGGCAGTCACTCTTACTTCACCTCTTTTTCCATATTTGGACCAAGGCTGTAATGAGGTCTGAAGCTGAGTGGTCCTGATGGACCCGAATTGAACATCAGTGATCAGATTATTGGTGAGTAAGTGCCGCTTGATAGCACTGTCGACGACACCTTCCATCACTTTGCTGATGATTGAGAGTAGACCGACGGGGCGGTAATTGGCCGGATTGGATTTGTCCTGCTTTTAGTGAACAGGACATACCTGGGCAATTTTCCACTTTGTCACGAATCAGTGTGCAATACTGATTTGAAGCAGCCAGTGAAATTTTGGAACTCCATGCTCCAGCCAATCAGTCTTTACCTTGCACAGCTGAACAGGACTTAAACGGCATCAAGGACCCCCCCCACCAGCACTATTTAAAGGGATCATGAAGTATTAACAGGTTAGTTGCTGGATTATTTATTCTGGCCGCTGGTGCAATTGTAGGAGTTTTTGGACGTTTCCTATACTTGGATAAAGTTTCAATGTTCTTTCGAGTGGTCTGGCTGGTCTTGCAGTACTTTTAATGGCATTTAAAATATAGTGTTGAAAAAAGTTGCTTCCAGACATGGGTGGCCTGGTGTGGCTTCCTCTGGGAATTGAACTTGACTGGGAGAATGAAGAGAGGCCACGCAGAGCAGGACATGCTGCTAGAAGAGGGAGGAGGAGGAGGAGGAGGGGGAGGAGCAGGGCACTCAGCAGGAGGCCATATACAAGGAGGGTCGTCAATTATCTTACCTCAACTTCAGCGACAACCAGTGCATCAGACGTCTGCGGTTCACTAAAGCAGTCGTGACTGAAATTTGTCAACTGCTGCAGCCAAAAAGCAGGGCCAGGGCAGCATTGCCTATGACTGTCAAGGTAACCATGGTGCTTAATTTTTACAGCTCTGGCTCCTTTCAGGCTGCTGCTGGCGATATAAACAACATTTCGCAGTTTGCAGTGCACTGCTTTATAAGGGAGGTCACTGAAGCTTTGTATGCACTGAGAAACAGATTCATCTCATTTCATTCCTTCTTGCCAGAGACAAGCAGGAGGAGCAAGCACAAAGTTTTGCTCACATTGCAGACTTCCCCATGGTGCAGGGTGCCAATGACTGCACACATATTGCCATGCATGCTCCAACATCTGAACTTGGCTATATTCATGAACAGAAAGGGATTCCACTCTCTCAATGTGCAGCTGGTGTGCGACCACACGCAGCACATCATGCAGGTCAATGCCCGCTATCATGGCAGCAGTCATGATTCCTTCATCCTGCGGCAGTCCTCTGTTCCACCTGTATTTCAACCAACACGGCAAGTCAAAGGCTGGCTACTGGGCGACAAGGGTTATCCCGTCATGAAGTGGCTCATGACTCCGGTCAGGAACGCACCCACACATGCACAGCAGGCCTACAATGAGAGCCATGCTCCCACACGGAATATCACAGCACACCATAGGCTTCTTCAAGCAACGCTTCTGTTGCCTGGACCACGCTGGATGAGCCCTGCAGTACTCAGCAGGTATCAAGATTTGTCGTTCTATGTTGCATGCTGTACAACCTCACTGTTATGAGGGAACAGCCCTTGCCACTGCCTGAGCAAGTGGAAGAGGCAATGGAAGAGGAGGAAGAGACGGAGGAAGTGCGGCAGGAAGTGGATGAAGAGGCAGGGAGGCTACAAGGTAGGCAGGCCCTGTCTGTCAAGGCTCTGCGTGATCAGATTATTTATGAGTGTTACCAGTAACTTCAACACCTCCCCATTCACCATCAGTACCACACTCCTTACCTGTTCACTCTCACATGACTATCAAATCATCCTCCGTTGCTTCTTCCCTCAGTTCATTGCAGAAATAAAAACCACCACCAAATGCAAATCCACATTTATAAATTAACAGATGAAATTATGCAAACAAAATGAGACTATTCACCCTGTGCATTCCCTCAGTGCCTGTCGTTCGTGTGCCTTTACCTTTCTTAGTGCCCCCACGAGGTGCATCCCCAGTGGCTGGAGCATAGGTGGTGGAAGGGTGCTGAACTTCAATGGAGGAGCGTGCAGATGGTCTTGGAGGACGACTTCAATCAGCTCTGGGCCAAGAGGGTCTGGCTTCAGACTGCACCATCTCGGCCTGGGCTGTATCAGTCTGGGCTAGCTGGCTGGCGAGCAACATCAAGGGCACTGGCGAGTGGTAGGGGTGGGTGCAGGAATGTTGTCATCCGGAGAGAGGGTCGTCTTCCATGGTGCCACTGCACCCTTCTGGGGCGGTGCCTCAGCAAACCTGCTAATCAGCTGGAGAACAGATTGCTGGACTGCTATGATGACCTGGAAGCAACTTTCAACAGTGGCACCCAGAGCCACGATAGTAGCAGTCTGATTTTCCAAGGCAGCAGTCGGAGCTCCAAATCCAATCAGACCTTTGATGGCAGATGTTTGTGCTGCAATGGAAGCTGTGACATCGGTCATCAGACTCTGCATCATGGTGGGTTCCACAGGTGCGCTGATGGAGGAAAGGATGGGCTCCAAGCTCTGCACAAAGCCCTGTGCCAAGTTGGAGCTGGACTCCTCCCTGCTCCTTGACATTGTGCACAGGCTTTCGAGCAGGCTTTCCAGTGCACCAAGCATTTGGTTGGGTACGCCCATCAGCCTTCTTCTGTAGCTTGGCCCATTGAAGTCATTATCTGACTCCTCTGCAGCAGAACTAGTGAGTGACCTCGCCCTCTGGCGAGCTGGCACCTGTGGTATCCGTTCCCTCCGCCCCGGCTCCTGTGCATTTATGTACGATGTCTCACCATGTGCAGATCCCTCCTCTAATCTAGCCTCTAAACTACAAGCAGTTGTCAGTCTCTGAACTGGTGGCTGCAGATGTAAGATCGAGTGATAATGTCTCTTCATCATTATTGTCTTCTTCCCCTGCCTCCTCTGACTGGGCAGGTTCCAGTTCTTAGGTATCTGAAATGACAAAGGGACACGGGTTGAGTTGTGATGAGGGGAGAGGAGAAAGTAACAAGTGTGTGCTTACACATCTGCAGCACGTGTGTCAGAAAAGATTGTGGCACGAGGGATAAGTGGGAGGCAAGGAGCATTAGGTACAGAGACCCTCATCATCGATCCTTCCGGCACTGCCAGTAGCTACGGCCTCAGCGACGCCCTTTCTAATGATGGCCAGCACTGTCTCCTCCACGGGAGTTAGCACTTGTCCTCCGCCAGTTCTTTCTTGCTGTCTCCTGTTATGCGCAACCTTCTCCTGCAAGAAAGAGGGAAGTGTGTCAGTGAGTGTCTTGCAAGATGTTTGGGTGATGTGGCCATCATGGTTGAATAGCTGCCAGTGTGTGTGACCTGTGAGTTGTGCGTGTGTAGCTTGCAACAGTGGTAATTTGTGAGGGTGAGATGAAGCATCTGATTTGAAGGGTTGAGTACTGATTGAGAGAGATTATTGGTTGGTGGGTGATGGGGGGGTGTAGTGTGTGGAGCAGTGGATGAGGCTAGTGGTGCAGTTGGTACGATATGCCACTTGAATCTTGACCTCACTCACCTTCACCACTTGTGTCAAATCATTGAACTTCTTCCTGCACTGCATCCATGTTCTTGGCGCTATGCTCCTGGCATTGATCTCATCCACTACTTCCTCCCACTGCCTCTTGAGTGTATGTCTGGAGGGCCTCTTGTCCCCCTGTGAATATAGGATGCCTCTCCTTTTTAAAAAAATTTGTTCATGGGATGTGGGCGTCGCTGGCAAGGCCAGCATTTATTGCCCATCCCTAATTGCCCTTCAGAAGGTGGTGATGAGCTGCCTTCTTGAATCGGTGCAGTCTGTGTGGTGAAGGTTCTCCCACAGTGCTGTTAGGTAGGGAGTTCCAGGATTCTCACCCAACGACGATGAAGGAACGGCGATATATTTCCAAATTGCGATGGTGTGTGACTTGGAGGGGAACGTGCAGATGGTGTTGTTCCCATGTGCCTGCTGCCCTTGTCCTTCTAGGTGGTAGAGGTTGTGGGTTTGGGAGTGCTGTCGAAGAAGCCTTGGCGAGTTGCTGCAGTGCATCCTGTGGATGGTACACACTGCAGCCACTGTGCGCGGTGGTGGAGGGAGTGAATGTTTAGGGTGGTGGATGGGGTGCCAATCAAGCGAGCTGCTTTGTCCTGGATGGTATTGAGCTTCTTGAGTGTTGTTGGAGCTGCACTCATCCAGGCAAGTGGAGAGTATTCCATCACACTCATGACTTGTGCCTTGTAGATGGTGGAAAGGCTTTGGGGAGTCAGGAGGTGAGTCACTTGCCACAGAATACCCAGCCTCTGACCTGCTCTTGTAGCCACAGTATTTATATGGCTGGTCCAGTTAAGTTTCTGGTCAATGGTGATCCTCAGGATGTTGATAGTGGGGGACTCGGCAATGGTAATGCCGTTGAATGTCAAGGGGAGGTGGTTGGACTCTCTCTTGCTGGAGATGGTCATTGCCTGGCACTTGTCTGGCGTGACTGTTACTTGCCACTTATCAGCCCAAGCCTGGATGTTGTCCAGGTCTTGCTGCATGCGGGCATGGACTGCTTCATTATCTGAGGGGTTGCGAATGGAACTGAACACTATGCAATCATCAGCAAACATCCCCATTTCTGACCTTATGATGGAGGGAAGGTCAATGATGAAGCAGCTGAAGATGGTGGGGCCTAGGACACTGCCCTGAGGAACTCCTGCATTAATGTCCTCCAACAACCACTACCATCTTCCTTTGTGCTCGGTGTGAGTCCAGCCACTGGAGAGTTTTCCACCTGATTCCCATTGACTTCAATTTTATCAGGGCACCTTGGTGCCACACTCGGTCAAATGCTTTTATCCACCTCTTGTACCAAGGCCTCTAGTGCATCATCAGGGAACCTTGGTACATGCTCTCTCGCAGGCGCAACCATTCTTCAAAGTATTACAGCCCAGGAATCACTGCTCACACAACTCCTACCATTTCCTGCAGCCACAGTGCACCTCTCCTTTAAGAGATGCAGGCTGCTTTTAAGTAGCACTAGCCACTCGTGATATCGAGGCCCCCTGACAATGCATGCAGCCAATCAACAGCGCAGGTAACAAATGTTACGTAGTGCCTGCATCGCAACTAATGGACACGAGTTAATTGCAGATCGCGATCCCAGCGCCCGTTTTAGGGGGTTATCCAATTTAACTCCCTATGCGTTTACTGACTGAGCCAAGAAGATTGGTTTTAAAAATAACACCAGCTGACTCCCCCGATGGCTCAGAGAATTTCTCTGGTGAGTGGCTCAGCCACGCAGACCAGGAAGGTCCCAGGTTCGAGGGCTGAATTAGCTGATCTCAGTAAGGGGGCGATGGGGCACTATAGTTGGGCAAGGCCCTTGGGTTAGGAAGGGGTTAATCAGCCAGGTTCCAGATTGCTAATGATCCCGTGCTGGAAGTGCACACTTGTAGATGTCTGATGGCAGTAGCACTTGGGTGTGATGTCCCCACAGTCAAATAGCTGGGTGACATTCATTTTAAGGCTTAAGCATGAATAGCAGCCACTTTGGAAAGGAACCAGAGGGCAACTGGTACCTGTGAAACTGCATCTCAGTGAGGGAATCAATGCTTTAATGAAAGAAGTGCAGAGGGAAACAAAACAGAAGTAACGGTTTGGTTATAGCAGGCCATAACGACAGCTGCATACACCCAGCGAGATGAGTTTATTAGTGGTATTGCAGGTAAGGGTAGCGCTTTGTCTGGTCTTATGTGTACTTGTAGGAATAGACCTAAATCCGGGAAATTCAGACTGTAGAACTAGTTGCTACTGACCAACCCTTATTAACCTATGTGGAACCTTATGGCCAGAATTCCCTCAGAGACAGAAGTGGCAAGAACGATCTAATGCCACTTCCTATTCTTGCCAACAGGAAGAAAGGCAGAGTGACATGGCAGTGCTTGGAGCTGCTCCACCTTCTCGGGAATAGGAGATGGGGTGGTTGTGGAAAGGAAGCAGCTTTGGTAAGGATTTCCTTTGAAGGTAACAAACCAAATCTGAGGGATTTCCAATCAAATAAACATTTTTGGAATAAAAGGACAGGAAAGTGAGTCATGGAGAACTCAAGCAACAAGTGCTATCGGCCCAGCCCAGGACTACTGAGGGAAACTAGCGGCTGAACTGCTATCCCGGCTGAGATCACTTGATACAGCAGTGACCAGAGACTGAATCTGGGTCTTCCGTTCTGACTGGCTCAGCTACATGTTGCTTTTCCCAATTTTGCCATTGGGAGAGGGCCCTGAGCGGACTCTTAAAAGGAACCCAATGTCACTGGTGAGCGATTATGTCACCGAGTGGTGGAATGAGCAGGAGATCTCCCATATACTGAGGTCACAGTCTCTGCCCGGCTGTCAAAGGGGAGGCCAGATATTTCCCCTTGGGAAGCAATGGAACAATTGAATGGAGACCGTCACTTGAGATGGGTTTGATCCTCCCACAAAGCGGCCCAATTTCAGTGTGGCACTGAAGGATGCCTGGGAGCAAGTTCGGTTGGGGTGGTGCAGAGGATGAGGAGAACCAAGAACAGGGAAAGGTGTGAAATGCTTTAAAAAAACACAACAATTTCTTTTTGGCTAATCCCCCATCTCCTGACGGCACTGACTTGTATGGTTCCACAGGTACCTCATCCATGGCCATTCTTTACGTGTCAGCCTAGACAGTGAGTGACGGCGGACTATTTGGTTCCTTTCTCTGATCAAGGGTCAAGATCAGCTAACTCAGCACAGAATGGGAATCAAAGCAGGGACCTTCTGGTCAATATTGCTGTTATTTGCTACTTCTACAAACTGAGCCATCGGGCAGCTCTGGACAGTGTTCTCGGGTTAGTATAGAACAGAAATGACTGCAGTGGCAATAGCAAACAAACAATGCATATCTTGAATAAACACAGAATAATGAATTGCTGGGGTCAGTTCTTGATGATTTTGATCCTGTGTAAATTTTGGGCTAGCGTGTTCAGGGAAAGAGATCCAATAAAAATGCAAAATCTTTGTTTATTCGACATATGCAGTTTGGTAACAATGTAGGACAGATTCACTAATGTGATACAATCATTCACTTTTGTCCTGGTCCCTCAATCCCTCACAACATGATATGGATGAACCACCTCACCTCAATACACAACTCCACTCAAAAGAAAACCATGGAGTTAAGTTTGTGTGACTTTTCTTTGCTCCATGACAAAAAGAAATATTCAGAAATAGAAAGGACATATTGAAATCAAAAGCAAAATACTGCAGATGCTGGAAATCTGAAATAAAAACAGAAAATGCTGGAAAAGCACAGCAAGTGAGGCAGCATTTGTGGAGAAAGAAACAGAGTTAACGTTTCAGGTCAATGATCTTTCATCAGAACTGGAAGAAGTTAAAGATTTAACAGTTTTTAAGCAAGTACAGAGCCAGGCAAAGGCAGAGGGGGTGGGGGGGCGGGAGGGGAGGAAAGAACAAAAGGGAAGGTCTGTGATAGGATGGAGAGCAGGAGTGGTTAGATGACAAAAAGGATGATGGTGCAAGGCAAGGAGGGTGGTAATGGGACAAGCAAAGAAACAAAAGATGGGTCTAGAGTGTAAATGGCAATAGCAGAACCATTACCAGCACCTGCTGTCTGAAAAAATGGGAGCAGTGGTTATGATCTGAAGTTATTGAAATCAATGTTAAGTCCGGTAGGCTGTAAAGTGCCTAATCAAAAGATGAAGTGCTGTTCATTGAACTTCCGTTGAACTTCATTGGAACAGTGTAAGAGGTCGAGGACAAAGAGGTCAGAGTGGGAGTGGGACAGAGAATTCAAATGGCAAGCGGACGGAAGCTCAGGGTCACGCTTGCAGGCCGATTGGAGGTGTTCAGCAAAGCGATCACCCAATCTGCTTTTGGCCTCCCCAAGGTAGAGGAGACGGCATTGTGAGCAGCGAGTACAATTTAATAAATTGAAAGAAGTACAAGTAAATCGCTGGATTTACCTGCATTACATTCACCTGGAAGGAGTGTTTGGGGTCCTGGACGGTGGGAAGGGAGGAGGTGAAAGGGCAGGTATTGCATCTCCTGCACTGGCACGGGAAGGTGCCGTGGGAAGGAGGGTGATGGAAGAGTGGACTAGGGTGTCGCGGAGGGAACAGTCCTTTCGGAATGCTGAAAGGGGAGGGGAGGGGAAGATGTGTTTGGTGGTGGCATCGTGTTGGAGGTGGCGGATGATGATACATTGAATGTGGAGACTGGGAGGAAGGAAGGTGAGGACAAGGGGGACCCTATTGTGGTTCTGGGAGGAAGGGGAAGGGGTGACGGCAGAAATGTGGGCAATGGGACGGATACGGTCGAGGGCCAATCAACTGCAGTGGAGGGGAATCCTAGGTTGAGGAAAAAGGAAGACATATCGGAAACACTGGTATGGAAGGTGGCATCGTCAGAACAGATGACGTGGAGACAGAGAAGCTGGGAGAATGGAATAGAGTCCTTACAGGAAGAGGAGTGGGAGAAAGCAATCGAGGTAGTTGTGAGAGTCAGTGGGCTTATAATAGATACTGGTTGACAACCTATCCCCAGAAATGGAGATAGAGAAGTCGAGGAAGGGAAGAGTCGGAGATGGACCATGTGAAGGCGAGGGAAGGGTGGAAATTAGAAGCAAAGTTGATGAAATTTTCCAGTTCGGGGTGAGAGCAGGAAACGGCACTGATACAGACATTAATGTACCGGAAAAAGAGGTGAGGGAGGGGACCTGAGTAGGACTGGAACAAAGGATGTCCAACGTATCCCACAAAAAGGCAGGCATAGCTGGGACCCTTATGGGTTCCCATTGCGAGACCTTATATTTGGAGGAAGTGAATGGAGTCAAAGGTGAAGTTGTTCAACGTAAGAACAAGTTCAGCTAGGCGGAGGAGGGTGGTGGAGGATGGGGACTGGTTGGGCCTCCGTTCAAGGAAGAAGCAGGGGGCCCGCAGGCCGTCCTGGTAGGGGATGGTGGTGTGGAGGGACTGGACGTCCATGGTGAAAAGGAGAGGTTAGGGCCAGGAAACTGGAAACTGTTAAAGTGGTGAAGGGTGTCAAAAGAGTCGTGGATGTTGGTGGGAAGAGACTGGACAAGGGGAGAAAAAAAAAAGTTGAGATGGGAAGAAATAAGTTCTGTGGGGCAAGAAAAGGCTGAAATGATGGGTCTACTGGGGCAGTCCTGTTTGTGGATCTTGGGAAGGAGGTAGAAGCGGGCTATGCACAGTTGGGGGCCTTGGGGGGAAGATCTCCAGAGGAGATGAGGTCAGTAACGGTCTTGGAAACTATGGCTTGATCTTGGGCAGTGGGGTCGTGGTCCAGGGGGAGTTGGAGGAGTTGTCGGAGAGTTGGTGATCAGCCTCCGCAAGGTAGAGGTCTGTTTGCCACACAACAACAGCACCGCCCAATTGGTCTTCCCAGGTCGCACATCATTCAGGGCCACTTGGGTAAGCAGATAGTTCTCTCGCAGGGCTCCATCTAAAAGCCACTTTGAGATCGGTCACTAGGAGATATGGGAGAGGCCTGGGATGACTTGCTTTTTAATTTCCCCTTTTTTCCTGAGGAAAGGTGCTTGATGTCTGGTTGGTCCTTTCCCCCAGCATTGAAGCTGGGATTGGGAACTTGGGTAGATGATGATTCAGTGCATGAATCAGTGAGCTACCACTGCATGGCATATTTTAGGGCTTTTGGACATTTTAAGCTGGCAGTTGGGTACTGCATGAAAAAATGCTGGTTCTATACAAAAGCCTGTTGGTATAGTGTGTCATTTGGTCCTACCGTCTTAAAACCTTCTTCATATGACAAATGATAGTCCTTGACCAATTCATACTTCAGAACACATTTCTTTTAATTCACTCCGCACAAAGTCACACTACAGTATCTTTGGCAACGCCAAGAACACTTTCTCAGTCCCAGGCTCGATCAGCTTTCCGCAGCTGCCTTGCAACTGCCCTCATTTGCCTTTCAGCTCATCAGCTTCTTTCAGGTCTCAGGTCGACGAGCCCAGGCCAGCCCCAGCTGCCTCTTCAGGGGCTGTGTTCAGGGGGCCCTGTTTCAGCCCAGATTCTCTTGTGCCTTACCCTTTTACTCTCACCTGATTTGGAAAGGTCTCCACCCATTCCAGCCTCAATTACTTCTTCAGGGTGAGGTCTCTTAAAAGGGCCACACCCCTCCTCTTAAAGGGGAGGTTTCTTAAAAGGACCATACCCTTATTCGGGGATCAGGGCCCTCAGTTACCCTGCTACAAGTCTTACTGGCAGAAAGCAATGAACGTGACCGATTTTCTCTGTTTAAAGCCAAGACTTGGGAGTACTTACTGGAGCAGTGTCTGAACTCAAATCGAAGGTGCGAGCCCCTGAACTTGTCAACAGGGATGGGCAGTTTGACGATCTCGCCCCAGCGTGGACTGTTGTTGTGGTACATCACGAAGGAACAATGCTCAGTTATGGGGGGTTCTCCGGAGCCAAGACTGATACAGTCCTGTCAATCACAAAGGAACATGCTGAACACTCCACAGTTACTAGAACTTGGCAATTTATCTTAGATAACAACATCACAATGAAGGAACAGCAAACCTAGTGTGAGCCCGCAGGCCAACGGATAATATAACACAGTGTGAGTCCCTATGTGGGACGTAGTCCAATTCGCACAAGTATTGACAGCCTCTCTAATCTTCCATGGTCTGGTTTAGAATGTATATTTTAATCTACGAATCACTTACACTTGAAAATATTCCTGTATCTTTTATTGATCTTTTCTTTTGCCACAGTATGACATCCCTCTATTCTAATCAGTCTGATATCCCTCTATTCCAATCTGCTCAACGTGCCTGAAACCTAACCTCAGAAGAGCACGCCATACTGCAGCAATATGACAGTTTCCCACATCAGCCATCATCATTGTTTGAGTCTGATTACCCATTACCCGTTAGTTTGTGCATTAGGGCCATGCTCCTTAGGAAGTGGACTGAGACCACCCAAGCTCATTTCACATGGGACCCATGCAGCCAGAGAGGAGAGTTTCATCTCATCAGCCTGGGCTGGATTTAATACCAAGTGGCAGAGTTGAAGGAATGTGTGAGCCAGGGTGTATGCCCAGTCACCGTCATTCAGAAAATGAAGGCTGCAGCCAAGCACAGTATGTAAGTAACAAGAGACACAAAATCTGACAAAGCACCAAGTTGGTGCAGCGGTAGGAACAGAAATTGCAAGCCTATTCTATTTGCCACGTCACACGTTTTCTCTCCTTACACCTATCTTGAAGATGCTGACACTTGTTGGGCGAGGTTCCAAGGGCACCATCAGCTCTCGGGCATCTCACCCAAGCAGCTTTCTTCACATGTTGGTGTTACACTTTAAAATCAAAAATATCTATTTTAGTGCTATCCTCTTTTAATCTTGCTGAACTGAAGTGTGTAATTACTTTGTTTTCTCTGATTGTTCATGCTGGGCTCGTATATGAAAACTCCATTATCTTACAGTTAAATATCCGAATGTTAAAATCTTTTAAACAAGCTGAGCTGCTTTAAAGAATCAAAGTCATAGTTATAAAGAATCAATAATATCTTTTATTTTTGTCTATTTCTGTTGACTCTTCTGAGTATTTTTGTTTAAACTGTGATGCAGATTAAATAATCGGACAACTTGCTTGAGGAGTTACTGCGTCTGACAGCATAAACAATCGGAATTAACATCAGTCGAGATACAGTACCTGACCCTGGGGTGATTCAGCTTCAGTTGTGTATGTTAATTCAGTTCTCTCACACTGCCAAACTCAATATATAATCTGTCAAGCACTGACTGAATGAACAAAAAACATTCAATTTAAATCAGCTGAAATGGACTGAGAAAAAAACAAACCAAAGGGATCTGAATGTTGAAGCATACTGTCCCATGATTGGGCAGATCAGTTTCTTAGACAATCCAAAATATCTGCTCCCACTGCAATGAGTGGGCATGCTCCTGGACACCACTCCATCAGTGATGTCTCTAACAGTTCGATTCCAAAATGGGTCCTGATGGTAAGAATTATGTAAAATACTCAGTATGTGTGTTGGAGGGAAACTAGATGTGTTAAAACATTGCTATTTTGCCTCTCGCACTTGGGTTTTGACCCAGTCGCACTAATAACATTCTCTTTCTGACAGCTGCAAGATCCCTAGGAATATTGAGGCCAACTGCAATCATCATCTTGGCTGAGGTTAACAAACTCAGTACTGGCCTTCTTGCCTATATGGCTTTATGAATAGGTTATTACAAAATTAAGACTTTTAGGAGTCAGCATAAAAGCCTTTGAACGCATTGTTGTCAATCTTTTCCGCACCTGCCTACTTGAAAACCTCGAATCAGGTTTCCTTTCTCCCACAGCACCAGAACAGCCCAAACCAAAGTCACAAATGACATTCTCTGTTACTGTGATGCATTATTCTTCGTTGACATGATTGACCACTCCATCCCCCTCCAACACTTTTTTTTTATTCGTTCATGGGATATGGGCATCGCTGGCCAGGCTAGCATTTATTGCCCATCCCTAATTGCCCTCGAGAAGGTGGTGGTGAGCCACCTTCTTGAACAGCTATAGTCTGTGTGATGAAGGTTCTCCCACAGTGCTGTTAGACAGGGGGTTCCAGCATTTTGACCCAGCGACGATGAAGGAACAACGATATATTTCGGGATAGTGTGTGACTTGGAGGGGAATGTGCAGGTGGTGTTGTTCCCATGCATCTGCTACCCATGTCCTTTTAGGTGGTAGAGGTAGTGGGTTTGGGAGGTGCTGTTGAAGAAGCCTTGGCAAGTTGCTGCAGTGCATCCTGTGGATGGTACACACTGCAGCCACTGTGCGCGGTGGTGGAGGGAGTAAATGTTTAAGGGAGCCAATCAAGTGGGCTGCTTTATCTTGGATGGTGTCAAGCTTCTTAAGTGTTGTTGAGCTGCACTCATCCAGGCAAGTGGAGAGTATTCCATCACACTCCTGACTTGTGCCTTGTAGATGGTGGAAAGGCTTTGGGGAGTCAGGAGGTGAGTCACTCGCCATAGAATACCCAGCCTCTGACCTGCTCTTGTAGCCACAGTATTTATATGGCTGGTCCAGTTAAGTTTCTGGTTAATGGTGACCCCCAGGATGTTGATGGTGGGGGATTCGGCAATGGTAATGCCGTTGAATGTCAAGGGGAGGTGGTTAGATTCTCTCTCGTTGGAAATGGTCATTGCCTGGTGCAAATGTTACTTGCCACTTATCAGCCCAAGCCTGGATGTTGTCCAGGTCTTGCTGCATGTGGGCACGGACTGCTTCATTATCTGAGGTGTTGCGAATGGAACAGAACACTGTGCAATCATCAGCGAACAGTCCCATTTCTGACCTTATGATGGAGGGAAGGTTACTGATGGTTGGGCCGAGGACACTGCCCTGATGGACTTCTGCAGAAATGTCATAGGGCTGAGATGATTGGCCTCCAACAACCACTGCCATCTTCCTTTGTGCTAGGTATGACTCCAACCACTGGAGAGTTTTCCCGATTCCCATTGACTTCAATTTTACTCGGGCTCCTTGGTGCCACACTCGGTCAAATGCTGCCTTGATGTCAAGGGCAGTTACTCTCACCTCACCTCTGGAATTCAGCTCTTTTGTCCATGTTTGGACGAAGGCTGTAATGAGGTCTGGAGCTGAGTGGTCCTGGCGGAACCCAAACTGAGCATCAGTGAGCAGGTTATTGGTGAGTAAGTGCCGCTTGATAGCACTGTCGACGACACATTCCATCACTTTGCTGATGATTGAGCGTAGACTGATGGGGCGGTAATTGGCCAGATTGGATTTGTCCTGCTTTTTATGGACAGGACATACCTGGGCAATTTTCCACATTGTTGGGTAGATGCCAATGTTGTAGCTGTACTGGAACAGTTTGGCTAGAGGCTTGGCTGGTTCTGGAGCACAAATCTTCGGTGCTACAGCCGGGGTATTGTCGGGGCCCATAGCCTTTGCTGTATCCAGTGCACTCAGCCGTTTCTTGATATCACGTGGAGTGAATCGAATTGGCTGAAGACTGGCTTCTGTGATGGTAGGGATATCGGGAGGCGGCCAAGATGGATCATCCACTCGGCACTTCTGGCTGAAGATGGTTGCAAACGCTTCAGCCTCGTCTTTTGCACTCACGTGCTGGACTCTGCCATCATTGAGGATGGGGATGTTTACAGAGCCTCCTCCTCCCGTTAGTTGTTTAACTGTTAACCACCATTCACGACTGGATATGGCAGGACTGCAGAGCTTTGATCTGAACCATTGGTTGTGGAATCGCTTGGCTCTGTCTGTAGCATGTTGCTTCTGCTGTTTAGCACGCATGTAGTCCTGTGTTGTAGCTTCACCAGGTTGGCACCTCATTTTTAGGTACGCCTGGTGCTGCTACTGGCATGCTCTTCTACACTCCTCATTGAACCAGGGTTGATCCCCTGGCTTGTTGGTAATGGTAGAGTGAGGAATATGCCAGGCCATGAGGTTACAGATTGTGCTGGAATACAAATCTGCTGCTGCTGATGGCCCACAGTGCCTCATGGATGCCCAGTTTTGAGCTGCTAGATCTGTTCTGAATCTATCCCATTTAGCACAGTGGTAGTGCCACACAACAGGTTGCATGGTGTCCTCAGTGCAAAGACGGGACTTCGTCTCCACGAGGACTGTGCGGTGGTCACTCCTACCAATACTGTCATGGACAGATGCATCTGCGCCAGGTAGATTGGTGAGGACGAGGTCAAGTAGGTTTTTCCCTCGTGTTGGTTCGCTCACCACCTGCCGCAGTCCCAGTCTGGCAGCTATATCCTCCAGGACCCGGCCAGCTCGGTTAGTCATGGTGCTACCGAGCCACTCTTAGTGATGGACATTGAAGTCCTCCACCCAGAGTGCATTCTGTACCCTTGCTACCCTCAGTGCTACCTCCAAGTGGTGCTCAACATGGAAAAGGACTTATCCTCTGTTGTCCAGGTGGTGGGTCCAACATCGCTTGGTTCCATTCTTACCTATCTGATCGTAGCAAAGCATTTCTCGCAATGCCCTCTCTTTCCACCCAACACTGTCACCTTGAGAATCCCCCAAGAATGCATCCATGGTCCTTCTTCTCTTTCTCATTTACATGCTGCCCTTTTGCCCGCATCATCTTTGGACATGGGTTAGCTTATACATGTATGCTTTAGATGTCAGCCGTGGCTCAATGGCAGCAGTCTCGCCTCTGAGTCAGAGGGTCGTGGGCTCATGACCCACTCCAGAGACTCGAGCACAAAATCTAAGCTGGCACTTCAGCGCAGTACTGAGGGAGTTTCACTGTTGGAGGTGCCATCTTTTGGATGAGACATTAAACTGAGGTCCTACCTGCCCTTTCAGCTGGACGTAAAAAGATCCCATGCCACTATTCGAAAATCAGTGGAGTTCTCCCAGTGTCCTGGCCAACATTTATCCCTCAAACAACATCACTAAAAAACAGATTATCTGGTCATTATCACATTGCTGTTTATGGAATCTTTCTGAGCACAAATTGGCTGCCACCTTTCCCAACTTCTATGACTCTATAGGCAATTGGGACTAGCTTAGTGGTATAAACTGGGCGACATGGACATGTTTCCATGTTGTAAACTTCTATTCTAACATTACAACAGTGACTGCACTTCAAAAGTACTTCATTGACTGTGAAACGCTTTAGGATATCCTGAGGTCGTGAAAGCTGCTATATAAATGCAAGTTCTTTCTTTATGCTGACAACACCCAGCTCCATCTCTCCAACACCTCTCTTGATCCCTTCTCTCTCATGTCAGACTGCTTGTCCAACATCCAGTCTTGGAAAAGCCACAATTTCTTGCAGTTGAACATTGTCTTTGGCGCCTGCCATAAACTCCCTACCCATTGCCATCAACTTCACCCCCATCACTGGCCACTGTCTCAGGCTGAACCAGACTGTAATGTTGGTGCACTATTCAACCTGTAACTGAGCTCCCGATTCCATATTCTTTTCATCACAAAAACTACGTACTTCACCTCTGTAACATTGCCCACCTCTATCCTACCTCAACGGATCAGCTGCTGAAACCCTCATTCCTGCCACTGTCATCCTCAGATTTGAGTATTCCAATGCTCTCCTGATCGGCCTCCCATCCTCCAGCCTCTGTAAACTTCAGCTTATCCAAAACTCTGCTGCCTGTATCCTATCCTACACTGTCCTCCTCACCTGTCCTAATTAGCTCCCAATCTGTCAATGCCTCAAAATTAAAATTCTCATCCTTATATTTAAATCCCTCCATGGCCTCACCCCTCTCTATCTCTGTAACTTGCTCTAGCAGTATAATCTCTGTTCTTCTCACGCTTGTGCGTAGCTCCTCCCTTCGCCTTCGCCTTCGCCTCGCAACCTCCTCCTTCTCCTTTAAGACTCTCCTCTTTGACCAAGCTGTTGATCACCCTTTTAACATCTCCTTCTCTGGTTCGATGCCCAATATTTGTTTACACATCTGTGAAGCGCCTTGGGCCATTTTTCAACATTAACTGTGTTATATAAATGCAAGTTGTTGTTGTGAGAGCCTAGACAGTAAATGCTAGTCGGGGGGGGGGGGGGAGGGGGGGAGGGGGGGCAGTGGGGTGGGGGAGGAGGGCGAACAGCTGAGTCTAATTATGTTCTCACCCAATATCTGATAAATGCACTTTCTAGCAGGGACCACTGGTAGTGACCAGCAGTTGAACCTTGGACAATGTTCTCTTTCCTAGCTCAGAGGCACGGAGGTAAATATTAGAACCCCTCAACATTGCCACCTTGGTTGTGATCATCTAACTGGGCACAGATTGAGGATCGAACCTGGGATCTTTAGGTGTCTGCTTTTTCCAACTGAGCAGGAGAATTTCTCAGCAAGTTTTAAAAAATGGTCTTACCTTCAGTATTTCTCCGTCTGCATAAAGCACGTACACTGTTATTTCGATGTTCTTCTGCACGCTCTTTCCACCTCTCTCAAAATCCCCTCGTTCCAATGTCAGATACAGGTCGTTCCTGATGTCACCTACATGACATTTACATAACATGTCCAAAGAAGTCACGTTAATATAATTGAACAGAAATAACGTAAGGATGAAGTCGACACTCAGCAAATGGTCAGTGTTAACGGGTGACTGTACACTCAAACTGCAGTGGTGGGGTTAATCCAAACAAAGTGCAGTGCAGGGTCAGGGTTTGACTGAACACATAGTCAGTGAGATATGCATGTCATTCCTAGGGCTGCGACAAACATTTCCCAATAAAGGGTTCTGATGAATCGTCTGGCTAAGATATTAACCTACCTTCTTATTCAGATGCTGACTGACCTCCTCTGTATCTGCAGCATTTTCTGTTTTTAATTTTAGATCTCCAGCAGTTACAGTTTTTCTTTCATTCTATTAGTTTGTTCCATTTATATCACCATGACAAAGTGTCCTGCAAGGTACTCTGCCAACAGTGTGCACAGGAGAGCATGAAATGGTATGATTGGTGATGCTATTACATTGCTGAGTTTATTTAACATAATTCTTTATTAGAAGTTTGATTAAAAATCAAGACAAGAGTGCCGATCCTTCATTGCAAAAGTTGCCAAGCCCAGCTCATGTAACACCGTCTGCCGTATGAAGTTGTTGGGGTGGTTGACAGACAGAATGTTTAGGGTAGGCTGTTCCAAGAACTGAGCTTGCCTGAAAACTCGTAAGTACAGCAATGCTGCTCCTTCTAAGTACATAGTTCTTTTACACTGCACTTATATTACAGCCCCACCACTGTAATATAAAAAAGATGGTGCAAATGTCTCTAATGGAGACCCGTCTTAAGAGGTAATTTTTCCTTGTGGACATAAACTGGGAGCCATTGGCAGTGCTGAGTGTTACCATTTTGTTCGGTACTCTTAGTGTTTTTGCATTTCTGGTCTGTACAGTAGGGAAGTGTGTGGCCAGAAGCGTCCCATCTTACTCTGAAGTTCTGATTGTGATTTCTGAATGACTGCAGTTGCAACTCCTTCAGCATTGCGGCTGGTGCTCTAAACTTCACCTCATAATGTAGATGGGGGATTTTAAACAGCAGCAGCCCTAACGCACTGCCACATTGCTCCATTGGAAGCAGATCTGTAATATATACAAGCCAGCACTCTGCAACATTTCAGAATCCCAAACCAGTCCCTTTCGTCCCACACAAACAGGTCCTGTTAGGTGACCAAACGGTCACTGTGAAGCCTGAGGCCTTTGTGCCGAATGATTGGCAGATGGTCTCTCTCTATACAAATGGTATATGATAGGTATTAAGTAGGTGGCCACATATAATTTTGTCCCCGGCTAGTGATCAGCAGGTCAGTTAAACACATGGAGAAATATCCCTAGATACTTGGGGCTTCATTTTAGCACCCGCTATCGGGTGCGTTCCTGGCCGGGGGGGGCTCCGAAAATCGGGGAATCCCGGAGCGGGTCGGGAGCCCGGTTCCAACCCGCCCACTTCCGGGTTCCCCACAGACGCGTTGACGTGCGCGCGCAGCCCCCGCATGTGGGACTCCCGCAGGCAATTAAAGCCAGCGGGGTGCCACTTGACAATATTTACCTAGCTATTTCAGGTCATTAACTGACCTGATTAAGGGATTATGTGAGGAGGGGTGGGATTTTACAGACAACTAGGACTGTTTCCCATACTAGGGGAAACACTCCCAGTTGAAATGGACGTGTTGCAGCTGTCAGCCTGTGGCAGCTGCAAAGGTCCATTTGACAGGTGGGGGGGTGGGGGAGACCCTCACTCATTGCAGAAGGCCACTCTGTCGCTTGGGACAAAGTTTGGCCTCCACCACCCTCCTCCTGACAAGAAAATTCACCAACTTGCACACTTGCCCGGGGGTCCAGAGACACGTACCTACCTTGCGGACCCCCTCAGATGTACATCTTCCGGATGGGGGCCGCTGCAGCAGCAGTCATGACCTCCTCGGAGGGCGAACAGCATCACCAGCCTCGCCATCCACGCCATCCACCTCTGACACGTGGAGCTCCACAACACCGTGCTGTGACACATCCACCTGCACAGCAGGAGGGAGGGCAACGACAGAGAGAGATGCGTCGCAGAGGGCACTACCCTTGTCACAGGGTCTACAGACCGAGGCTCAGCTTCCTGGACCTCTCTGAGCAGCAGTGCACACGAAGACTCAGAGTCACTCGACATGTAGTCGTGGACATCTGCAGCCTCCTTCATGCCGAGCTGCTCCCGGCTGGACCGAGCACCATTTTCTTACCTGTCGCTGTCAAAGTCATCACTGCCCTCAACAACTTCTCCTCCGCATCCTTCCAGGGTGCCACCGGGGACATCGCTGACGTCTCTCAGTCGTCTGCACAAAAGAGCCCTGCAAATACACCTACACCACTCTGCAGTGACACAATGGGTGGCATCAGTTGTGGGTCTTCATTGTGATCCTCAGGAAAGGGCATTATTGCACAAACCAGACAAGATTCGCAAAGACATGGCAGTAGTGGTGCCAATATAATATGAAATGTGAGTTGGTCAGAAATTAAATATAAGTAAAAACCATGACAAACCCTCAAACACTCTTGTGCATCCCCTTTATGCTCACAACACGTTTGCCTTACGCTGCCTACTGCACATATGTGATGCATGCCCTGTGGCTGCAGCACAGGTAGTGGCAGGTTGATTGAGGCTGACTGTGAAAGAGATGCACGAGAGGGTGAGTATGAGATAGAGCCATGAGATTGTATGAGGATTGGGTTGAGTGGTAGTGGCGGGATGAGTACTGGCGAGGTGAGTAAGTGCAGGTAAGATGAGGATGAGCTTTGAGTGGGTATGAGGGGTGATGTGACAGAGTAGTGTTGGCAGTGCAGAAGGAGATGTGGGGTGGGGGCGGTGATGTGGCAGATGGAGTGTAGGGGAATGAGTAAGTGTACTCACTTTGGCTGACCTACTTAGGTCATTGGAGCGCCTCCTGCACTGTATGCAGGTGGGCGATATGTTGGTGGTGCAGGTGACCTCCTCTGCCACCTCGAGCCAGGCCTTCCTGGTGGCAGAGGCAGGCCGCTTCCTCTTGCCCACCGGGGGGGAAGATCTCTGTCCTCCCCCTCCTCCTCACCCCATCTAATGATACCTGGAGTGAGGCATCATTAAACTGGGAGCAGCCTTCCCCCTGGGCTGCTCCATGCTGAAATTTTTGCTATTTGTTGCAGCATCTGTCAGTGGAGGACTGCCCCTTTAAATAGAACTCCTCCAGCTGACAGACCTTACTGCGTATGCACAGCCCGCCCGATGCGCAGATCAGCAGTGGGGAACTCGGAAGACCAGGTAAGTGGATCCAATTAGGCTGCGATCGCGCGGGGGGCAGACTGATTTCACCAGGCGCATTACCCACGCGCCCAATAGCCCCCCCGCCGCGAACCCGCAGCCCTGGTAACATCGAGCCCTTGATGTTTCACAGTCAATACTTTGGCTTTTCAGAAGTTAATGTCACTTCTTTGGCTTTTAGTGACCCACAATTGTTTTATTCAATTTAAAGCAATAACCCAAATGAACAAAATCATCTTCCAGTTCCCTTTGGTTACAGTGGAGTGTCATATCAAGTTTAATATTCAGGTACTTTTCATTTGAGAAATTCTGTTGATGCCAGGTGTACGGTTCTCCAGCTGTCTGCAGCTCTATCTTGTATGACGTTGGGGACCCCTGGGTACCCAAGGCAATGGAGAAGCACTTTTTGTGGGTCTCCCGAGCTGGCATTGGTCTCCACTTATCTTTCATTGGTAAGATATTTTTTAAAATGAGTGGTGGGACCAACAAACAGGGGAGCTCGCTTGTCTCTATTTGAGCCATGAGACCATACATTCAACATAAAGATGTCTTTCTTTCAATTTAGCACTGGTATGGCTAGGATCACAAAGACCCCAGATGGGGAAGTTACATGATTGCAGTCTCCTGATTCTCAATTCTTGCCTACAAATGGGGTACAAAACTTAACAGATATGGTAAGATGGTGCAAATATCTGACTGCTGCTTTAGTTCGCTAACATATCAGGATGAAAAGAAGCAAGAATCAGGAGCCCATAGTCAGTGTAACTAATACTAGAAGCGCTTCTGCAATTTAAGCCAATTTCCTTCCTGTCGAACCTTCCCCAATAACACCGCAGATAAGCTGTTTCTCAGAAGTTCTGAATGTAACATTGCCAATCTGGCCAGGGATTTTCCCTGATGTCATCGGCATGCTGACCAGGTCAACAATTGTGACAGCTGCGAGGTCAACCTGCCCATGGTCAGAATCGAGATGATAGTCCCGGTACCAGTGGTCGGAGGCACCCTCGGGAACTCCTGACCTAAGACAGTTATGTTGCCTCTGATTGCTCTGGGGGTCACTTTATTTACTTCACAGTGCTGTTTCCCCTGTGAGACAATCCTGGACAGTAAATGGGGTACAATATCACATCTATATTACAGCAAAGGGAGGCAGTAATTTAATATCAGCCAAGTGGTATGCTCCTTGCCTCCAGAGGTCTGATCCTGCTTATTTAGGCAGGTAATGTGCACACCATGATCCTCAATATGCATATGGAGTTAAACCAAATGGACTGAAAATTGGTTTGTGAGCAGAATGCAGGAGGTGATGGTGGACGGGTAAGGCTCTATATGGGGAACACTGACCTGTAGATTTCGGTTAGGCTCTTCTCCGGGTCCTCTACTTGGCTTGGAAATAATGTGGAGGAGGGCACCTCTAGTAATATGGTTAAAAGCAAATACACACATTGCCATGCCTCGCTGCATTCCCTTTTACAGCTTCAAAACCAGGTGTGCTATTGTTAAATCGGACAATACAACAAGTTGACCCACGTACGCTTCCACTGGAAGGAATCCAGGCTAAATTTCTTCATCCTAGCCCAGGAAGTGTTATGGCCATGTGTTGCAACCCAGGTGAGATCAGGACAGGCCAAGGATCGAAGCTGCGAGCCTCCTGGTCCGATAAACTCACTGAACCATCGGGGAAGCCTCAATGATACACAGTTATAAAGCCCAGGCTGACTGTGGTGATGTCATCCCACCCAAAGTGGACAGCAACAATTGCATTGCTTCGTAGCAAGAAAAATAACTCAAAATTTAAATATTACAAAGCTGGATTTGTCCACAATAGAGTACTGTTCAGCAAATTTGGCGTGCATAATCACTCTAAACCCCCCACCCACCTTAGGAATATGGTGACTTGAAATTCAAATGTTGCTGATCTACATAAAGTTAATATACATAAATTGCATAGTAACCTTTCTACATCTATTTAGATGTCAGGGAGAATTTTTCTAATGTGCGTCGAAACTGACACATTGAATAACTTTGTGCGTCGAAGCAAGGGAAATACCTTTATATTCAGCAGCACACTGCAGTGTTTGAGTCATTTCAATGAGTGTCTGGTGTACTTTTGTCTCCGTATGTTGGAAACAAAATGGTCTCATAGGAGCAGTAAAATGAAATGTGACATTTACTCCTCAAGTACGAGGCAAGAAGAAATCTGAAACAGTACTTGGCGTAAAATATCTCAAATTCTTGATTATGCCCAATCCTCTCGTATACCTTTCCTAATTGGCGTAATGAATAGTGCAGGAAACAAGGCAGTTTGTCCACAAATTAAAAATGAAATAATGGTGGTGATGCTTCAGGGATGCAATAACATTTATTGTACTGGAAAATACAATACTCCCAGCAAGTGCTGTCATCCACAACAGCCTTTGATCTGTCAAACATTTACTTCTGTTTTTAAATTTATTTTCTTTTGGGTTGAAATAAGAACATAAGAATTTCATCTGAACGCATTAAACCATTAATTAAAGTAGTGCCACAGAGTAATTTGAATACCCCGTGGCTGTTCTGAGAGCATTACTAGCAAATTCGTCATAGGGGCTTTATTAAAGTACTTCAAAGCTTCCATTTTCTTTGCTCTATGTAGGCCAAAGATCGAGTTGTGAAGATTTTATCACAGTAACATTATGAAGGGCATTTCTGGAATAATAACACAATAACATTGTGTCGGACCATTGTTCGAGAGTGAAGAGCAGCCCAGGTAGTGGGGTACTGTTAGCAGTGAAGAACAGCCCAATAATACAGAATGGGGTCTTCTTGGGCAATGAGTAGCATAACGACATTATGTGGAGCTATTACTATCAATAGCGTAGAGAAGCCCAATAACTGAGCACGGCCATTGTTCTAGGATGATGAATAGCACAGTAACATTGTGTGAAGCTGCTGTTGAGTGCAGTGAGGGATAGCTCACTGTGAGGGATAGCTCACTGTGAGTGCAGTGAAGGACAGTACGGTGACATCGCGTGAGCGACTGTTGTTTGCAGTGAGGAATAGCATAGTAACATTGTGTGAAGCTGCTGTTGATTGCAGTGAGGAACAACACAGTAACATTGCGTTAGCCAGTGTTGTTTGCAGTGAGGAATAGCACAGTAATATTGTGTGAGCCACTGTTGATTGCAGTGAGGAATAGTATAGTAACATTGTGTGAAGCTGCTGTGGCTCAGTGAGGAATAGCACAGTAACATTGTGTGAAGTCACTGTTGTTTGCTGGGAGGAATAGCACAGTAACATTGTGTGAAGTCACTGTTGTTTGCTGGGAGGAATAGTACAGTAACATTGTGTGAAGTCACTGTTTGCTGTGAGGAATAGCACAGTAACATTGTGTGAAGTCACTGTTGTTTGCAGTGAGGAATAGCACAGTAACATTGTGCAGGACCATTGTTCTGCAATGAAGATCAACTTGCATTTAAATAGCGCCTTTAATGTAGCAAAACATCCACTGCATGGGAACATTGTTCTGCAATGAAGAACAGAGCAGTGACACTGAGTAGGGCCATTGATCTCGAGAGAATAGCACAGTAAAACTGAATCGGGCAATTGTCAGCAGTGAACATTGTAATTTTATTACATTTGATTATCTTTTGTGCACAATAACAAGTTGAGTGCAATTTCTCTTGCACTGCAGTTACCTTACGATGCTGCTGTCAATTGCAGCCCGAACTTTTGAAAGCATTACTATAAGGTAAATGAGGTAACGTTGCTGCCTTTAGAGGTGGCAAGTACCATCTAGATTGGTGGCTTTCACCAGCACTTCTGGGTCCAGCAGTGTTATAGTCACAATATGAACCTTACATCTCGTCACAGGCTGAAATCATTTCTGAGCACTAGCTGAACCAGTCTGCCCACTGTTTTGGTCTGTACAAACCTCCCCACCACTGGACGAGATCTGGCAGCTAGAAAATTAACCCTTGGAGCATGACTTTCAAATAACTGGTTGTTTGTTGCTCTGGGCCTGTGGAATCCAGTTCACATGATACACGGTAGATTCCACACATCAGTAGCCTCAAGCTACACTGTGGGGATTCTTGAAGCAGTTCTATATTTAGATGCAGTATTCAATGCTGCATCTAATTCAATTTGAAAATGGGAAAGATGGAATACATGTTTAATAGGGAGGCAATGGCTTTTGAAGGTGGATGAGTTTCTAAGCTCCTGAATTGAGTGCATTTCTCCTGCAGCACTGACTTTTATCAAGCGTGCTCTCGGTCACTCGATTCCAAGAACTGGAAAATTTTGCAGCTAC
Organism: Heptranchias perlo; assembly: GCF_035084215.1. NCBI lineage: Eukaryota > Metazoa > Chordata > Chondrichthyes > Hexanchiformes > Hexanchidae > Heptranchias > Heptranchias perlo. The sequence continues at coordinate 53,540,020 of NC_090341.1, forward strand.
CCTACAATATTAAATCACAGCTCTCTTCCCCCCATATAAAGGATACCATCTTCTCAGGTATAAAGTTAATTTATGATGGTGTAAGGAAGCAGTGGTTTTGGAGCATGTAAGGTGACATTCATTTTTGAAATATATGTAATACAGCCAATGTAGCCCAGCCTTAGAGTAGTAAAATGGTTTACTGAGGCAAGTGCAGTAGCCTTGTGTGCATGCCTCTGGTGCTTTATTGCTGAAGCGCAATGTATATTAATGAAGAAAGCAAGCAGGCATTGGGGACTTACACCCTACTATCTTCATCTCTGCAGCAGAGAAAAAGAAGGAAGGGAAGGGGTAACACAGAGGGATAGGGACATTAGTCAACAGAACAACACTCACAGCTGAACACTGGGACACACATTTTAGAAAATAATAGAAATTGTATAAAAGTTCAAACATTGTTGCACGAAAAAGACAAGACAAACCATTTGTGACCAAGACAGAAAAGTAAAAATGGAACCATATCAAATATGTTAGACTGTAATGATCAGTAAATGTTCAAAGGCACCATCTTTACCGTCCTGCTGTTAGCTACCAAAATACACACATGAAGGTCTTTCCTAATCTACATCATTGAAAGTTTTGAATCTAGTAGTTACATTGGTCAATTTCTTTTTCAAAGCTCCCAGCCACTGAACAGCAAGTTCCACAAAATCAGCTGCTCAAATCATTTCCCCAGATACTTTTCACCTGAAATGGTGGTTCTTCACTCAAGTGAGATGAGGAGCAGCAGAAGAGGGAGTGTATTGTGATCCAATAGAAAATTTACAAACAACTGTGAAATAAGATTTAATTTTTTCAGCTTTCTACACAGTTTAATTTTGAATTAACAGTAATGCTGAGGAAGAAGTTTATTTGTGTTGCTGAGGGGACTGCTGCTTGCAGCAAGACCAGAGGGGGATATTTATGAGGTGCTTTGATGCTGAGCTTGAACACTGTTGAATGACCATCTAAATAAGGGCTATTAGAGATTTAACAATTGGAAAAACTATCCTTGTGTTGTTGCTACATTGACAGCTTCAGCAAGAACTACAAATCGACTGTGAAAGTAAAGGAAAGAAAAAAATCTCTTTATCATGTAAATAACAGAGAAAAGAAAGAAGGTTTTGAGGAGGGAGGAAGGAAGAACAAATAGGTGCATCATTCATATCTTAAAAGAAAATACTGCAAAAAATCATAGAAGATAAAGCAAAATAAAAAATATTTTATAATGTAAATAACTGGCAGTAAGTGGTTTATCATAGGAAGAACAAGTTACTTAAATCGATATCAAGTTTTATAAAGTGGCAGGTAACTAGTTGTGCCTGAGGCCAGTATCTTTCAGTCATGTCAATTATTGTTTCAAAAAATGTGCTAGTTACAGTGATGCGTGATCCAAATGCTGCAAGGATCATGGTAAATCAGAAACCACACTCCAGGTCTTCGACTGCCCATGAGCTATGCCACCAGTGAGGTAACAGTCATTCTCAGTTTCACACAGAGATGCTTTCAGTCCTGGGAAGGGCAGAAGTCCTCCAGCTGTATCGAGTAGCAATATTAGATCACATATTGCTTATACTAGTACACTGATGCCATGCAAAGTGTGAAATAATCCTTTACACTGGAATTATCACTGATAATCAGATTTGTGCCAATCAGCTAAACTCTTAATTGACAGCCATCCACTGATACTGTCATGGAATAGAATAACATTATTTAAAATTAGGTTATCTATCTTCAGTAAGGCCTTCTTTTAATATAGTTTATTCTCTACATATCTTTGGATTAGGCCTATTGTCCAACTGGACAAATATCCCTTTAAGAGTTGGACTCACTGTGCCCTTGTGATTTGTTTTTGGTTAATTGGGTGTTTGACACACAGGGAACCCCTTCACCATGTTTAAGAGTCTCCATAAACTATGGAGAAATCTACGCAGGTAGAATTTCTGTTTGCTTGATATGGAGGTGTGCACACTCTCGCCTCTCCACTTACCCAGTCCATAGAGCTTAGGTACAAGTTGGCGGAGCAAAGGCTTGGGGACCCCCAAGGGTGTACAGGGCACTGATTTGCTGTGACGTTGTGATCTTTCCCCAAGTTCTTTTTAAAAGGGGCAGCCTATTTGTTAGGTCCCTCATTTGGAAGAAAAATTCAAACAACACAATTTGGCTTTTGGCTTTTGCTTGATATTTACCTATTAATAGGAAATCTGTGGAGAGGATGCTCCAGGGAGCCATTCTATAAGTAGAATTTATTCTTTTGCTATTGGCTTACGAGGTACCATTGATCCGGTTACTTTCTTTGGCAGTTTTGGCCGGCCAGTCTATAACACGGATGTGTGTTGCAAAGTGGCCACGCTGATCCAGCCCAGACACACTGGAATGGTAGAACGAGATCAGAGAAGGGGGAAGAAGTGAAAAAGGAGTACTGCTGTCAAAAAACAAACATAATATTCTTGACAACATTACATTGCTTAATAATGATCATTCCTAAGGTTTTGTTGTCAGACTAAACAAGTAACTGTCTAAGTTTATTCAGATTGATAGATAGCAGTGCTCTAAAAACATTTACATAAAGAAATCTCTATTTCACCTCCACCAAGTGACAGAGAGAACATCTTGGGGAAAAAATAATTAAACTCAAACAATCTCAGATTAATGACTTAGATGATAACTAAGGCTATTCAGATCTGAGTGCCAAATAGTTAATGGACCTGCTATTAGAGATTGATATCCATTAACTCAAAATATTGGAATTAAAATCAAGACTGTTTTAACAGTAAGAAATTTAAGATGACAGGATGACACACCTTCAAAAGATTACATTATTCGATGGAGAACACAATTAACATCCCAAATTAGTCACAATGGTTAGACAAAAATGATGATTTTCCAAGCCTTTTTCATAAAACTCAATCTTACAGTGTGCTCTCCACAGATTTCCTATTAATACGTAAATATCAAGCAAAAGCCAGATGAACTCTGATGAGGTTTGGTTTGCCACTGGAACAAGTATTTTGGCTAAAGAAGGATTTCTGAATATTGTAAACTACAGCTGTATACCAATTGAAATCTTACAATGTGCAAATTGGCTGCTGCAGTTCATTACAAAACATTAGCCACTACACTTCAAACGTAATTCATTGGCTGTGAAGCACTTTGGAATGTCCTAAGGATGTGAAAATAGTTATATAAATAAATGCAAGTTCCTTCCTCCTTAAGAACTGACCTTGGTTCCATGGTCTGAGGGAACTGTGCCAGAAGACATCATGTCTATGGGAGGGAAAATCTGACTTGTGAGGAAAAGCTAGAGGCTGACTGAATTGAACACCGAGCCTCCATCCGAGTTAAGAACATAAGAACGTAAGAAATAGGAGCCTGCTCAGCCATTCAATCAGATCATGGCTGACCTTTGACCTCAATTCCACTTCCCTGCCCGATCCCCTTATCCTTTGATTCCCCTAGTGTCCAAAAATCGATCGATATCAGCCTTGAATATTATCAACAACTGAGCATCCACTGCCCTCTGGGGTAGAGAATTCCAAAGATTCACAATCCTATGAGTGAAGAAAATTCTCCTCATCTCAGTCTTAAACGGCCGACCCCTTATCCTGCGACTATGCCCTCTAGTTCTAGACTCTCCAGCCAGGGGAAACAACCTCTCAGCATCTATCCTGTCAAGCCCCCTTCAGAATGTTATATGTTTCAATGAGATCACCTCTCATTCTTCTATACTCCAGAGAGTATAGGCCCATTCGACTCAACCTCTCCTCATAGGACAACCCTCTCATCCCAAGAATTATTTAGTGAACCTCCGTTGCACTGCCTCTAATGCAAATATATCCTTCCTTAGATAAGGAGACCAAAACTGTGCGCAGTACTCCAGGTGAGGTCTCACCAAAGCCCTGTAACAATTATAGTAAGACTTCCTTACTCTTTACTCCGAGCCCTTGCAATAAAGGCCACCATGTCATTTGCTTTCCTAATTGCCTGCTGTACCTGGATACTAACTTTTTGTGCTTCTTGTATCAGGACATCTAAGTCTCTCTGGACATCAACCTTTAATAGTTTCTCACCATTTAAAAAATATTCTGTTTTTCTATTCTTCCTACCAAAGTGAATAACCTCACATTTCCCCACATTATACTCCATCCACCACTTTCTTGCCCACTCACTCAACCTGTCTATATCCATTTGCAGACTCTTTGGGCTCGATATTAGCACCCGCTATCGGGTGCGTTCCTGGTGGGGGGGGCTCCGAAAATCGGGGAATCCCGGAGCGGGTCGGGAGCCCGGCTCCAACCCGCCCACTTCCGGGTTCCCCACAGATGCGCTGACGTGCGCGCGGAGCCCCCGCATGTGGGACTCCCGCAGGCAATTAAAGCCGGCGGGGTACCACTTAGAAGTATTTATTCTGGTATTTCAGGTCGTTAACAGACCTGATTAAGGAGATATTTCAGGAGGGGTGGGATTTTACAATCAACTGGGACTATTCCCCGTACTGGGGGAAACACTCCCAGTTGAAATGGACGTGTTGCAGCCATCAGCCTGTGGCAGCTGCAAAGGTCCATTTGACAGGTGGTGGGGGGGGGGGGGGGGGGAGACCCTCACTCATTGCAGGAGGCCACTCTGTCGCTTTGGACAAAGTTTGGCCTCCACCATCCTCCTCCTAACACAAAAAAATCACCAACTTGCACACTTACCCCGGGGTCCAGACACATGTACCTACCTTGCGGACCCCCTCAGATGTACATCTTCCGGATGGGGGCCGCCGTAGCTGCAGTCATGACCTCCTCGGAGGGCGAACAGCATCACCAGCCTCGCCGTCCACCTCTGACACGTGGAGCTCCACAACAGAGTGCTGTAACACATCCATCTGCACAGCAGGAGGGAGGGCAAAGGCAGAGAGAGATGCGTCGCAGAGGACATTACCCTCACCACAGGGTCCACAGACCGAGGCTCAGCTTCCTGGACCTCTCTGAGCAGCAGTGCACACGGAGGCTCAGAGTCACTCGACATGTAGTCGTGGACATCTGCAGCCTCCTTCATGCTGAGCTGCTCCCGGCTGGCCCGAGCACCATCTTCTCACCTGTCGCTGTCAAAGTCATCACTGCCCTCAACAACTTCTCCTCCGCATCCTTCCAGGGTGCCACCGGGGACATCGCCGACGTCTCTCAGTCGTCTGCACAAAAGAGCCCTGCAAATACACCTACACCCACTCTGCAGTGACACAATGGGTGGCATCAGGTGTGGATCTTCATTGTGATCCTCAGGAAAGGGCATTATTGCACAAACCAGACAAGATTCGCAAAGACGTGGCAGTAGTGGTGCCAATATAATATGTGATGTGAGTTGGTCAGAAATTAAATACAAGTAAAAACCATGACAAACCCTCAAACATCCTTGTGCATCCCCTTCATGCTCACGACACGTTTGCCTTACGCTGCCTACTGCACATATGTGATGCATGCCCTGTGGCTGCAGCACAGGTAGTGGCAGGTTGAGTGAGGCTGACCTTGAAAGAGGTGCATGAGAGGGTGAGTATGAGATGGAGCCATGAGATTGTATGAGGATTGGGTTGAGTGGTAGTGGCGGGATGAGTACTGGCGAGGTGAGTAAGTGCAGGGAAGATGAGGATGAGGTTTGAGTGGGTATGAGGGGTGATGTGACAGAGTAGTGTTGGCCGGGCAGAAGGAGGTGTGGGGTGGGGGCGGTGATGTGGCAGACGGAGTGTAGGGGAATGAGTAAGTGTACTTACTTTGGCTGACCTACTTAGGTCATTACAGCGCCTCCTGCACTGTATGCAGGTGGGCGAAATGTTGGTGGTGCAGGTGACCTCCTCTGCCACCTTGAGCCAGGCCTTCTTGGTGGCAGAGGCAGGCCGCTTCCTCTCGCCCGCCGGGGGGGAAGATCTCTGTCCTCCCCCTCCTCCTCACCCCTCCAATGGTACCTGGAGTGAGGCATCATTAACCTGGGAGCAGCCTTCTCCCTGGGCTGCTCCATGCTGTAGTTTTTCCTATTTCTTGCAGGATAAGTCAGTGGAGGACTGCCCCTTTAAACAGAGCTCCACCAGCTGACAAACCTTACTGCGCATGCGCAGTCCGCCCGATGCGCAGCTCAGCAGCGGGGAACCCGGAAGACCAGGTAAGTGGATCTAATTAGCCTGCGATTGAGCACAGGGCAGACTGATTTCACTAGGCACGTTACCCACGCGCCCAATCGCCCCCCCGCCGCCCTGGTAATATCGAACCCTTGTGTCCTCCTCAATGCTTACTTTCCCACCTAGCTTTGTATCGTCAGCAAACTTGGATACATTACACTCGGTCCCTTCATCCATTCACCTGACGAAGGGGATAATCTCCGAAAGCTTGTGATTTTAAAATAAAATTGTTGGACTATAACCTGGTGTTGTAAGATTCCTTACATTTGTCCACCCCAGTCCATCACCGGCATCTCCACATCATCCCTTCATCCAAGTCATTAATGTAGATTGTAAATAGCTGAGGCCCAAGCACCGATCCTTGTGGTACCCCACTAGTTACAGCCTGCCCACCTAAAAATGACCCATTCATCCCTATTCTCCGTTTTCTGTCTGTTAACCAATCCTCTATCCATGCTAATATGTTACCCCCAGCCCCATGTATCTTGCATAACAACCTTTTATGTGGCACCTTATCGAATGCCTTTTGAAAATCCAAATATACTACATCCACTGGTTCCCCTTTAAATACCCTGCTAGTTACATCCTCAAAAAACTAATAAATTCGTCCAACACGATTTCCCTTTCATAAAACCATTTTGACTCTGCCTATTCATATTATGATGTTCTAAGTGTGCTGTTACCACTTCCTTAATAATGGATTCCAGCATTTTCCCAACGACTGATGTCAGACTAACTGGCCTGTCGTTCCCTGTTTTCTCGCTTCCTCCTTTCTTGAATAGTGGGGTTGCGTTTGCTACCTTCCAATCCGCTGGGACCATTCTAGAATCTAGGGAATTTTGGAAGATCATAACCAATGCATCCACTATCTCTGCAGCCACCTCTTTTAGAACCCTCGGAGTTAGTATTCTTTTGCCTGCCCAAGAATTTGAAGATTCTTGCACTACAGGACTTTGAGGCAGATGCTTGAGCATCACGCCTTGCCGACAGAGAAGGTGTAATCAAGTGCGTGAAGACGACTTGTGGGTTCAATGCTTTCTCCCCACCCATACACCTATGGAGTCCGAAGCTGTGATGTGTAAAGGATCGCCCCTTCAAACAACTGTACCGATCTCCTGTGCTGGACAGAATGCTCTCTGGCTGGACTGTTTGTGCTACTTGGATCAATCACAGGGCTAGACAGGCTGGATGCAAGGAGGATGTTTCCCCCGGCTGGGGGGGTCCAGAACGAGGGGTCACAGTCTTAGGATACAGGGTAGGACATTTCGGACTGAGATGAGGAGAAATTTCTTCACTCAGAGGGTGGTGAACCTGTGGAATTCTCTACCACAGAAGGCTGCAGAGGCCAAGTCACCAAATATATTTAAGAAGGAGCTAGACAGATTTCTAGACACAAAAGGCAGCAAGGGGTATTGGGGAGAGAGTGGGAATATGGTATTGAGATAGATGATCAGCCATGATCATATTGAATGGCGGAGCTGGCTCGAAGGGCCGAATGGCCTACTCCTGCTCCTATTTTCTATTTTCAATTCCAAACCAGAAAAAACTTCAAAAACTTTTCCTATTGGGAGTGCAGTAGAAAACACTGCTGTTGAAGGCTGAAGTAAAAGAATAAAAGTAAAAGGGAATAATCTGGATCCATGGTTCTTAAAACCACACAGACCTCATGGGGCCACAGTGAAATTCCTATGTTGAATAAAGACACTGGACCAATGCACATGTCACTCCGCTTTTTAAGAAAGGAGAGAGAGGGAAACCAGGGAATTATAGACCAGTTAGCCTAACATCTGTTGTGGTGAAAATGCTGGAGTCTATAATTAAGGAAAGGGTGACTGAACACCTCGAGAATTTTCAGTTAATCAGAGAGAGCCAGCATGGGTTTGTGAAAGGTAGGTCGTGCTTTACAAACCTGACTGAATTTTTTGAAGAGGTGACTAAAGTAGTGGACAGGGGAATGTCAATGGATGTTATTTATATGGACTTCCAGAAGGCATTGATAAGGTCCCACATAAGAGACTGTTAGTTAAGATAGAAGCCCATGGAATCGAGGGAAAAGTACGGACTTGGTTAGGAAGTTGGCTGACCGAAAGGCGACAGAGAGTAGGGATAATGGGTAGGTACTCACATTGGCAGGATGTGACTAGTGGAGTCCCGCAGGGATCTGTCTTGGGGCCTCAATTATTCACAATATTTATTAATGACTTAGATGAAGGCATAGAAAGTCTCATATCTAAGTTTGCCGATGACACAAAGATTGGTGGCATTGTAAGCAGTGTAGATGAAAACATAAAATTACAAAGGGATATTGATAGATTAGGTGAATGGGCAAAACTGTGGCAAATGGAATTCAATGTAAAAAAGGATAGAACAGGGTACTTTTTAAATGGTAAAAAGTTAAAAACAGTGGATGTCCAAAGGGACTTAGGGGTTCAGGTACATAGATCGTTGAAGTGTCATGAACAGGTGCAGAAAATAATCAATAAGGCTAATGGAATGCTGGCCTTTATATCAAGAGGACTGGAGTACAAGGGGGCAGAAGTTATGCTGCAGCTATACAAAACCCTGGTTAGACCGCACCTGGAGTACTGTGAGCAGTTCTGGGCACCGCACCTTCGGAAGGACATATTGGCCTTGGAGGGTGTGCAGCGTAGGTTTACTAGAATGATACCTGGACTTCAAGGGTTAAGTTACGAGGAGAGATTACACAAATTGGGGTTGTATTCTCCAGAGTTTCGAAGGTTAAGGGGTGATCTGATCGAAGTTTATAAGAAATTAAGGGGAACAGATAGGGTGGATAGAGAGAAACTATTTCCGCTGGTTGGGGATTCTCGGAGTAGGGGGCACAGTCTAAAAATTGGAGCCAGACCTTTCAGGAGCGAGATTAGAAAACATTTCTACACACAAAGGGTGGTAGAAGTTTAGAACTCTCTTCTGCAAACGGCAATTGATACTAGCTCAATTGATAAATTTAAATCTGACATAGATAGCTTTTCGGCAACCAAAGGTATTAAGGGATATGGGCCAAAGGCGGGTATATGGAGTTAGATCACAGATCAGCCATGATCTTTTCAAATGGAGGAGCAGGCACGAGGGGCTGAATGGCCTACTCCTGTTCCTATGTTCCTAATGTATGGAGAGTACAAAATGAATGAGGAAGGATGTGAGCTTATTTCTGCAGATATATTACTTTCCAGCTTGTGCCGCTGATTGTAAGGGAGTAACAATCAGAACTATTTGAATGGTTCAAATAATAACGCAAATTTCAAAATTCAAATACCTATGCACAGGATAAATGAACAATTTCCGTGGAGCAGATGGGTAGACAAATTACTTGTTGGGCTGAAATGATTGGATGGAACATCAATTTTCTTTTATCCTTTCTTTTGTTTTGTTGTTCACTTGCTCAAAATTGCCTGATCTTTTTGCAGTATAGAGATTGCATCCATTTTCCTGACAGTCCTCAGGGAGGGTAATGATCTGTACTTGCTTGGCAATCCTGGCTGCCCATATCCCACATGCCATATGGAGAATCCCTATTTATCTCATGCACTAATGTTTGAATTTGAAACGTCACACATTTCCATTTAAACTACAAGATTTGCTGGTCAGTAACAGTAGTAACCTTCTTACTATAACCAGATAAATAGATAACCTGTTTGCTTTAACATCAAATATTTTGGTGCAAAGTTGATGTAACCCTCAGTAATCATAATAATCTGCAGAGAACTAGTTACTGACCAGATTTATTTTTGACTTGTTGACATATAAAAATGACTAACAAGGACAGTTCACAACACAGGGCTCAGAGAGGCTCTTTCTTGTAGGCATAAAATTACTCATCAACTCATATCCATGTTATACATACATTTTGCACCAACTTTACCACGGGCATGTCTTAATAGTGATGCAAAACCCTAGTACTGGAAAAAAAATATGCACTAGGATTTGAATTCTTTAATTCAATGAGACTGCCTCTTGGCACTGAAGTAGTGATGTAATGATTCCAGTAGTATAACTGGAGTAGTGTTGTGTAGGTTCCAGTATAATAACTGGAGTAGTGCTGTGTAGAATCCAGTATAATAACTGGAGTAGTGTTCTGTTGACTCCAGTATAATAACGGGAGTATTGTCATGTTGATTGCAATTTATGTTGCAGTGCTTCTAGTTTCACAGGAAATTGATGGGAGTTTAGTGTGCAGGATGTATAATCTTACGAGTGAGAGCGAGGCAGGGTTGTTTAATTGATCTCATTCTCGCCGGTGTGAAAAGTGTCATTTGCAGGCGAAGAGTCAGCAGTAAGTATAGCATTATATATGTGCTTGTAGTGGAATACCTTCTGAATCTGAATTTGTATTTCCCTCTTCCACTAATGCTCATCCCATGCGTTTGGATTTATATCCTAGGTATTTTCCCTGGCTTCTGTGTCACTGGACATTTATGTAAGTGGACCCCATGCATCCTATCAACCTCAGTGATTTGTTACCTCCCAACACATAGGTATATGTTGCAAGAACCAGGGATTGAACAGAGAACACTTGCTGTTGTGCTCAGGTTTACTGGAACATATCATGTACTGCTATGTGAACTTTTCCTCCTTGGTAGGTGAAAGAATATTAATTTTTCTGGACCATGGCTCAGGCTATAAACCACCAGACAAATTTATTTAACATTAAACACATAAATGAACTCAGTACAAACAGTGTATTAACAGTAATTACAAACTTTACTATTCTTTTCAAAACATCAAACAACAAAGATGCTAACCCTGAACATAACACTGATCCTGAGCGATTGACGATCACTTCTTACGTGATGATAGACTACCACTGAGCATTCAGACTAGCCCTGTCTCTGAGTGAGCAGAGTGCAGGGAGCCAAATGTAAACTTACAACCTTATAGCTCCTGGCCAGAGAGCTGTCCATGAAAGAATCAAACCTGACTCAAGTCTTCAATGCACACTGTCAATCAAGCCTATCACTTTAAGAAGATGCGCTGGGTGTCAATTACAATGCTTCGATTGAATGGTTTGACCTTTTTCCTGGGAGACCCATTGATCTGTGAGTGCAAGAAATTATTACTTATTCAGACAGCCATCGGGGGTGCTACTGGACAGAATGACACTAATTGCTCTGCATAACAGGCCATAACATATTTAACCACCTTTTGTCCCATAGGAAGAAGTGAGAGATATGTATTGATGCATTTGGTTTGCCAGATCTTAATGAATATTCTCTAGAGATTGAAATTTTTTAATCTTACTTCATTTCTGTCACACCTGCTTCAAAAAAAATGGTGGGAGTTATATCAGGAAGATAGATCATTGGCAGAGTAAAAAACTGCAGGCTGAAAAATTACTTGGACAAAGAATAAAATGACAATCTTCAACAAAGAACCTTCCCAGTATTCAAAAAATATAAGCATCATTTCAAAACTGGGAAAGGCTTTGAGAGGGTAACTGGTGAAAGACGTTTCCAATGTCTTGGCAGATTGGTAACAAGAGGGCATACTCAAGATTGTCATGAGAAGAATGAAGAAGGAAGTTAGAAAATAATTTTCACAGGGGGTTATTTGAACAGGGGAATATTTTATCACAAGGGGCGATTCAGGCAGAGACTATAACATTATTTAAAAGGGAAATGGATCGGTATTTTATTCTGTTGTATTCTGTCACATTTGCAATTTTGCTGGAAATTCTGACCAGAGGAAACTTCATGAACCTGTTTACACTGTTGCAGCATATAGTGATCAGAGCATTCCTTCCCCAAATTACAAACTGAGGTGCAAAGTTACTTTTTTTCCTTGTGCCTAGAAACTATTTGTCACCGGTTAATTCTCCCCCCACCCCTCCCCACCCACTACCCCCAACCACCCTTGGCTGTGATGCCTAATAGGAAGAAGAGGAATGTCAATTCTGGAGTCACTTCCCTTAGAAAAATATCCCACATGAGTAGCCCAAACTGATTAGAGAAGTGGTAAGGGGAAGAAATAGGGGAGGAAGCACGCTGTTCCTGTACTAATGGATCATAACAAACTAGAATGATGCCGATTCTGCTGACTGAACTGTCTAACACAGATTTCAGCTTCTCGTGATTGATTTCCTCTCAACATGTGGGGAAAACAATTACGCACTGTACATACTACGAGCCCATGACTGAGACTGTGTACAAGTACTATACAGATCCAGACACAGTGTGTGTTCTTGATCCTGATGCTTGAATTTGAACTCATTGCATTATCTCCGTCTTCAAGCCATGTCAATCTGGCATGTACTCCACAAAAGGTTGCCTTTTCTAGTAGATGAACTAGAATGAACACATTTAAAAAATCTAGTTAAAGACCCTTTTAAGTTTTTTTTGTTCTATCTGAGCAGTGACCTCTATGCACTGCTCTCTTGTGTTTATATCATCATCTAGTCTCTTGTGGGCCTCTTGAATGTCTATTTGTAAGGCAAAGGCCAATTTTTCTGCACAGGTGAGAGAGAGTTAGGTCTACGACTAACAGAAAAAATAGACCTGCCAGAACAATGGGTCATCCTTTCATGGGAATACACTAAGTGTTGCAGTATATTTTATAAAGGTCACAATCTAAAGAGAAGTTATAAACAATGTACATATGAACAGAAGGTGAGAAAAGACCATCATGCTCACCAAATCGATTAGATGATGCAACCATGTACACCACCCTTCCCAGTCAGCAAGGTTAATTCATGGGGGAGGCAAAAACCCAGAGGAAAAAAATCTGGGGCCAATTTCAGGAAAAACTCTGGAAAATTTCTCCTTGATACCCCAAGACAATCAAATACACTCCAAGAGACTGTGGTTATTCATGATGTCTCATCAGATGTTACGTAACTAGCCTAGCCCCATTTGGCACAGAGGCAGTACTATGCAGTTGCTTGTATCATGATGCTATTTGCGTCACGATGCACAGCACCAGTTTCCCACATTTAGCAGGCTAGAAGAGGAGGCAGTTAATCTGATGGTTGATTGTAAGACCCATGAAATCCTGTGGATTACAAAAATGAAACTGAGTGTTGTCTGCACTGTGTGGAGGTCGGCTCATACACATTAGCAAGTACCTCGGTCTTGCTCTCTGTAGCTCCCTCTCTAAACGTCTCTGCCTCTTTTCCTCCACCTTTAAAAAAACATCTGAGCATTCATCTCTTCAGTCAAGCTTTCAGTCACCCAACCTAAACTTTCTCTTCCTGTTTCAGTGCCTGTTTCGTTACGGATATTTTCAAATTGCCATAGGCTGCTTCTTTATATTAAAGGTGTTATAGAACTCCAAGTTGCCTGCAGTCAATGGCACTCAAAAAGTAAAACACATTCAGAGAATCAGTATGCAGACAGTATTTAAGTGCTTTATGAAGAGTCAGGCACCAGTCCCCACTCCTCCAAGAAATGTATTTCATGCTCTTTAAGGGATAAGCAAGGGAATTCAATTTTCACAGTATTAGCATGTACTCATTTCTTTCAATGGGAATGTCATTCAACTCAATTATAGTAAGTAAACTGAATACTGCAATTATCTTCATCCTATTAACATTCACTATATTCTCTAAATAAGAAAAATATAATCCATTTCTACATTTGATTTTGTGTTGGGTAGGGCAAGGTTACTCTCATCCTCCGAAGGAATAACTCAATAGAAACAAGATTGGAAGGTAATTATGGATGAGGAAGGCCATTTGACCCATCTTTAATTTATCCATCCAGAGAGATCCGAACATCCCCCATTGTAGCATCCAATTGTTTCTTAAACAATTTCAGGATTCTGGTTTCCACTGCTCCATCTGGAAGTCTATTTCACGTAGATCACTCATTGTATGAAGAAGAATTTTCTGGCATCAATCCTAAACTGACCTTATACCAGCTTGAACCCATATCTCCTTGAGCCCAGGAGAACCACATGTGCAGGGAGTGCCACCAAGGGCTTGAGCTCAGAATTTCTGAGCTTGAAGGGCGGCTGGCGTCACTACAGTGCATATGGAAAATTGAGAGTTTTGTGGATAGCACGTTTCAAGAGATGGTCACCCCACAGCGACAGAGAGTTCAGGCGGAAAGGGAGTGGGTGACCACCAGACAGACTAGGAGGAACAGGCAGGCAGTGCAGGAGTCCCCCTGGGAGTGTGGCACTCACAAACCGGTATTCAGTGTTGAATACCTGTGAGGATGTTGACACCTCGGGGGAGTGCAGTCAGGAGCAAATCCACGGCACTGTGGGAGACTCGGCTGCAGAGAGGGGCAAAAGGAATGTAATTGTTATAGGGAATTCGATAGTCAGGGGGATAAACAGGCATTTCTGCAACCACCGACGTGAGTCCCGCATGATATGTTGCCTCCCTGGTGCCAGGGTAAAGGACATCATGGAGAGGGTGCAAAACATTTTGAGGGGGGGAAGGGGAACAACCAGAAGTCATGGTCCACGTGGGAATCAATGACATAGGAAGGAAAAGGGTTGAGGTGCTGCAGTCGGAGTTTCAGGAGTTGGGGGGGGGGGGGGGGGGGGAGTTAATAAGCAGGACCTCAAAAGGTGGTAATCTCTGGTAATACTCCCTGTGCCATGTGCTAGTGAGTATAGGAATGGTAGGATAACACAGGTTAATGCGTGGCTGGAGTAATGGTGCAGGAGAGTGGGCTTCACATTCCTGGGGCATTGGGACCAGTTCTGGGACAGGAGGGATCTGTTCAAGGTGGACAGGTTGCATCTCACCAGAGCTGGGAACAATATCCTCGCGGGGAGGTTAACTAGTGCTGTGGGGGAGGATTTAAACTAATTTGGCAAGGAGATGGGCATCGTGATGAAACATTTGAGAGGATAAACAAGATGCACAGAGGACTGGGAGGAACAAGTACCACTAGAGTAAGAACAGTTCAGAAATAGGAGGGATCAGATAGGGGGCAAATGCGAGGCTGTCAACGAGATTGGAGTGCATGTGTGTAAATGCACGTGGCGTGGTAAATAAGGTTGGTGGGCTGCAGGCTCAAGTCGCCACATGGGACAATGATATTGTGGTAATAACAGAGACTTGGCTCAAAGAAGGGGAGGATTGGATACTTAATATTCCTGGCTACAAGTTATTCAGGAAAGATAGGGGAGGAAAGAAAGGAGGGGGCGTGGCAGTATTGATCAAAGAAATTATTATAGCATTGGAAAGGAATGAAGTAGTTGAAGGGTCAAAGACAAAATCTATTTGGTTAAAATTAAGGAACAATAGAGGAGCTATTATATTACTAGTTGTATACTATAGGCCGCCAAATAGCGGGAAGGAGAGCATCAAATTTGCAGACAAATTACAGAAAGATGCAAGGACTACAGAGTAGTGATAATGGGGGACTTCAATTATCTCAATATACACTGGAGCAGTAACAGTGTAAAGGGCAAAGAGTCACTTGGATGAGTGTGAATTGATTAGGGAAGGCCAGCACAGATTTGTTAAAGGCAAATCGTGTTTAGCTAACCTGATAGAGTTTTTTGATGAGGTAACAGAGAGGATAGATGAGGGCAATGCAGTTCATGTGATGTATATGGATTTTCAAAATTAAGATTGCTATTAAGATTGCAGCCCATGGAATAAAGGGGGCAATAGCAACATGGATACAGAATTGGCTAAATGATAGGAAACAGAGAGTCGTGGTGAGCGGTTGTTTTTTGGACTGGAGGGAGGCGTGCAGAAGTGCTCCCCAGGGATCGGTGCTGGGACCACTGCTTTTCTTGATATATATTAATGACTTGGACTTGGGAATACATGGTACAATTTCAAAATTTGCGTATGACACAAAATTTGGAAGGGTAGTGAACAGTGAGGAGGATAGCGGTAGACTTCAAGAGGATGTGGACACTCTGGTAGCATGGGCGGACACGTGGCAGATGAAGTTTAACGTGGAAAAATGCGAGGTGATGAATTTCAGTAGGAAAAATGAGAGGCAATATAAACTAGAGGGCACAATTCTAAAAGGGGTGGAGGAGCAGAGGGATCTGGGTGTGCATGTGCATAGATTTAAGGTGATTGGCAAAAAAACCAAAGGCTGACATGAGGAAAAGCTTTTTTACACGAGTGGTTAGGATCTGGAATGCACTGCCCGAGGGGGTGGTGGAGGCAGATTCAATCAGGCCTTCAAAAGGGAACTGGATAAGTACTTGAAACGAAAAAATGTGCAGGGCTACGGGATAGGGTGGGGCAGTGGGACTAGCTGGATCGCTCGTGCATAGAGCCGGCACGGACTCGATGGGCCGAATGGCCTCCTTCCATGCTGTAACCTTCTATGACCCTATGATTCTACAAAAGAGGGGGAGGAATTCCTGAAGTGGGTTCAGGAGAACTTTCTGGAACAGTGTGTTTCCAGCCCAACCTGGAAGGAAACAGTGCTGGATCTAGTTCTGGGGAATGAAGTGGGGCAGATGGCGCATGTTTTAGTGGGGGAGCATTTGGGGAACAGTGATCATTAAGTTTAGAATAGTTATAGAAAAGGACAAGGATCAATCAAATGAGAAAATACTTAACTGGAGGAGGGCAAATTTGAGTGAGTTAAAAGGAGATCTTTTCTAGGTGGATTGGAATCATGGATGGCCTTTAAGGAGGAGTTAGTTCGGGTACAGTGTAGACACATCCCTATGAGGGGGAAAGGAAGGGCATCTAAAGCTGGAGCTCCCTGGATGACTAAAGATATAGAGAGTAAAATGAAACAGAAAAAGAGGCTTATGATGAATGTAAGCTTCATAATACAGTAGAGAACCAGGCTGAACACAGAAAGTACAGAGGAGATCTAAAAAAGGGAATGAGGGGCAAAGAGAGCGTATGAGAATAGATTAGCGGTTAACATAAAAGGGAACCCAAAAGTCTTTTATAAACATATAAATAGTAAAAGGGTAGTCAAAGGAAGGGTGGGGCCAATTAGGGACATAAAAGGAGATCTTCTTGTGGAGGCAGAGGGTATGGCTGAGGTACTAAATGAATACTTCACATCCGTCTTCACAAGAGAAGAGGATGCTGCCACTGTAGCAGTAAAAGAGGAGGTAGTAGTGATATTGGATAGGATCAAAATAGATAAAGAGGAGGTACTTAAAAGATTGGCAGTACTCAAAGTAGAAAAGTCACCCGGTCCAGATGGGATACATCCTAGGTTACTGAGGGAAGTAAGGGTGGAAATTGCAGAGGCTCTGGCCACAATCTTCCAATCCTCCTTAGATATGGGGATGGTACCGGAGGACTGGAAGATTGCAAATGTTACACCCCTGTTCAAAAAAGGGGAGAGGGATAAACCTGGCAATTACAAGCCAGTCAGCCTAATGTTGGTGGTGGAGAAACTGTTAGAGACAATAATCCCGGCCAAAATAAATTAGCACTTGGAAAAGTATGGGTTAATAAATGAAAGTCAGCACGGATTTGTTAAAGGAAAATCATGTTTGACTAACTTGATTGAGTTCTTTGATGAAGTAACGGAGAGGATTGATGAGGGTAGTGTGGTTGATGTGTATATGGATTTTCAAAAGGCATTTGATAATAGACTTGTTAACAAATTTAAAGCCCATGGGATTAAAGGGACAGTGGCAGTGTAGATACAAATTGACTAAGGGACAGAAAGCAGAGAGTAGTGGTGAACGGTTGTTTTTCAGACTGGAGGGAAGTATACAGTAGTGTTCCCCAGGGGTCAGTATTAGGACCGCAGTTCTTTTTGATATATATTAATGACCTGGACTTGGATATAGAGGGTATAATTTCAAAGTTTGCAGATGACACAAAACTCTGAAATGTAGTAAACAATGTGGAGGATAGTAACAGACTTCAGGAGGACATAGACAGACTGGTGAAATGGGCCGATGCATGGCAGATGAAATTTAATGCAGAGAAGTGCGAAGTGATACATTTTGGCAGGAAAAATGAAGAGAGGCAATATAAACTAAATGGTAGTCTTAAAGAGGTGCAGGAACAGAGAGACCTGGGAGTGCACATACACAAATCTTTGAAGGTGACAGGACAAGTTGAAAAGGATGTTAAAAAAGCATCTGGGATCCTGGGCTTTATTAATAGAGGCATAGAGTACAAAGGCAAGGAAATTATGCTAAACCTTTATAAAACGCTGGTTAGGCCTCAGCTGGAGTAGTGTGTTCAATTCTGGGCACCACACTTTAGGAAGGATGTCAAGGTCTGAGAGAGGGTGCAGAAGAGATTTACTAGAATGGTGCCAGGGATGAGGGACTTCCGTTATGTGGAGAGACTGGAGAAGTTGGGTTTGTTATCCTTAGAACAGAGAAGGTTAAGGGGAGATTTGATAGAGGTGTTTGAAATCATGAACGGTTTTGATAGAGTAAATGAGGAGAAATTGTTTCCAGTGGCTGATGGGTCGGTAACCAGAGGACACAGATTTAAGATGATCGGCAAAAGAGCCAGAGGCGACATGAGGAAACATTTTTTTATGCAGTGAGTTGTAATGGTCTGGAATGCACTGCCTGAAAGGCTGGTGGAAGCAGATTCAATAGTAACTTTCAAATGGGAATTGGATAAATAAGTGAAGGGGAAAAAAATTACAGGGCTATGGGGAATGGGACTATTGGATAGCTCTGTCAAAGAACCAGCAGAGGCACGAGGGGCTGAATGGCCTTCTCCTGTGCTGTACCTACTATGATCTATGCAGTTTAATTTAAAGTAATATTCTGGTTAATTTTTTCTATACCTCTATAAAATACCTCACAGGTGCCTCCTTGCAAGTCGCTCCACTCTTTCTTTACAACTCTGACCCCTGACACTGAGGATCAGCCTCATGGCTCTTCTCATAGCCATCGTAAAGTATTTGAAATATGCCCTCGAGTGGGGACTTAGCATCGTGAATTGGTTCTCATCTATTCTGACCCTTTTCTAATCTCAGGAAAGAGCCAAAATTCTTCACACTTGGACAAATTACAAAAATCATGTGCATCTTATTTCCCACTGATTTTTTTTATATATATAGATTTGAGCTCCACTCTTCTGATCATGTTCCCCCAATGACTACAGATCAAAGCCTACCTGGCATTATGACATCAGGGAAACCTAGTTTGCGAGTGACAGCCACTCCCCGGTTAAAGATCATGGGATTCTCTCTGCGAATGTGATCCATGTCGCCCCGAAGCAGCTGCAGAGAGATGATCATTCCTGTAAAATGAGAGACCACACAGCATTCACACATTAACTGAATTGAGGTCCATCTCCAGATATTTCGGGTTATTTTTGTGGCTCTCACAGTTCGAATTGTTTTTACAACATTGCTAGAAGTGGCACAAGTCTCAAATGATTTATTACAATCATGTAAATGTTCGACCTTTGTGTTTGGTTATGTAACCTTGTGCTTAAACTTAGTTTCAACACTAAAAAGAGTAATTTTCCCCTCAGTTTTCTCTCCTTCTCTTCTGAAAGTACTGATGCTTACTAGGATACAGTTCCGTGGGCACTGGCTCTTCTCTGGTATCTCACCCAAGTGGACATTCTTCATGTGTGGGGCCACCTGAGGGGCAGGGCAGAATCTGAAACTGTCTCCTAAAACAATATCGTGTCCCTGTACTGAAGGAAGGACATATCTGCCTTAGAGGGAATGCAACGAAGGTTCACTAGATTGATTCCTGGGATGAGAGGGTTGTCCTCTGAGGATAGATTGTGTAGAATGGGCCTATGTTCTCTGGAGTTTAGAAGAATGAGAGGTGATCTCATTGAAACATATAAAATTCTTAGAGGGCTTGACAGGGTAGATACTGAGAGGCTATTTCTCCTGGCTGGAGAGTCTAGAACTACGGGTCATAGTCTCAGGATAAGGGGTCGGTCATTTAGGACCGAGATGGGGAAAAATTTCTTCACTCACAGGGTTGTGAATCTTTGGAATCCTCTAATCCAGAGGGCAGTGGATGCTCAGTTGTTGAGTATATTCAAGACTAAGATCGATGGATATTTGGACATTAAGGAAATCAAGAGATATGGGGATAGGACAGGAAAGTGGAGTTGAGGTAGAGGATCAGCCATGATCTTATTGAATGGTGGAGCAGGCTCGAGGGACCATATGGCCTTCTCCTGCTCCTACTTCTTGTGTTCATAAACACATCGACATGGATACAGGTGGACAAGATCATTTTAGTATTCAGGCCCTGCAGGCCTCTCAAAAAATTGACCCAGTCTGGCAGCAAGAGGTTAATGAGTGATCTGGCCGATTTCACAACAATGGGAATTATTAAATTACTTTAGTTATCTGGAGCTTTCATGTTTAAATTTATACTCTGGGCTCTTGCCTCACATATAGTTTGTAATCTGATACCAGCCACAAGCATTTACATAGAATATCATAGAATTTACAGTACAGAAACAGGCCATTCGGCCCAACTGGTCTATGCCGTTGTCTATACTCCACATGAGCCTCCTCCCACCCTACTTCATCTAACCCTATCAGCTTATCCTTCTATTCCTTTCTCTCTCATATGTTTATCTAGCTTCCCCTTAAATGCACCTATGCTATTCGCCTCAACTGTTCCATGTGATAGTGAGTTCCATATTCTCACCACTTTCTGGGTAAAAAAGTTTCTTCTGAGTTCCTTACTGGATTTATTAGTGACTATCTTACACTTATAACTCCTAGTTTTGAACTCCCCCACAAATGGAAACATCTTCTCTACGTCTACCCTATCAAACCCTTTCATAATCTTAAAGACCTCTATCAGGTCACCCCTCAGCCTTCCCTTTTCTAGAGAAAAGAACCCCAGTCTGGTATCATCCTTGTAAATCTTTTTTGCACCTTCTCCAGTGCCTATATATCCTTTTTGTAATATGGAGACCAGAACTGTGCACAGTACTCCAAGTGTGGTCTAATCAAAGTTCTATACATATTTAACATAAATCGTGTGTTTCAATCTTTAACAATCGATCTGTTTTGAAGGAATTAATCAAACAAACTTGTTTTGATGGAGAAGTCTATTCTACAAACAGAGGCCGTTGCAGCCCAAATGTTCCCTGCTGTAGCAACTTAATGGAGGTGGAGACAGTTCCTAGATCAATTCTAGTTTCAGATTCAAACCTAAAAGGTACAAAATGTGGATTTTCTCTCCCCAAACATTTTCACTGACTGCTTTAATTGGTTAATCTAAAAATATTCTCAGTAATCATTAAGGGAATACTAAAAGTCTGGTGAAGATTTCCCAAGGTAACTTGTCCCCCACCTCGGATTGGATAACGGAATGTCCCATTTATATGTGATGGTTGAATGATTGGGGAAGATGTGTTTTTAAATGTAAAGTTCACTGTGTTTTCCTAAGCCACCCACTGTAACAATTTGCACCTTGATGGACTGTACAGAAAGAACAATGAGGTTTGTTGGCATTGGTGCTATATCTGCAATGGCAATGAGACACAAATTGGAGAGAACCCCTCCTTGCCTGTATATCTACCTCAAAATGGTGATGTTTTATCTGTGTGATTCTCACAGATTTGCTTCGTGCTTGAAGAACAGCAAAGCTAGTAACCACACTGCTAGAAACTAATGACATTTGTGGCTGGATCCATACTCCTTGAAGATCCTGGGAGACAAATGTCCAATACTGGGACGATACACAGCAGTGGAGCCTGCAACCACCATCCATTCAGTAGATGTCTCTCAAGACAACCAACAAGGAGGCTGAATCTTCACTGATCTCCAGCCTCTTCAGTGATCTCGGCCTCCTGGGATAACAGTCGTGAAGGGGCATGCAGCTAGCTGTACGAACCTGTCTACTGACATCAACTCCAGGAGTGCAACATAATGCTGCACCTGAATCTTATCCTGTTTAAAGTGAGAAGTCATTCGATTAGCTGGTCCTGAAGCAATATAATAGCAAGGCTATGCCCAGAGCTAACTGGGGACCTAGGAAGGGCACATACTTTTCTAGCTATAATTTTCTTCTGTTGATATGGAAGCCCAATTTGTTTAATAGAACCTACTGTACAACATCTTGAAAGGGAACTCTGAAGACTCAATGACTTTGATATGGGTTGACATCAAGGTCTCCTGCTGACCAAGTGACAAAGACTAGAAGTGTAACCATATGGGAAACAAGGTCTTGAGTGGCTGTGGAGATGAAATCAAAACCTTCTTCTGAGTATTTTTGATAGGTGACTTTCCCAATGGTTAGGGGAAAGGAGATGGTGGGAGCCAGCGTTAAGTTTCAACTCCTTAGATGCTCTGATTATGGAGCTGGGCTCTGGTATTGTTTCGCTATGACTGTCTGACACTGAGTTGTGTGTTATATTGACTGAATTGTTTCTTATTGGTTGCTGGTAATTATGTTTATAATTTTTTGGAAATGCCTTGTTAACTTGCATCTGATTCATGTCCATTCTATTCCTGGAATGCCACACAGGAGTGAAGCATTATTGATTGAACCAGAGAGTGAAGCTAGCTGTCCAAACAGATCAACGTGAATAGTGTCTGAAATGTATTTTGTTCAGACACAAATTTAGTTTTGTCCCAGTGCTGAGGTTAATTGAGTACTGGCCAGGTAATGACTATGAATGAAAACCTGGAACTGAGCTAAACCAAATTATTTTTTGCCTTCTCATGTTAATGAGTTTTCATTTTCATCTGTTCGTTAGTTGCACCCATTGGTAACATCTGGTTACCACAGGGATGGGTTTTGGTGGTTTATCATTCACTCTCTGTATAATTACAGCATGCACAGTTGCAATCAGGATTTCCCTTCCTGGTCTTCCCTCAATTATAAACTTTAGCCAGAGCAGCACCTATTCTCCATATACTATATCAAACTGCTGCATCAAAGGAAATTAGTGTAAAACTTAAGTAAGATTTGCATCCAGATTATAAACTCTAGGAGTAACTCCACTTGTAACCATTCATTATGGTCAGATGCACTAAACACATTACTTACCAAAATGTACCATTGTGAAATAACTGGCACCCTCTTTCTCTGTAAAAAGCTGCCAACTCAATTATATCACTCTCACTGGGGGACAACACTTGGAATTGACATCAGCTCAACTTTCTCAAGATTTTCCCACTCCCCACATACAAATTTCTCTCCCTTCTCCTAATTTTCTCCCCTCTTCGTGAAGATATTGTTGTGTGTTTGCGTGCAGTTCTATCTGCAGTACTTCAACTAAGTAACATGTTCTTCTGATGGCACAGCAAGTTTATCTGGGGCCAGACAGACCAGGAAGGTCCCAGGTATCGTAGCTGGTCTGTGCTGTATTAGCTGGTCACAGCTGGGGTAGCAGTATGGTCATTACAATTCATTTCAGTTCTTCTGGGTTAGGGAAGGAAAAACTGGTCAGAATCATCATCGTGATCCCTGCTGGAAAGGGCAAGTGTGGATGTTGGGTGAGAGCAGGTTTGGTCTCCACTGTAAAGCCTGCGGCACTCACTATCAAAGCTCACAGATGCATAATGGCCACGTGGGTAAGGTACCAGATGGCACCAGGTCCCTGTAGAACCATACACCAGCAAAGACTCAAAACCTTCAGGAAAAGTGGATAAGGCACAAAAAATAAAGAGAGACCTAAACAGCAATTCTTCACGTGTGAGTCTAGACAGTGACTGTCAGCAGGCTACTTTAATGTATGGGGCATCACAGCTGAGCTCTGTCCTCACCTGAATCCGATACCTAGATACAAAGCATAACTAGTCTCTGGATAGCAACTAGGAGTGGGAATACAGGCTAGTTTCCTTTTTCCTAGTCCAGGAATGCTGAGCCCAGTTGTAGAACCACTACTGTCATACGATTTCTCTATCAGGCTATTCTGTTATCAATGAGTCAACAGGGAGGCTCACAGTACACTGTAGCCTTGCTATAACAAACTCCTATACTGCTGAAACCTTGATCCATACAGTCATCATCTCAAGGGTCGATTTCTCAAATGCTTTTCTCATTAGCTTCTCTTTTTCTTCACAAACTTCAGCTAATCCAGCAGCATGAGTCCTATCCTGCACACCTGTTTCCCCGACACATCAAGGTCCACAGGTTCCAAATCCTAGTGAATTGATTTCAAGATACTTGTCCTCATCT
This sequence comes from Heptranchias perlo, assembly GCF_035084215.1. NCBI lineage: Eukaryota > Metazoa > Chordata > Chondrichthyes > Hexanchiformes > Hexanchidae > Heptranchias > Heptranchias perlo. The sequence continues at coordinate 53,564,201 of NC_090341.1, forward strand.
TCCACAGCCTCACTCCACCAGATTTAGGAAATCTTATCCAGCCAAAGGTCCTAGCCCATACCTCCTGGTCCTTCGACTCTGGGTCAAATTTTGTCTGATCACGCTCCAGTGAAATGCCTTTCACTATGTTAAAGGCACTATATAAATGCAAGTAGTTGTTGTTACTTCCTCGTCCACCACCAGAGGTTGACTTTTCAGCCACCGCATCACTACCTTTGGGAATTCTCTTCTAAAACGGCCTCATCTTTTAACCTTTCTCTCTGCCTTCAACAATCCTATCTCTTTGGCTATGCCATTGTTCTCCTAAAATCCTTCACTTTACCCTAGCTGCCCATCTCTCCGCCCTTGTAAGTACCCTGAGACATTCGATTATGTCAGAAGCACTGTATTAAAGTAAGCTGTGCATTGAGAGATGAAGTATGTTTGTTATGGTGAGATGGTCATTTCACTGAATTACTGTAATTGTCGTCTGTACTTACAAAGCTGTGGCTGGGATTCATTCAGTGTTTAGCTAAAGTATCATAAGTATAGTCAATAAGAACAATATACAACCTGCACCCAGGGTACGATTTTGGATAGACTCCCCAACAGTATGTACAAGGTGCATTGTGCAAGTTTGACTTCCTTAGCAACAGCTGTTCGAATTGAGCAGGGCAAATGGTAAATCTCCATTTTACACTGGCTCTCCTCTGGGTCCCGCTTGCCTTGAATCCAGCACAGGCCAATGTGGTGGAAGTCTTTTTTTCTGGCCAGCTCTATGAGCCCCTAATTGAAACAAGTTCAACCCATTCCGGGAAGTTTGGAGGCAGGCCCCTTAACAGAAAACAACTGAAAGATTTACTGTGATCATACACTGGTGCAGATCAAGTCTTGTAGCTGTGGTAGAGACTCACTCAATGTACGGTCTCAAGCACTTAACACGTAGGCTAGCTATTCCTAGAATTATTCATTCATCATTTCAGTATTATGGTTTAATCCATAGAACTATCATTACATTATTTATTAGTTGAACTTGCTTGAACTGGTGAGTTCAATTAGTGAAGAGAACGGTGAAATGATGAGCAATTATAGCAGCAGTAGAGTGACTGCAACTAAATCTTTCACCATCAACAGCTTGCCATAACTTGTGCGGGGGGAATGGCTTGGGTTTGTTAGAGCAAATTATATGCAATAATGATGTTTGTTATTACAGGGCTGCAGTATAAATACACATTACAATTCAGCAAGCAATGTGAAATAATAGCATTTCTACCACGCACCCAGGTCACTCATTTACCAATTGTGAGGGCCCAAGTTTAGGGCAGAAGGTTCTAAAAGGTAGATTTCCACAGATGTGCTAACAGTATAAATAATATACGGAAGATTTACCGTAATTTGTGCTGGCTGCAGTGTACTTGTTGCTGGACTTGCGAATGATATTTTCATGAATTTGATACCACTCATTTTCATTATTGCACCTGTTCAAAGAAATCACACAGAAAATATGACAGGTTAGAAATCTTTTCTCAGCCAGCGACAGGGCAGTCAAAGACTTGCACAAAAGCGTGATGCACCATTTCACACGAGCACCAAAACCAAGGCTAAGAGAAGACTGTAGTGCAAAATTAGCTTTCTCTTATTCAGCCATAACCAAGAGAGCTATAGAAACATATGAAAGAGGGCTGTGTTTTACAGCAGCAGAAACTACTGCATTATTTGTGCATATAATGCAGTCAATGACAATGTTACAGTAATGAGCAGCCAAAAAAAATACCATGTTAATATGTTCATCATTTCCAAAATTATATGTTTAATGAAACCTCTGGAGGGCAAGTTCTTAAAACTGATTTGAGCTTATTGATAAAGGAGATAGTGACAGCTTTCAGACTGGTAGCAGCCCCTTGGGAAGTGGCTGCCTGGTGACAGAACTGCAGTTAGGCAACATACATCAAGAAACAGTACTGTCTGATAAAGATCGGTTACTTTTCTAGTTTTTAATATGGTTGATTTTTTTCCTTCACCTGCACACATGAACCAGACAGCTTGTATGAGGATTAGTAAAGAACATTCCTTATGTTCCCTGCATCTTGGAGTAAGATTGTGCCAATCTCTCATCTTTCAATCAATAATGTTACAGGCAAAAGCAAAGGAATACTGGCTGTAGTTGTACTGATGACCTTTCCTTGAGGGTTAATGAAGCAATGCCTGAGGCAAATGCATTATTGCATTCAACGGCAGTTTCTATGACCTAACAAATGAGGGCTAACTTCGACAATGCATCTTTGGGATTTACAATTCTAGCTGTAATTTCTACATAGCAACTCACTCCACAGGAGTTTCAGCTATTCTTAGAGGACATCATGACAATGAACTTTATGTTAATTGATGGGTCCTCACAGGGGAAAACAAACTAACCAAATTATCTATAATAGAGAAACTATTATGTAGTTGAATTGATATCGGCCTTAGAAATCTGCCTCAAACTCTTCCCCTTCCCAGGACTATTCTGTCTCCAAAACAAAATAAATAGGGCAGTAGATGGAGGTATTGACAATCCTTAAAGCAAGAAGTGAATGGGAGTCCTAGCAGAATATAGCTCAAACTTCCAGTCTGACCCTGCATTTCTAGTTGGGTTTCTTTGGGAGAATGCATCTGTCATTCTCACCCAGGATATCTGGGGATGGAAGAGGAAACTGGCTCAGGAGGAGGCCCCTAACTGCACTGCATTGCCAGATCAACACTCATGATATCTGAGGAGACATCTGTGGGCTAGGCCAACTGTCCCCCATCAAGTTGGGGGACAGAGTAACTGGAGAGGAAGTTAACCAAAAAGAAAAGGTAAAAGACAAATAAAACTGCCTTACAACAGATTATTTTGCATGAAAATAAAATATCCAACTTCAGAAGGTTTCTATTTCGGGGGAGCAGGGTTTGTCAGTCAGTTATTATCCACATCTCACCAACCCTCTTGGCAGCTCTAATGACAGACTGCATCTCTCAACCCACTCAACGCATTGACGCACTAGCTAATGGCTTCATAACAACATCTTCCACAAAGGCTTTCAGGCACAGGAGACCTTGTAGTGCATGTTTAAAAATCATCATATCGAATTTAACTTGAAGAGCTCTTGCCTTGGGAATTCACGAATTCTTCAGCGCTTGTCATTACGTAACCAAGAAATAAGAGCTAATTGGTGCAGTGTTTCAGCCTGCACTAAGCCACATCTAAGCTCAAAAATAGTCTCTTTGATGGTGTATAGATGTTGTGGTGTTATTTCATTTAATTTATAGTTAAAAAAAAAATACCATCTCCTATTCCACTAAATAAATGCACATAAAATCTAAGAACTAGCTAATATATCCCAGAGCATAATATCTTGAATTTTTAAAACTGTGTTTTTTGCTTATTTTCTACTGAGAGTGCTGACCCTTGCTGGGGTACAGTTCAACTGGTACTTGCAGCCTCCCAGTGCATCATCCAAGTGGTCATTTGTCATGTGGGGGTGAGGTCAGAGGACTGGAGAATTGCAAATGTTACACCCTTGTTCAAAAAAAAGTGTAAGGATAAACCCAGCAACTATAGGCCAGTCAGTTTAACTTCAGTGGTGGAGAATCTTTTAGAAACGATAATCTGGGACAGAATTAACAGTCACTTGACGAGTGTGGATTGATTAGGGAAAGTCGGTACGGATTTGTTAAAGGCAAATCGTGTTTAACTAACCTGATAGAGTTTTTTGATGAGGTAACAGAGAGGGTAGATGAGGGCAATGCAGTTGATGTGTGTATATGGACTTTCAAAAGGCGTTTGATAAAGTGCCGCATGATAGGTTTATCATCAAGATTGCGACCCATGGAATAAAGGGGGCAGTATCAACATGGATACAGAATTGGATAAGGGACAGGAAACAGAGACTAGTGGTAAACGATTGTTTTTCGGACTGGAGGGAGGGGTACAGTGGTATGGTGCTGGGACCACTGCTTTTCTTGATATATATTAATAACTTGGACTTGGGTGTACAGGGCACAATTTCAAAATTTGCAGATGACACAAAACTTGGAGGGGTAGTAAACAGTGAGGAGGATAGTGATAGACTTCAAGAGGATATAGATAGGCTGGTGGCATGGGCGGACACGTGGCAGATGAAATTTAATGCAGAAAAATGCGAAACATTTCGGTAGGAAGAACGAGGACAAGAATTATAAACTAGAGGGCACAACTCTGAAAGGGGTACAGGAACAGAGAGATCTGGGGGTATATGTGCACAAATCGTTGAAGGTGGCAGGGCAGGTTGAGAAAGTGGTTAAAAAAGCATACGGGATCCTGGGCTTTATAAGTAGAGGCATAGAGTACAAAAGTATGGTAGTCATGATGAACCTTTATAAAACACTGGTGCGGCCACAACTGCAGTATTGTGTCCAGTTCTGGGCTCCGCACTTTAGGAAAGATGTGAAGGTCTTGGAGAGGGTGCAGAAGAGATTTACTAGAATGAATCCAGGGATGAGGGAATTTAGTTACATGGATAGACTGGAGAAGCTGGGGTTGTTCTCCTTCGAACAGAGACAGTTGCGAGGAGATTTGATAGAGGTATTCAAAATCATGAAGGGTCTAGACAGAGTAGATAGAGAGAACGTGTTCCCATTGGCGGAAGGGTCAAGAACCAGAGGACATAGATTTAAGGCGATTAGCAAAAGAACCAAAGGTGTCATGAGGAAAATCTTTTTCACACAGCGAGTGGTTAGGATCTGGAATGCACTGGAGGCAGATTCAATTGTGGCCTTCAAAAGGAATCTGGATAAGTACTTGAAAGGAAAAAAACTGCAGGGCTACGGGGAAAGGGCAGGGAAGTAGGACTAGCTGGATTGCTCTTGCATAGAGCCGGCGCGGACTCAATGGGCCGAATGGCCTCCTTCCGTGCTGTAACCTTTCTATAATTCTATGTGTGAGCCAATCCAGTGAGTGGTAATGGGTTGTTCGACTGTGAAAGACATCCTGTCTTCACTTGTGCACTTTTCAGCAGGGATCGGTGGATAGCAATCAGGAACAGAAACTCTGCCTCATTTCTCCCCTCCCTAGCACAAGGTTACAGAACCAATGGTTGCGAGCCCACTGTTGTGCCAGCTAAGATAAGCGGATTTATAGTTCTGGCTTTTAAGCACCTTTGAATGGTTGAACGTTCCTTGTAAGCATCCCCTTGTGATCCACGGTTAATAATCAAGCCTTAGGCTACATTATCCAGGGTTAATAATGACTCTACTTTGCAGTTCTAGATTTCTTTCTGCTTCCAGTCATGTCACGTCTAAACTAGCTCTGACCTTGCATTCAAAATACTGCCTTCTGCAGTAGGTAGTTTAATTTAAATGTTAAAACATAAATATTTTGGTTTTTGAATGGTATTTATACTAGTTTAGCTGCCACCAATTGTTAGCGTGGGATTTAAATTCTGTTTCTATTTCAACGGTTGTACTGGTCTTCCCACAATTGAGCCGTACTCCGCCAGATGCTGGAGTGTTCATCCTGGAGTTAGTAATGAACCTGCTTTGCAGAAACGTGGCACTGGAATTTATGTAGGATTCTCACTATGTCCCTGCAATTCAAGTGCAAAATTATCATGACAGATCGATATGTATAGGTTAAAGGGTTATGAGACAGTAAATGTTTTGGTTTAGGTTCAACAAGCGACTTGTGTTACTGACTGTATATGTTAATCCAGGTCTTCACATGGTCAGTCTTCGTAAGTCCCCCAGCCAGCACCCTGTATTACTGACTGTATTGTCACTGTGTTAATACAGCTCACTCATACAGTTAGGCTCTGTAATTCCTCTCGACCAGCACCCTGTATTAATGACTGACATGAATCCAGCTGTCTAGCACTGTTGGGCTCAGTAATTCTTCTTCAGCTAGATCTCTACTGCAGCACTCACCACTTAAGAGCTAAAGTAACCAAAACAGACAGAAAGAAAAGTAAATCAACATTAAACATTAATTATTTTTTTATGAGTTTTGATGATGAGAGTTGTGTTTTAAACAATGTGTCAGTATTGCTCAATTGGTAGCACTCTCACCTCGGAGTCAGAAGGCTTTGGTTCATGGATTCATGTAAAGAATCTTACAACACTAGGTTATAGTCCAACAATTGTTGGACTATAACCTGGTGTTGTAAGATTCTTTACATTTGTTAACCCCAGTCCATCACTGGCATCTCCACATCATGGATTCATGTCAGAGGATTGAGTTCATAATCTATGTTGCCACTTCAGTGCAGTACTGAGGCAATGCTGCATTGTCAGAGGTTCTGTTTGGATGAGACATTAAACTAAGTCCCTGCCTTCCTGTTTAAGTGGACGTTAAAAGAGTCCATAACACTACTTCAAGAGGAGCTGAGATTTCCTCCGTGGGCTTGGCCACATCCCTCGCTTGAGTAAAACCACCAAAAAAAGGATTAACTGATCATTCATCTTGTGTTTTTTTGGGATCTTGCTATGTGAAAAATAGTTACTGCATTTGCTCATATAACAATCACTGCACTTCAAAGTAATTCTCTGCAGATGAATCAAGTGGGGATGTTTCCGAGAGGCGCTATATGAATTGAAGTTTTTCAAGTATTATGGATGCAGTAATCAGCCGTTTAACTACGTCAATGACTAATTCCAAAACTTGACAGTAAATCGATCTCTGAAATCTTGTCAACAAGATAAGTCACAAAAAAAATGGATCATTACTGTCTGCCATCATGGACATGACAATGGGACTGGCAAAATACATTATAAGACTGTAAAAACAAGAGGTGAAACTCCTTGTACAAAAAGATACCAGATGCCTGTCCAAACCTCACCTACTATTAAGCAAAGAAACATTCAAACTAGTGAAGCTGATGACCATTATGTGGGACTGGCTTGCTACAATTTGATTCAGTGTATTCACTAACCATCTGTGGAGGTCATAAACCCAAATGGATTCCTGCTCAAGGGCCACTCTCAAGAATTGTACGAGATGCTACACCATGGTGTGACGGGACTTGGATCTGTGCCTGCGATTCCCCACACAAGGGGTTCCTGATTTCACCTGTACACTATGGCTCGTTGCCAAGTAGAGGCCAAGTACTTCTCAATAGGAACAGAAAAATAAATCACAAGGCCAATTGTTCTACTTCAATGGGATCCTTTCCCTTGCAATATGGACATTGGGACAATCTTGCCTCCTGATATCAATCCCTTAGCAGCTTTACTGGAAAGCAAGAAAAGGAGAGTAGACAGCAGTGAGTTGCAGCTTGGACAACATCCGAGGGCCACGGGTAAAGGGGACGTGGAACAAAGGCGTGCAACTAATACTTGTTGTTTGGAACACAGTGGTGCGAATAACATGTGACTGCAATCGGTCTCTAAACGGATCTGCCAGACAGATCCGTTTAGAGACAGACCTCAACACGAGTTCTAATTGAAATACTGTATTTTTTCTGCTCCAGCACCCTCTCTGCAAAGGTGTGATGGCCTCACATTTAATGCTCTTGGGTTTGGGGGAAGGAAATCAGATTGTGTGTATTGTTTGTACTTTTACTGACGGCCCTGGGAACAAGCTGGGAAACATTAATTGCTTTCACACTTGAACTTGTTAAGTTCAGACTCTAAGAGACGGGTGATTGTCAGCTGGCTCTCGTTAACAGTGCTAAATTTCTTGCCCTACTGGCAGAATCGTAAACTCATGAAGAGCAGCAATATCAGAGCACTGGCAGCGTGGCAAGTGGGCCAAAGCAGCAAGACCAAAAAGGAAAGGGAGAAATAAATAAATACTAATCACAAAGTAAACACTTTCTAGAAAAAATCAACAGAATGAAGGACAGACTGTGGGCAACATATCCTACGTAAGCATCAGACAGCAGAGTCAGGGAAAAAAAGTGACTGAGTTTAACCACATTCCAATACAAACACATCATCCACACACATTTTCACAGGTGTAAATAATGGATCTAGTCAGTAAATTGAAGTTTTTCATCATATTAACGTTATCAACCCAGATCATCAAGCAACTTATAGGCTGAGATCTCACTGAAGCATCATTCAACTTTACCGTTTCCAACAAAAGGGCAGCATGTAGTCATGGAGAACAAAATTACATAAACGTACACATTTTACAGTTGAAGAGCAAAGGACGGAAGGCAGTTTTGGGTTATGGAAGGATTTTTTCATAAATTATATTTTTAAGAAATTATAGACCTCATTAATGTACTGAGAGAAAATTATATAACAGCTGGTTCGGGCCACTGGGTAGTGCAGATGTATGTGGAATTTGCACTGTAGGAGATGAGTGAAGCTGGCAGGAATTATCCTGGTAGTATTGTTGCCATATAAATCTACATTGTATAGCAGTGAAAAAGCTTTTACTGCAATATAACATCTGCACTATTCAACAGTGGCCTCCTCCCAGTCCCTGTTTCAATAACAAGGAACCATTGTGTACCATGGAGTATTTGACTATCTCCAAATCCATATCCATCCCCCAACAATCAGCTTGGCACAGTCAGTAGCACTCTTGCTTGAGATAGAAGGTTTTGTGATTCAACTCATCAAGTTTACTGTCACGGTCCCATAATCTTTAACACCAACAAGGACAAGAGCAGCAACGTGAAGGGCACACTATCACCTCTAAGCTCCCTTCCCAAGTCATACACCATCCTGACATGGACATATATCACCATTGCTTCATTGTCACCAGGTCAGAATTCTGGAATTCCTACCTAACACCATCATGCGAGCACCATCAGCACAAGGGCTGCAGCAGCCCCCTCAGGGCAACTAGGGATGGGCAACAACTGTGACCTTGCCAGCATCACCCACATTCTCAGAACAATTTTTAAAAAAAAGTCCCACTCCAGGATTTGTGCACATATTGAAAGTGGTACCAAAGGAGTGCTGCATTCTTGGAGGTCCCGTTCTTCAGGTGAGAAGTTGAACAGTCTGCTTATTTCAGTGGTTCACATGGAGCTTAAAGATCCCATGACACTATTCTAAGAAAAGTAGTTCTTCCAGTGTCCCAACCAACATTCTCCTTCGACCAACGTCACCAAAATCAGATTAAGCAGATTTTTCTCATTGCTGTTTGTGGGATTATGCTATGCACGAAATGGTTGCCATGTTATCTACTTAACAACAGTAATTCATCGTATGTGAAGAGCTTCTGAGATATTTGCAAGAGACATGATAATCCACGGTATAAATACAAATCTTTTCTTCCAACCAGATATTTATCCAGCTCCTTCTAGAAGGAGTTATTCGATTAGCCTTGATTGCTTTTGTTGAATTCTGGTCAAAGTTAGTTCTAATCGCATCTCATTTGTTGCTCCTTAGTTTTCACCCTGTGTCCTCTAGTTCTGTGCTCACAGTTTAATTTGAACATCTTGCTTACATCTACATTTTCAGTCCTCTTTGCATTTTAAAGACCTGGATCATATCTTCCCTGAATTTAGATTTCTCCAATGAAAACAAGTTCAGCTCTGTGAGCCTCTTCTTGTAACTTATGAGCCCTAAATTCCAGAATGACCTGAATCCTCTCCAATGTCCCTTTCAGTAGGGTGCCCAGAACTGCACACAATATTCCAGGTTGGCCTCGCTAATGATCTCAATTTTAGTTAAATACTCCTTGGATGTACTGTTACATTTGATCAGCTTTGCTGATAACCACTACACATTGAATGTTAAAACTTTCAATGAATGACCAATAGTCCCACACAGAGCCTCTTCCTTTTCCAGCTTTGCTAATGGACATTCTTTCATTGTGTACATATCTGCTATTTCCTTTTGCAATGTACATTACAGTTAATAAATTTAAAGAGCCGTCTAATACAGTGGCCAGGAATTGAACCAGGGTCAATATTGTATTTTTAACTCCATTTTGTACTTACATTTTGTATTTTAACAAGAATTTATTTTTTCCTTTACTCTTTTCGATTTCACAGCCATGGTCTATTTTCCACTTTCCCTCATTTGTCTCATGTTTCATTTGCTGCTCCCATGATCTCTGTGCTTGAAAGGTGTCATCTCATGTCTCCTGACTCTTGTTCCATCACTGCCTCTGACAAAGACCTTGGTTATGTCTTATCTTTCAGGTTTACATATGCCATTTTGTCTTTTTAGTCTTCCAACCACCTGAACTCTGTTCCACTGCCATTTTTTAACCTCTGCATTTACCCTGTTTTGACCCTTGTCTGGCTGCTGGTACGAAGACACATTTTCAAATGAATGTAGTATTTGTGGGAGCTGTCCAGACAAAAAGGGAAAAGCAAGACTCACACAGATTAAGATACAATTACAACAACAACGAAAAATCAAACACATGGGATTGAAAATATGCAAAGAAGCAAAGACATGCTCCAAATAAAGAGAGTCGCAGAGACCGTAAGAGACAGAAAGGAACATCAGGACTACATTTACGCAAGGAGCAGGGGAAAGGCACTGAAAAAAATGGAGAAGAAAATCAGAACTACATTGAAATGAGGAGCCTAAGACCAGAACATATGGGAGCTAGAAAGAAAAATCAAAATTACATTACAAAGAGAGTGCAGCGATTAGGATAGATAGCAGATGGAAAGGGTAATTAGAATTATGTTCAAATAAGGGGGCAGAGTGACACAGCTGGAAATGAGTTTCTGAATTACATTCAAATCAGGGAGATGCACCGAGATTGAGAATCATTTGTCAGTGAATATTTAATCACACTGAGCTGAAAAACAGCTGATGCCAATTGAAGCAGACTGCAGTATTGTTCTATGAATTTATACTCACCCAGATCTGAGCACAACACTCCCAAAACCTTCCCTAGGCCAATGCTACCCTCTAATAAAAACATAACTGATCAACAACAGCTGCCATTGAATAATGTGCTTCCATTACAAATGGCATTCTAGACAGTCCAGAAATGTAACAGCCAAATGTCTAGAAAATGTCTGCAAGTGCAGATATATCTGAATTCCATGTGGAAAATGTTTCTCTATGAACCCGTACAATAGTCCCATAGTAGATCTTTTGGAATCTTGTGCAAGCCACAGCAACACAATGGGATTATCAAAGTGACATGTAATATACTTTAAATTCTTTTATGTGAAAACTCAGTTTGGTTTAAATGAAAGAAATAAGTAAACTTCAGAATACTAGTGAAAATAATGTTCAAATTTAGTCAGACATGACAAATGTGCAAAGAATTTCCCTTTAACCATAGAGAGCAAGGGTGGTTGAGAAAGTGTGCACCTCTTCATCACAATTGGCTCAATGGCTCAAAAGCAGAATAGGCATTTTCCTTTACATTTCAGAGCATGTGGTACCAGGGGTCTCCCCACCTCACCACTCCTTAGCCTCCATGGCATGCTATCAGTTTACAATAATGTATGTTTATTGGTTTCAAACTCATTTTACCTTGAATATCTGTGTGATGTCAAAGTAAGAAGGATCAACAACTACACGCACACAAAAGTTGAAAATCCTGCATGAACCGAGTGTGTCATTCTGGTCAGGACCTACTCTGATTTCAGGGAAAGGTTCGTGCAGATCAGCAGTAGCAAAAATGTGTAGCCGGATTGTAGAAATGGGCTAAGAACTCAGCCTGCTTGTGGCCAAAGCCATGAAGATCAAATACTGCTGTTGGCAGCCGTTTACCTCCATAATACGTGTCAGCCATGGCTCAGTTGGTATCACTCTCGTCTCGGAGTCAGAAGGATGTGGGTTCAAGTCCCACTCCAGAGACTTGAGCACAATATCAAGGCTGACACAACAGTGCTGCGCTGTTGGAGGTGCTGTCTTTCAGATGAGACGCTAAACCGAGGCCGCGTCTGCCCTCTTAGATGGATGTAAAAGATCCCATGGTACTAGAGTAGGGGAGTTCGCTCTGGTGTCCTGGCCAATATTTATCCCTCAACCAACATCTTTAAAACAAATTATCTGGTCTTTATCATAATTCTGTTTCTGGTATCCTGCTGCGCGCAAATTGACTGCCGTGTTTCCTACATTACAACAGTAACTACGCTTCAAAAGTACTTCATTGGCTGTAAAGCGCTTTGGGACATCCTGAGGTCATGAAAGGCGCTATATAAATACACGTCTTTCTTTCTTTATAATTTCGCTCTTCTCCGCCCCCGCCTCAGCCTATCTGCTGCTGAAACCCTCATCAATGCTTTTGTTACCTCCAGACTTGACTATACCAATGCTCTCCTGGCTAGCCTCCCATCTTTCACCCTCCGTAAACTTAAGCCCATCCGAAACTCTGTTGCCCGTATCCTAACTTGCACCAAGTCCCGTTCATCCATCACCCCTGTGCTCAGCGAGCTACACTGGCTCCCGGTCCAGCAACGCCTCAAATTCAAATTCTCATAGATGTGTTAAAATCCCTCTACGGCCTTGCCTCGCCCTATCTCTGTAACCTCCTCCAGCCTTACATCCCTCCAAGAGCCTCTTGTGGATCTCTGATTTCCATTGGCCTACCATAGGCGGCCGTGCCTTCGCTAGGCCCTAAGCTCTGGAATTCCCTCCCTAAACCTCTCTGCCTCGCTCTCGTCCTTTAAGACGCTACCTTTTTGATCAAGCCTTTGGTCATCTGTCCTAATATCTCCTCGGTGTCAAATTTTGTGTGCTTACACTCCTATGAAGTGCCTTGGGTCATTTTACTACGTTAAAGGCGCTTTATAAATGCAAGTTGTTGTTGTTGTTTACTCTTGCCATTGGAGGTCCCCTGTAAAATTCCTACTGAGGTTGGTTTTATTGCCTCTGATGGTGTTGGTTCTGGTTTTTTTTGATGTTACAGGGCTGCTTCCAACAGCACTCTTGTCACTGCAGGCAACTGTGTAAGATAAGTGGGCCTGAGGTCCTTACAGTTTACCACAGCTGCACTGATTTCCCTCTCTGCACCGTCTGTGAAGAATGCTGGAGGCTGTGACTCTGCTGCAGGATTAAAGTACTAATGACATATTAAAACAGCAAAACATTCACAAAATTCTTGCTTGCCAGCAACTCCCTCCATGGGCCAATTTACATGAAGTCAATAATGTCACTTTCTCTCCAGCAGATTAAATTTATCTAATAAATAAGAAAAGTCACTGGGGTCTATATTCAGAGTCTCGGGCATAAAGGCAATTTAGACAGTCCTGCAGAGGTAAGCACACCAGTCTGCTGCCCAGCTATCAACACTGCATGTTCTAATACACAACATCTTAACTTAATGCTGTCAATAAATTAAGATAAAAGATCATCATACCTCTGCAATAATCACAGTAAAATGCCTAAACAAGTAGGTAATCAACCTCTTTAAGTCATCATGTAGAACTAACCCTGCCTGAGCTGATCAGAAGGCAGCATCCGTGTCCAGAGAATCAGGGAGGCCAGATTTACAGAGCGGCAGATGGACCTGGTTATGGAGGAGGCACTCTGGTTATGGATGGATTTGAGAGCATCACTCAAAATATTTATTAATAACTTTTGCCAAGTGGTTGCTGCAGTCAGACAGAATTGTTTGGGATGTTTTTAGGTGGTATTTCAATTATCAGGCAACATTTTCATTTGGACATGGATGTGTATATACACACTTCAGCTTGTACCCTACATTCTTCAGACACTGGTCCGCTCCTTGTCAACCATTTCTCAGTGGTAGCACTTTCGCCTCCGAGTCAGAAGGTCGTGGGTTCAAGACCCACTCCAGAAACTTAACCGCATAATCTAGACTGACACTTCAGTGCAGTATTGAGGGAGTGCTGTACTATCGAAGGTGCCATCTTTAGGATGAGACGTTAAATGCCTGCCTTCTCAGATGAACATAAAAGATGTCCATAACACTTTTCGAAGAAGAGCAGGGGAGTTCTTCGGTGTCCTGGTCAACATTTATCTCTCAACCAAAACCAACTTCACTAAAATAGATTATCTAGTCATTTATTTAATTGCTGTTACTTTCAATCACTGTCCTCCCTGTTCCTTATTTCCTTATTCTTTTGAACGCTAGTCTATGCTCTGTGTATCAAACTGCTCAAGTGTACTTTAAACAGTTTCTTAAATTTAATAAATAGTCCAAGACGTGATTCAATTCAATTTAATTTGAAATAGAAAAACGACTCCCGATCACCTTGCAATTGTTAACCTTACTGTTGCATTATGTCCCTTAGCATTACATCTTCTGTATCAGCTAAAAGGTCTCAATGTTACTAATTGTTTATAGCAAAATGCATCACATTTACTGTTTGCAAATTTAAAGCCATTAAATAAACATAACATGTACATCACTAGGTCCATAGAGTTTTCTGTGATTGACAAGCGCAGTGTGTCGCTGCCTGAGGAACAACATCTCTTTAAACTGGGAGAACATAACCTCTTTTAAAATATTAACCTGACTTTTTCCTTTAGAGATACTGATGAGGCTATTGTGTACTTCCAGCATTGTGTGTTTTTGTCTCAGACTTCAAAAGTTTGCACTTTTCCTTTCTATCTCTTGGAGTTACTGTTATTTGTTGTAACTATGCCCAATCACAAATGGGTGATTTTATTTTTAGTGGAAAAAAACACCATTAGGAAAGGACTTACATTTATATAGTGACTTTCATAACTTCAGGAGGTCTCATTGCTTCACAGCCAATTAAGTACTTTTGAAATGCAGTCACCATGGTAATGTAGGGAAACGCTGCAGCCAATTTGTGCACATCAAAGTGTCATAAACAGCAAAGATCAGGTAATGGCATAGAAATTTGGGTATTAACCGGCCTAAGGTCTCAAAATGGTGGGCAAGAAGCGTGTGCAAATTTCCAGCCGGAAGTGCGCTGCTCACCCTATTGGTTAAGTGGGCGCGCTAGTGTCAGGACCACATGTCCAGATTATTTACAGGACAGAATATTTTATTTAAATTAGGATCCTGTAGGACCCGCTTTCAATATTCGAATGCTCCGGTGTTTAACTTGCCACTAACTGATCTCGCATAGCGTGATGTGGCATTAGCCAGCAGGAAGGCCCCTTCTCAGTGATATTTAAAGGGAATAGTACTTACAGGTTAATTGCTGGTTTCTCATTTCAGGCTGCTGGTTAAGTTCTGGATGTTTTTTGGTGTGTTTTATCACTCCTGCAAGTTCACTTTATCTACATAGAGCAAGATTTTGCTGGTGTTACACTTTTATTGGCTGCCTCCCAGATAATTTGGCTGTAGTTGTGGGTGGTCTCATGGAGCTGCCTTCATGGCTGGAGGACGAAGGGGAGCAACAAGGAAGGCACCAGGGAGCAGGAACAGCTGCCAGAAGAGGGAGGCGAAGGAGGAGAAATAGCGACTACCAGTTCCCCTTCCTGCCCAAGCTCTCAGAGGCCAGCTCATTGAGGAGCGCTTCACCTAAATCGACCCTCACATCCCCCATTCACCAACACCCCCCACAATCCTTAAAACCACCATCCGATTGTCTTCCTTCAGTTCATATTTATGGGTCTTTCCCTCACTTCATTACAAAGATGAACACCAACACCAATTCTAGAACAAAAACAAATTTATCAATCAACTCAATTACATCTCTAGCGAATAGTTTACAGAAATAATTAAGAATCACCCTTGAGCCAACCCTAAGTACCTGCCTTGCATGCTCCTTTCCCCATTGGCTACAGTTTGGGAGGTGGAAGGCTGCTGAGCTTCCATTGAGTACAGTTCAGATGGCCGTGAAGGACGACCCCGAACAGCTCTGGGCCTAGAGGGCCTGGCTGCAGACAGTACTGTATCGAAATGACAGTCTGGATTATGTGCTCAAGTCTCTAGAGTGGAACTTGAACCCATGACGTCCTGACTCAAAGGTGAGAGTGCTACAACTGAGCCCAAAGCTGACACATAATACATCTAGTATTCTTCCAAACGAGGTTAAAAGTGAAGTTGCTAGGCTTTGCTCTTGCAAAACCAGATAGAGCCCTCTAAATTGGTCCCAGCCATTCAATTCAGAATCAAAGACAGTCATTTGGAATGTCATTGTGTAACATCAGACTTAAATGAGGTTTTGTTGTGGTTCCATGTTAAACCTGGCTTACTGGTTTGTGTGGAAGTTGGACCTCCTGTTGTACTTTCATTTGCTCCTATCTTTACATTTATTTTGCTCTTCAAAGAAATTAAGTGGATAAAAGCAGGGTCTGTTTCCAGATTCTTTAGATTTTGCTGGATTCTGAAAGGTGTTCAGACTAAAGAGCTCTGTGAACAAGTTGCTCATTTATTTCATCTGAAACTCCCTACCTGAGGGATATGGCTCAGGACATCATTCGGTTACCACTGGGCATGGGAAAATTGGCAGCTAGCGTTCACCATGCTAGTTCTTAAGACTTTGAACGAGAATGAGCGCAAACAGATTTACCCCTCCACATCTCTTATGATTCGAGATCAGTGTCTTTTTACTTTCTAGTCCTGCAAACCAAAGTTTTGTTTCTTTTTATTAATTCTTGGAATGTGGGCATCACTGGCAAGGCCAGCAATTATTGCCCATCCCTAGTTGCCTTTGAGAAGGTGGTGGTGAGCTTCTCTCCTGCAGTCCATGTAATGAAGATACTCGCACAATGATGATAGGTTGCGTATTCCAAGGGTTTTGAATCAGCGACAGTGAAGGAAAGGCGATATATGTCCAAGTTGGGATAGTGTGTGACTTGGAGGGGAACTTGGAGGTGATGGTGTTCCCACGCAGCTGCTGCCCTTGTCCTTCTAGGTGGTGGAGGTCGTGGGTTTGGAAGGTGCTGTCGAAGAAGACTTGGCGAGTTGCTGCAGTGCATCCTGTAGATAGTACACACTGCAGCCACAGTGCGCCAGTGGTGGAAGGAGTGGGTGTTTAAGTTGGTGGTTGATCAAGCAGGCTGCTTTGTCCTGGATGGTGTTGAGCTGCTTAAATGTTGTTGCAGCTGCACCCATCCATGCAAGTGGAGGGTATTCCTGACGTGCCTAGTCAGTGGTGGAGAGGCTTTGGGGAGTCAAGAGGTGAGCCACTCGCTGTAGAATATCCAGCCTCTGATATGCTCTATTAGCCATATGCAGTTATGTGGCTGGTCCAGTTCAGTTTCTGGTCAATGGGGACTCGGCAATGGTAATGCCACTGAATGACAAGGGGAGGTGAATAGGCTCTCTCTTGTTGGAGATGGTCATTGCCTGGTACTTGGGTGGTCCAAATGTGACTTGCCACTTATCAGCCCAAGCCTAGATGTTGTCGAGGAATTGCTGCATCGAGCATGGACTGCTTCATTATTTGAGGAATTGCGACTGGAACTGAACACTGCAATCATCAGCGAACAGGCCCACTTTTGACCTTATGATGGAAGGAAGGCCATTGATGAAGCAGCTAAAGATAGTTGAACCTAGGACACTGCCCTGAGGAACTCCTGCAGCGATGTCCTGGGGCTGAGATGATTGGCCTCCAATGACGACAGCCATCTTTCTTTGTGCCAGGTACGGCTCCAGCCACTGGAGATTTTTCCCCGATCCCCGTTGACTTCAGTTTTACTAGGGCTTTTTGGTACCACACTCAGTCAAATGCTGCTTTGATGTCAAGGGCAGTCACTCTCACCTCTGGAATTCAGCTCCTGTCCATGTTTGGACCAAGGCTGTAAAGAGGTTTGGAGCCGAGTGGTCCTGGTGGAATCTAAAATGAGCATCAGTGAGCAGGTTAATATAAGAGCAGCTGCTAAAAATTGGTAGTTGTACCATGCTGGAGCTGCAACATGCTATGCCAAGGAGTGATGTAACACGGGTGGAAGCCTATAATCCCCACACTGCTGAGTTCTCTGTCACAGCTGTTCTGCTACAGTGAGTAGAGTCCAATAACTGAAAACAACAGCACTTTTATCCTCACATAAAAAATTAATAAAAATATATTACTGGATTCTATTTAGTTTAAATGTTTGATAAATGTTGTACTGTAATTCATTTATTCCATTTCAAATATTATGGGGTAAATTTTAATCCCCAAGAATGAGTGGGTGGGAAGTAAAAATTCTCGGTTTTTAGAGCGGGACCGCATCCCAGCTCCAACACGCCTGCTTCTGGGTTTAACTCAGGCAGGTTTGTCTGCGTGTGGACAGCAGACACCAGGAAGTCCCGCCCCACATAAAGCCAGTGGGTCGATACGTAAAAGGGCAATGTACCTCATTGAGATACTTAATATTTTGTGTATTGGAATAATAAAAGAAACTTAACCTCACCTGTGTGGGTTTCCCATTGCTTCCCATTCATGTCAGGTGAAAGCAGTCAGGAAGGGCCGGATCCATGAGGTGAGTGCCTTTATTGCATTGTTTGTGGGCCCGGGGGAGGAGGCATGCTTCTTCCAGGCCCAACAAGCTCACCTGGCCGACAGGACCCCCGCGATCGTCCGACCCCTCCACCCCCATTGGTGGACCCCCCTGCACCAGTGGATCCCCACTTATCTCCGACTCTTCACCCGACCTCCAAACTTCTTCCTGGCCCATCGATCTTCTTCCCGGCCCCCGGTCCTCCTGGCCCCCCCACCCGATCTTCATGGCCCTCCAAACTCTTCCTCGGCCCCCCCGATCTCTTTCTTGGCCTCCCAATCTATTTGCCCTCCAACCCGATCTCTTTCCCAGGTCCCCCCCCCCCAACCCCGATCTCTTCCCCGGGGCACCACCACTCTGATCTCTTCCCCTGCACCCCCCGACCCCCAGATCTCTTCCCTGGCCCCCTGAACCCCTCCCTGCACCACCCCCCCACCGTTTTTCTCCCCAGACCATGATTCCTCCCGCCCTCCCTCCGATCCCCGGCTGCGGCCTGCTGCACCAGGCCTTCCTGCCCGACAGCCAGCCTGTCAATCAGGCCAGTTCCAAAACCCGGAAGTGCAATTGATTGGCCTGCGACCCATTCACTTACCCAGAAATCTCTCCCCAGCCCCCTGCTCGCAGTTAAAATTTACCCCAATATATACGGTAAAACCCGTAAACATGACTTCACAAATTGTGTCTTTCTGGTGATTCTTTGTGCTCCTTCAGGTGAGCCAATGCTGATACAAGAGAACGGAACATTTCTGCCACTTTTGGGGATTCTTTTTTTGCCTATTTTTCCACAGGTAGGACTTAGGAAAAGAGTTACTTTAAATGTTGGATTCTTAAAGCAAAGTATTCACACAAGTTTAGGGAAACAAAAGCACCTAGATTATAATATGCTGATAGGCTAGGCATTGAAGTTGCTATCCCAAAACTAAATAACCAATTCGTTAACCTGTCTGTGTAATTGGTAAACATCTCACGCACATTGTGTTGGGAAGTCTCTGGTCCTAACGTGAAGACAAGTTATAATGATTGAATTAGGTGAGTTGGATCATAACTTGCTCTTTATGTTCACTTGCTGTGAAATAAAGCATTGAACCATTCATATCTGGCTTTGTCTTACCAGGTACTTCTTTAATCTGCCTTTGAAAAGATTGGAGAAGCACCTGGGGGCAAGTGCAAAAAACAAATATCTGGTTCAGATCACAAGCGGGTACTACTGCTACATCATAACAAGATGCAGAGTAAAGTTCTCTCTATTTTATCTTGACAATATAGAATTAACTACTACACAGTGAATTTTCCCACTTTCCATAACAAGCAACTTCATGGCTAGAGTGACATTGCCAGTTTTGTGCTAACTTATGCCAATTTTGGGCAATTTTGTGATATGGCTCTCTACTCACTAGAAAATGGCTTAAGATTGGCTAATGCCTTTCATGTAGCACCTTTGGACTTTTACAGAGAGCAGAGAGAGAGGAATTTTTCATTGCAATGCTTGGCTGGAGTGTGTGCTCAACCCATTGCATCACCAACCTGATCATCAATTGCAGTTATAGCCAAGAAAAAAGCAACCTGCAATTGCAGAGCTACACAAAGCTATACAGAGCGAAACAAAACACACAGCAACGAGACACAAAGCAATAAAACACACATACCCAAGCACTGTCATGAACTGACTCCAAGCAACACCAAATCTCATATAAATCTCACACATTCCCAGATTACACTTGCACCATGCATGAATTCTAACAGCTACTTGAACTACAAAGGCTTATAATTCCATAGAGTAAAGCCAACAGGACAGAGAACCCACTAGGATTATCCAGCTTATTAGTACCAATACATTTCAATATCGGTGCAATGCTCTTAATTCATCTTGAGTAGCTCCCTCCACTACCAGTGACAAATCTGTAATCACCAGTACTTCACCCCAGTCTTGTACAGCTCAAAATGCTTTCTCCAATGCCATCCCAAAATTTTGAGGATACAATACTGTATTGTTGGATTTTTTTTTAAGAAAGCATTAGCATTTATATAGCACCTCTTATGTCGTTGGGACATCCCTGAGCTCTTTGCAGCCAAATAATTACTTTTAAAGTATAGCCATTGATGTGTCAGCTGTGGCTCAGTTGGTAGCACTCTTGCCTCTGAGTCAGAAGGTTGGAGGTTCAAGTCCCACTCCAGAGACTTGAGCACAGCAAAATTCCACAAACAGCAATGAGATAACTGACCAGTTAATCTGTTTTTGATGGTATTGGTTGAGGGTTAAATGTCGTCCAGAGCACCAGGAGAACTCCAAATCTTCAAATAGCACAATAGGATCTTTTACACCCACCTCAAAAGCTAGATGGGGCTTTGGTTTAATACCTCATCTGAAAGATGGCACCTCCAACAATACACCAAGGCTTCTTCGATAGCACCTCCCAAACCCGCGACCTCTACCACCTAGAAGGACAAGAGCAGCAGGTACACGGGAACAACACTACCTGCACGTTCCCCTCCAAGTCACACACCATCCCGACTTGGAAATATATCGCCGTTCCTTCATCGTCACTGGGTCAAAATCCTGGAACTCCTTCCTAACAGCACTGTGGGAGAACCTTCACCACGCGGACTGCAGCGGTTCAAGAAGGCGGCTCACCACCACCTTCTCAAGGGCAATTAGGGATGGGCAATAAATGCCGGCCTCGCCAGCGACGCCCACGTCCCATGATCAAATAAAAAAAATACACCACTCCCTCTGCACTGCATGAAGTGTCACCGTAGGTCATGGGCTCAAACCCAGGAGTGGGGCTTCAATCCATGACTTTCTGACTCACAGACAAGAGTACTATCATTGAGGCAAGACTGACACTAAAATTAAAACAAAATTATACAGTTTCATATGTTGGTTCAGTTGATTAATTATTTCTGTATGGCTTTACAGAATTTATTTTTCATCTGTAAATCAGGTGTATTCAATCAGAAGTGAGTGGAGATCTGTTAAGCCAGATCTTTGCGTTTCCAGAATGACAGGAATCAAGGGCAGAAACGCCCACCTTCAGTGGGTGGGCTTTTCATTCAAATATGTAAATACGTAGAGGGAAGTACATCTTGCACGTAATTTCCATTGTTCGTACATGCAGGACCCTCAGTCGTATGTCAGTGAATAATGCCCCTCCAGGGCTCCTCGGTACTGGACTGAATGTGGAAGTTGGTTTGAAGTGCTCAGTGAGATTATTTCATAAATTGTAAGGTCTTTTTGAACACTTTTTTTGCAGTTTTCCATCTCTTGCAATTAGCTAATCATCTGGCTTTATGGTATTTGCTGTGGAAGAGCTTTTTTTCCCTTTCTAGATGTCACAGTTCCATAAAAGGTTTCATCATAGGATTTTCCCTATATTTGCGCTTTTTTTGAATAAGAGGGGGAGATAAGGAGGGAAGCCAGGCAGATCAGGTTGTTGGAAGCACCCGATCACAGTACATTAAGCTTTCAGTGACAGTGCATGACAGAAGGCATACCAGACAGCCAGCTTATCCTGCATGGCGAAGATGTCACCAGCCATATCTGCAGAAGGTATGGCAATAACTGTAGACAACTGTCTTCACAGGGGTTGGGTGAACAGAAAGCCATATGCAGAGCTGTGTCATCTGCTGCAATGACATTTGCTTCTACCATCCAACATAGGGCTGGCACATTCAGTGACAGCCAAAGTCAGTTGCAGCCTGAAACTTGGCTCCGCCTACTTGCAGGCACAATACAATGTTGACCTTCTGTGATTGTGTCATGGAGTTGCAGAAAGGGCCACCCTCCTTGCAATCATCAATTTATAGCATCACCTTCACTCCAGCAACCATTGAACAGGGAGTCTGGTGCGAGGCTGCTCCATCACTTGCCTACAGACTCATGCCTATACCTTGAGTTTCTTTCCCTTCGTTTTCTTCCCCTTTAACCCTCATAAAGGCTGCTAATGGATTCAGATGCCTTTTGAGCCTTTCCAAAGGGTTTCAGAATTTACCTCTCCCTATTACAATATGTCCCACCACTTCCCTTACACGTAATTTTCTGTTCCCACCAGTGTACTCCCTTGCACAGGACTGGACCTATGCATAATGATGATAATGGGCTGACCACAGAAATTGGCTGCAACCAACACACTCACATTTATGTCAGTGCAAAACCTGTTTGGGTGTAATTATCACCCATATCATAAACTCTAGGCTAATGAGCCTTTTGGCAGAACTGTTTTTCACAGTTGCAGTGGACACAGTATAAAAATTTCACATGCCCACCATTACACTTTATTGAATTCCTAATGAGGGCATGTGTAGATGGTGAGCTCAATTAAGAAAATGCTGCACAAGCCAATATTGAGGTATCCAACAGATTCACATCTCTATAAAGCCCAACACAATACTGATAGCTGCTCACCTCCCACAGTGACACTGGACAGCATCCTACTGTGTCAGAAACTTTCCTCAGAAAACTAACATATGTGCATGTGTATATGCATATATAAGCATAAGACATTAGAAATAGGAGCTGGAGTAGGCCATGTGGCCTCTCGAGCCTGCTGCGCCATTCAATAAGATCATGGCTGATCTTCGACCTCAAATCTATTTTCCTGCCCAATCCCCATATCCCTTTATTCCCTTAGAGTCCAAAAATGTATCCATCTCAGCCTTGAATATACGCAGTTTCTAGGCATCCAAGGCCCTCTGGGGTAGAGAATTCCAAAGATTCACAACCATCCGAGTGAAGAAATTTCTCCTCATCTCTGTCCTAAATGGCCGACCCCTTATCCTGAGACTATGCCCCCAAGTTCTAGACTGTCCAGCAAAGTGGGGGGGGGGGGGGAGGGGTCAGTCGCTTTCTAAACTCTCCAAATCCTCAGGCTTACTACTCTACTTGGCAACATTATAAGCCTCTTCTTTTCATCTAATACTATCCTGCAGCAAGACCTGGACAACATCCAGGCTTGGGCTGATAAGTGGTAAGTAACATTCGTGCCAGACAAGTGGTAAGTAACATTCGCGCCAGACAAGTGCCAGGCAATGACCATCTCCAACAAGAGAGAGTCTAACCACCTCCCCTTGACATTCAACGGCATTACCATCGCCAAATCCCCCACCATCAACATCCTGGGAAACTTAACTGGACCAGCCATATAAATACTGTGGCTTGAAGAGCAGGTCAGAGGCTGGGTATCCTGCGGCGAGTGACTCACCTCCTGACTCCCCAAAGCCTTTCCACCATCTACAAGGCACAAGTCAGGAGCGTGATGGAATACTCTCCACTTCCCTGGATGAGTGCAGCTCCAACAACACTCAAGAAGCTCGACACCATCCAGAACAAAGCAGCCTGCTTGATTGGCACCCCATCCATCACCCTAAACATTCACTCCCTTCATCACCGGCACACCGTTGCTGCAGTGTGTACCATCCACAGGATGCACTGCAGCAACTCGCCAAGGCTTCTTCGATAGCACCTCCCAAACCCGCGGCCTCTACCACCTAGAAGGACAAGGGCAGCAGGCACATGGGAGCAACACCACCCACACGTTCCCCTCCAAATCACACACAATCCCGACTTGGAAATATATCGCCGTTCCTTCATCGTCACTGGGTCAAAATCCTGGAACTCCCTACCTAACAGCACTGTGGGAGAACCTTCACCACACGGACTGCAGCGGTTCAAGGCGGCGGCTCACCATCACCTTCTCAAGGGCAATTGGGGATGGGCAATAAATGCTGGCCTTGCCAGCGACACCCACATCCCATGAATGAATAAAAAAAAATTATTTAGTTAGCCACAAATGGATCACTTTACCTGTGGAGTTTTTATTCCTCAATGGAATGTATATTCATTGAGAATTATGAAATAGTTCGCCATTGTTTATCTACCGTCATATCTTTTAATCTAATTCCTCAATCTACCTTAGCCAACTCGCCCCTCATACCTATGTATTTGGCTTTGTTTACGCTTAAGACTCTAGTTTCGGACTTAAGTACGTCACTCTCGAACTCAATGTGAAATTCTATCAATATATGATTGCTCTTCCCCAGCGGATCCCTTACTATGAGATTACTAATTAACTCATAACACAAGATAAGATCACAACACAAGCTTTTAAATCATTTTGAGAGAGAGGGAGGAGGGAGTGAAAAGAGGGAGGGGAGGGACTCAGACATACAAGAGAAAAATTGAGAACTTAGAATTACAGACTTTGATGATTTGACTCAAATCCAATATCCTCTATTCAGAATCACTTCTTTGGCACAATTACTCTCCATAGGTTTTCAGGTTTTAATTGGAACAACTGCCTCGTGAATTACATGAGTATTGTTGTACTAAAATCATTTTCTCAGCATTTGGCTTTGGGAATTATAATGCACTGCCAAGGAAATAGTTTATCACTTGCAAACAAACTCCTCACTTTAAATAATACACAGATAAAACAAGGATTCTTTGGGTCACTGACAGGATTAAAATGGAGTGCACGCGAACAGTCGAATAGTACAAAAATCACAGCCATTCCCTAATGTCCTCCTTGGGTGGCCTCCTTGGACAGTCACACTTTGTGCACAGATTCTTATAAACTCAGAGAAACAGCTTTTTTTTTCTCCCCCTTCTCCTTCTCCTGTCACAGCAGTGGTAGGAGCAATGACAGTTATTGAAGCTACAAGGTCTTAGGTTAAGGAATTAGGTTAAGGAATAGGTTAAGGACTACTGTCATTCAGGTGGATGTGTCATAGAAGGACTGTGGGCTTCTTCAGACACCGGAGAAGCTAAACCTCTTTCAGACACTTCAGTGAGTGAATTCAGGGTGGACACAAAAAGGTGAAAGAGACCTGGATTCATATAGACACGTTGATGTTCTAGAACTACTCCCAACCTCTACAAGGCTACCCACAAAGAAGCAGCTCCTGGATTTTGGGTTCAATGCTTTGGAGAGAAGTGCCATTATAATACCTTATCACATCTCTAAGGTTGTCCCAAATCACCTCACATATCATGAATTACTCTGAAGTACAGTTACTGCTGCTAGTTAGGTGAATGCAGCAGCCATTGTGCACAGCACTGGCCAATGCCATTGAGGGGTTCCTGCAATTGGAGGGGCCAGAATTGGTTGCTGTCAAAGTATCACCCAATGCCACAGGGAAAGCTTTGTTCCATTAGAAAAAGCTTTCAGCTAGACATTGCTGATCTATACCCCTGGTATATGATCTATACAACATCTAGTGTGTTCACCATGTTACTAGTTGGCACCAAAGCCATTCTAGAGATGCCATTCGATGACTCCAATAAACCTAAGTACATTCAGAGTCCAATGCTGTTGCTACCAGCCGATATATGGTTTTAAGAGGAAACTACTTTGTATAGCAGGGACACCACTGGCAAGGTAGGGCCTGAATACAGCACAGTAATGGTGACACCTGCTTCTGTGTGGCTGAACTACTTCTACCTTCTTTTCTTCATGTTCCCCTGTAGTATGTGAGACATATGATTCAGTATGTCCTGTTGGGTGTAGGCCAACAACCCATGGCAAATATGACATGCTTTGGCAGGAAGTAAAGACATGCGCCATGACCATCAGTTACTACACTTAGCACATTGGTTAAGCTCCTTTGAAACATTGGAGGTGGACATTCTAATGTTGTGGCATGACATTGGAAGTGCAAGACTTCTGTCGAGGCAAGTGAATATCAATTGGTATTGGAGGCAGCTCTGCTGATTGATGAACCAGTGAAAATAAAATTGGAAATAATGGGAAAAGTTTTTTTAAAAATGTGAATTAAAATCAAAACTCTCCAAAGGAAGTAGGTAAGCACATTGCAGATTCCCTAACTATAATCTTTCAAAGTTCTCTAGATTCAGGAACTGTCCCTCTAGATTGGAAAATTGCATGTCACTCCGCTTTTTAAGAAAGGAGAGAGAGGGAAAACAAGGAAATAATAGACCAGTTAGCCTAACATCTGTTGTGGGGAAAATGCTGGAGTCTATAATTAAGGATAGGGTGACTGAACACCTCGAGAATTTTCAGTTAATCAGAGAGAGCCAGCATGGGTTTGTGAAAGGTCGGTCGTGCCTGACAAACCTGACTGAATTTTTTGAAGGGCTGACTAAAGAAGTGGACACGGGAATGTCAATGAGTGTTATTTATATGGACTTCCAGAAGGCATTTGATAAGGTCCCACATAAGAGACTGTTAAGATAGAAGCCCATGGAATCAAGGGAAAAGTACAGACTTGGTTAGGAAGTTGGCTGAGCGAAAGGCGACAGAGAGTAGGGATAATGGGTAGGTACTCACATTGGCAGGATGTGATTAGTGGAGTCCCACAGGGATCCATCTTCGGGCCTCAATTATTCACAATATTTATTAACAACTTAGATGAAGGCATAGAAAGTCTCATATCTAAGTTTGCCGATGACACAAAGATTGGTGGCATTGTAAGCAGTGTAGATGAAAACATAAAATTACAAAGCAATATTGATAGATTAGGTGAATGGGCAAAACTGTGGCAAATGGAATTCAATGTAGACAAATGTGAGGTCATCCACTTTGGATCAAAAAAAGGATAGAACAGGGTACTTTCTAAATGGTAAAAAGTTAAAAACTGTGGGACCTAGGAGTTCAGGTACACAGATCATTGAAGTGTCATGAACAGGTGCAGAAAATAATCAAGAAGGCTAATGGAATGCTGGCCTTTATATCTAGGGGACTGGAGTACAAGGGGGCAGAAGTTATGCTGCAGCAATACAAAACCCTGGTTAGATCGCACCTAGAGTACTATGAGCAGTTCTGAGCACCGCACCTTCGGAAGGACATATTGGCCTTGGAGGGAGTGCAGCGTAGGTTTACTAGAATGATACCCGGACTTCAAGGGTTAAGTTATGAGGAGAGATTACACAAATTGGGGTTGTATTCTCTAGAGTTTCGAAGGTTAAGGGGTGATCTGATTGAAGTTTATAAGAAATTAAGGGGAACAGATAGGGTGGATAGAGAGAAACTATTTCCGCTGGTTGGGGATTCTAGGAGTAGGGGGCACAGTCTAAAAATTAGAGCCAGACCTTTCAGGAGCGACATTAGAAAACATTTCTACACACAAAGGGTTGTAGAAGTTTGGAACTCTCTTCCGCAAACGGCAATTGATACTAGCTCAATTGCTAAATTTAAATCTGAGATAGATAGCTTTTTGGCAACCAAAGGTATTAAGGGATATGGGCCAAAGGCAGGTATATGGAGTTAGATCACAGATCAGCCATGATCTTATCAAATGGCAGAGCAGGCACGAGGGGCTGAATGGCCTACTCCTGTTTCTATGTTCCTATAATATTTTCTTCTAGAAAAGTGAGAGTAGTGGGAACAAAAAGGGTCCCTCTAGACTTTTATTCCCCTTGGACAACATCTCAGCCCTAAAATGTGTGAGAGTGTTGCAAGATGTTCCTGGGTATGTTATCCTGTTTAATATCTGCAAACATAGTGCGTTCACACTATTTTCTATTTACCAATCTTTTAAAGATAGCAGCTGTGCTTGATCTGACAGATCAGTGTTGCTGCAAAGTTTCCGTATGGAATACTACAGCTCCTGTATATTATTTCCAGGTAGATTCTAAAGACTTAAAAGCAACTCAAAGTTTTTAATTTGTGATGAGGCACTCGCCCAGTTCGAGGGAGAGAATGATGGGCAACACATTATTTGATGCTCTCACATACTTCGTAATGTTGGCTAAGACCAGACTGTTTTCCCTCTCAGTTGGTGAACATATTATATGAGGAAAGGCGTAGAAAGAAAATTACCTACCAAAGCAAGAATTAATATTCTGTCTGGCCCGTTGAATAACTACTACCAAGCAACTGGTCATTGAAAGAAGATGTGGTGCTTTTCCCCATATCTGCGTGGATCAACAATGGCTCTTAATTTAATTTAAACCAGGACACTCATTGCTGTCTTCACTTTTTATATACTTCCTGGTAAAACTGGCTCGTTACCTAGTTAACAGATTGATCTGAGAAACCATAATCACATTAAGAAAGATCAGAGAGAATGGAGCTGTCAAAATGTGGTCACATCACAGAATGGCTAGTGCTTGATTATTTATCATTAAAAAAGAGAGAAGGACCAAAAACCTTGTTTTCTTGATTCAGGAACCTTTCCTTTAGATTGGAAAATTGCATATGCCGCTCCGCTATTTAAAGAAGGTGAGAAAGAGAAACCAGTTAGCCTAATATCTGTTGTTGGGAAATTACTAGAGTCTATAATTAAGGATAAAGTGACTGAACACCTTGAAAATTTTCAGCTGATCAGAGAAAGCCAGCATGGATTTGTAAAGGGTAGGTCATGTCTGACGAACCTGATTGAATTTTTTGAAGAGATGACTAAAGTAGTGGACAGGGGAATGTCTATGGATGTTGTTTATATGGACTTCCAGAAGGCATTCGATTAAGTCCCTCATAAGAGACTGTTAGCTAAACTTGAAGCTCATGGAATTGAGGGCAAATTATTCACCTGGTTAGGACATTGGCTGAGTGGCAGGAGACAGAGAGGAGGGATAATGGACAGGTACTCCAATTATCAGGATGTGACTAGTGGTGTCCCACATGGATCTGTGTTGGGGCCTCAACTGTTCACTGCATTTATTAACGACTTAGACGACGGGACCGAGAGCCACATATCCAAGTTTGCCGATGACACAAAGATAGGCAGCATTGTAAGCAGTGTAGATGGAAGCATAAAATTATAGAGAGGTATTAATAGATTAACTGAATAGACAAAACTGTGACAAATGGATTTCAATGTAGGCAAGTGTGCGGTCATCCACTTTGGACCTAAAAAGGATAAGATCAGAGTACTTTCTAAATGGTGAAAAGCTCAAAACAGTGGAGGTGCAAAGAGACTTAAGGGTCCATGTACATAGATCATTAAAATATCATGGACAGGTACAGAAAATAATCAAAAAGGCTAATGGAATGCTGGCCTTTATATCTCGAGGACTAGAATACAAAGAGGTAGAAGTTATGCTGCAGCCATACAAAGCCCTGGTTAGACCACACCTGGAGTACTGTGTTCAGTTCTGGGCACCGCACCTTAGGAAGGATATATTGGCCTTGGAGGGGGTCAGCATAGATTTACTAGAATGACACCTGGACTCCAAGGGTTAAATTACGAGGAGAGATTACACAAACTAGGGTTGTATTCCCTGGAATTTAGAAGATTAGGGGGTGATTTCATCGAAGTTTTCAAGATATTAAGGGGAACTGATAGGGTAGAGAGAAACTATTTCCACTGGTTGGGGAGTCTAGGACTAGGGGACATAGCCTAAAAATTAGAGCCAGGACTTTCAGCAGCGAAGTTAGGAAACACTTCTACACGCAAAGGGTGGTAGAAGTTTGGAACTCTCTTCCATAAACGGCAGTTGATGCTAGCTCAATTGTTAATTTTAAATCTGAGATTGATAGATTTTTGTTAACCAAAGGTATTAAGGGATGTGGGGCCAAGGCGAATATATGGAGTTAGGTCACAGGTCAGCCACGATCTCACTGAATGGCGGAATAGGTTCGAGGGGCTAAATGGCTCACTTCCGTTCCTAGTTAAAAATACTGAGCTGTTACTTTTTCAGATTAACAGAAAAACATAGGTTGTATTTATAAATCAAACTGAGAATGTTTCATTCCGAATGAGGGAGACTAGATGAGTCTGGGAGCCCCATTGCATGGTGAGCCCTAAAGTAGGTAAAAAAAAACTGAAAGGTGAAGCTAAAATCAAGGTGCAATATATACACTGGATTTTACAGCAGCTTTTGGCACAGTTCTACTCGAAGGTTTTAAATATTGTAGGACCTTAATAAAAAGGGCCGATAAAAGCTTTCCTAATACATCGCTGATGCATGTTCCTATTTGACGGCAGTCACGTAAGTAATGCATTTGCTCAAACATATAATTATGAATTTATGCAGGATCATCTTCATAGTTTCAGGTGTTTTAGCTTCTTTCTAGTTCCCATAACTAGTTTGCACTAACTCCTATGAACCTTACTCCAACATTGCTTATGGAGATTTCAATGGTATTATTTCCCCCCCCCCCCCGCCCCCCCATTTTCCTTTTCTGAAGGCACTGACAACCGCGGGTGTACAGTTCCACAAGTGTCAGCTGTGCTCTGGTACCTAAACCCAGGAGGTTACTACTCTTCAGTGAACCCAGAGTGGTTAGCAAGATATCCAATTGTTGGGGGGGGGGGGTAGGGAAGAGGTGATTTTGTCCATTCCTGTGCTCACCTGATGTCCACAGATGTGCCCATCAAGGAGTGGGAATGTTGGCTGATGTCCCCCTTCTCCAGCCCAATGTTGATGACACTATTCTGATTTTGTACATTATTTTTAATATAAAGGTTTTTCATAATACATGTTCTATAATCTGTGTCAAAAATAGCAAGAAACTAAGTGAGCTGAAGTGGCCATAATGCTATGACCAGCACAAGAGTATGCTATGTCGATCATAGAAACCTGATCTCCTACATCAGCATCAGAAGTCCAGAGAAGTTTGGTTTACAAATGTCTAAATGCTCTGTAGATTACAGCAGTTTGAACACAGCTCAATGTATACAAAGTGGGATTATGGTTCTGTATGCTAGTACCATGGAACGCCCAAAGTACTACTTCCATATTTTACCCTATGTAGTCCTATAACTACTCATCTTTGCTGCCGAACTGATTCTCATCTAACTCCTATATTTTCCTCTGTGCTCATTTACGAATTTACAACTCATTTAAAAATTCATTAAAAGTAACACAGAGAGGAAAATATCAAGGTCAAGTCTCTATTTTCTTGTCTTCTTTTTCTCCCTTTTGTCTTGTTGACCAGCCTCTAGTTGGTGCTCCTTGGCAAAGAACACACTCTGTGAAGTGTGGCGCCCATATACTTAAAGATGTACTGTCTTCCATCAGAAAGTATTTGACAACCTTTTTTTTCCTATGGGGGAGAGTGAGAGAAGGCAGAAGAGCTGTGTGTCATTTTCAATTTGTGATTTGTATTATGAAGGCCAAGCTCCTTTAATTCATTCCATTGCCTCAGACATTCTGGAGCCAATCAGGAGTTGTCCGATTTTGCTACCATTTAAAAAAAACCCATTGTAGTTCCACCCAATTGCTTAGTTGGTAAAGGCAGTATATGCCAACTGGTACAATTTTAAAGGGGGTGCAGGAACAGAGAGGCCTGGGTGTACATATACAAATCTTTGAAGGTGGCAGGACAAGTTGAGAAGGCTGTTAAAAAAGCATTCGGGATCCTGGGCTTTATAAATAGAAGCAGAGAGTACAAAAGCAAGGAAGTTATGCTAAACCTTTATAAAACACTGGTTAGGCCCCAGCTGGAATGTTGTGTCCAATTCTGGGCACCACATTTTAGAAAGGATGTCAAGGCCTTAGAGGGTGCAGAGAAGACTTACTAGAATGATGCAAGGGATGTGGGACTTCAGTTATGTGGAGAGACTGGAGAAGCTGAGGTTGTTCGCCTTGAAGTAGGGAAAGTTAAGGGAAGATTTAATAGAGATGTTTAAAATCATGAGGGGTTTTGATAGTGTAAATAGGAGAAACTGTTTCCAGTGGCAGAAGGGTCGGTAACAAGCGGATACAGATTTACAGTAAATGGCAAAAGAGCCAGAGGCGATATGAGGAGAAATTTTTTTACGCAGCAAGCTGCTATGATCTGGAATGCACTGCCTTAAAGGGTGGTGGAAGCAGATTCAATAATAACTTAAAAAAGGGAATTGGATAAATACTTGAAGGGGAAACATTTGCAGGGCTATGGGGAAAGGGCAGGGGAGTGGGACTAATTGGATAGCTCTTTCAAAGAGCTGGCACAGGCACGATGGGCCGAATGGCCTCCTTCTGTGCTGTATCATTCTATGATCTGATCTAAGCCAGGTGTAAAACTTGGCCTTAGATCTCTTGGTTAGGGAGAAGGTAATCATTCCAGAGTTCTCACTCCTGATTGGTAGCAGTCCCAGCTGCAGAGTGTGCCTGTTGGGTGAAGATAGGAACTGGCTCAACCATGATGCCATCCTTGGTCAAACAGCCTAGCTTCAGACCTGAACAATGACCACTTGGGTGTGGTACTTGAGAGTGCCTGGCACCCGTGGGACTCCCCAACAGGAGTCAGGAGAGGAAGACGACAAAAAAATCTAAATATTAATATTGGTATGTCCAGTTGTTTGTCAACATCGCTTATGGAGATGCCCCAGTGTCCACGCCACTGTTACATTTTTATTTGCCTGTGTTGTCTGTAGGTGGTGCTGTAATAGGGGTTTCCCATTTTGAGCACTCTGCTCTTTGTCACACTTTTCAGTCACAAAAGCCTGTGACTGTGAAATTCTCCATTAAAAAGCATGGTTTGCGTCAGCCTACAGTTCCATGCTCCGGCCACCAGGTGCTGCTTTGGAGCACTTTGTTCTGCAGCTCAGGACTGCTGGTAAAGTATCTGTGCAAGTATTTTTCCCCCTTTTTAAAACTAAAAATAATGTTTTAATATATTATTATATGTATATTCCTATCAAGTTTTAATTTTTTTGGTTATGTATAACTCCACTCCATCCCCCTGCCCCCCCCAACCCCGAGGTCCAGGTGACTTTCCTCGAAAATTTGTACTCGGCTGCTTAATCTGCTGACTTCCTATGCTTCATCTCTGAAATTGGGCAACTAGACACCCACCCACCTTCCCTTCCAACTCCTGGAGCACTTGCCATTAGCTTTTCTCTGGCCGCTCCCAGGGTTTTGTCTGCTTACATGGACCGTCCTGTTCCTCTCTGCTGCCTACCCAACTGAAGGGACGTTTGTTGCTTTCAGATAACCCTTCACCAGTAGTTCTTTCTCCAGCAGCCTCTCATGGCTTCCTTCCTTGCCGGTCTTGATGGTCTTTCTCTCTCTTATCTTCCTCATGAAAGCAGAACAGTTTGGCCCTCCAACCACCTCCCGCCAAGCAGTCTGATGCTCTGTGCTGCCTGTCCTTGGTCGCACTCCCTGGTTGGTTGGTCCAGGACCCTGACCTGGACTTTCTGCTCTCTTGCTTCGTTCCCCCACCATCGGCAGGCTGATGTATCTCCTTGGATGTTTCATGCTCCTACCCTGCATACTTCCCTGATGTGTCCCTGGTAGTTCAAAGCCATGTCTCGGTCTTTCAGCCTGATATTTGTGCCACTATTCTAGCCGCCAATTGACTGGTTAGCAGCCTATGACTGCATGCGGCTCTTTCCCGCTCTTGCCCCACTGCATTATTAAGTATCATCAGTTCAGGAACTCCTGATTATTTTGAGATTTTACATTAAACTATTGGTTTACATGTTGTGACTGAGCTTAATTCTAAAAGTAATTTTCAAAGATTGCTGAGACTTAGTGGAAAGTGATTATATTCTTTCACAAAAGATTTGTATGGAAGTTTTAAATAAATATCTGGGTGAAAAGTTTTCCCCTTTTGTTAAAAAGTAAAAATAATTTAAAAGTAATAATAATTAGCTGTAGGAAAGGTTTCTAACATTTAGGGAAGATATGAATAATAAATTAAAAAAACAAAAAAATCACCCATAATTTTTTAAAAAATTACCCATTATAAAAATATCACAGACTATTAAAAAAATTGCTCATCTATTCTGTGTTTGTGAATGTTGCAGCATGTTGTCAAATTTCTATTCCCCTCCTTCCCACTCCCTCCCTTATCCCTCCTCTTCCCCCCACTTTCCCACCCTGCCTCCTCCTTCTCCACTTCACCCTCGCCCTCCTCGCCCTAATCCCAGGGCTTACTATACTGCTGTCACTGGTTCCAGCATTAAGCTTCTTCCTCTGGGTTCCAACCTCATTCCAGTGCCCTCTGGCTGAGTTATAGTCTCTCCACCCTCTCCCCACAAAGCTTCTGGCATGTCTCTTATTATTATGCACTACCTTCCCCACCACTCCGACCTCTATCCTTGCTCTACCTTTTGTCTCCCCAGTCTCTAATACTGCTCCAGCTTATCCCTTGCCTCCCCGGCCTCTAAACCTGCTCTTCCTCCCCGCTCTGAGTCTCTAACCCCATTCTCCCCATTCGACATTGCCCCCTCACTCTATTATACTTTTGTTCTCATGTCCAGTGTTGCAGCGCTCCCTTGGCTCTGGCTCCACATATGCTCCGCCATCTAATCTTGCTTATCCTGAAGGCTACACTTAGCAAAGCCATGCAAGATCAACTACTAAATTTTAAAAAAATACATATTGCTCTTTGTTCTTATTCCATGCTTTGCTATGCGGTGTGCTTTGCAGAGTATATATCTATTAAGAATTAAGAGCTGCTATGTCATTAATTGCAGTGCCATTTTCCAGAGCTTCAGCTGTACAGAGGTGATGGGTGGGGATTGCAGGTTTTATAGAGGGCTAAGCTAGATGGGCCAAATGGCCTCCCTCATCTATACTTACTTTTATGAAGTCTTTGTGAAAAAAAGAGGCAGAAGCAGTCAACTTCTACCATTTCTCACAGAAACTCCCTTTCTCGATAATGTCCCCTCTATATTACTACTGGAAACAGTTCTGTAACACGCTGCACGTCCCGGTGATGTGGAATCTCCCCATTTACAACGTGATGGATTCCATAGTACCTGCCCTAATATACAAGTTACAGACCAGGACTTCTATTTTTGGCCAAGGAGCTTTGCTAGAGAATGTGGTAGTTGGAAAATGGATTATCTGGTCATCTAGAGACAGCATCATTTCAACTACATTACCAGGCTCACCCTTAGGTCAGGCTGCTGACTGTGGCAGTGTTGTAATTGCAAGACTGCATTAATTAAATGCAACAAAAACAGAAAATGCAGGAAATACTCAGCAAGTCAGGCAGCATCTGTGGAGAAAGAAACAGAGTTAGCATTTCAGGTCATTGACCTTTTGTCAGAACTAGAAGAAGTTGAAGATTAAACAGTTTTTAAGGAAGGGGAAAGGAGAGGAGGAAAAGGAGGGGAGGAAAGAACAAAAGGGAAGGTCTGTGTGTGGAGGCTGGTGGGGTGGAAGGTGAGGACAAGGGAGACCCTATCATGGTTCGGCGAGGGAGGAGAAGGGGTGAGGGCCAAAGTGCGGGAAATAGGACGGATACGGTCGAGGGACCTGTCAACTACAGAGGAGGGAAGTCCTCGGTTGAGGAAAAAGGAAGACACATCGGAAGCACTGGGTGGAAGGTGGCATTGTCAGAACAGATGTGACAGAGACGGAGAAACTGGGCAAAGGGAATAGAGTCCTTACAGGAAGCGTTCTTTCCTCCCCTCCCCTTCCTCCCCTCCTTTCCCTGGCTCTGTACTTGTTCAAAAACTGTTTAATCTTCAACTTCTTCCCGTTCTGACAAATGGTCATCGACCTGAAACGTTAACTCTGTTTCTTTCTCCACAAGTGCTGCCTGACTTGCTGAGTATTTCCAGCATTTTCTGTTTTTATTTCAGATTTCCAGCATCCACAGTATTTTGCTTTTGATTAATTAAAATGCATCTCAGCTGTTGTTGATCATTTTAATGGTGCTGTAAAATCTGATATATTACTCTATTTATACTTGTTTTTATTTTCTCCAAAGTATAAAGGTGTCATTGGGGCAGTTACAGGGTCACTGAAATGCCAACTAGAAATTAGGGTACAATTTATACACTGGATTTAGTAGACCAGCTGGACGTATCTTACTGTTAGTCACTGCAGCCTCAGGTACAAATACTCCCCAGATCACTTTGCGTTATCGCTGCTGGTATCATTTTTGATCTTTACATGGTTACAGATTTCACTTGCAATGTAGTATTACAACATCAACGTTAAATTATTTAGCCTTGAAGGACCTGCACAATACATTTTTTTATTACTGTACAACTGTAACCTGCAATAACTGGAAAAACTTTAACTAAGATGACCTCAAACTCGCCTTCTCCATCAACCACCTACCCTGCAGCTTCTATTGGTGCCATTGAAAATAAATGTGAGGTGTTCATAATGGTCTATCTCCAAAATATGGGTGATCTGTTCTGTTGCTAACTGTCTCTTCTGCTCCTTTCATCTCCTCACTCAGCATTCACTCCCCCTCACTTTGCAGTTCTATATCTCTTTCCCCGGACCTCATCAGACTTATTTCCTCCGTGAAGTTCACTACCTATTCCTTTGATCTCTTTCTGACCCAGCTCCCACCCTGCTTCGCTCGGCCCCAGGCTCACTGACTTTGTCAACACCTCCCTGTCCTTTGGTACCGGGCTCAGTCCATTCAAACTGATGTTATCATCGTCATTTTAAAAATTCAATTCTCGACACTCTCTCAAATTACCATCGTATCTCCAACAAACAGCCAGCAATCCTGTCTCTGCTCATCCAAAGGCATCTCATCATATTATTCACATCAGAAGTCTCCTCCTGAAGCTAGGGCTCCCGTCAAATGTATTTCCACATTTAAGGATTTATTCTACTGTAAAATCTGATGTATCTGTCCAAGATCCTTGAGTCTGTCAACACCAACTTCCTCCAGCAACACTCTCTTTTCAAGCCCCTCCATTTCGGTTTCTAACACATCTGCACAACTCTGGTAAAAGTTAGTTTTCCAATCCCTATGTCAGTATTTCACAAAAAAAAAATCACCTTTTTTTCAGTTGGATTGGAGGTTAACATGAACAATCAGACCAGTTGGAAGGAGAATTGAAGGTTAATAAAACTAATTTTTCTCCCACTCTTGGTTATGCACAAATGAGGCAGAAAATTTTAAGATGAGCTGATGATTTCTGAGAATTGCAGTTACAGGTTTTTTTTTTATTTAGTGTTTTCCCCAAAGAAGTTACATATAACAAATAAAATGCCAAAATGCTGCTTTTAAAAATGTTTAATTTTCATCCAAGGAACTTTCTGGGGCATGGCTGGCTGTTGTCTTATATGAAGGTCTATTTTCTGCAACTGTTTTTTTTTAAATGAGATAAGGAGAATGTTCTCTGATGTGAATGCACTAACTGGTTTTAATGAACATTCCTGTCATTTCACTGATGGAATTGTTGGGGTTTGGAAATTAAGAGTGCAGCAGAAATATCGATGGGCCTTACTTAATTACATTCAGCTCCCCATATTTAGAATTCTACTACAATGTGCTGCTGTGATGTGTAACGCAGATCATTAGCCAGGTTTTGTTCTGCAATTTAGCTGTTTTCAGTTTGTTTCTGCACACAAGATTGAGATCCCTTTTTTGCCGTGGGGTAACCGGGGAAAGAGCCCACACCATTTATATTAGAATGGCCAACATCCATGGGGAAACACAAGAGTGACGTTAATAATAGGAATACAATAGGCAGTCAGGTGGACCTGAAAGCATAAAATGCAGTACCTATGCCAGTTCCTGATAGTCAATTTTGTGCACTTAACTTTTGATAACAATTGCAGTTGGAGATTATTTTTATTTCCAGTAAAAGAAAATAAACCTTTTGAAAGATTCAAAAGAGCAAACTAGGCCAGAAATTACTATCAAGGATAATAGATGACAAATGTTTAACGTGTTTCACATCCCTCTAGCTGTTATTTTAACAGATGGTGTTACCTATTCGACCCATCAGATCTATGCCGGTGTTTATGCTCCACAAACCTTCTCCCACCCCTCTTCATCTCACCCTCTCAGCATATCCTTCTATTCCTTTCTTCCTCGCGTGTTCATCTAACTTCCCCTTAAATGCATTTATGCTAGTCACCTCAACTACTCCTCGTGGTAGCGAGTTCAAGATTCTAACCACTCTCTGGGTAAAGAAGTTTCTCCTGAATTCCCTATTGGATTTATTCGTGACTATCTTATATTTATGACCCCTAGTTTTAGTCTCCCCCACAAGTGGAAACACCATCTATACGTCAACCTTATCAAACCTTTCATAAACTTAAAGACCTCTACCCCTCAGCCTTCTTTTTTCTAGAGAAAAGAGCCCCAGCCTGTTCAATCTTTCCTGACAGGTATGACTTCTCAGCTCTGGTATCATCCTTGTAAATCTTTATCCTGTCAAGTTGTATTGAAGTCCATAGAATTAGTTTCATTTTTATATTTAAATTATCTGTAACCCTGGCAGGAGAAATTATTTTTGGCTTGAAAGGCAGAATTACAGAAGGTGCCAAAATGCTGGAAAATGGATAAAACCCAGTATCAAAAAGCAAAACTTTCTGAGGGGCTAGAAAATAAATCTCACTTTCAGCACTTGTGTTGCCGTCATTATTTTTAAATTCACCATTGCTGAAAATTGCATTTTTATCTACTTTAGGGTTTTTTTCCCTACACACAGAGATCAGTGAAACTCCTCAGTCACAGAGAGCTCAGTGAGAACAGATCTCCAAGGGTTAGATTATGAGGAGAGATTACATAAACTAGCTTGTGTTCCCTGGATTATAGAAGGTTAGGGGTGATTGATTGAGGTGTTTAGGACTTTTAAAGAAATTGATAGGGTAGATAGAGAGAAACTTTTTCCATTGGGGGGGCAGTCTGGGACAAGGAGTCATAATCTTAATCTCAGAGCCAGGCATTCAGCAGAGAAGTTAGGAAACAGTTATTTATGTAAAGGGTGGTAGAAGTGTGGAACAGTCTTCAATAAAAAGCAGTAGCTGCTCGATCAATAAATAAGTTTGCATCTGAGATTGATAGATTTTTGTGAGCCAATTTATTCAGGGAAAATGGAGTCAAGACAGGTGGTTGCAGTTTGGATACAGATCAGCCATGATCTCATTGAATGGCGGAACAGACTTGACGGGCTGAATGGCCTACTCCTGTTCCTATGAAATCCCTCAGTCACAGAGAGAGATCAGTGAAACCCCTCAGTCACACACAGTGAGATCAGTGAAGCCCCTCAGTCATACACAGTGAAATTAGTGAAACCCCTCAGTCACACACAGAGAGATCAATGAAACCCCTCAGTCACAGAGAGAGATCAGTGAAATCCCTCAGTCACACACAGTGAGATCAGTGAAACCCCTCAGTCACACACAGAGAGATCAATGAAACCCATCAGTCACACACAGTGAGATCAGTGAAACCCATCAGTCACACACAGTGAGATCAGTGAACCCCTCAGTCACACACAGAGAGATCAGTGAAACCCATCAGTCACACACAGTGAGATCAGTGAAACCCCTCAGTCACACACAGAGAGATCAGTGAAACCCCTCAGTCACACACAGAGAGATCAGTGAAACCCCTCAGTCACACACAGTGAGATCAGTGAAACCCATCAGTCACACACAGTGAGATCAGTGAAACCCCTCAGTCACACACAGAGAGATCAATGAAACCCCTCAGTCACAGAGAGAGATCAGTGAAATCCCTCAGTCACACACAGTGAGATCAATGAAACCCCTCAGTCACACACAGAGAGATCAATGAAACCCCTCAGTCACACACAGTGAGATCAGTGAAACCCATCAGTCACACACAGTGAGATCAGTGAAACCCCTCAGTCACAGAGAGAGATCAGTGAAACCCATCAGTCACACACAGTGAGATCAGTGAAACCCCTCAGTCACACACAGAGAGATCAGTGAAACCCATCAGTCACACACAGAGAGATCAATGAAACCCCTCAGTCACACACAGTGAGATCAGTGAAACCCCTCAGTCACACACAGTGAGATCAGTGAAACCCATCAGTCACACACAGTGAGATCAGTGAAACCCCTCAGTCACACACAGTGAGATCAGTGAAACCCCTCAGTCACACACAGTGAGATCAGTGAAACCCCTCAGTCACAGTGAGATCAGTGAAACCCATCAGTCACACACAGTGAGATCAGTGAAACCCCTCAGTCACACACAGAGAGATCAATGAAACCCCTCAGTCACACAGAGTGAGATCAGTGAAACCCCTCAGTCACACACAGTGAGATCAATGAAACCCCTCAGTCACACACAGTGAGATCAATGAAACCCCTCAGTCACACACAGTGAGATCAGTGAAACCCATCAGTCACACAGAGAGATCAGTGAAACCCATCAGTCACACAGAGAGATCAGTGAAACCCATCAGTCACACAGAGAGATCAATGAAACCCCTCAGTCACACACAGTGAGATCAGTGAAAACCCATCAGTCACACAGAGAGATCAGTGAAACCCCTCAGTCACACACAGTGAGATCAGTGAAAACCCATCAGTCACACAGTGAGATCAGTGAAACCCCTCAGTCACACACAGTGAGATCAGTGAAAACCCATCAGTCACACAGTGAGATCAGTGAAACCCCTCAGTCACACACAGAGAGATCAGTGAAAACCCCTCAGTCACACAGAGAAATCAGTGTAACCCCTCAGTCACACACAGAGAGATCAGTGAAACCCCTCAGTCACACACAGAGAGATCAGTGAAAACCCCTCAGTCACACAGAGAAATCAGTGTAACCCCTCAGTCACACACACACACACAGATCAGTGTAACCCCTCAGTCACACACACACACACACACAGATCAGTGTAACCCCTCAGTCTCACACACAGATCAGTGTAACCCCTCAGTCACAAACAGAGATCAGTGAGACCCCTAAAATAGCCTAAAATTTAGAGCCAAGACGTTCAGGAGTGTAGTTAGGAAACACTTTGACACGCAAAGGGTGGTAGAAGTTTGCAACTCTCTTCCGCAAACAGCAGTTGATGCTAGCTCAATTGTTAATTTTATATCTGAGATTGATAAATTTTTGTTAATCAAAGGTATTAAGGGATAGAGGGCTAAGGCAGGTATATGGAGTTAGGTCACAGATCAGCCATGATCTCACTGAATGGCGGAATAAACTCGTCCCTCCATGTAACTGAAGTCCCTCATCCCTGGCACCATTCTAGTAAATCTCTTCTGCACCCTCCCTAAGCCCTTGACATTTTTCCTAAAATGTGGTGCCCAGAATTGAACACCATACTTCAGCTGAGGCCTAACCAGTGTTTTATAAAGGTTTAGCATAACTTCCTTGCTTTCGTACTCTAAGCCTCTAATAATAAAGCCCAGGATCCCATATGCCTTTTTAAACAGCCTTCTCAGCTTGTCCTGCCACCTAAGATTTGTATACGTACACCCCCAGGACCCTCTGTTTCCGCACTCCCTTTAAAATTATACCATTTAGTTTATATTGCCTCTCCTTATTCTTCCTACCAAAATGTATCACTTCACACTTCTCTTTGTGAAATTTCATCTGCCATGTGTCTGCCCATTTCACCAGTCTGTCTATGTCCTCCTGAAGTCTGTTATTATCCTCCACATTGTTTACTACATTCCCGACATGCAACAAATGGAACTGGTGTCAGTAGGACTGCTCATACTTCATCACTGACATGGAACCTATAAGAAGATGCACAGTAAAACTGTAGCATCAGTCTCAGACTACATAAGATCAGCAAATAATCCCTCAGTCTCAATCTCAGGCTCCTAATTTGGACACACTCATCAGTGAATAGCTTGTTTCTAACCAATACTTTTTACTTGTGCTCGATACAATCAGATTGCTTTTACAGGTAGGCACAAAACTCAAGTTTACATTGAAGTGTCTGGGATAGCATTGCTGCAGGGAAAACAGTGAATTCTTATACCATTGGGACACATACCAGAAATAGTATAGCCTACCCACCAAATCTCTCAGCTGGCAGAAAACACCTTGCTGACAGACCACATAACTCAGGCTAAAACTATTAACCAAGTTTATTGAAAGAAGTAGAATTATACAAAAGAACACAATATAATCAACAGGTACACATAATCTCTACAGTACTTGACTTTATACCATCTGTTCCAAAACAATAACACTTCCAGGTCTCTGCAATTCTCTTCAGTGACTTTTGAGCAAGAATGAAAAATGCACCTCATGGAGCCCATATAAGCCCCTCCCCCAACCTGTAAATCAGGGCAGCTAAATAGGGAATCTATTGAACATAGGCCACCAGTCAGCCTATATGTTTCTATTTGCTTTGATGTCCATGCTGATTTAATGAAGGATAAAAAAAAATGTATCCTTCCGAATTAGGCAAAAACTGTCCTGGTTCAAATTACTTCCTGCAGTGACAGATCTGAGACAAAAGGGACCTCAGCTGTAAATAACTTTAGTAAACACAGAACTGTCAAACTTAATTAGATTTGGGTTAGAATTTGCCTCTTATGACTCAGAAATCAATCATTTATTTTCAACAATGCAGTTAACAAGGCCAACTTAAATTTGTAATTAATATACAATCTCACAACAGAATTAAGGACGTTGTGTTGCCTGCTGGCTCTCAAGTTATGACAAAGGAATTCTTCATTGCAGCCATACACTTTGAACATTCAAATGGCCAAGCTACAAAGACATAAATTATAGATATTTTTGTAGTATGAAACTGGATGAGTCCTAGGATCTGTCAGGCTCCCTGAGGTCAATTTTAACCCCCCCAGGATGGGCAGAAGAGGGGTTGGGGGGGGGGGGGGGGTTAAATTCTTTAAAATCTGAAACGCGACCCCAGACTGCCAGGAATGCACCTACTTCCGGTTTAACTGGAGCAGATTGGGGGGCTGGTGAATAACCTCCTCGAGAGGCGGGTCAGTTATTTAAATATGTCAACGAGGCTGTGTGCCTCAGACGCAGCAACCTTTTAGATTTAGTGGCTGTGGGCCGGGTTTCCAAGGGCTCGGGAAACAGGGCAGCTGAAGGGAGGCGAGAACGGCAGGATCCAGCAGGTAAGCGCTTTTTATAGCACAGCCTGTGGGTCAGGAGGAGCAGGAGGGCTTCCCCCCGATCCCCCAAGCAAGCCTGCCACAATCGGCCTCCCTCCCTGCGATCCGACGAGCCATGCCACCGTGATCTCCAGGCCTACCTGCGATCTCTCCCCACTTCCCACCCGGGCGCAATCTCTTCCTCCCCCCACACCCCAGCATGATCTGTTTCCCCTCTTTCCTCCCCCTTCCCCACCCTCCACCGTGTGTCATCTCTCTTCCCCCCGTGCGCGATCACACTCTTTCCCCTGCGATATCTTTCCTCCCAATCTTTCCCCGTGCGATCTCTCTCTTCCTCAACCTCCCGCACGCTCTCTCTCCATACCCCCATCCCCGCGTGCTCCCTCTCCCCCTCCCCGCCCGCTCCCTCTCCCCCCGCCCCCTCCCGCTCCCTCCCCGCCCGCCCCTCCCGCTCCCTCCCCGCCCGCCCCCTCTCCCCGCTCCCCCCTCCCCGCCCGCTCTCCCCCCTCCCCGCCCGCCCGCTCTCCCCCCTCCCCCTCTCCCCCCTCCCCGCCCGCCCGCTCTCCCCCCTCCCCGCCCGCCCTCTCTCCCCCCTCCCCGCCCGCCCTCTCTCCCCCCTCCCCGCCCGCCCTCTCTCCCCCCTCCCCGCCCGCCCTCTCTCCCCCCTCCCCGCCCGCCCTCTCTCCCCCCTCCCCGCCCGCCCTCTCTCCCCCCTCCCCGCCCGCTCTCTCTCCCCCCTCCCCGCCCGCTCTCTCTCCCCCCTCCCCGCCCGCTCTCTCTCTCTCCCCCCCCCCCCGCTCGCTCTCTCCACCCCCCCTCAACCCCTCCCCGCGTGCTCTCCCTCCCCCTCTTCCTCCCCATAAATATCGGCGCCCCTGTATGCAAATCTTGTAGATTGCTTCATTACATTAATCTTGGCTGCTTTTGGTTTTTGCAATGTTATTAGGCAGCAGGTTCAAAAATTTGTTAAAATGGTGCGTGTGGAGCGAATATGAGCAGGTCGTACCTTAGCTTCCAGAACTGAAATTCTATCGATGATGGTCCGTTTTTAAAAAAGGCTTGAACATTGTACAAAATGTAGTGAAAAAAATGCCAATTTTTATAACTTATCACAAGGCCTGAGAGCAGGGTGGTGCGAGAGGATAAAAAGCGGGGCCAGCACAAGGCCCGAAAGCGGAGAGGAGCGAGAGTGGAGCGGAGAGGAAAGAGAGAGGAGAGGAGAGGAGCGAGAGGAGGGGAGGAGCGAGAGGAGGGGAGCGGAGAGGAGAGGAGTGAGAGGAGAGCAGTGAGAGGAGAGCAGTGAGAGGAGTGAGAGCCACTCACCGTTTACACAGTTGGTGTCAACTCGCACAGGCAGAAATTTTGAAGAGTGACGTCACAGAACAGCAGGTAGGTGATTGGTTGGTGAGTATTACTGGGTTCTTTCTCTCTAAGTTAGGGCAATGGCTTATTCTAACAGCTTAAATTAATAACTTAAAGTAGATAAATTAATTAGTTAATAAAACTAAG
Source organism: Heptranchias perlo (assembly GCF_035084215.1). Lineage (NCBI taxonomy): Eukaryota > Metazoa > Chordata > Chondrichthyes > Hexanchiformes > Hexanchidae > Heptranchias > Heptranchias perlo. The sequence continues at coordinate 53,608,572 of NC_090341.1, forward strand.
AATAGTGAGTGATTAAAAACTCTAATAAAGTAAATTAATAAATTCTGGTTCAATAAGGAATGGCAGGGCAGGTGGTATGTCATAAGTGCAGCATGTGGGAGTTGGTGGAGACCAGCGAGATCCTGAGCAACCACACCTGCAGTAAGTGTCTGCAACTCGAGGAACTTCGAGTTGTTGAGCTGGAGTCCGAGCTGCAGACCATTGCTATGCATCAGGGAGGGGGGTGAGTTATCGGGACTATTTGGTCCAGGAGGCAGTCACACCCCTTAGGTTAGGTAGTAGTTTAGATTTGTTCAGTGTTCAGGGAGAGGAGGGTGTGACTGTGAGTCAGGCAGGTATGGGGACCCAGGATCTAGTGATGTAGGAGCCTCAGCCTTTGACCTTGTCCAACAGGTACGAGGTACTTGCTACCTTTGTGGATGACAGTAAAGACCGCAGGGAGGATGGGCAAACTGACCACGGCACTGTGTTACAGGAAGCCATTCAAGTGGGGGGAGTAAAAAGGAATGCGGTAGTGGTAGGGGATAGTATAGTCAGGGGGATAGATGCTGTTCTCTGCAGCCGTGACCATGAGTCTCGAAGGCTATGTAGCCTGCCTGGTGTCAGGGTTAAGGACATCTCCTCGTGGCTGGAAAAGAACTTGGAGCATGAGGGGGAGGATCCAGTTGTTGTGGTCCACATAGGAACCAATGACATAGGTGGAACTAAGAATGAGGTTCTGCTGAGACAGTTTGAGGAGCTAGGGTTGAAATTAATAAGCAGAAACTCAAAGGTAATAATCTCTGGATTACTACCTGAGCCACGTGCAAATTGGCCTAGGGACAAACAGATCAGAGAGTTAAATGCGTGGCTCAAAGAGTGGTGTGGGAGACAGGGGCTTCAATTCATAGGGCATTGGCACCAGTACTGGGGAAAGAGGGAGCTGTTCAGTTGGGATGGGCTCCTCTTAAACCGGGCTGGGACCAGCATCCTGGTAAATCGAATAACTAGGGCTGTAGATAGGGCTTTAAACTAAAAAAGTAGGGGGAGGGGTCAGGTGAGGGGAAATTTAGAAATCTAACGAGAAAAGTCAAGGCAACAGAGCAGTGTAATGATTTGGATAAAGATAAGCAGAATGTGGCAGGAAGGGATAGAGAGTTTACCAATAATAGAGCATCAGCAAATAAGGATAAAGCAGGAAAAAAATGGTAAAAAGTTAAAACTAAAGGATCTTTATCTGAATGCACAGAGCATTCATAACCAGATAGACTAATTAATTGCACAAATAGAGATAAATGGGTTTGATCTAATAGCCATTACAGAGACATGGTTGCAAAGTGACCAAGGTTGGGAACTAAATATTCCAGGGTACATGACGTTTAGAAAAGACAGGCAGAATGGAAAAGGAGGAGGTGTAGCACAAATATTAAGGAATGACATAAGGACAGTAGTGAGAAAGGATCTTGGCTCGGAAGGTCAGGAAGTGGAATTAGTGTGGGTGGAAATAAGAAATAACAAGGGGCAGAAAACTCTGGTGGAAGTATTTTATAGGCCCTCTAATAGCTATACCGTTGGACAGAGTATTAATTATGAAATAATAGGACCTTGTTACAAAGGTAATATAGCAATCATAGGAGACTTTAATCTTCATATAGACTGGGCAAATCAAATTGGCAAAGGTAGTCTGGAGGACGAGTTCATGGAACGCAATTTTAAGGAACAATTAGTCATGGAACCAACCAGGGAACAGGCTATTTTAGATCTTGTATTGTGTAATGATGTGGAGATGCCGGTGATGGACTGGGGTTGACAAATGTAAAGAATCTTACAACACCAGGTTATAATCCAACAATTTTATTTGAAAATCACAAGCTTTTGGAGGCTTTCTCCTTCGTCAGGTGAATGACGAAGGAGAAAGCCTCCGAAAGCTTGTGATTTTCAAATAAAATTGTTGGGCTATAACCTGGTGTTGTAAGATTCTTTACAATTGTGTAATGAGACAGGGTTAATTAGTAATCGCACAGTAAAGGATCCTCTGAAGAAGAGTGAGCGTAATATGATAGACTTTCACATTGAGTTTGAGAGTGACTTACTTAAGTCAGAAACCAGAATCTTAAACTTAAATAAAGCAATTACATAGGTATGAGGGGCTAGTTGGTTAAGATAGATTGGGGAATTAGATTGAAGGGTATGACAGTTGATAAAAAAATGGCAAACATTTAAAGACATATTTCAATATTCTCAAAAAATACACATTCCATTGAGAAATAAAAACTCCACGGGAAAAGTGATCCACCCGTGGCTAACTAAAGAAGTTGAGGATAGTATTAGATTAAAAGAGGCCTATATTGTTGCTAAGAAGAGTAGTAAGTCTGAGGATTGGGAGAGTTTTAGAAACCAGCCAAGGACAACCAAAAAATTGATAAAAAGGGAGAAAATAGAATATGAAAGAAAACTAGCAAGAAATATAAAAATGGATTGTAAAAGCTTCTACAAGTATGTAAAAAAGGAACAGAGTAGCAAAAGTAAACGTTGGCCCCTTAGAGGCAGAGAGAGGAGAAATTATAATGGGGAATCAGGAAATGGCAGATGCGTTAAACAAATATTTTGTATCTGTCTTCACAGTAGAAGACACAAAAAGCATACCAGAGATAGTGGGGGACCAAGGGGCTAATGAGAATGGGGAACTTAAAGTAATTAATATTAAAGAAAAAGTACTTAAGAAACTCGTGGAACTAAAAGCCAAAAATACCCCTAGGCCTGATGTCCGACATCCTAGGGTTCTAAAAGAGGTGGCTGCAGAGATAGTGGATGCATTGCTTACGATCTTCCAAATTTCCCTAGATTCCAAAAAGGTCCCAGCGGATTGGAACGTAGCAAATGTAATACCGCTATTCAAGAAAGGAGGGAGAGAGAAAACAGGGAACTACAAGCCAGTTAGTCTGACACCAGTCGTCAGGAAACTGCTGGAATCCATTATTAAGGAAGTGGTAACGGCACTTGGAACATCATAATATGAATAGGCAGAGTCAACATGGTTTTATGAAAGGGAAATCGTGTTTGACAAATCTATTAGAGTTTTTTAAGGATGTAACTCATAAAGTAGATAAAGGGGAACCAGTGGATGTACTATATTTGGATTTTCAAAACTCATTCGATAGGTGCCACACAAAAGGTTGTTACGCAAGATAAGGGCTCATGGGGTTGGAGGTAATATATGCGCACGGATAGAGGATTGGTTAACAGATGGAAAACAGAGAGTAGGGATAAACGGGTCATTTTCAGGTTGGCAGGCTGTAACTAGTGGAGTGCCTCAAGGATCGGTGCTTGGGCCTCAGCTATTTACAATCTATATTAATGACTTAGATGAAGGGACCGAGTGTAATGTATCCAAGTTTGCTGATGATACAAAGCTAGGTAGGAAAGTAAGTTGTGAAGAGGACACAAAGAATCTGCAAAGGGATATAGACAAGCTAAGCGAGTGGGCAAGAAGGTGGTAGATGGAGTGTAATGTGGGGAAATGTGAGGTTATTCACTTTGGTAGGAAGAATAGAAAAACAGAATATTTTTTAAATGGTGAGAAACTATTAAATGTTGGTGTTCAGAGAGACTTGGGTGTCCTCATACAAAAAACACAAGAAGTTAGTATGGAGGTACAGCAGGCAATTAGGAAAGCAAATGGTATGTTGGCCTTTATTGCAAGGGGGTTGGATTACAAGAGTAAGGAAGTCTTACTACAGTTGTACAGGGCTTTGGTGAGACCTCACCTGGAGTACTGTGTACAGTTTTGGTCTCCTTACCTAAGGAAGGACATACTTGCCTTATAGGCGGTGCAATGGAGGTTCACTAGATTAATTCCTGGGATGAGAGGGTTGTCCTATGAGGAGAGGTTGAGTAGAATGGGCTTATACTTCTGGAGTTTAGAAGTATGAGAGGTGAACTCATTGAAATGTATAACATTCTGAGGGGGCTTGACAGGGTAGATGCTGAGAGGTTGTTTCCGCTGGCTGGAGAGTCTAGATCTAGAGAGCATAGTCTCAGGATAAGGGGTTGGCCATTGAAGACTGAGACAAGGAGGAATTTCTTCACTCAGAGGGTTGTGAATCTTTGGAATTCTCTACCCCAGAGGGCAGTGGATGCTCAGTCATTGAGTATTTTCAAGGCTGAGATAGATAGATTTTTGGACTCTAGGAGAATCAAGGGATATGGGGATCGGGCAGGAAAGTGGAGTTGAGGTCGAAGATCAGCCATGATCTGATTGAATGGCGGAGCAGGCTCGAGGGGCCAAAACTGTATGCAGTACTCCAGGTGAGGGCTCACCAAAGCCCTGTACAACTGTAGTAAGGCTTCCTTACTCTTGTAATCCAACCCCCTTGCAATAAAGGCCTACTCCTGCTCCTATTTCTTATGTTTTTATTCTTTCTGTGGCACTCAGCTACACTAAGTACTCAGCATTGCTGTATACGCAAGTTTGGGAAGTTGTAACTCCGTGAAATATATATCAATGTAAAGGAATAATGAGCAATGACACTTGCATTTCTGTAGCGTCTGTCATTCTGAAATGCTACAAAGCACTGCACACAATTACTTTTTTAAATAACCCAGGTGGTGGGGTTTGGGGTCTGCTGCAGCAGGTATGAGTCTGATCCAATCTGGGCAGCTCTGTTCGTAGCTGCTTTTTTATTGCTCTAATACTGTGCTAATGCCGCTGGCTCTCGACAGGGGTTCTCACACAGCTGGTACTGACTCCAAACTAAACTTCCCAGATTCATATGAACAGAGAAAAACAGTGGACAGGAGAAGACCAGCTGATCCATCTAGCCTGTCCCATATAGTTGTGATGCTTTGTGCATCAGGTCAAGAGACTCCCTACCACCTAGGTGCCATGTAATCTCCTGGGAGAGACAAAAAAAACCGGATCAAAAACCCAAGGACAATTTGGGGGAAAAAAATTGAGAAAATTCCTCTCTATTAAAACTAGTCCAGGGGACCGCATTGACCATGACTTAGATTATTTGGTAACTACTTCTTCTGTGATGCGATCTCTGCCTCAGCCAGGAACCGGACCAGCTATCTTGAAGGTACACGATTAATCAGCACTCACCGCACATGCCATGCCACAGGATAGACCCAATACAAAAAGAGCTCTGATGCCCACCTTAGTGAATCTGACCAGTTTATTCTGTGGTTGTCACTGTATGGTGGGAGCCACTGTCACCAGCCCCGCACTAAACTGACTTCACAAACCATGGCAGCAATTCTTTGACTTTTTCACCTACCTTCAGATGGTTACCCCATGGCTCGTTTCAGAGGCTGTGCACCACATGAATAATGTAACCATGATTTATATTTCAAAAATGACATCTGTAATGATATACTGCAGAGGAATACTAATGCCAGTAAATGTTCATCTTGCCCTTTCGAGAGGTAGTCGTCACCTGCTGGGGTTTTGGGACTGTGTGTTTTGTGATGTTATTGCATTTTTCTCCCCCAAAAAACTGCAGTACATTCTGTAGGTATATACTACAGTCTACTCTTCTTAATTCAGAGTTAATTCAAATTATCTGACAATTCATTTTTTTAGCACTAAATTCCCACTTTGCTCTGATACTTATGTAGCCATATTCAAATTGGAAAATTCACATTTTTTTTAAGCACAAAAAATGACTGAGTTATCAGAAACAGAGTGTATAGTACAATTGCTCCCCTGATGGTTTAATGGATAAGCTCCCAGTGTGGAATTAAACCAAAGAAACCAAAATATCCTAGGTTTGATTCCCAGTCGCTGCTGAGTTTAACAATCTCAGCCCGGATCACCATCATTACATTAGCTGGACTAAGAAGCGGGAAAATCAGCACCTGCTCATTATCCAGTGACCCCTGCTGCAAGTACGTGTGTGTGGATGTCAGGTGAAGGCCGGATCGGATTTGGCTGTGAAGTCCTGCACTGTCCAACATCAGGCTGAAGCACATCGCCTGCACTCACAGATTAAGTATGGTCATTTGGACATACTGATAGTGAGGGAATCCTATCCCATCCTGAGTCAGTGGCTTCAGAAGAGCAGGCAAGAAAATTAAAGAGACTAATTCAAACCACTGAACAATTTAAAACAAAATCAATCAGGGCTCAGGAAACACCCTACGCCTAATATTCTCTAACAATTAATAATAAGCATTTACAGAAAATTGAATAACAACATGTTAAATGACTCAGAATAAGCAGGTCTGGTTGTAAACAAACATACGAACAATGACAGACAGGAAAAACCCTCTGGTCCATCCAGCCTGTCCCACACAATTGTTTTGCCTTGTACATCACAATATATAGACTCTGCACCTCACCCGAAACCACGTGACCTGCTATGCGAGGCAAAAAGACAGATTAAAACCCGGCAAATTTGGGGAAAAAAATCTGGGAAATTCCTCTCCGACCCCCCCCTCCCCCCCACCCCGCCCGAGGCAATAAAGTACTTGTCACATTCACATTGTCACATTTACACTTATTGACATCCCTTTAGTAGTATGTAGCTTTTAATACCAACCTTCAGTTACACTGAACATACTTCACTTACGTGTAAACTTTCAGAACAAAATCCTTTTCCTCTCGGAGTTCGGAAATAGACGGCAGAACGTCCATCATACACAGCACTGCGCAGCCGTACGGGCGCCGGTACTGCACATAAGGGGGGCCTTTTTTCGAATCATTGGATAACATCCGACCTGGGAAGGGCACAGGGATACATGAAGGGTTAGTTTCCAACAAAATGCTCCCATCACAGAACTCCTGCCGACCACTGACTGCCTGCAACAAGTTGTGCTGGAACTGTCAATTCTGCAAACCCACTTTGACATTTAAAATATATTAAATATGTTTTTTTTTAATCTATTTTTTAAAATAACAAGATATTTTTCACTTCTCCCTCTTCTAAGCCCTCCCACACTCTGCACCTCCTTCGGCTCAGTGACCTGCTCCAAACCTCTGTCAATGATACCTTGAAGGCAGTGCAAAGCACAACCCGGTTGATTATCCCTCTGTGCAGGGAGGCGCCTTTCTCTCGCTGTAGCATGTCTGAGCTCAGGGGCTGGGCAGATGCACCTGCTTCTTGCTATACTGGGGCGCAGAGATCTGACTCTTTATATTGGATTTTGAATGCAGCAGCTCTACTTTACAGAATTTTCAATGTTAGACAGGGTGATCGGGCTTCGGCTCCACATTCACACCTGCTAGGCAGCGCAGTAATTAGTGGCAACATTGTCGCATCTGTCACTCCATCTGATCTTAAGGTGAGAGAAGCAAAGTTAATGCTGCATCAGACAAACCACATGAAAAATCAAAAATAATTTCAAGAACCCTTATTCACCAAAGGAATGAAGGGAAATTATATTGTCATTTTATTTTTGTTTAAGAAGTAGTGCTTATTGCTGGTTTGTATCTGAATTCTGCTGGAATTCTGTCTGCAGTAATGAACTCTTTCGCCTCCCTGCAAACTCACTATGTTGAAATCAAGACTCATCGCACCAACTATTATGGCACTGGAAAGGAATAAGGTAGTTGAGGGGTCAAATATTGAATTTATTTGGTTAGAATTAAGGAACAATAGAGGAGCTATTACAATACTGGGTGCATATTATAGGCCACCAAATAGTGGAAAGGAGATAGAGGAGAACATTTGCAGGCAAATTACAGAAAGATGCAAGAACTATAGAGTAGTGATAATGGGGAACTTTAATTATCCCAATATAGACGGGGACAGTAACACTGTGAAGGCAAAGAGGGAGAGGAATTCCTGAAATGTGTTCAAGAGAACTTTCTGGAACAGTGCATTTCCAGCCCAACCAGGAAGCAAACAGTGCTGGGTCTAGTTCTGGGGAATGAAGTGGGGCAGGTGGAGCATGCTTCAGTGAGGGAGCATTTGGGGAACAGTGATCATAATATCATTAGGTTTAGAATTGTTATTGAAAAGGACAAGGAACAATCAAATGTGAAAATACGTAACTGGAGGATGGGAAATTTCAGTGAGTTAAAAAGGGATCTTGACCAGTTGGATTGCAATCAAAAATTGGTAGGCAAAACAGTAATTGAACAATGGGAGGCCTTCAAGGAGGAGTTGGTTCGGGTTCAGAGTAGACACATCCCTACAAGGGGGAAAGAAAGGGCACCCAAAGCTAGAGCTCCCTGGATGACGAAAGATATAGAGATTAAAATGGAACAGAAAAAGAAGGCTTATGATGAATGTAAGGTTCATAATATAGTAGAGAACCAGGCTGAGTACAGAGGAGATCTAAAAAAGAGGTGAAGAGAGAGTATGAGAATAGATTAGTGGCCAACATGAAAGGGAACCCAGACCTCTTTTATAAACATATAAATAGTAAAAGGGTAGTCCAAGGAAGCATGGAACGATTAGGGACAAAAAAGATCTTCTTGTGGAGGCAGAGGGTATGGCTGAGGTACTAAATGAATACTTCACATCCGTCTTCATTAGAGAAGACGATGCTGCCATTGTAGCAGTAAAGGAGGAGGTAGTAACGATATTGTATGGAATAAAAATACATCAAGGGGAGGTACTTAAAAGATTGGCAGTACTCAAAGTAGAAAAGTCAGCCAGTCCAGATGGGATACATCCGAGGTTACTGAGGATGGAAATTGCAGAGGCTCCGGCAACAATCTTCCAGTCGTCCTTAGATATGGGGATGGTGCCGGAGGACTATAGGGTTGCAAATGTTACACCCCTGTTCAAGAAAGGGGAGAAGGATAAACCCGGCAATTACAGACCAGTCAGCCTAACGTCGGGGGTGGGGAAACTTTTAAACAATAATTGGGGACAAAATAAATTGGCACTTGGAAAAGTATGGGCTGATAAATGAAAGTCAGCACGGATATGTTAAAGGAAAATCGTGTTTGACGAACTTGATTGAGTTCTTTGATGAACTAACGCAGAGGATTAATGTGGGTAATGCGGTTGATGTTGTGTACATGGACTTGCAAAAGACATTTGATAAAGTACCACATAATAGACTTGTAAGCAAAATTAAAGCCAATGGGATTAAAGGGACAGTGGCAGTGTGGATACAAAATTGGGGACAGAAAGCAGAGAGCTGTGGTGAACGGCTGTTTCTCAGACTGGAGGGAAGCACACAGTGGTGTTCCCCAGGGGTCAGGATTAGGACCACTACTCTTTTTAATACATATTAATGACCTGGACTTGGGTACAGGGGGTACAATTGCAAAGTTTGCAGATGACACTAAACTCGGAGATGTAGTAAACAACGTGGAAGATAGTAACAGATTTCAGGAGGACATAGACAGACTGGTGAAATGGGCAGATACATGGCAGATGACATTTAATACAGAGAAGTGAGAAGTGATATATTTTGGCAGGAAGAATGAGGCGGGGCAACATAAATTAAATGGTACAATATTAAAGGGGGTGCAGGAACAGAGAGCTCTGGGGGTGCATGTACACAAATCTTTGAAGGTGGCAGGGCAAGTTGAGAAGGTTGTTGAAAAAGCATATGGGGTGCTGGGCTTTATTAATAGAGGCATAGAGTACAAAAGTAAGGAAGTTATGCTAAACTTTTATAAAATACTGGTTAGGCCTCAGCTGGAGTATTGTGTTCAATTCTGAGCACCACATTTTAGGAAGGATGTCAAGGCCTTAGAGGGTGCAGAAGAGATTTACTAGAATGGTGCCAGGGATGAGGGACTTCAGTTATGTGGAGAGGCTGGAGAAGCTAATTTGTTCTACTTAGAACAGAGAAGGAAAAGGGGAGATTTGATAGAGGTGTTCAAAATCATCAATGGTTTTGACATGAGTAAACAAGGAGAAATTGTTTCCAGTGGCAGAAGGGTTGGTAACCAGAGGACACAGATTTAAGGTGATTGGCAAAAGAGCCAGAAGCGACATGAGGAAACATTTTTTTAAGCAGCGAGTTGTAATGGTCTGGAATGCACTGCCTGAAAGGCTGGTGGAAGCAGATTCAATAGTAACTTTCAAAATGGAATTGGACAAATACCTGAAGGGAAAAAAATTACACGGCTATGGGGAAAGAGCAAGGGAATGGGAATAAATGGATATCTCTGTCAAAGAGCCAGCACAAGCCGAATGGCATCCTCTTGTGCTGTACCTTTTTTTTTATTCGTTCATGGGATGTGGGATGCAAGGCCAGGATTTATTGCCCATCCCTAATTGCCCTTAAGAAGGTGTTGGTGAACCGCCTTCTTGAAATGCTGCAGTCCGTGTGGTGAAGGTTCTCCCACAGTGCTGTTAGAAAGGGAGTTCCAGGATTTTGACCCAGTGACGATGAACGAACGGCGATATATTTCCAAGTCGGGATGGTGTGTGACTTGGAGGGGAACGTGCAGGCGGTGTTGTTCCCCCATGTGTCTGCTGCCCTTCTTCTTCTAGGTGGTAGAGGTCGCGGGTTTGGGAGGTGCTGTCGAAGAAACCGTGGCGAGTTGCTGCAGTGCATCCTGTAGATGGTACACACAGCAGCCACGGTGCGCCGCTGGTGGAGGGAATGAATATTTAGGGTGGTGGATGGGGTGCCAATCAAGTGGGCTGCTTTGTCCTAGATGGTGTCAAGCTTCTTGAGTGTTGTTGGAGCTGCACTCATCCAGGCAAGTGGAGAGTATTCCATCATACTCCTGACTTGTGCCTTGTAGATGGTGGAAAGGCTTTGGGGAGTCAGGAGGTGAGTTACTCACTGTAGAATACCTAGCCTCTGACCTGCTCTTGTAGTCACAGTATTTATGTGGCTGGTCCAGTTAAGTTTCTGGTCAATGGTGACCCCCAGGATATTGATAGTGGGGGATTCAGCGATGGTAATGCCATTGAAAGGCAAGGGGAGGTGGTTAGACTCTCTCTTGTTGGAGATGGTCATTGCCTGGCACTTGTCTGGCGTGAATGTTACTTGCTACATCAGCCCAAGCCTGGATGTTGTCCAGGTGTTGCTGCATGCGGGCACGGACTGCTTCATTATCTGAGGGGTTGCGAATGGAACTGAACACTGTGCAATCATCAGCGGACATCCCCATTTCTGACCTTATGATGGAGGCAAGGTCATTGATGAAGCAGGTGAAGATGGTTGGGCCGAGGACACTGCTCTGAGGAACTCCTGCAGCAATTTCTTGGAGCTGAGATGATTGGCCTCCAACAACCACTACCATCTTCCTTTGTGCTAGGTATGACTCCAGTCACTGGAGAGTTTTCCCCCTGATTCCCATTGACTTCAATTTTACTGGGGCTCCTTGGTGCCACACTCGGTCAAATGCTGCCTTGATGTCAAGGGCAGTTACTCTCACCTCACCTCTGGAATTCAGCTCTTTTGTCCATGTTTGGACCAAGGCTGTAATGAGGTCTGGAGCAGAGTGGTCCTGGTGGAACCCAAACTGAGCATCAGTGAGCAGGTTATTGGTGAGTAAGTGCCGCTTGATAGCACTGTCGACGACACCTTCCATCACTTTGCTGCTGATTGAGAGTGGACTGATGGGGCGGTAATTGGCCGGATTGGGTTTGTCCTGCTTTTTGTGGACAGAACATTGCTGCAGGAGTTGCTATCATTACTATGATACTATGAACTTCTACTCCAATTCATTCTTTCCCAGGAGCTCCAAACTGTGGAATCCCTCATCTCCCCTCCCTCCTCCAATCTACGAGTCATCTAATCACTATCCCCTAATTTACCTCATCTTCTCTCCTATGGGTAGATTTTAATTTTTGGGCAGCTGACCAATGAAGAGGTCACGGCCGTTACTGAGACTTGGGCTTCATTTGAATTCGACTTGAGAGCTGTAGAAGCCAAGCGGGTCCAGAGGTGACTCGCTGGTTGTGGACAACAGGACTGTCGGCGGACGGGTGGGGAAGGGGAGGCGAGGGTTTGGGAGGCCGAGGTTGGGGGGGGAGCCCAAAGAGTTTTCGTGAAGCTAGGACCATTCATACTCTTTCCGTCTCTACAAAAATCTTTTTTTGTGGCCGTTTTCTGAGCGACCAGCATCGGTTCCTTTAAGAACTGCTGTTAAAGCTGCTCATCACCAGTACATGAATGCAGATTTGCACGGGTAAGAGGCCTACTGCTTGCTGCGGCCGCCCAGGAGTAAGCTCTTTTCAAAATTGCACCGGCCAGAAACTGGGCTTTAACGGAGCGGTAAGTCTATTGGCCCCATTTTAAGGCTGTTACTGCCCCATTGACACGTTTTTGGCAAGTTAAAATCCAGCCCCCATATCGTGCACCCATGGACCTTGGCCCTTCACCTGGGTAACTCAATGATTTAATAAACAACACCGTGCAATAATATTCAGAATATTGTTCTTCAAAATAACACTTAGTTTGACTTATCCATTCTGATGGTTTGCCAACTATTTTACTTTGTAAGCTCTCAACAATACTGTTGTAAATATCAGGGATGTACCTATTCGTATGACATGAGCAACTATGTAGAGATCCCGCTTCAGATCCTTGTTACTGAGATCCTAAAGGTCCAAAAATATAAAAAGCAAAGTTATGCCGGGTAAACGACAGTGAGGATTATAGACTAAACTGTAGTCAACTGCATAACTTGAGGTAGATGCTGCAATGAGTTATAATTAATTCTATCAGTATATAAACATCATTATATAAACATCATTATCCGCAGTCAGCATTTTAAGCTGAGAGTCAGCATTTCACATGAAAAATCAACTTTTTTCACTGAGATTAGTGTCAACTAATCAGATCAGTTAGAGGATTGGACTAGAGCCTGTTAGAACAAATTAGATGTAACTTTCTTCCACTGTTAGTTGCCACGTACTTGAGGAAGAAAATTTTAAGATGAGCTGCTGGTTTCTTAGTGATGTAGCTGCAGGTGTAATGTTGTCCCATTACATGTCCACCAACATTATTTCCTGCAACACTGTTTATGTCAACATTTACAATTTATAAACCTCCTATGTAAATATTTACAACTACATTCTATATGCAAACATTTTAAAATGGGAAAACTGTATGTAAACATTTCACCAGCATGGTTTGTTGCTGAACTGATCGAATCACTTTAAATGCTTTCGCAAAAAAAATTGACTACCATTTTTTTCCTAACTGAAATTTCTAATGTCTAACAAAGGTTTCAAACAAAATAATAAATTACATATTTGACCACAACACGATTAAGTGTATCCACTGAAGTGTTTTTTGTGTCTCCCAAAAACCTCGTTTTGCCCAATGGCGTGATGGTATCTTTGAAATGCCAGGTCTCCATGGGGGAGGGAAGAAGAGGATTATAAATTGAATTAAGAAATAGGAACAGGAGTAGACCCCTTGTGTCTGCTCCACCATTCAATAAGATCATGGCTGATCTTTGACCACAACTCTACTTTCCTGCCCGATCCCATATCCCTTGATTCCCTTATCGATCTCAACCTTGAATATACTCAACAATTGAGCATCCACAGCCCTCTGGGTTGGAGAATTCCAAAGATTCACAACCCTCTGAGTGAAGAATCTTCTCCTCATCTCAGTCCTAAATGGCCGACCCCTTATCCTGAGACTATGCCCCCTAATTCTAGGCTCTTCAGCCACAGGAAACAGCCTCTCAGCATCTACCCTGTCAAGCCCCTTCAGAATCTTGTATGTTTCAATGAGATCACCTCTCATTCTTCGAATCTCCAGAGAGTATAGGTCCATTCTACTCAATCTCTCCTCATAGGACAACCACCTCTCAGGCAATTATATCCTTCCTTAGGTAAGGAGATCAAAATTGCACACAGTACGCCAGGTGTGGTCTCACTAAAGCCCTGTACAATTGCAGCAAGACTTCCTTACTCTTGTACTCCAACCCCCTTGCAATAAAGGCCAACATACCATTTGCCTTCCTCACTGCTTGCTGTACCTGCATGTTAACTTTCTGTGTTTCGTGCGCAAGGACACCCTAATCCCTCTGAAAACCAACATTTAAAAAAATATTCTGTTTTTCTATTCTTCCTACCAAAGTGAATAACCTCACATTTCCCCACATTATATGCCATCTGCCACCTTCTAGCCCATTCATTTAACCTGTCTATATCTCTTTGCAGTCTCTGTGCCCTCCTCACAGCTTACTTTCCCACCTAGCTTTGTATCATCAGCAAACTTGGATACATTACACTCGGTCCCTTCATCTAAGTCATTACTATAGATTGTAAATAGTTGAGGCCCAAGCACTGATCCTTGTGGCACCCCACTAGTTACAGCCTGCCAACCTGAAAATGACCCGTTTATCCTTACTCTCTGTTTTCTGTCAATTAACTGATCCTCTATCCATGCTAATATATTATCCCCAATCCCATGAGCTCTTATCTTGTGTAACAACCTTTTATGGCACCTTATCGAATGCCTTTTGAAAATCCAAATATACTACTTCCACTGGTTCTCATTTATCTACCCTGCTAGTTACATCCTTAAAAAACTCTAATAGATTTGTCAAACACGATTTCCGCTTCATAAAACCATATTGACTCTGCCTATTCCTATTATGATTTTCTAAGTGTCCCGTTACCACGTCCTTAATAACAGATACTAGCATTTTCCCGACTACAGATGTCAGGCTAACTGGCCTGTAGTTCCCTGTTCTCTCTCTCCCCCCTCTTCTTGAATAGCGGTGTTACATTTGCTATCTTCCAATCCACTGTGACCATTCTAGAATCTAGGGAATTTTGGAAGATCACAACTAATACTTCCACTGTCTCTGCAGCCACCTCTTTTAGAACCCTAGAATGTAGGCTATCAGGTGCAGGAGATTTGTTGGCTTTTAGTCCCATTCGTTTCTCCAGTACTTTTTCCTTACTAATATTAATTATTTGAAGTTCCTCACTCTCATTAGACCATTGATTCCACACTATTCCTGGTATGGTTTTTCTGTCTTCTACTGTGAAGACAGATACAAAATATTTGTTTAATGTCTCTGCCATTTCCTTATTCCCCATTATAATTTCTCCTGTCTCAGCCTCTAGGGGACCAATGTTTACTTTCGCTACTCTCTTCCTTTTTACATACTTGTAGAAACTCTTACAATCCGTTTTTATATTTCTTGCTAGTTTACTCTCATTCTATTTTCTCCCTCTTAATCAATTTTTTGGTCATCTTTTGCTGGTTTCTAAAACTCTCCCAATCATCAAGCTTACTACTCTTCTTGGCAACATTATAAGTCTCTTCTTTTAATCTAATACTATCCTTAACTTCATTAGTTAGTCACAGATGGATCACTTTCCCGTGGAGTTTTTATTCCTCAATGGAATGTATATTTGTTGAGAATAATGAAATATTTCTTTAAATGTTCGCCATTGCTTATCTACTGTCATATCTTTTAATCTAATTTCCCAATCAACCTTAGCCAACTCGCCACTTATACCTATGTAATTGGCTTTGTTTAAGTTTAAGACTCTAGTTTCCGACTTAAGCACGTCACTCTCGAACTCAATGTGAAATTCCATCCTATTATGATCACTCTTCCCCAGAAGATCCCTTACTTTGAGATTACTAATTAACCCTGTCTCATTACACAAGACAAGACCTAAAATAGCCTGTTCCCAGGTTGGTTCCACAACGTACTGTTCTAGAAAACTTCTCGAATGCATTCCATGAACTCATCCTCCAAATTACTTTTGCCAATTTGATTTGCCCAGTCTACATGAAGATTCAAGTCCTCCACGGCTATTGTATTACCTTTGTTACAAGCTCCTCTTATTTCTTGATCAGTACTCTGTCCATCAGTATAATTACTGTTAGGGAGTCTATAAATTATTCCCACCAGCGTTTTCTGCTGCTTGTTATTTCTTATCTCCACCCATACCGATTCTATATCCTGGTCTTCCAAGCAAAGATCCTTTCTCACCACTGTCTTTATGTCATCATTTATTATCAAGGCTAACCGCGCCACCACCCACCCCACCTACTTTTCCATTTTGTCTGTCTTTTCGAAAAGTCAAGTACCCTGGAATATTTAGTTCCCAACCTTGGTCACCCTGTAACCAAGTTTCAGTAACGGCTACTAGATCAATGGCTACTATTAATTTGTGCCATTAATTCGTCTGTCTTGTTACGAATGCTTTGTGCATTCAGATAAAGCGCCTTTAATTTTAACTTTTTACTATTTTTCCCTGATTTGACCTTTGCACTGATGCACTGTTACCGTTAAACTCTCTGTCCCTTCCTGACACACTCTGCTTATCTTTATCCAAATCGCCACACAGATCTATGGACTTGACTTTTCTCTTTAGATTTATAAATTTACCCTTACCTGAACCCTCCCCTCCACGTTTTTAGTTTAAAGCCCCATCTACCGCCCTAGTGATTCAATTCACCAGGACACTGGTCCCAGCCCAGTTTAAGTGGAACCAATCCAAAGGAACAGCTCCCTCTTCTGCCAGAACTCATGCCAGTGTCCCATGAATTGAAACCCCTGACACCCACACCACTCTTTGAGCCACACATTTAACTCTCTGATCTGTTTGACCCTATGCCAATTTGCGTGTGGCTCAGGTAGTAATCCAGAAATTATTACCTTTGAGGTTCTGCTTA
Organism: Heptranchias perlo; assembly: GCF_035084215.1. Taxonomy (NCBI): domain Eukaryota; kingdom Metazoa; phylum Chordata; class Chondrichthyes; order Hexanchiformes; family Hexanchidae; genus Heptranchias; species Heptranchias perlo. Next base: position 53,625,081 of record NC_090341.1, read on the forward strand.
TTAATTTGGACTCTAGCTCCTCAAACTCCCTCAGCAGAACCTCATTCCTAGTTCTACCTATGTCGTTGGTTCCTACGTGGACCACGACAACTGGATCCACCCTCTAATGCTCCAAGTTCTTCTCCAGCCACGAGGAGATATCCTTAACCCTGGCATTGCGCAGGCAACACAGCCATCTGAACTCCCGGTCACGGCTGCAGAGAACAGTATCTATCTCCCCGAATATACTATCTCCTACCACTACCACATTCCTTTTTCCTCCCCCCACTTGAATGGCTTCCTGTACCAAGGTGCCGTGGTCAAATTGCCCATCCTCCCTGCAGTCTTTGGGTTAATGTCTTAATTTACCAACTATATTTTTTTAAATTATGGGGAAAAAAACAAATCCCTAAAAAAACCAACAAAGAAGTTACAAGCTGCACTGCTGGAGAGAATGCCAAAAATCATGGGAGTTTGTGGAGCAGCTAGTTGCTATTTTCTTTAAAAATCAGAACTGTTACTATTTGTGAATTCTAGAACCCTCGATCTAGCGTGGTCAGTGGAAGTCTCTACTAGAATGCATTAAACAAAATTCCACATTAGAGAGAGAGAGAGAGAGAAGCGAAGCATAACATTATCTTTCTGTGAATAATCTAGTTCACTCACAGTCTTACCAATCACGTGACTTCATTGGCCCAGAAGGAAAGCCTGGCTAGAATACTATATAAATGTTTAAATTATAAGCCTCTTTGATGTGCAGACTTTCTGCCTGGGAGTCATACCTACATGCAATATATAGTGCAAAGAGACCAAAAGATAAAAACTAAAAACACACATGAAAGGCCAGCTTTAGTGTGTCTAGAGACATAACCCAAGTATCAAACTGCCCAGGTCAGCTTTGTTTGTGACTAACTGAAGGTTCAGTAGTAAATTTGCATTCATACTTAACAACAACTTGTATTTATATAGCACCTTTAATGTAGTAAAACAGTCCAAGGCACTTCACTGGAGCGTTATCAGACATAATTTGACACCGAGCCACATAAAGAGATATGATAGGTGACCAAAAGCTTGGTCAAAGAGGTAGGTTCTAAGGAGCAACTTAAAGTTGAAGAGGTAGCGAGGTAGAGAGGCGGAGAGGTTTAGGGAGAGAATTTCAGAGCTTAGAGCCTAGGCAGCTGGAGGCACAGCCGCCAATGGTGGAGCAAAAGAAATTGGGGGTGCGCAAGAGGTCAGAATGGAGTAGTGCAGACATCTCGGAGGGTTGTAGGGCTGGAGGAGGTTACAGAGATAAGGAGGAGCAAGGCCATGAAGGGATATGAACCTAAGGATGAGAATTTTAAAATCGAGATGTTGCCGACATGGAGTCCATGTAGGTCAGTGAGCGTAGGGGTGATGGGTGAGCGGGACTTGGTGTAGGTTAGGATACTGGCAGTAGAATTTTGGATGAGCTCATGCATTCTGATAGTCTTGTGCTAATCCCTCGACAGACAGGGAGTTATTTCTGATTGTTTTGTTCCCTCTGTGTAGCTGAGCTTTTTCTTGTGGTATCGATCTGTCCCCTGGAGTTGACTAGTTTGAGGTTACGGATTTCAGTTACTTTGTTAATGTTACTGGGCTGCTGCACCTTCTAGGCATGGATACAGAACATGAAAAAAATTCTTTGTATAATCAAGGGAACAAGCCCAAAACATCATGGAGTAGAAATATGTAACGTTACTGTCCATTTAAATGCTTGCAGACTTGATCATCGTGCTTTTAGAATATGTGTCGATACCACTTGTACATGCATTAAAAAAGAGACTATAGACTGGAAATTACTGAGTGATGCTATCATACAAACGTTCACTTATTTAAAATGGGTAAATATCTCCATTAAAATAGGAGAGATAGAAATGTAATAGCAGCATTTATATAACATTGTTCACTGTAATGTTCAGGCTTACATGGTGCACAAGGTATTATTGATTCCTTTATCAGCCTGCACCTGGTACTCCAGCTTCTCCCCATCAATGGAACAATTCTAGAGAATGTAGACTACTTTGCATACCTTGATAGCTATCTATCATAGAATGCGATCATCGATGAGGAGATTCAGCACCGCCTAAACAGTGCCTCAGCGGCTTTCAATTGCCTGAGGATCCGTTTCTTCGAGGAAAAAGGACTGGATATATCTACGAAGATTACAATTTACAAGTCTGTTGTTCTCTCAACCCTACTCTTTGGCTCTGAATCCTTGGTAACTAACAGAAGGCATCTCAAGACTCTTGAGCGCTTCCATCAATGTCCCGAATGCAAAATCCTACAAACTCGATGGGGAGGTTCATAAAACCAATGTGTTTGTCCTCTCAAAAACCGGCTGTACCAGTTCTGAAGCTATGGTTATCAAGGCCCAACTTATGCAACATATGCCGAATGGATAACCCTAGACTCCCAAAACAACTACTTTATTCAGAACTGAGCTCCAGCCAAAGAAGTGTTGGTGGCCAGAAAAAGAGATATAAAGATAATTTGAAATCCAACCTGAAGAAATGACATATTGACATCAATACATGGGAGGAAACCATCAAAGACCTCAAACTGTGGCGATCCGTGTGCAGGCAGGGAATTAACGAGTTTAAACAAGCTAGGATTGTCAAAGAAGAAGGGAAACAGACATACAAACATACGAAATAAGAGCAGGAGTCGGCCCCTCGAGCCTGTCCTGCCATTTGATAAGATCATGGCTGATCTGATTATGATCTCAACCCTACTTTCTCTTCTACCCACTATAACCTTTAACTCCCTTGTTAATCAGGAATCTATCTAACTCAGCCTTAAAAATATTCAATGACCCTGCCTCTACTGCTCTTTGGGGAAGGGAGTTCCACAGACTCAGGACCCTCTAAGAGAAAAAAATTCTCCTCATCTCCGTCTTAAATGGGAGACCCCTTATTTTTAAACTGTGGCCCTTCGTTCTAGTCTCTCCCACAGAAGAAACAATGTCAGTCTGTTGTGACTACACCATCAACTAGATTGTCTTTCATATGCAAACTTTGTGGTAAAATATGTCTCTCTAGGATTGGTTTACAAAGCCAATCTAAATGCTCACCAAAGCCTGGCATATCTTAAAACTGCTGAGAAACAATCTTTCACGATTGTCAAGGGATTGCCAAGAAATTAGAGAATGGACTGCACAGTATTTTGGTTCTTTTATTCTTAGATTTTAATAATTCCTAACTGTCAGAAACAAATAATTATAATCTTTCTGCTTTTTTCCTGGTTATTGAAAACACTGTCTGTAGTTATGTTTTTCAACCATAAAGGATCTTGACCAACATAATTTTTAAAAAATTCTCTTTTTTTATATATAAAGGTTAATTCTGGTCTGCAATAGGGAAGGTCTGTCAAAACACATCAGTTCAAGCAGCTGGACAAGGTGAGCTGTGCAAAGGTCATCTCCAAAACTCTTCTCTATTAAAGAATTTGGCATCAAGAGAAATCAGGGCCTGTAAAGGGCAAAAGTGCAATCAGGCAAATGTCCATAAACTACAAGAAACCATCAACCCAATCTTTTTGCAAACAGATCTGGTTAACTAAATGAGGCCAGTCACTGTTACAAGGCACTTTGTGAATATGCAGAGTGCAAGAACCATGTACTGTAACCAGACGTGATGATTTGCGGAGTCAGAGATATGGAAGTATGAATTTAGGAGGCCATGGTTGGTAGCTAGCTCACCCCCATGGACTACCACCTGAAAAATGTTTCCCCTGGGATCATTTACAACCTGTTACTCCTTTTTTCTCTTCTTCTGACTAGGATTACCAACCCTCCTGGATTGTCCCGGAGTCTTTTACGTCCAAAAGACGGCACCTCCGGCAGTGCAGCACTCCCTCAGTATTGCACTGAAGTATCAGCCTAGTTCATGTGCTCCTATCTCTGGAGTGGGACTTGAACCCACAACCTTCTGACTCAGGGCGAGAGTGCTATCCACTGAGCCACTGCTGACACATTGGGTAGTGATCAGGAAGGAATGCCCTGCCTGTTTCCACCCCCCTCCCGAACTAGGGGCATTGGATCCAATTATAGTGCTCTCCAGCTGAAACCAACTAACACAGCACATTCCAGGAATCAAACCTGGGATTTTCCTTTGCAATTAAAAAGCCTCTGATTATCAAGCTGTTTCCATATCGATGCTTTATTAAAAATACTGAGAAAATATCATTGACACATTTCAGATTTGCTACCATTTTGTCACAGGAGAGGTTTGATGCATTTTTTATTACAAATAACTGTGTTAAGTCGAATTTTGCTCCTAAAAAGCTAACATTTCCTGGTGGCCACAAGCTGTTTACGGGGGGGGGGGGGGGGGGGGGGGGGGGGGGATGGGGAGAGAGGAAGATGTGTATTTAAGATGGATGGACCAGTCTGTGGAATATTCCCATTCCCATAATCACTTTGAACTGAAACAATGTAGGGCATTGAATCTTTATGTAAGCCACCCAGGCTCATTATGTCAGGGTGACCTATTCATCTGAGCTCAGCAGGAGTTAGTTGCCAAGGAGCCTTTATCAAAGGAGGGAGCAGTCAGTTTAACAGGCAGCCACCTGATTTTACTCTCCATTGAAGTCAGTGGACAGTAATATTGGGCGGGGTGTAAAACCGGCATTCCACCCAATCCAGTGGGTTTCCCACCCGGCCAGTTAGGTTAGAATTGACCCCATGTGTTCGTAAGCCATGAGCTTAAAAATACAAAAATAAAATATAATTTTGCTCCAAAACTTCGAGATTTTGCTCCAGCAAATTAGGTGTCCCTGCTCCTGTGAATGCTCCAAATTGTTTGTTGTGCAAAGATATGGGGCTCGATTTTCAAAGGGTGCCAGGATGGCAGCGGGGGTGGGGGTCAATGGGTGCAGGGCAAACCCGAATAATAAAAACTAACCGTTCCCCAAGCGATTGCGACTTAATTGGTGCCCCTTAACGTGGCTTCCGGGTTTGCCGTCCGAAAGCTGCGCAGTGGGCGGACTGTGCACCCGCATGACAGGCTGTCAGCTGGTGCATCTAGATTTAAAGGGCCATTGCTCCAATGGATTTTGCTGGAACAAAGAGCCAGAAGGCCCAATGGAGCAGCACAGGGGCGTGGCTGCTCCAAGATTCAGCGATGCCTCACTTCAGGTGCTACTGGCCGGGGTGAGGAGGAGGGAACTATTTTACCTGGTCGACAGGAGGAAGCGCCCTGCTTCTGCCATGAAGGAGGCCTGGCTCGAGGTGGCAGAGGAGGTCACCAGCAGAAGCAACATATCCCGACCCTGGGTTCAGTGCAGGAAGTGTTTCAATGACCTAACCAGGTCAGCAAAAGTGAGCACTTACTGATTCTCCTGCATTTCATGGTTCACATCATGCGCACACCCCCCAATCCCAAACTCATTTTGCACTGCCAAGACTACTCCACCACATCACTCCTCACGCCCATTTAAGGCTCATCCTCAAATTACCTGAACTTCCTCATCCCACCACCACCACTCACCCCAATCCTGATCCAATGTGATGTCTCTGTCTCATACTCACCCTCTGATGCAGCTCTTTCACAGTCAGCCTCACCCAAAGCAATGCATACATTGGTTGGCCACTTCACGATCACTCACTCCAAGAGAAGAGAGCACAAAATGCACGCGAGAGGGCGAGGGCTGGAAGGGGGCCACAACAAATAATGATCCTCTCAGACACGGAGGAGGTCCTGCAGATCAGCCGCACCCTCTAGCGCCTGTCCGTTGGGTACGCCGAGGCTGGCATCCCACAAACTTCTGGTGACACAACTTTAACATTCATCACACATAACATGAACTGATGTTAACAATGATTGGCATATTGAACATCTCAGTATGCTCATCGCAACATGGCACATCTGTGATGATGCTTAATATTGCCTTCTGTTCTCTTACAGGCCCTTCAACGACTGCAGTGATGGGAGAGGGCGATTCCTCAGAGGAGCTCCCGGCCTCTGGGGGCGCACCATCACATCGTAGCGAGCCATTCATCAGTGCAAATACTCACACCTCGGTGGGTCCTAGTGGTCAGTTAGTTGGGTTGGCACCTGGTGAGTCACCACACACAAGTGAGCACGAGCAGACACTGGTGGCAGGGGCAGCTGTGAAGAGTCCGTGTCGGTGGGTGCACTCCTCTCCAGGCTCTGCACAGCTGGACCCAGATGCTGAACCCTGGGGCCATCCTTTAAAAGGAGAATGATCGAGGGACAGCAGCATATTTGTGAGGTACTGGAACAGGTGCCATGCACACTCTCCACAATAGCGCAGAGAATGGAGGAGTCCAACTCCTGCATTAGTAGAACAGTGGCGCAGGTACGGGAGGGAATTCATAGAATCATAGAAGTTTACAACATGGAAACAGGCCCTTCGGCCCAACATGTCCATGTCGCCCAGAATTGCTGAGATAGTATCACAGGGACGTGATCAACTGTTGAGATAGTGTTGCACGCAACTGCAGAAATGTCTGAGATAGTGTCGCAGGTAACTGCAGAAATGTCTGAGATAGTATCACAGGTAAGTGCGGGAATGTCTGTGATGGAGGGAAGGCTAGCCTCCGTTGAGCTTCAAGCATGGCTCACAAATGAGTCCATTCAGGCCCTGACAATGGCTGTTCAGACCCACGGTGAACAACATTCTGCCTCCTTAAACAGGCAGACAGAAACTTTACAACTGGGCTTCCAAGGCATCATACATGTCCTCCAAACTGTTCTCCAGCAGGGTGGTAGGAGGGATGTGGGCCTGGTCCAGGAGAGGGATGATGATGGCGATAGGGGACATGGAAATGGGGACATCACTCAAAGCACTCCCATGTCTCACCTGTTGCCCCCCCCCCCTCAACCAGTACCCGCAATGCTGTGTCCTCTCCAGGTGGCTGAGTCTGCCCCTGCACAGGTGGAGAGACTTTGAAGGGGCCCTCACGGACTCCAAAACCCAGAGGGCATAGGCGCAAAGCATCTAAGCAGTCCAGCCATGGACATGAGCAAACTGCCACTACCTCTGCTGCAGCCACAGGGGATGCACCACGTAGAAGCATTAGGAAGGGAAAGCCTAAGGATTTGTGATCACAAAGGGGATGCACAAGGGTGTCTAACAGACTCATGTTTTTCATTTATATTTGTTTTTTGTTAAAGTCACATTAAATGTTATTATTCTCACCACTACTGCCACGTCTTGCCGTTCTTGACTGGCTTTTGTGACAGGGCCCTTCCATTTGCTTCATAATGAACGGCAACACTTGATGCCACCCAATGGATCACTATACAGTGGGTGTATGTTTAGTTGCAGGACTGTTTTGTGCCGGGTTGTGGGGGGCGGGGGTGGTGCTGGTGTTGGCGCTGGTCTTTCCAGGTGGTGAGAGGGCTGGACTCTTCTCACTTTCTGATCTTAAGAGAAACGTTCACATATGAGTGTCCCTGGCCTCAAGAGCAGCCCCCCAGGTGAGCCGCTGCTGGGTTTGTCCTCCTCCTTCCTCCTCAATGTGGATAGCAGATGTGAATGGTGGATGAGGGCATGGGAGCTCCTCAACTGGTACCCCTCTCTGTTGCGCCATGTTGTGCAGGACACAACACACTACTATAATGCGACCTACTCTCACTGGTGAGTATTGAAGCGCTCCCCCAGAACGATCAAGGCACCAAAATTGCATCTTGAGCAGTCCTATCACATATTAAATTATAGACCTGGTTGCGATGTGGCTATTGTTGTATCACTGCTGTTCCTTGCTGACGGGGTTCCTCAGAGGCGTTATGAGCCAGGTGTGCAGGGGGTATTCCTTTGTCCCCGAGGAGCCAGCCCTTAAGGGTGTTCGGTGCGTGGAAGAGGCCCGGGATGTTGGATTCCCTCATAATGAACAAATCGTGGCAGCTGCCAGGGAATCTGGCGCACACGTGAGGAAATTTTTTGCGGTGGTCACAAACGTGCTGAGCGCTGATGGAGTGATACCCTTTCTGTTGATGAACAGTCCTGGCTCGTGTGGAGGTGCTCGGATTGCTATACGCGTGAAATCGATTGCACGCGTGGGAAGCCAGCCACAGAGTGGAATCGCACTGCCCTCTCCGTCTGGCTGAGGTTGTCCATGGGGAAGTTGACGTATTGCAAGGCTCTGTGAAACGAGCCGTTGGTGACCTGCCTTATGCACTTGTGTGCAGACGACTGAGAAACCCCGGCGGTGTCACTGTTAGCACCCTAGAATGATCCGGAGGCGAAGAAGTTGAGGGCAGTGGTCACTTTAACTGCGATGGGAAATGAGATGCCGCCAGGCCCAGCTGGGAGCAGCTCGGCATGAAGGAGACTGCAGATGTCTCGACCACCTGGCGACTCACTCTCAGCCTCCGTATGCACTGCTCCTCAGAGAGGTCCAGGAAGCTGAGCCCCTGTCTGTAGACCCTATGACGAGTGTAGTGCCTCCTATGACATCGCTCCTTCTGTTGTTCCCCTCCGTGCTCTTGTGCAGGTGCCTGTGGCGCAGCACTGTGTTGTGGAGCTCCACGTGGCGGAAGTGCGCACCATGCCTAGCGAGAATGGTGATGTTGCTTGTCCACGGATGTACTGGTGAATTCAGCCATCGCACCCCCCCCATTCTGATGGTGTCAGTTTGAGGGGATCCGAAAAGTTTTGTGTATTCTGAGTGGAAACCAAGAATTCTCAGTCTAAACACAAAGATCTCCCAGCCAAAAATTTGTCTGAGAGAATTGAGTGCCCTGCTGCAATAACTCACCTTTTATCCCCGTCTGTCAAACAGGCATTTAAATGTCCAAATGGCTGCCGGCTGAAACACGACTCATTCCCCATGGCATGTTTCACACAGCACGGGAAACACGATGAGGCAGCGTTGAAATCGTTTGCCTTCACTCTAAATTAGATTCATGTACATTTCAAGTACTTCAAGTACCCAGATGGCTCTGGGTCGTGCGCGTTCTTAGGCATGTTGGAGCTGGGATTTCTGACCGCTCCTGGAAATCAAGATTTTCTTCCCCCACCCCGGCCCCAACGCGCCCGCAGTTCCGGTTTAAAATCGAGCCCCCCATGAAGTTCAACTCATGAACAGATGCTTGAAATCTGTGCATGCTCGTCAGGGGGCCTGTGGGTCTGGTACTGGTCTGGCTCGACTCAGCATTTGGTGACAGACAGTAAGGGGTTTGGCATTCACGTAACCTAGCTTCTGAATTAGAGCCCTGTATTGCAAAACTCGAGAGTTTATCATTTCTAGCATTCTAGTGTCTATGTTATTACCATGAGCTGCTGTTATTGTGGGATAAATTGTTCCTATATTAATATCAGCAGCATTCTGCTGTGATGTACTCACTGTGTATTGTCTTTTTATGGTGCAAAACTCAACAGTCAATTATAAACCACTTTATTTTAATAATTAAAATATCTGTAACCCTTCCAAAGCAAACTATTCTTGGCTTCAAAGGTTGAAGATACATTCCAAAAAAATCAAAATACTGTCTGACCACCCCGCTCCCCACCGCCCCAGGAAATAAACCTTGTGTCTTCAGTGCTCATATCCTCCTTTCTTAAATTGTTACATCCAGCACGACGAAAATTGCATTTTTGTGTATTTCAGTTTTTCCCTGTGATATAAATGCTGGATATACTAGGTAAACCTGCAGCTTAAGTTAGAACAGCCCCTTGTCTAACTGCACCCATAACCTAACCAACTGTTTTCGCGTCATAGGTAAGGCTTTGTTTTTCACATGAAAAGGGTCCAAATTGTTGAAAATTGATCCTGAGACACTGAAGATTCTGGATGCCATGTAATAAAACAGAATTTATTTCGCTCTGTCACACTATAGCAGTGGTCCTAGTCACAAGGTTATATTCAGGGTTGCTTTTGGTTATTTGAATTGTCAGCTTTTTTTTTGGAGCTATTCATCAGTGTTTGTGAGTTTTCTAGGTTGTCATGTATGCAACACCTCCTCCAGCTTTTCAGATTCTGTTAGGTGATGTGTCTCCTGTACAAATGCACTCAAATAACCAGCAAAGCAATTTTCATAAATTGCATGCCAGTAATACCTAGTAAAGTCTTGTTAATCTAATGTATGATGTTCTTTTTCCATCAATTACTGTGCATTAAGTAACTAAAATAATTATTGGTTATGTTATTAAAGTCATATTACAAAAATGATTTCAGTATATGGATAATGCAAAGTCAAACTAAAATCCTTCCTTCATTTCTCCACATCTACATCCTCAGAATCTACATTAGAAGATGCAAGTGTCATTTCGGGGATAGAGGGGAAGATGACCATTATAATGAGATGTGTGGTGAAGGAAAATATATCCAACACCTCACAGACATGGGATCTGGGGGGTGTGCTCTGTAGATTGTGCTGTTGAATTGCAGGACAACTGTGCCCCTTTTGGCAAGATGCTCCACAGTCCATCTTTGGGTTGCACCTTGCAAACTAGGGAACAAGATTTAGCGACAAGGGCCACAATGGAAAAGTGCTGGACCTTGTTCGCCCTATGACACACCCAGAGCATATAGGAGGAAGACATTATCCCCATAACCTCACGGCATTCACGGTTTAAAAACGGTACAGTCCCATCTCACCCAGATGTACACAAAATACAACTTGATTGGACGCAGCTGGTAGACCCCATAAGAAAGAAGGACTTGCATTTATATAACACCTTTCATGACCTCAGGACGCACTGAAGTGCTTTATTGCTATTAAAGTCCTTTTTTTAAAAAAAAAGTGTAGACACTGTTGCAATGTTGGGAACATTGGCAGCAGCCAATTTGCGCACAGAAAGGTCCCACAAACAGCAATGTGATAATGACCAGATATGCTTTAGTGACTTTGGTTGAGGGATAAATGATGGCCAGGAACTGGGCAGAACTCCCCTGCTCTTCTCCGAAATAGTGCCATGGAGTCTTTTATGTCCATCTGAGAGGGCAGACTAACACCTCATCCAAAAGAAAATAATGGTTCAGTAATCAATCTGATTCCTAAGCGTTTTCACTGCTTCTGTGGGATGTTCCAACTCAGTCTCCCAAAATCCTTTTAAGGCTAGTCTAGAGGTATTGTCAGATGGCATCCAGTCTAACAGTGGGCTGATGGGCCACTTTATCCAAGGTGCGGCCAGTGAATATATGATTCACAACAGGCTCTCAAGCAATACTTTGCTTAGCAACAGCTGGTATCATAAGCACAAATCACGTCACCTACCCTAGCAACATAGCTAGTAGCAAGAATAATGACTGTGAGAAAGATGAGAGAGAAAGGCATTTTCTTTTCTTCGTTAAGTGGCTAATTTGAGCATTGTTACTAGAAGCCTTCATAATGTTTAATTTTGATGATTTTTCTTTCTATTTTTTTCTCTATTCTCACTAATCAAAAAAGGCTGCTTTTGTCCTAGACCTGAAATTTGAACAGTAGCTGGTTCTCTAAACCATTTCATGAGTTTGATGTGAGAATGAAACTACATTTTTCATGACAACTATTTTGAAGCACAGCACCAAAGCTTAGTTTCATTTCCAACTTAATGCATTTAACCTTTTTGAGAATAAAGCAGTGAATATAGAAGAGAGGGACTCCACGTTACCGTAAACAATGCACACAGCCGCTCTATCTTCTCAGGGTTTCTGGGCATCCCATTCTTGTTCAGCCTCACCATAAACCTCTCACTGCGGAAGGAAAGAAAATGTATTAAGTATTTTTGGGGAGCGCATCATAGGTCAGAATATGGATGTGACTGGATGAGTTTGCTTAAAGGGAAGATTCGATCAGGCACCAGTTCCAGTACAGCCACTGGAATTGCAGTAAAACTTACTGGCGGGTATGAGAAATTTTCAGACTACGTCCACTTGAACCGCGAGAAACACCGAGCAGTACAATTATAGACTTTGTCCATCCACACTTGAATTGTATGTGCAGGGAACATTTTGAGCTGTGTGACATTAAAGTAAAGTACTGGTGTTTACAGGTCTGTCACTGCTGGTGGGGGCAATTTAAGGGAGTATTAGCTCTTAGAGTGAAAATGGTCCAGCAGGTACCTGCAAAATTTTACTAACCAATTGTAAAAGGAAAGTTGCATATTTTGTAACTTTTATTGTTACTCAGAAGTCCCTTGTGAACACCTTTACAGTGAGTAACAATGTCCATTTATCCAACTGCACCCATTAATCCTTTTTGAAGATTGTGCAAGTGATGAATTTGGAGTTGTCACTGGACTTATGTAGTATATTGGCACCAATGTAGTATTTGGGAAAAAAAATCATCCTTAAGCCAATACACTTCAGTGCCATATGATAGACTTCTTATACAATCAAACAGCACTTGAAGCACATTACTACCATGGCTGTACCTTTGTCACAGATCCTCTGATTTTAATGTATTAAACGAAAACAATGCAACCTATAGATGGGGAGATGTAGCAACGTCAGGCACGCGGAGCTAACGCTGGACCAACTAAAAATAAGCATAGTTAGAAAATGATTTAGATTACAGGCGCACCACTGTACTGCTTGTGGATAGATTTTTGAAAACTCAGATAGACCAGCCACACAAATGCCATGGCTACTAGAGCAGATCAGAGTATGGGTATTCTGCGGCGAGTGGCTCACCTCCTAACTCCCCAAAGCTTCTCCACCATTGACAAGGCACAAGTCGGGAGTGTGATGGAATACTCTCCACTTGCCTGGATGGGTGCAGCTACAACAACACTCAAGAAGCTCGACACAATCTAGCACACAGCAGTCCCCTTGATCGGCAACCCATTCCCCCACCTTAAACATCCACTCCACACACACATACATATGCGTGTTACCATGAATGGTCATCTGTGGTAACTAACTTCTCAGTAACCATGGAGCTTAGTGATTTAACTGGTTCTATTCTAGGTTACAGTTCTACCGGCTTGTAGTGCCAACCAGTACTTCACCAGAGTGGCCATTTTCAACTGTAAGCCTGGAAAGCATTGGGAAACTTTTGACCGTAAGGGCATTGTAGCTTTGCCGATGCCCTAGTTAGTAAAGGCATTGTAAAACTAAGCATTATAGATCAGTAGGTTCTGGGTTCATTGCCTACATCCGCTTGGCTAGATGATTTCGGCCAAGATGGCAACAGAGATACTACAATTGGCCTCAGTGTCCCTCGGTCAGGGCTCCCATTGTTGATTGCTCTTCTGGATGTGGACATAGGGTGAACACGAAGGTGGGCTCAGCTACCATGTCCTCATGGTCAAAAACAGAATATGCTGGAAACACTCAGCAGGGCAGGCAACATCTGTGGAGAGAACAGACAATTTGATGTTTTGTGTGCGGAGACTCGTTATAACTTTATCAAAGCAGTTCTGACAAAGGATCCGATCTCGAAATACCAACATGTTTCTCTCTCCACCGATGCTGCCTGTCCTGCTGAGTGTTCCCAGCATTTTCTGTTTCTGTCTTAGATTTCCAGCATCTGAGGTATTTTGCTTTCTGCTCCTGTTGTCATGGTTATCTAGCTTGCCAATGCTTTCTAGGCCTCACGCGTGAAACTAGGTGAAGCACTGGATGGTGGGTAGGGCCTGTGGAAACATATCCCAGCAGGAGTCAATGCCTTCAGGGGAGGAGGGGAGAAAATTGGCATGAGGAACTTTTTAAGGCCTGAAAAACCTGCTTCTATTCTTTCTATAGTTGTTCTTTATGGTTTGCATTCATTGGATTAATTAAATGAATGCTGCTTTATCTCTGCATAAAATACTTTGTAACACCCCTCGGTCCTCTGTGTAATTAATAAGCATTTGCTTTTGTTACAGTGCTTGCACAGTAACATGCATTCTCTATTGTCACTCTATAAAAGTTTAAGGACGGCATGAGAACTGGTCTATTTCTGAAAGCATGCTTCAGTGACTAAAAGTCTAAATGTTATATATGTGACTACAAGAGCTAAAAGAGGGATTTGGTCAGTTACTAACTCACAGCGTACATAAACAGTGCTTTTACGGTTGGTTCTCTATAAACCCCCTCACTCAGGAGCACTACTTGCTTTCAACATCCTCCTTGTACTGCCGCCAAACTACTCATGCTTCCATATATATACTATAATCGTTTTAGTGCAGATTAAAATGTCCTAATCTTCTTGATCCCTTTTTTTGATTATAGTGATGGAAAGGCACAGGATTACAGTGAAGCGAGGTTTTACAGTTCTGACTTACAGAACCAGAATACAATGATATTGCTGAAGTTGTACTACTCTCTTATTGCTGCCACTAACTCATTTTTTGATAATTTCAAACCTCGCCTTTTCCCTCTGTTCAATCACTTTTATGGTATTTGTCCAGTGGTTCAAGTCTCTGGTGAGTTAAGTATTTGAACCACTCCGAGAGACCAGGCTAATCGTCCATCACTCAGAAGCACATTTTGTTTTCAGTGGAAGAGCTCGGTCATCCTGTATTGTGGGAGTTTGCACAAGGACACTAATTGTAGATGAGGAAAAAAAACTCATGTGCCAAAGAACTCTAAATTAACTTGGAACAAAATTTACACAATACCCAATTAAATTGGATTAATTTGATGTGATTTGACCCTTTTCTGCATAGATTCATTACTCACAGTAAACTCAGTCTGGAGAGGAAACAAATTACACCTAAGAGCTTAGTAAAACCTTCAGGGTCTCTTTTCTCAATTCTCTTCCCTATCTCCCCAGCCCTTTGACAAATTTCAAGCGGATTCATCATTACAATTTTTGTTTTAAAATGAAAAATACCCCAGATAATCACCGACAAAACTGGCCTTGAATATTATTGATATTTAGATGTATTAATATTTAGATGTAAATATATCTATACATATAGTTTTAGATTGGGGCTATTTTAATTCAGATTCTGGGAGACCAGCATCTGTGAGCCAGTTCTGAGTGTTTAAATTAAATTAGTCTCTCTTCTCCCTGTGACATACTTGTAGACAAGTGTTTCTTGGGTCTATGAGTGTGCTACTGGGACAATTTGTAGTACATGTTGGGAGCTGGCCCTCAGATGCTGGTTTCCTGGATTTCAAATTAAAACAGTTCCAGAATAAAAGCAGCTTAAATCAATGCAGCCAATGGAGGGAGACTGGGTTTTGATCCGCCAGCTGCATTCCATAGTGTTAACAAAGCCTAGTTTCCTTGTCCTGACAGCATTGTACCTGCACTAAATGTAGGTGTACGATTCTGCAAAAGCAGATTGGTGCAAACGAGCTTGAGAATTGCAACCCAAACTAAAGAAACACCAAATATAAAAACACCTAAAATGAACCTAGTTGCTGGGGGGTCACTGCTAGATATGGGCTAATACCATCCAAAGGCCATATTATTGCAAGGTGCACGGTATATGGGAACTCATGGATTCCTATTTAAAAAAATCTTAAAATAACTTGTATTTATACTTTTCACTTACTCAGGTCATCCCAAATCGTTTCATAACTTATCAATTACTGTTGAAGTTAGTCACTATTTTTTTGGTAGACAAAGCCATTAATAATTTGTTTTGCGTTGACTAGTCTGGTCATTATCACAGAAAATTATGCAATTTTTTTTGTATGTAAAGACCAATCTCCCCTCCTGTACATCATGTTAGTGTACACACTAAAAGTTTTGACCCTACTACTGATTATTCTGTTTTTTTTGAAACTGCTAACTCACGAGTGCTGGTCTGACTCACTCATCACCGGATTTGCCTGCGTCCAAAAACTAACAACATTTAAAAAGATTTCTGAATTAGACTCTACAATCTTTTTTATATTGTTCTTTAAAATACTTAAAAGGGAAGGATAAAAAGCAGAGAATGGCACTTTGATATCAGTCCAATTTTCCCCAATCACAGGAGCTGTAATAGATTCCCACACTCGGCTACTATGCTCATCAATTCTAATTAAAATGGGAATATACGAAAACACAACAGAAAAATTGCCATTTTGCAATGTTTTTCCCAAAAGTTAGCATAGCTGTATACCAAATGGTATACGGAGGCCAAGTCTTTAGTCAGTAACAAGAAAAACATAAACTTGAGCACTTTTGCTAAATTCAGGAAGATGTTTTGCTCCTATATTGTGCCACTGAGCTTTAATAATCTGTTCTACCAACACCAACATTCCAAACCACTCGATTTTACAGCAAGTTCATTGCACCGGGAATTGCTGGACATTGAAAGGAAATTGTTTCCACCCTTTCCCCCCTGAACCACACAGACCAGCAAGATCCAAACTCCAATTTCCAAGTTTGTGCTGAGTTAGCTGATCACAGCCGGGACAGTAGCAGAGGTGTGACAATTGGTCTCAGTGCCCCTGTTTTAGTGAGAGTACATTTGAGCAGGGTTACTGATTCTGATCGCTCATCATATGACAATATCAGGTGAAGAGAGCACAGGATCGAACTCACAGTTAAAACGCCAGTTGACACCCATGGCCAACATTCAAACATGAACAATAGCCACTTGGGTGAGGTACTGGATGGCACTTTGTACCTGTAAAGCTGCAGCCCAGCAAGGAGTCAAAGCCTTCAGGAGACAAGGAGGGAAATGGAGACAAGGAGGGAAATGGAGACTACTGGAAAGAGCAGGGGAAAAAGAAAATCACAATAAGTATCCAGTGTGTCACCGGTATACACCGACACAGCTAATAAAAATAATTCATTCATTTTGGATGTGCAGAGCCTAACAGTTATACAGAATTCCTGATCTCAGAGGAGAGATGCTTCCCCATACGTGAAAGATGAAAAAGAAAACTCTGAAATCTTAGTATGCTCCTCCTGTACATCTCTGATCCACAGGTTACAAAGCATCACTCGCATGCCCAAGGGACTGGCCACCCTCCACATTCTCAACTGGTGACTGAACCATAATATAATTCACCAGAAAGGATCCACCTATCATGAAAAAAACATGATAAGTGGGGGAACAGAACAAAGAAACACACTGATAATGTAAGTAAAAGTGGAAACTATCAGGGAGCCTATTGTATGGATTGAACAGAAAGTAGAGGCTGAAGGCTTGACTTGGTACGTTACTCATCTTCAGCTACAGTGCTCATCATTCTTTGTATGAAGATATATTTTGTGCAAAATGGGTAAATTCAAGTAATATGAGAAAAATAAATAGCATACTTGTCCATTTAAGGTTATATATGGATAGAACCCACATGACTTTCCTTTTCAGAGGAAAGAGCACCCTGTTTAGAGGCAATGTTTCAAACTGTTCGGTTCTGCACATCTTAAATTAATGAATTTTTTTTTTCTGGTTGTGCTTTCCCACTATATTGGTATTCCCACTTTCCCCCTTTTGCATCTGAGACATTCACAATCACTTGACTGAACCACTGAAAAACTTGTGACATATAGACCTTTATTTACTTCTGGCATTTTTTTCTGTCAATTTTGAACAGGCAGATTCTTCCCGTTATTCTACACTCCCCCAGAAGATAAACCACCTTATTTCTCATCCACTGTTGCCAGCTCGTTCGCTGAAATAGAAAACTAGTTACAAGGAAGTTGTAGGCACAAATGAACATTGCGCTCATGATTTTTCTTTCATTGAACAAATAAGAAACTAGTCAGTCCACAGGTGCTGGTTCTTCGATACGTAACAATAAATCCAACCATCTAGGGCTGTTGGTAATGTTTCCTCAATGTAATATATATATATATATATATATATATATATATATAAAAAATTGTACCCAAACATCGAGTCCACTGCCTCCTTGATATGTAACTGCATCCAACCATCAATGGTTGCTGGTGCTGGGTCATCAGTAGATAAACTATCCAAAAAAAAGGTCCACTGGTGCTGGCTCCTCAATGCAGACACTAATAATCCAGATCTGCTGGCTCCTTGGTATGTAACTTCACCCAGAGATTTGCTGGTGCTGGGTCCTCAACAAGTATACTGCACCCCAACCATTGAGGTCTGGTGGTCCTGGCTCCTTGATATGTACACTGTACCTAAATATCGAGGTTTGCTGGTTAGAAGGGTTAAGCGATACTGACCCAAATCACCTGGGAATTGCATCCATGTCTATTACCCCTTTTACATTACAGAACCACTTCAAGTGAAAAATTTGCATATGCAGTTACATTTGTGACTTTTACCATTCTGGCTGTGAATCTTTCCCATGAAATAAGGTCCTACAGGTTGTCAATATGAAAACTGTCTGAGTAGCCCAAGAAATCAGCCTGCTCACGGCCAGGCCAAAGTGGCAACCATTTACCTTTATCTTTGCCGACACTTTACCTTGGGAAGCTGCCCCAATTATATTTCACAGCTACCTCTGATGGCAGGGCTATAATATAAATCATAACATATGTAAAACAATAGGTAGGAGAGTGAAAGACAACAGCATATGCTTGAGGCTTCAATTAACATGCATTAGAGCTTGAGAGAGAGAGGCTCTCCTGGTGCAGATCCCTTGATTGTTTTACCGTGCTGTAACTCAATTATCCACTACTCCCAATATCTACTGTGGCAAAAGAACAAAACACCAAGTTAAACTGCTCTAGTTTTGAATGCTGTTATAAATAAGATACCCACTGTTTTCTATACTCAAAACACTTAATTGTCATATTATACCACAATGGAAAAGCTAAGCAGCCCGAGCAGGAATCTCAGTAATTGATTTGACGGTGTCTCAACATGCCTAGTGCAGGAGCAACAAGGAGATTTTTCTGATCGCAATCTGCGCTGTCCAGTGAATTTAATCAAAGTCCTGCAGCTATTCCGATTTTACTGCTGGGAGCACTGAGTGGAATGAATGAACTACTAAATGCTTCCATTGTCCCTGGCTTTGTGTCCCTTACACAACAGATTACAGCTAAAATCCTTCATGTGGTAAACTGACACTTGGGGGCAATGCGTGGCTCAGGAACTTAGTTACAAAAGCTCCAAATTACTGTTCTGTGGAAATCAAATGAGCAACTGCAGGTTGAAGGTTACAATATGTCAAGTGGAAAAACCAGTGCCCAACATTCACTGGTATCTGCGGAATAGCTGGAAACACAGAGCATTAAAGCATTTGGATATTATATAAACTGTGCATTGTTTCTTTGTCCTGACTTTTCCTCAAAATATTGAAAAGAGATGCGATTTTTAAAAAAATTATCCTTACTGAGACCAGCTCTGCATTTTCTGTTTCTTTGAAAGCATTATTATGGCATCAGTATAAGTCACATTAAAAATTGAAAAGCTTCCACGATTGCATGTTGTTAAACATGTTGTGCCTAATGTGCATGAATGATAGTTAGATAGCTTGACACTTTCATTTTCACACTTAAAGAAGGAATATATGGTGAGAGTTCGGCACTTTCCTTGGGCCCCAATTATTTCCGTGGATTTCTGCTTGTTGACCATTTTTACGTTCTGGTGTATGTTCATTAGATTGTCAGGAAATTTGGGTGTAAACAGATATGGGCAAAATGGGCACACGAATGGGCGTAATTTCAGGTGTAATTTACAGATTACACCCCACAGGAAATTCTACCCCTGGGAGTCAAATTGATAGTCTTAGAGAAGAAATTGGTCAGTTTGAAGCTTTTGAGAAAGATATCTTGATTAATAAATGGCTCCTGCAGCCATAAGAAATTTAAGAAACGAAACATTGTGTAACATAAAAATTAATTTACAAAGTATTAGCTTAGTACTTAGATTGAGATCCTTTTATTGTTTTCCACTCAAGGAGTTGGTGGAAGGATTTCTACTGCAAATATATAACTATTATATGATTGTTACTTATTTGCTTGTTTATCTCGTTAAATAAATTCATTTAATGCTTTTAAACTTAAAATCAGGTCTGAAAGTGTGATTTACTCATCAAAGACCAGAGAGATCCGATAAGTCCAATAGCTAAAAGCAATTAACAGATGGGTTTTTCTGTTTCGTTACCAAAATCTGACCTAGATTCCAAGGCTAGGATAGACACTCTCGGATGTATGGCGAGTTGCAACTCACCCATGAGTGATGTAGGATACGAGTCGAAATAATCTCAATTAATAGCAGAAAAGACCCAAAAACATGAATGTGGAGGATAAACACCAACATGGTTGTGCCAAATGACCTGTTTGAGTGTTGTAATTGCTATGCAATTGCTATGCAATTTTGTGTAATAAATTAATGCAAATATGGATCAAGCTACTTCCTATTCACTCTCATTGTATAGATTCCAATCTTAGCATAACATTTAAGTATGAACTCCTGATTCGAGCAGACAATGTTTGTACATGATTGATTTATAACAGGTCCTGAACTCAACGACTTCTTGCAGAATCCACCAGAATCTTGATCGATGCATGACCTTTCTGTAGATCGGGACCTACATTACTCCAGGTCTGGCAATGCCTTGATTTTAAAATTCTGATCCTAGTTTTCAAAACCCTCCATGGCCTCGCCCCTCCCTATTTTTGTAACCTCCTCTAACCCTACAATCCTCAGAGATCACTGCACTCCTCCAATTCTGGCCTTTTGCACATCCCCGATTTTCATTGCTTCACCATTGGCAGCCGTGCCTTCAGCTGCCTCGGCCCTAATCTATAGAATTCCCTCCCTAAACCTCTCCGCCTCTCTCTCCTCCTTTGATGCTGCTTAAAACCTACCTCTTCAACCAAGCTTTTGGCCACCTGTCGTAATATCTCCTTATGTGGCTCGGTGTCAAATTTTGCGCTACATAAATGGAAGTTGTTGTTGTATTGTTGCAGTCCTTAGTTTCTAGAGGTGCTACTATATTTACTCAGTTCACTTCCGGCTTACAGAGGCACCAATTGATGATTTAATATCTTCAGGCAAATGAAATGGCAGAAATATTAAATAATTACTTTGCCTCAGTATTTATCAGGGTGACTAACATGGTGGGCGGGACATTAGAAGAAGAAGTCAAAAAAGATTTAAAGACATTTAAGATAGAAAGGTGGGAGATAATTGATAAAATAATCAAACTTAGAGAAGATAAAACCCCTGGTCTGGATGGATTGCATCCACGCATATTAAAAGAAGTTAGGGAAGAGATAGCAGAGGCACCATTACCAATATATAAAAATTCATAAGAAAAGGGAAGAGTGCCAGAGGACAGGCAGACAACTAATGTGATTCCTATATTTAAAAAGGGAAATAGAACAAGTCCAGGGAACTATAGACATATTAGATTAATGTCGGTGATAGGAAAGATAATGGAATCCTTACTCAGAGATGTATTAGAAAAACTTCTAGAAACCAAAAGTATAATAAAGAATAGTCAGCACAGATTTAAAAAGGGAAGGTCATGCTTGACCAACTTTATTGAATTCTTTGAAGAAGTAATAGAAAGAGCAGACAAGGGTATTGTTGCAGATGTTATATATTTGGATTTTCAAAAGGTCTTCGATAAGGTACCACATGATAGACTCATGATTAAGGTCAGAGCATGTGGAGCCAGGGGACAAGTAGCAGAATGGATAGCAAGCTGGCGACAAAGCAAAAAACAGAGAATTGAGGTTAAAGGTAGTTACTCAGACGAGCAAAAGGTGGGACGTGGTGTTCCACAAGGATCGGTGGTGGGACCACTGTTGTTCACTATTTACATAAATGATTTAGACTCGGGAATTGGAAGTACAATTTCGAAATTTGCGGACGACACCAAATTGGGGGATTATATTTAATACCAAGCAACAAAATACAGGAAGACATTAATAAACCTGCAGAATGGGTGTGTAATTGGCAAATGAATTTCAATACAGATAAGTATTACATTTTGGTAGGAAGAATAAGAGGGCCACATACAGCTTGGATAATACGAGTCTAAATGGGTTAGATGATCTGGGGGTACAGATACACAAATCATTTGAAGTAGTGCCGCAGGTTAATAAGGCCATAAAAAAAAAATCAAACCAAGCACTGGGTTTCATTTCTAGAGGGATAAAATTGAAAAGCAGAGAAGTTATGTTAAACTTGTAGAGAACAACTAGCACATGAAGTACTGTGAACAGTGCTGGTCCCTATAGTATATAAAGTACATAGAGGCATGAGAGAAAGTGCAAAAAAGATTTACTAGGATGATACCAGAACTGAGAGGTTATACCTATCAGGAAAGATTGAGCAGGCTGGGGCTCTTTTCTCTAGAAAAAACCGAGGGAAGACCTGATAGAGGTCTTTAAGATTATGAAAGGGTTTGATAGGGTAGACATGGAGAAGATGTTTCCACTTGCTGGGGAGACCAGAACTAGGGGCCATAAAAATAAGATAGTCACTAATAAATCCAATAGGGAATTCAGGAGAAATTTCTTTACTCAGAGAATGGTTCGAATGTAAAACTCACTGCCACAAGGAGTAGTTGAGGCAAATAGCACAGATGCATTTAAGGGAAAGCTAGGTAAACACATGAGGGAGAAAGGAATAGAAGGATATGTTAATAGGGTTGGATGAAGTAGGGAGGGAGGAGACTCGTATGGAGCATAAACACCGGCATGGATGTGTTGGGCCAAATGGCCTGCTTCTGTTCTGTACACTCTATGTAATTTTATGATTGTATCAGAGATGTCAACCTTTAAGTACTGAAATCAGCAAGATGGCCTCTCCAAAACATGCTGGGGTCAGGAGCCGACACGAGGGGTCCAGCGGTGTCCAGGGGCAGAGCCGGGTGGGGGTCCCGGCAAATCCCCAGGTCATTCTTTGATTTTAAGCACATTTGGAGGCAAAAGTATGGCTTTCCTTGCAAGACAATGTTTGTTGTACCTGCTTCCCTGAAATTTTTAAAAAATGGAATGCAAGTAGATGTCAGAGCAGTGCAAGGACAGTAACCCCACTTGTGAGGGCAGAAGTTCCCCACTGTGTGTGATGGGAGAAACCCCATATCATGGCAGAGTCACCCCTCACACCAATGTGAGAGCAGAGATCGCCCCTCACCTCATGTGAGGCGGGAGACCCAAAGTGAGAGTGCATATATACCTTCATTATGTGGACAGAGGACCCCACACAGTACAAAAGCAGTGATGGTCACCAGTGAAAATAGAGACCCCCTGTGTGTGTACAGAGATCCCCTCCACCGCTTGTGTGACAGTAGAGACCCCCAGAGTGAAAGCAGAGGCCTACCTTCTCTGTGAACAATGCTCAACACCCCCTAGTGAAAAGACATAAATTTCATCCCTTGCAATGAAAGGACCCCTTCCAGTATAAGTGCAGACATTCCCCCCCATGCAACGTGAGGACAGAGGCCAACCCAATGTGATGCAGAGATACTCCGCCCTATACAAGGGGAGAGCCCCCCAGTATTAGGACACAGATCCCCTCCTATCCTGATGGCCATGATGTGGAGATGCCGGTGATGGACTGGGGTTGACAATTGTAAACAATTTTACAACACCAAGTTATAGTCCAACAATTTTATTTTAAAATTCACAAGCTTTCGGAGGCGTCCTCCTTCCTCAGGTGAATGTCAAGAAATCCTCGAACCTCTCGCATTTATAAATCACAGAACAATACCTGGTGATTACAGAAAGTCTTTTCAACTACCCATTGCTAAGGCAGTGTTCAGACAGATAGGTGTTACCTACAGGGCCACCGAATATACAAACAGCCAGAACAAAAAAAAGAGAGAGGCAGAAACATAGAAACATCCAGAAGGAAAAGACAGCAATTGACCCGTTATATTAAAACAGTTAACTTTTGTTCGCTGGTGGGGTTACGTGTAGCGTGACATGAACCCAAGATCCCGGTTGAGGCCGTCCTCATGGGTGCGGAACTTGGCTATCAATTTCTGCTCGACGATTTTGCGTTGTCATGTGTCTCGAAGGCCGCCTTGGAGTACGCTTACCCGAAGGTCGGTGGCTGAATGTCCTTGACTGCTGAAGTGTTCCCCGACTGGGAGGGAACCCTCCTGTCTGGCGATTGTTGCGCGGTGTCCGTTCATCTGTTGTCGCAGCATCTGCATGGTCTCGCCAATGTACCATGATTTGGGGCATCCTTTCCTGCAACGTATGAGGTAGACAACGTTGGCCGAGTCACAGGAGTATGAACCATGCACCTGGTGGGTGGTGTCCTCTCGTGTGATGGTGGTATCTGTGTCGATGATCTGGCATGTCTTACAGAGGTTGCCGTGGCAGGGTTGTGTGGTGTCGTGGACGCTGTTCTCCTGAAGGCTGGGTAATTTGCTGCGAACGATGGTCTGTTTGAGGTTGGGTGGCTGTTTAAAGGCGAGTAGTGGAGGTGTGGGGATGGCCATAGCGAGGTGTTCGTCGTCATTGATGACATGTTGAAGGCTGCGGAGAACATGGCATAGTTTCTCCGCTCCGGGGAAGTACTGGACGACAAAGGGTACTCTGTTGGTTGCGTCCCGTGTTAGTCTTCTGAGGAGGTCTATGCGATTTTTCGCTGTGGCCCGTCGGAACTGTCGATCGACGAGTCGGGCGTCATATCCCGTTCTTACTAGGGCGTCTTTCAGCGTCTGTAGGTGTCCATCGCGTTCCTCCTCGTCTGAGCAGACCCTGTGTATTCGCAGGGCCTGTCCATAGGGGATGGCCTCTTTGACGTGGTTAGGGTGGAAGCTGGAAAAGTGGAGCATCGTGAGGTTGTCCGTGGGCTTGCGGTAGAGTGAGGTGCTGAGGTGCCCGTCTTTAATTTTAAAATAAAATTGTTGGACTATAACTTGGTGTTGTAAAATTGTTTACAATTGTCAACCCCAGTCCATCACCGGCATCTCCACATCATGGCTACCATCGACACCACAAACTGCCGGCTCACAGTGGAAAGGATATCCAAGAAGATCGCGCATATAGACACAGACATCAAGTTTTTACAGAGGTGCACGAAAGCAGACAAGATCCCGAAAGGACGACAGATCACGACCCCACTCAAGTCCACATACAACTCGGATTACGCTGAGAGACTCTGCCGTCGTACCTCTCGCACTCTCCGCAACCATCTCATACACCAACTCTACACCAGACGCCGCAACCTCGAAACTAAGATAGAGTCCATACTCTCAACCTGTACTCGGGACACAGCAGACCAGCTACGAGATACTGCCAAACAGACGAGGCAACGGAACTACGCTACCTACATGAAAACCAAGAGCAGGAAGCTTGAGAAACTCGGCATCACCACCAGCATCGACCAAGCCTCCCCTGGGACCACGGTTGCAACCACAGGGAAGTCTATCGTCAATTTGTCCGACCACACCCTTCAACCAGACGAAATCGAAGTTCTCAGCCGAGGGCTCAATTTCTGCCCCACGACCAAAATGGACCCCATTAGTCTCGCGGCGGACACAGAGGAATTCATCAGGAGAATGAGACTCCAGGAATTCTTCCACAAACCCCAAAATTCCAGCAGCGAATCCAATGAGACAATCAACGATCCGGAACAGCAGACAGAGGGATCCGTGGTACAGCAACCGAAGAGGAAAGAGTCAAACTGGACTCCTCCGGAGGGTCGCTGCCCGAAGCTTGACATGTATGCTCAAGCTGTCAGGAAATGCGTCAATGCCAGATTCATCAGCCGCACTCACAAGACAGTCCAGAATGTCACCCGAGCACAACGCAACGCCATCAACGCTCTCAAGACCAACCGCAACATCGTCATCAAACCAGCGGACAAAGGAGGAGCCATCGTCATACAGAACAGAACGGACTATTGCAAAGAAGCATACCGACAACTGGACAACCAGGAACACTACAGACGGTTACCCGCAGATCCGACCAAAGAACACACCCACCAGCTCAACAAACTGATCAAGACCTTCGATCCAGACCTTCAAAGCATCCTACGCGCTCTCATCCCACGTTCTCCCCGCGTGGGAGACTTCTACTGCCTCCCAAAGATACACAAAGCCAACACACCTGGACGTCCTATCGTATCAGGCAACGGAACCCTGTGCGAGAACCTCTCTGGATACATCGAGGGCATCCTGAAACCCATCGTACAGGGAACCCCCAGCTTCTGTCGCGACACTACAGACTTCCTACAAAAACTCAGTACCCACGGACCAGTTGAACCAGGAACACTTCTCACCACAATGGACGTCTCGGCACTCTACACCAGTATCCCCCATGATGACGGCATCGCTGCAACAGCATCAATACTCAACACCAACAACAGCCAATCTCCAGACGCCATCCTACAACTCATCCGCTTCATCCTGGATCATAATGTCTTCACCTTCGATAACCAGTTCTTTACCCAAACACACGGAACAGCCATGGGGACCAAATTCGCACCCCAATACGCCAACATTTTCATGCACAAGTTCGAGCACGACTTCTTCACTGCACAGGACCTCCAACCAACGCTATACACCAGATACATCGACGACATTTTCTTTCTATGGACCCACGGTGAAGAATCACTGAAGAGACTACACAATAACATCAACAAGTTCCATCCCACCATCAAGCTCACCATGGACTACTCCTCAGAATCGGTTTCTTTCTTGGACACACGAATCTCCATCAAAGACGGGCACGTCAGCACCTCACTCTACCGCAAGCCCACGGACAACCTCACGATGCTCCACTTTTCCAGCTTCCACCCTAACCACGTCAAAGAGGCCATCCCCTATGGACAGGCCCTGCGAATACACAGGGTCTGCTCAGACGAGGAGGAACGCTATGGACACCTACAGACACTGAAAGACGCCCTAGTAAGAATGGGATATGACGCTCGACTCGTCGATCGACAGTTCCGACAGGCCACAGCGAAAAATCGCATAGACCTCCTCAGAAGACTAACACGGGACGCAACCAACAGAGTACCCTTTGTCGTCCAGTACTTCCCCGGAGCGGAGAAACTACGCCATGTTCGCCGCAGCCATCAACATGTCATCAATGAGGACGAACACCTCGCAATGGCCATCCCCACACCTCCACTACTCGCCTTTAAACAGCCACCCAACCTCAAACAGACCATCGTTCGCAGCAAATTACCCAGCTTTCAGGAGAACAGCGTCCACGACACCACACAACCCTGCCACGGCAACCTCTGTAAGACATGCCAGATCATCGACACAGATACCACCATCACACGAGAGGACACCACCCACCAGGTGCATGGTTCATACTCCTGTGACTCGGCCAACGTTGTCTATCTCATACGTTGCAGGAAAGGATGCCCCAGAGCATGGTACATTGGCGAGACCATGCAGATGCTGCGACAACGGATGAACGGACACCGCGCAACCATCGCCAGACAGGAGGGTTCCCTCCCAGTCGGGGAACACTTCAGCAGTCAAGGACATTCAGCCACCGACCTTCGGGTAAGTGTACTCCAAGGCGGTCTTCGAGACACACGACAACGCAAAATCGTCGAGCAGAAATTGATAGCCAAGTTCCGCACCCATGAGGACAGCCTCAACCGGGATCTTGGGTTTATGTCACGCTACAAGTAACCCCACCAGCGAACAAAAGTTAACTGTTTTTAATATAACGGGTCAATTGCTGTCTTTTCCTTCTGGATGTTTCTATGTTTCTGCCTCTCTCTCTGTTTTTTTTTGTTCTGGCCGTTTGTATATACGGTGGCCCTGTAGGTAACACCTATCTGTCTGAACACTTTGGTTGCCTTAGCAACGGGCTGTTGAAAAGACTATCTGTAATCACCAGGTATTGTTCTGTGATTTATAAATGCGAGAGGTTCGAGGATTTCTTGACATTCACCTGAGGAAGGAGGAAGCCTCCGAAAGCTTGTGAATTTTAAAATAAAATTGTTGGACTATAACTTGGTGTTGTAAAATTGTTTACAATTATCCTGATGGCAGTGGTGCAGAGACCCCTCCTCCTCAGTATGAGGGCACAGACCCTCAGTCTGAAGGCAGTGAAGCCTAAGTGTGAAAGTAGCAACTGAGGGCAGAATCCACCAGTGTGAGGGCAATGACCCCAAATGTGAAGGCAGAGACTGGCACTGATCAGAGACTGGCACTGGCAGAGCAATGATCACTGCGGCTGGGACATCAATTGAATGGGCACAGACAACCCCCCTCCCCCCGCCAAATAGGAGACCCTCCCCTCTGCAAGTGAGAGGGCAGAGCCCCCAGTCTGCCACTCAGGGAAACTGAACTTGGTATCCACAGTGGAGCATTGGCTAGAGCTGGGGGTGGGGCTTTAGTGGGCACTTGCTGTCAGTTCACTGATTGCTCCTCATACGATTGGGTTGAAGACGTGTGCTTTCTGCACTGCATGCTGAGGAGTGTTGGCATTTTCTGTGAGTTTAGTGCACGTGAGTGAGGCTGTGAGATGGACATCAGATCTGTGCGACTAACGGAAAATCCATGAGAGTTGACATGTCCGATATGTTTTTATTTTGTCAAATCATTTTAATCACTCAAATTATTTCAAGAATGCACTGGTACATTTGGCGTTGTTGACATGCACAAGATACAAGTTCTGTCTGACATTCTCCAGTGGGGAGAGCCAGCAGGCACAGGCTTGGGCCTGCAGTAACTGTAAGCCCTTTGATGTGTTCTGTGGCACCCCAGGGTGCTGGACAAAATGGTTGAATACAGGCCCAGAAAATGTACTTTTCCAGTCACATCCTACAGGTGCCTGAATGCTGTGATGGGACTTTAATGTTGATGACAGGGCACTGAGAAAGCAAAGCTGATGAGGAGGCCCAGAATTTCTGAGCGCTGCCCAAATTTCTTTGAAGTCTGTTGCTGGTCCCTATTCAGGACCAAGAGAATAGAGTTCCATATTTTGTCTTGTTTCCAACCACTGCTCTCAGGTGTCACATTGGATGGTGCTGGAGATAGAGTTCGCATCATTTATATTGGAGGCTGCTGGCAGTGACAGGATGTGGACTGTTAACCACAGAGTATCAATGCAAAATCATCACAATAATGGTATCAAACAGTAGTGGTAATGTAGGGGATGGCATCAAACAGGAAATTAGAGATGCATGTAGCAAGGGTACTACAGTAATCATGCGTGACTTTAATCTACATACAAACTGGCCAAACCAAATTAGCAATAATACTGTGGAGGATGAATTCCTGGAATGTGTGTGAGATGGTTTTTTAGACCAGTACGTTGAGGAGCCAATCAGGGAATAGGCTATCTTAGATTGGGTATTGTGCAATGAGAAAGGGTTAATTAAGAATCTTGTTGTGCGGGATCCTTAAGGGAAGAGTGACCAGAACATAATAGAATTCTTCATTAAGGTGGAAAGTGAAGTAGTCCAATCCAAAACTAGGGTCCTAAATCTAAACAAAGGAAACTACGAAAGTATGAGGAGTGAGTTGGCTACGATAGATTGGGAA
This sequence comes from Heptranchias perlo, assembly GCF_035084215.1. Lineage (NCBI taxonomy): Eukaryota > Metazoa > Chordata > Chondrichthyes > Hexanchiformes > Hexanchidae > Heptranchias > Heptranchias perlo. The sequence goes on from NC_090341.1 coordinate 53,654,254, forward strand.
GCTTTATTAAAGGATAGGCAATGGCTAACATCGAAGGAACAAATGCATGAATTGCACAATTATACATTCCTTTCTGGCGCAAAAACACAAAAGGAAAAGCGGCCCAACCATGGATAACAAAAGAAATTAAGGATAGTATTAGATCCAAAGAGGAGTCATATAAAGTTATAGAAACACAGGAAAATGGGAACAGGAGTAGGCCATTCAGACCCTCGTGCCTGCTTCGCCATTTGATAAGATCATGGCTGATCTGTGATTGAACTCCATATACCCGCCTTTGGCCCATATCCCTTAATACCTTTGATTGCCAAAAAGCTATCTCTCTCAGATTTAAATTTATCAATTGAGCTAGTATCAATTGCCGTTTGCAGAAGAGAGTTCTAAACTTCTACCACCCTTTGTGTGTAGAAATGTTTTCTAATCTCGCTCCTGAAAGGTCTGGCTCTAATTTTTAGACTGTGCCCCCTACTCCGAGAACCCCCAACCAGCAGAAATAATTTCTCTCTATCCACCCTATCCGTTCCCCTTAATAACTTATAAACTTCGATCAGATCACCCCTTAACCTTCGAAACTCTGGAGAATACAACCCCAATTTGTGTAATCTATCCTCGTAACTTCACCCTTGAAGTCCGGGTATCATTCTAGTAAACCTACGCTGCACTCCCTCCAAGGCCAATATGTCCTTCCGAAGGTGCGGTGCCCAGAACTGCTCACAGTACTCCAGGTGCGGTCTAACCAGGGTTTTGTATAGCTGCAGCATAACTTCTGCCCCCTTGTACTCCAGTCCTCTAGATATAAAGGCCAGCATTCCATTAGCCTTATTGATTATTTTCTGCACCTGTTCATGACACTTCAATGATCTATGTACCTGAACCGCTAGGTCCCTTTGGAAATCCACTGTTTTTAACTTTTTACCATTTAGAAAGTACCCTGTTCTATCCTTTTTTGATCCAAAGTGGATGACCTTACATTTGCCTCCATTGAATTCCATTTGCCACAGTTTTGCCCATTCACCTAATCTATCAATATCCCTTTGTAATTTTATGTTTTCATCTACACTGCTTACAATGCCACCAATCTTTGTGTCATCGGCAAACCTAGATATGAGACTTTCTATGCCTTCATCTATGTCGTTAATAGATATTGTGAATAATTGAGGCCCCAAGACAGATCCCTGCGGGACTCCACTCGTCACATCCTGCCAATGTGAGTACCTACCCATTATCCCTACTCTCTGTCGCCTTTCACTCAGCCAACTTCCTCACCAAGTCCATACTTTTCCCTCGATTCCATGGGCTTCTATCTTAGCTAACAGTCTCTTATGTGGGACCTTATCAAATGCCTTCTGGAAGTCCATATAAATAACATCCATTGACAGTCCCCTGTCCACTACTTTAGTCACCTCTTCAAAAAATTCAATCAGGTTTGTCAGGCACGATCTACCTTTCACAAATCCATGCTGGCTCTCTCTGATTAACTGAAAATTCTCGAGATGTTCAGTCACCCTATCCTTAATTATAGACTCCAGCATTTTCCCCACAACAGATGTAAGGCTAACTGGTCTATAATTCCCTGGTTTCCCTCTCTCTTCTTTCTTAAAAAGTGGAGTGACATGTGTAATTTTCCAATCTAGAGGGACAGTTCCTGAATCTAGAGAACTTTGAAAGATTATAGTTGGGGCATCTGCAATGTGCTCACCCTACTTCCTTTAAAACCCTGTGATGGAAACCATCTGGTCCTGGGGATTTGTCACTCTTTAGTGCTATTATTTTCTTCATTACTGCTGCTTTACTTATATTAATTTTCTCGAGTCCCTGTCCCCGATTCAATATTAGTTTTCTTGGGACTTCCGGCTATGCTATCCTCTTTTTCTACTGTAAATACTGATGCAAAGTAATCGTTCAACATGTCCGCCATTTCCCCATTGTCAATGGCAATATCCCCACTTTCAGTTTTTAAGGGGCCAACACTGCTCCTGACCACCCTCTTTTTCCTAATGTAACTATAAAAGTTCTTCGTATTGGTTTTGATATCCCTTGCAAGTTTCTTTTCATACTCTCTTTTTGTAGCTCTTACTATCTGTTTTGTGACCCTTTGTTGATCTTTGTATCTTTCCCATTCACCAGGATCTGTGCCATTTTTTGCCTTTTTGTATGCCCTCTCCTTATGTCTTATACTGTCCCTTACCTCTTTAGTTGTTCATGGCTGTTTTTTTTGGCAAGTAGAGTTCTTGTCCCTCAGGGGTATAAACCGATTCTATATCACGTTAAATGTTTCTTTAAACATTTCCCACTGATCATCAGTCGTTTTATCCATGAACAGATTTGCCCAGTTTACTGGGGCCAGTCTCTGTCTCATCCCATTGAAGTCAGCCTTACCCAAGTCTAGAATCTTAGCAGCTGACTCACTTTTTTCCCTTTCAAACACTACATTGAACTCGATCATGTTACAATCGGTATTGGATAGATGTTCGCGTACAGTTAAGCCGTTAACTAAATCTGGTTAATTACTCATTACTAAATCTAGTATGGCTTGCCCCCTTGTTGCCTCCAGGACATACTGCTGTAGAAAACTATCCCGGACACACTCAAGAAATTCACTACCTTTCTGATATATGTGAAGGTTAAAGTCTGACGATCCGGATTCTTTCCCCTCAGTCTGGTTCAGTAAAAACTGAAGTCGAATACATTTTAAAGTTTAACACAACTTTAATAGCAGGTCTTAGTCTGTAGCTTCAATTCAGATTCCTGAGAGAATCCGAACGATTCTAACAGAATAAGGAGACAAAGACAAAGACAAAAACTCATACCTTTATACGGATCGATAGGGGTTGGAACATCATTAACACAAGAGTCAACACCAATCATAAGCCGGGCACAGGTTGCCATGCGAGGTTACATTATTTCCGGCCAATCATAGATAATCATGTGCTGACCATGTTGCTGTTAGACATCAAAGGGGATACTTCCTCAACTTCCAACTTGGAATGTTCTTCCCTGTTCCTTCTGTTCCTTGTCTCCCAACCTGGAATGTCTTTCAACTTTGGCTAAGCTCGTTACCTATATTGATCTGCCATAAACATGGAGACATTCAGACCAGTCCTTGAATCACATCAAAGACTCTACATTGATAAGACCATGCAAACCTGCTGACTATGCAAACATATGGCCCAGCAGGAGGCCAGGCCACCTGTACCAATCTCAGTTACTAACTAATTAACCCTTTCTAACCATTTTGCATTCTGCTTCTTTGCCACGTAGGCATTTTAATATTTTACTGAAAACTGACCAAGTTGGGATTCTCAAGTCCCCCATTAAGACCACTATGCCTTTCTTACATGCTTATTCAATCTCTGCATTTATACAATCTAGCACTTCAGAGCTGCTGCCAGGGGTCCGATACACAATTCCCACTATAGTCTTAGATCCTTTCCTATTTCTCAATTCAACCCATAAGTTGCCTGAAAAAGTAGCAAGCCTGAGGATTGGGAGCAGTTTAGAATTCAGCAAAAAAGGACCAAGAGATTGATTAAGAGGCGAAAAATAGAGTATGAGAGTAAACTTGCAAGGAACATAAAAGTGGACTGTAAAAGCTTCTACAAGTATGTAAAAAGAAAAAGATTAGTGAAGACAAATGTAGGTCCCTTACAGTCAGAAATGGGAGAATTTATAATGGGGAATAGGGAAATGGCAGAACAATTAAACAAATACTTTGGTTCTGTCTTCATGGAAGAGGACACAAATAACTTCCCAGAAATGCTAGGGAACCAAGGGACTAGTGAGAAGGAGGAATTAAAGGAAATTAGTATTTGTAAAAAGAAGTGCTGGAGAAATTAATGGGACTGAAAGCAGATAAATCCCCAGGGCCTGATAATCTGCATCCCAGAGTGCTAAAAGAGATAGCCTTGGAAATAGTGGATGCATCAGTTGTCATCTTCTAAGATTCTATAGATTATGGAACAGTTCCTGCAGATTGAAGGGTGGCAAATGTAACCCCACTATTTAAAAAAGGAGGGAGAGAGAAAACAGGGAACTACAGACCGGTTAGCCTAACATCAGTAGTAGGGAAAATGTTAGAATCTATTATAAAGGATGTGATAACAGGACACTTAGAAAATATCAACGGGATTAGACAAAGTCAACATGGATTTATGAAAGGGAAATCATGTTTGACAAACCTACTGGAGTTTTTTGAGGATGTAACATGTAGAATAGATAAGGGAGAACCAATGGATGTGGTTTATTTGGATTTTCAGAAGGCCTTTGATAAAGTCCCACATAAAAGGTTAGTGTTCAAAATTAAAGCACATGGGATTGGGGGTAATATACTGGCATGAATCGAAAATTGGTTAACAGACAGGAAACAGAGAATTGGAATAAATGGGTCTTTTTCGGGGTGGCAGGCAGTGACTAGTGGGGTACCGTAGGGATCAGTGCTTGGGCCCCAGCTATTCTCAATATATCTCAATGATTTGGATGAGGGAGCCAAATGTAATATTTCCAAGTTTGCTGACGACAAAAAACTAGGTGGGATCGTGAGTTGTGAGGAGGATGCAAAGAGGCTTCAAGGCGATTTAGACAAGTTGAGTGAGTGGGCAAATACATGGCAGATGCAGTAGAATGTGGATAAATGTGAAGTTTCCACTTTGGAAGGAAAAACAGAAAGGTAGAGTATTATTTAAATTGTGATAGATTGGGAAATGTTGTTGTACAAAGGGACCTGGGTGTCCTTGTACACCAGTCACTGAAAGCAAACATGCAGGTGCAGCAAGCAGTTAGGAAGGCAAATGGTATGTTGGCCTTCGTTGCGAGAGGATTTGAGTATAGGAGTAAGGATGTCTTACTGCAGTTTTCAGGGCCTTGATGAGACCACACCTGGAGTATTGTGTGCAGTTTTGGTCTCCTTACCAAAGAAAGGATATACTTGCCATAGAGGGAGTGCAGCGAAGGTTCACCAGACTGATTCCTGGGATGGCAGGACTGTCATATGAGTAGAGATTGGGTCGACTTGGCCTGTATTCACTCGAGTTTAGAAGAATGAGAGGAGATCTCATTGAAACATATAAAATTCTGACAGGGCTAGACAGACTGGATGCAGGGAGGATGTTTCCCCTGGCTGGGGGCGAGGGGTCACAGTCTCAGGATACGGGGTAGGACATTTAGGACTGAGATGAGGAGAAATTTCTTCACTCAGAGGGTGGTGAACCTGTGGAATTCTCTACCTTTAGAAGGCTGTGGAAGCCAAGTCACTGAATATATTTAAGAAGGAGTTAGATAGATTTCTAGACACAAAAGGCATCAAGGGGTTTGGGGAGAGAGCGGGAATATGGTATTGAGATAGAGGATCAGCCATGATCATATTGAATGGCAGAGCAGGCTCGAAGGGCCAAATGGCCTACTCCTGCTCCTATTTTCTATGTTTCTAATATTGAGAGGAACTATACATCTTGTCTCCAATCGGTGATATCAGATCCTGCTGTGAGATTTTACTATAAAAGTAAGAATCAGGGAGAATATTGTTGAATGTATTAAGTACAATAACAACTTATGTTTATAAAGCGACTTTAACATTGTAAAACATCCCAAGGTGCTTCACAGGAGCATTATCAAACAAAATTTGACACCAAGCCACATAAGGAGATATTAGGTCAGGTGACCTAAAGCTTGGTCAAAAAAGTGGGTTTTAAGAAATGTTTTCAGAAGGAGAGAAAGGTAGAGAGACGGAGAGATTTAGGGAGGGAATTCCAGAGCTTCGGGTCTAGACAGCTGAAAGCACTGCTGCCAACGGAGGGAGCAAAGGAATCGGGGATGCGCAAGAGGCCAGAATTGGAGGAACACAGAGATCTCAGAGGATTGTAGGGCTGGAGGAGGTTATAGACCTGCAGTTAATTCTCTCTTCCCTGTTTAAAAACTTTGTAAGACGATGTTACAGAAGTCAAGAGATAATGCAAGTGTTTTTGCTTCAGTGTAATTGGCAGAGTTCACAAATTCTCTTCAATTTAAAACAGTAAGTATTATTTTTCTCCACTTCCTTGGGAAATGTACTGAAACCTGAAACATAGGCTGTTGTCTGGATCAGGACACTGAACAAACTTTGCAAAGATGCCAGGGAATACTTGGAGCCTGGCAACAATTTTGTTCATGCAAAGGGGGGAGTTCAATAATGCAGATACATCACACTCTCAGGTTTCCTGCTGGAGCTCACATGCAGCAGTCATACATTAGTGATTTCTGCATACCATTTGATGGAGAGCTATCAGTCTATTGAACTGCTGAATGTTTAATGTTCTTTTAATTCTATAGGGTGATGTTTTAATTAAAACATCTTAAATGCACTGCTGAACTGAAGCTGACAGGTATACACAGTATGACTATGGAAGTGCTGCTGTTTGTATTGCTAATGTAGGTCATATTTCCCTTTCCAACAGAGCAGTATAAATATATTATTCTAGTTGGAAGTATGCAGGTTAATTCGTTTTTGATTCTGAACTGTTTTCTACAAGCACTGCTAAATTATATGACAGATTTAAATTAACTGAAGAGCAATGTTTAATAATGGGTACCCAAGCAGAAGATCAGGAACAATTAAGCCATTAAACAAAATGTCAGCATATTTTTTTTCTGATTTTTTTTCAGTGTTTATTTTCTCCTTGATGGCCACACACGTGCACTTTCCAGTGAACATCACTGGATAGCAATCAGGACTAGGAACTTTGGCTGACCTTTCTCCCCCTCCCTAATCCAATATAGAAGGTTAAGGGGTGATTTGATTGAGGTTTTTAGGATTTTGAAATGAATTGATAGGGTAGATAGAAAGAAACTTTTTCGACTGGCGGGGGAGTCTCGGACAGGGGGACATAACATTAAAATCAGAGCCGGGGCTTTCAGGCGCGATGTTAGGAAACACTTCTTCATGCAAAGGGTGGTAGAAGTGTGGAACTCTCTCCCATCAAAAGCAGTAGATGCTAGCTCAATTAATAATTTCAAATCTGAGATTGTTAGATTTTTGCTAGCCATGGGTATTAAGGTATATGGAGCCAAGGCCAGTGGTTGGAGTTAGGGTACAGATCAGCCATGATCTCATTGAATGGCGGAACAGGCTCGAGGGGGTGAATGGTCTACTCCTGTTCCTATATTCCTAATCGTAGTGAACAACTGCTACATAGCTAAAATCAGGTAATTCACAACAGACCAGATTTCGAACCTGGGAGCATCTGGACTGAATGGCTCTGTGTTACAGCGGGTGGTCACTTTATCCAATATAGTCATTGGGGCTGCTTGTAGGTATTCTGGTTAAAACACACACACCTTGTTACACACACAAACTGTTTATATTTTGAGCTTACACAGCTTTATGGATGTTCCACTTTTAAATCTAACTGGGTTCTGCTGCAAAACATTCATTTGATCTAATTTTGCCATCATCGAAGCTTATAGGAAACCCTCAGTGAAAACAAAAACTTGACAGCAGGTGCCACACTAAGTCGGGATAGCAGGTGCCACACTAAGTCGGGACAGCAGGTGCCACACTAAGTCGGGACAGCAGGTGCCACACTAAGTCGGGACAGCAGGTGCCACACTAAGTCGGGACAGCAGGTGCCACACTAAGTCGGGACAGCAGGTGCCACACTAAGTCGGGACAGCAGGTGGGACAAAAGTGTGAAACAGCACGGAGGGGAGAGCTGGGAGCTGGGTTTAAAGCCATGACCCCACCCCACCTCTTGCTCAATTGCAATCTTAGTAATGCTATTACTGGCCGCTTCCTTGCAGGGGACAGGGGGTGGGAGAGGGTGGGGTGAAATCAGCGCAGTAGTCATTCTTGGGCTGGTTTCTTTCACCTTGAAGGAACAGATTGGTGGCAGCCCTGTTCGAGGGCTGGAAGCAGCACTGAAAGTGTATGCTACAGGGGGACCACGGAAGGGGATTTAATTTCCAATTAAAGATGCCACTGTCCCCTGGGGAGAGGGCAAAGGAGTCAATTATAACATCCTTATCATACAAGGAAAACAAAGACATTAGAAAAGTATCATTAGAACAGGGCCAATGTTACTGTGCTGTGGTACATCCCTAGAGAGCTGACAGTACCTTCAGAACTGATGCACATGTACCACCTGTCACATTATTAAAGGTGTCTAATTGAGTCATCCATTATCCAGCTGGTAAATCAACCTAAAAGAAATCGAGGAAACAGAAATGGTTACCACCTAATTTTTGATCATGGTCATGTTCTGTGCAGGTGTGCTAATTGTCCTGTTCTTTGGACAGGATTCAACCTTTGATAAATGTATTTTTGCTGAATTGCTCTAATTACTCCATTTGGCAAGATAGCACCACTTGCCTGAAAGTACAGCTGATGAATATGAAAAGTAAATAAACTTGCGTGACACAGAATGTTGCAGATAATTCCTTCCTAAAATTAGGAATCTATTTAAAAGTCTTGCAGCCATTCCTGGACTTGGGTGGGGCATGGGAGGAGTTGGGTGGGGCGTGGGAGGAGTTGCATAATACACCACAATTTATCTTAATGATTGCTAGCAATTCACAGAGCACGCCTGCACTTGCTGTTTGTAAGCACCTTCCCCTCATCCAGTGATGAAAAAGGCCTGCCTGTATTAAAACCTATGGAATACTTGAAGATAGCTGTGGAATTTTTAAAATTTCTTCTTGGGGATGTGGGCAACACTATCAAGGCAATGCAACACTGACAACTTGCATTAATATAGTGCTTTTAATGTATAAAAACTTTCCAATGCACTTCACAAGGAAGTATTTAATGCCCATCCCTTGATGCCCTAAAAGGTATTAAAAGTCAACTAAGTAGTCTGGGACTGGAGCCTTCCCTGAAGAACATTAGAAAAGAGTTGAGCTTTTATGACAATACGGCAGCTTTCATGGTCATTTTCTGGTGCCAACCCACAAATTACCAGATTTATTGAATTCAATTTCACAACTTGCTATGGTGGGATTTGAATTTACAGCATCTGGGTTGCTAGGCTAGCGTGCCCACTATATTTTGTAATATAACTGAGTAAAGCATGAACTTTTGAACCCTATCTGAGGTAATTTTGACAGGGAAAACAACATAACTAAGTATATACAAGGACCTGTAAGATAAAATAAATAATGTTGCAAACCAGTTATACAGAACTAACTCTGCCACTCTGCTGCCCCAGGAATGACTCCATTCCCAGCCTCAATCCAAGGAATACCTCCACATGCCTCAAGCCTTGGGCTTTGCCACTCCCAGTTATAACAGGAAGCTGACCCTGCTCCGACTCCAGCTCCCACTTTGCTCAACTGCTCCACTCCCTGGTTTGGTGTTTGATTCTTTACCGTTCCCCTTGTTCCATTTTCCAGTCCATATCCTGGACCACTCAGGAACAGCACCTAACATACTAGTTTAAAAAAAAATTGGTTTTATATATCAGAAATCCATTTTTTTTAGAAAATAAATATTCCCGAGGGAAAAATGGATGTTTGACTCTCAAGAGTCAGATTGTTACGAATTTGGGACTGCAGTAGATACCTTCTCAGGCTCCATGGCGTCAGTGACTCCTGTAAGCGGTCTGAGCATCCTACTTTTAGGAGAGTTGTCCTATATCTATTTGCACAATAGCATGACCTATGGGTATAAAAGTAGAATCCCTTTGCGACCTGAACCAGATATCCGTGACCTCTGTACGTGTATTTCTTCAGTCTTTCTAAAGACGGATTGAGCAAAGATTTGATGAGACAAAGCTTGATTAAGTTGTTTTCTTTCACTGCAGGTGAACATCCAGAACAACAGTTCTGATCAGTACAAACAGCTTCGCCATATCAGTGGGTCACCTCATTTAACTTAAACAGAATAACTCTACTGCATCCTAACCTTCACAAATCCTTTGCTCGAGACTCTAGCACAGGGTAGAACGTCCTCTCCCTGCAGTCCCCTGTTTTTTCTATTTTCAGCCTGACTCCAGCTTCAGCTTCCAGTCAAACTAACTACCACCCAGCTCCCAACAGTGGAATCTGCCAGTCTAACTTGGCAATAACCCCTGCCAGTCAGATGAATAAAATTGTTACGGCAGCAATGGGTACAAACGATCACTAGAATGTCTTTCATTGTCCTCAGCACATTGGTTCAGATGCCTTGTCTGAATGGTACCCATACCTACCCATCTTGCTGTCCCATGAATTTAACACTATGAGAGATAACCTTAGCTCAATAGTAGCATTTTAAACATATATTACACCAAGGGCCCCTGTGATGACATGATCTTAATCCCAAAATGTGTCATAGATATATGCAGACTGGTATGTATTTTTTATAATTGTTTTTCAAATGTGCTGTAATGTAATGAAATTATGAGTGCCACATTAGTACTAGCTCCGCCTGCTTCCTTCATGTCACACTGCAAAAGAGATGTGGTGTGTTAAACTGAGTGAGAAGAACAGGGGGAGCTATTTGCCTTGTGGCAAAATGTGTTTCCACTGTTAATGTGTAAAATTTGCTTGCTAGAAATGTAGGCCAGAAACAAAACTACAGGGCAGGTTTAATAATTTGAAACTCCTTGCATTCTTGCCCTTTGTAGAATTACAAAATGAAATTCCAATGAGACTTTAAGAGGCAATTGCTCATATTAAGGTACAGTTACTGGCAAAATTACATATAAATAAGGATTAGTCATTATTCACTGCAATGTGGCAGCCTTTCAACAGTCAACAGATTTAAGTGTGAATAAGTTATGCCTCAAACTCAGCTTATAGCACTTTTTAGCTCAATAGACCACCTCTCGACATCCACAGTATCAATGCCATTCACTTTTTCTAGAACTTGGTTCATGTGCCTTCCTCCCCAACAGACTTCTTTTTCCAATATGAATAGATTTAGCTTCCTTAGTCTCCGTTTATTCTTGAATGATCCAAATCCTGAAATCATGTTAGTTTCCCTTTATTGAATCTTTTTTAACATCCCTAAATTTATGTGTGAATGTTCCACGTCTGAATCATGTATACCCATAGGGAGTAAACTGCCATTACTGTAATTGACTACCAGGTTATTTAGTAATACCGCCACTGCAGATAGCGTAATACAGTTCAGGTTTCTCTGCAGGCTTCATAGCTGCTGATAAGGCTAATGAAGATCGGGATTGCATCAATACTAGTCAGCTGATTTGTGTGCTCCCTGCCAGAGAAGCTGCTATTTTCCTTCCATTGCAAACCTCTGCCAGCAATTCTAAAACTCTAATGATCCTCAACAGTGTACACAGTCAGAATAACAATCGTCATTGGCTTACACTCTCAATCCCATCTTTGTTTGACTGCACCAGCTGCCAGGGGGTTGATTATGTCAGAATGTCTGTTTATGCTACACATTATGTCACTGGCATTTCAACTAATATTCATGCAAAATGAATAGGGTGGACAAAACATTTACTTTGTGGTTCAAATTGGTTCGCAATCTAACCTGCATTTAAAATCCACTACTTCGCATACTGCTTCACAGGCTTTTGATACAGTAGAGAATCTTCAGAATTACAAGGCCAGCTAATGGCATTTACGTGTCACTCCTTCAATGTATTAGTTATAAATTCAATGCCGTTGTTCATTTTTACTAGTTTCCACTGCAGTAAATTAGGTAAAACAATTCCTTTTTGTAACAAATTACATGGTAAAAATATTACCATCTGATTTTGTTTGTTCTAACAATTTTCTCCGTCCTACTCCTGAAAGTACTCTGGTTTGGATGCATGCTGCACATTGCTGGCCACCTTCAGTACCCTACCCAAGTGACCATTTCTCACGTGTCAGATCAGACAGGGAGCATTGGCAGACTGTGGAGCTCCCAGCTGTGCCCGATTGTGTTCTCACCCAATGTCTGCACACATGGGCGTTCCAGCAGGAAGCCTGGCTCCTTTATCCCTCCATAACCCAGGGCACTGAAACCAATTGTAAGATTGCCCAGACTGACATCAGCTAACTTAAGTAGATTTGGAATTGGTCTGTATGGCTCTGACACTCAGTGTTCTAATCAGCCGAGCTACAGAGGGAGCTCTCATCTTATTTTAAGAACATATGAAATACGACGGACAGGAAAAGACCTACAGGTTCATCCAGCTTTTCCCATACAGTTGTGATGGCTTGTGTATCACAATATATACACTCCCCATCCTTCCTGGTGCCATATGATCTCCTGAGAGAGGCACAAAAACAGTTAAAAACTCAGGCCAATTTGGGGGGAAAAAATTCTGGAAAATTCCTCTCCAACCCCTTTAGGCAATCGAAACTAATCCAGGAGATCACCCTGGGCCTGATCAACGTTACAAGGTACCTGAATGAGGTGATCTCCGTCCCAGCCAGAAACAGGTCCAGCTCTTGCTTGAAGGAATTTTATTTAAATCAAGTGCAAGCACGATGGGATCTTAGCATAACTAAAGATTATTTTCTATTGGTGCTTATCGAAGGAGGATTCTGGGAGACCAGTGCCCAAGATCTGACTTCTAGTGTTTACACAGATGAATACAGCAACCGTAGCCTATTGGCAGACTTGTAAAACCTGCTTCCATGGGTTGCAGAGTCTGCTGCCGGGATAAGGGTACTGAATTCAGCAGTGCAGAATCTGACCTGAACTAACTCCAATATAATATGTGATCCGAACTAACTCCAATCCACCTGGGCAAGATCCATTTTTAACTCACTGAAATCTGTTCTCCTCCAGTTAAGTATTTTTACGCTTTAATTGTTCCTTGTCCCTTTCTATAACTATTTTAAACCTGATGATATTATGATCACTGTTCCCCAAATGATCCTCCACTGAAACATGCTCCACCTGCCTCACTTCATTCTCCAGAGGTGGATCAATGGGTGTTGTGCTATAGACATCAAAGAAAGCTTTGCATTGAGCTCTATTATTAAAGTAATGCGCATGATCAAGAGTAGTTCAAGCCTCAAGAGTTGTAATAAGGAACAATTATGGAAAAAAATGAGTGTGTGTGCTACCTTGCCTGTTTTTATTTCCAAGTTTGTGAAAGAAACAGGTTTTCAGGCCTCTAAATAATGCAGAGTTCTCCAGCAGCAATGTTCTAATTCATTGTTTGAAAACAATGAATTAGAACAAGCTGTTAGAGAACCTTAACTTTAATGCATCTGTGCTGCAGAATTTGTCCATCCTCCAACGTACTCTATGGCAGAACTTGAGTAATGAACACTCAGAAAGGATTTGAGAAACAATTGGAAATATTCAAGTGAACTGGGGAAAATCTTTTTGGGGACTTGAAGAGGTCAGTGCAGAAAGAGGTGGAGCATGGATCAGCATCAATGGTGGTTGCAGAGAAGCCCTTAGCTGAGACAAGCCTGGCTGGCTGCAGGAGACTGAACAGCAATGTAAGTCAAGTATCAACCTGGGGATTACCTACTGAATTATTTGAAGGCCACTGCAGTAACAAGACACTCTGACTATTTCTGTGAAACAAGGGGAATCTTTTACTTCAACTAACCTGCAAATCTTAGAAGGGAGACTTTTATGATAGAAATTCAAATATTGGTTGACATGACAGATATGGTTGGGTGATCGGGATGCGAGTACCGCTTGCCAGCCACTGACAGCGCATTATCAAGGTGAAACTGCCTTTAAAGTACTGTATCCTTTCTGCAAAATCTTCTGCCCCTTTTATTCCCTCAAGTATGGCTGGTGTGATAGGTCTAGAAACGTTTTGCTCTTTTATCCGATACACACTTTATCATTGTTACTGGTAAGAATCTCTCTTTTTATATGGGAATCAGTTCCAGAAGCTGCTCCTTTTGTATCTTTTTCTCTTTTCTGCTCAGTTATTTTAAGAGAGATGACATAGCCACTTATTAATGCTCTAACACAGCATTTCAAGGATACACTGGGTTCCTGTTACACACCATTTATCAACCTTCGCTGCACTAGGATCTGCCACCCACGCCGGAAAAAATTAGCTTTCCCATATTTAAATAACTATCTGTTACTGTTATCAGTCTGTTCTGTATAAGGCAGAACGGCCTTATACAGAAGTTATAGGCAGTTACTGCCTAACGCACAAACTTCAGATGTACAAATCAAACACACAGTGAAGAACAGGGTTAAAACTGACAAGTTACTGTGCCAGCAGGTAGCATTATAAACAGCAGCATCTGCACAGAAAGCAAACTGTAATCTGCGACCCCAGTCCAAGGGAACCAAAACACTGATCAGCAGGTCACAAACCGATTCATCAAAACCCGCACACCAAATGTATATAGATTCCCACAGCTCACTGCAGCATGTGCAGATTCAGTCTCAATTCAACGGGGATCATTTTTAACTCTTTTGTGTTTATACAGTTCTTTCAGTATGACTCAATTATCAAAACGTCTCACTTGCCCAAGAAACGTGCTCTGAGGCAAGTTAGAATAGAGCAACGTCTTACACATGGACTGCACAGCGCTGCAGAGGTACCTGCACTGGGGACATTTTAGCAATGACATTTTCACTGACCAGTTTCATGGCAAGATAATCAAGTTGCGAGTGATAGTTCACCTTCTTTTCTGACCAAGCTCCCCTCCACCACTCCTCCTCTCCTGAATGCCTTGACTCATCACTGGAGTATCGCTCCATCACCACCCTCGAATGTCTTGCCCTAGTGGCCATTCATCATGTGTGATTTTAGGCAATAAGGGTTGGTAGGGACATTCAACTGAAAGTCCAATCCCATCCTCACCTAATGACTACATGTGCACTTTCCATCAATCAAGAGTGGGAACACTGACTGATTTGGTCCCCCACCACCACCACCAGAGGTGCTGAGGCCAACTGTTGCTGAGTGCCCCAAGTGTTGCCCCGACTGGTATCAGCTAACTCAGCACAGATTGGACATCAAACCTGGAACCTTCCAACTCTGTATGGCTCAGCTATTCACTGCCTTATCCAGTGGAGCCATCAGGAAACACCTGTTTTAAAAAACATTCTCTGTTTTTATTTTGTACTAACATTAATAAGTTTCTGTGAGGAGATGCAATCAGTAATGTGATGGTGTGTGATATTGAATACATCATTGTTTCCTCTGCTGTATATAAGCTGGAAGCGGACACTTACCTGTGTGCACACAATTACAAATATATCAAGAAAAAAAAACAATATGCTTCCACTTTGAGCATACAGTTTTTATAACCTGTTATTTCTTCTCATGTTTCTGCTCCTCTTTTCATTTGTGTTCCTTGTCTTCTGCTGTTTTTTTCTTTGCTTTGCTTACTCTCCATGCCCTGCATTCTTTACCTCCTTTCTCACTCTGATTCTCCCCATTGCTTTGGTGCTCAATGCCCTTCATGCACAGTTCCTCATATTTTGTTGTAACTTTAAACAACTTCTGTTGTATGTTTCTTGTATTCTGTCAAAAACTAAATGTCTACTGAAAATGTTGCAATTACGGCTGTGTTGTAAATGATAAACTGTTGTTAGTTTCCTAACTAGTTACTTTTCAGTTAATTTATACACTGAAAAAAAACCTAGACTTGTGCAGCCTATTGATCTAAAGTTGGACAGTGCACGTGGGCCGGGAAAGGATCAAACACGGTCAGCGAGGGTGGGGTTATCATTCTGCTGGGTTTTTGTGTGCACACAGGGTTTCCTGTGATCTGTGCGAGCACTGCCTTCAGGCCTTGTTCCCATCCAGACTGATCAACCTGTTTCCAAGTTCTCTCATGTCTGATCCGCCCACCTTCATGTTCTGTACTGAGTTAGGATCTCTCTCTCATGCTTGATCTGCTGCACTCACAGCAAAAGTTAGGGAAAGCTGCTGGGAGGCAGAGTAACCCTTCTAGAAATCCTTCCACTCCCTACGATGATAATAGACTGGTTTAACAGCACAGTGGACAGCCCATCTGGCTCTCATTAATATTGTGTAATTCCGTTGTGAAAGGAGGAGGCAGCAGCAAACTTGATTATAGGAGTGGTGATTTGACAGGAGAAGAATAGGGAAGCAGAATGTGTGTGAGAGCCTGTGAGAGAAACAGTGGATAGTGGAAACCATGTGTGGTGGAGCATCATCTTTGCTGCTGCCATTGGTACAGGGAGAGACCACCTGGAGAAGCCTCATTTACTTTACAGCCTCCAGAGAATAAAATCAGAGTTCTCAAAACTAATGTTAAGTTTTTTTTAAACTGACTGATTTTTAAAAAGGACCCTGATGGTAAACCTACCAAGGACCAGCAGATCCTTTAGCGACCTTTCAGGTCAGCATTTTAAAATAAATGGAACCTAATTAATCAATCAGCCCAAATTCTAGGCGAATAGGTAAAAATGGGGGGTCAATCCCTGACAGTTCAGTCTTCCTGCTTCACTTGATTCTTACACCTCCTGATGTATTAGCTATTTTACACTCACAGTGAGGGTTGACCAATGAGTAACTCCAACAGGCTCTATTATTTTAATTTAGTCGCACACTTGTGACCACTACAGCAGGGTAGCGCTGTGTATTGCTGGCAAACTGCAGCATGCAGAACGATAGGCGTAATTAGAAAATAATGATGCCCATATATGTTCCGAGAAAGCTTCTTACATTGCTCCCCCCACGCAAGCACGCCAGCCACAGATTTAATTACCAGCTATGGCCAGCTGCCCAGAGCTCAGAAATTGTCTTTTGCATAAATCGGAACTGCCAAGTCCCACGGAGATGAAGTGTTTTGTTGAACCGCCCACAGCTGTCAGCTGAATTTATCATTCCCCGGGCTCCTACCTGATCTGTTTGCCCTCTCGCATATCATAAAGAGAGAAGAAGATGTCTGTGTCTTCTCCAATGGTGTGGTAGGTAAAGCTCTTCATGTTGAGGAAGAGATGGTGGGGCACGGGGATGCGGCATGTATCACCGTGTCGGTGCCTCGTGGTGTCTGTCTGTTACAAAACGAAGGAAAAAGGTCACGTTTCTCAAAAACAGAATGGAAAGACACACACTCCCAACTGTTACACAAGGAATTGGATATATACTTGAAAAGAAAACATTTGCAGGGCTATGGGAAAGTGCAGGGGAGTGGGACTAATTAGATAGCTCTTTCAAGAGCCGGCACAGACACGATGGACCGAATGGCCTCCTTCTGTGCTGTGTTATTCTATGATTTTTGATTTTAAATGTACCAGTTTATTTTTCACCATGGCCAATCTACCTATACTTCAAATAATTAACTAAACCGTTACTTCTTAAAATGCATTGACTGTTATTTTCTGGTCAATGGCCATAGCAATCGCCAGCCCTTTAGTGCAGTTCTCATTATATAGCAATTGATAGCCCTCCAGCAACTCTGCAGAATTTATGCACATATTTATTAATATAATAAAAACACTTTGGCCAGAGTATGCCTGTGTCTATTACACCTTAGGTATCACACCAATTTTGATTTAACAGCAACTAGACTTTGTGCATTTAAATGAGTACGGCTTCACTTAGTGGAATACTACACTGTGCATTACATGCTATAATGCTCCTGTCCTTGTAAAGCAGTGCATCATCTAACACAATATGATGGGAGATATGCTCTAAACTTCAAAACATCACACTTTGTTACAGATACAAAATAATCTTCAAAAAATAGAAAGCTAGCTATTTCTTGCTGGGTTCATCTGACCTAGAGTCAGAAATTTACTAGCAGCTACAATGACTTGTCTATTTAGATCATTTCCCCACAGGAAGAAGTAGAACAGTGATCGTAATGTGACAGGCCAGGTTAAACACAGATTCATCTTCGCAGCTAAACATCACAACTGTGCTCTATACCCCAGGTTCACCGGCAGCAATGCTACAGGAGATCCACTAGTATTATAGGCAGTTATCTCCTCACAGCATTCATATCATGATCATCAACCACTCTCACAGTTAATGCTGATACCTAATCCCTTGAAAAGATTACTGCTTAGTATTCATTTCCAGGTATTCATTATTTACATATAATAGTATTTGTTTTATCCTGTTATAGTTTATGAAAGAAATCATTCAATTCACACATCAGTAAGAGCAATGTTTTTACGTAATTGCAGTTTCAGCATCAGAATTTTGTTCTTCTGCATCAGTTGCCTCAAAATGTTCTTCATTGCAGACAGCCCCTTGCCTGGGCAATCAGCCTATCTCATTAACCGACTGAAAATTTATCATATGTGTAAACAAGGAGAAAACTTCCACTTGGGCTTCTTTGGAGCTTTATAGCTACAGTTATGTCTTATTGAATGGGTGATCCACGGATTACTCACTGAACCAAGAGTTAACATTTTCGGTTAATGCATGCAATCCTGTAGAAATGATGTTATCTCAAGCACTGGCTTGTAAAAGACACAAGTGATGACCAGCCAAGTCAGTCTTCTCACAAATCAAGAACATACTCCATTCATGCAAGAAGTACGATCATCATGGTAATATTTTATAAATAGAATCAAACCACTTGCAACTAGCTCCACCAGTGGCTCAGTTGGTAAAGTCTTTTTATAACTGAGTTACACAGATCAGAAGTTCTCGGGTTCAATTCCTGGTCTGTGCTGAGGGTGCCAATCTCAGCACAGGTAGCGATTAGAAATGCTACAGATGACCGCAGCAGCCCTCAGTTAAGGAGTCAAAAATCAGCCCAATTTCCTGCCCCTGATTGCTATCCAGTGACCCCTGCTAGAAAGTGCTTGTATGGACATTGAATGAGGACATGACGTAGCTCCTATATGATGGTCCCACAGTTGAATAGTGTGTCCAGCCTGTAACATGAAGAATGGCCATGGCCAACATGCCAGGGTTATGAAACTGTACCCCAGTATGACTCAGGGGCTTCAAGAGAGGAAGGAACAAAAATGAAAAATAAAGAAAATCATTTGGACCAAGGCAGGGTTTTAAATAGCACAAATGTATATCTACAGCGGCTAATTATTGATCGACCAGTGACACCAATCTGATTTAGAACAAAATGAGATCCACTGTTAAAGAAAACATACTTATTCTCTTTTTTTTAAACCAGTCTAGTTTTATATTTTGATATTCCATAATGCTATGCTGAGCACTTGGTTTATAAGGGATCAATAGCTGAAATAATCAAATGGTTTCTCTAGAATGTAATTTAATATCCATAGCTGTGTGCTACAGTGTTCGGTTTGGACTGATTTCCTATGTGAGTGCAGAATAATGAGACTATAGAAGGAGAGAGTGCTGTAGAGGGAAATATAGATCACTGACATCCTTACTCGTATCTACTAACAACACAAAGTAGCTCTAGGGATATGCAATGTCTTTATTACTGCCAACTTTCTACCCTTTTCCCTGCTCAATGTACAGATACAGTTCCAGGAAACTGTACCTGCTCTCTGGTACCTCACTCAGGTGACCTTTCTTCATAAGTGAGCCTAAACCTTGAGCATTGCCAGGCTACGACACCATGGGGTGGGGGCCATCATAGCCAAGCCTAATCAAGTCCACATGTGACGTTGACACACTCGTACTTCCCAGCAGGAATCACTGGATAATAATTATGAGTTACATCCCTGGCTCATTTTTTCCCTCATCAGCCCATGGAAGCTGAAAACAACTGCAGCACTTTGATTATTGCTTCAGCTGAGTAGGGTACCACAGACCAGCAACTGGATCTGGAATTTCCTAGTCTGTGTAGCACAGGACCATAGTGGGGGCACATTTATCCAATAAACCATTCAGGGAGTTGAGTGATAAACATTTTCAACATCAAGTAATTATCTATAAACATGTCCATTATTTTATATATTTTTAAAACATTACCCCTGCAATATTTTTGCTACTTCAGGTCCCAGAGATGAGAGACCAAGTTCTAATGCACTGCCTCATCTAGACTTTTCTCTTCTCCCTCTTCCCCCATGGCTTACCTTTACGATTTGATGGAGGAGTCTTTGTAAGATAATTATTTGAGACATTAAATTTATAAATGAAAGATGAGCTTAACATTCAAAATGCTATTCTTAAGAGACACTTTTTTCATTTGAAGTATTTATTCTTTAATGTAATTATGAATACATTTTAGATTTTCTTTACAATATTAAACTGTATCCGTCAGATTTTCTTAAAGTACAATTAATCGGTAATAAACTTTAGAGATAATTTTAATGGGTTTCACTTGACATACCTGTGCAGTATTCTGCTGTATGCTGTGTCTACTGGACAAGTGCTGTCAAATTAAAGGAAACACAATTAGTAAAATACATAATAATTGTAACAATTTCAGATTCTAACCATAATTGGATGTGATCCTTGAAATCTTGGCTGACTCCTGTAATATTGTTGGATTTCATCCAAAATGCCGAAACACATCCAGATATTTTATCCCATTAGAAACTGTAGCACAAGAGGGCTGTAGATTCAGAGTTTGAATTTCACATTAGCCTTGGAGAAAGGAGCATTACTGAGAAAAAGAAATTCTCTTAATCTTGGTACATCATTGATTGAATTCGTGCAGTTGTTATACTAACAGGAAAAGGCAGACAGAACTTGTGCCTTTTCTTCACAGATGTAAAAATATGCTCTTCAAATAGTTATGTGACTTCTTCATCTACAGTAGATGTAAATTTGCATCAAACTATGCCCATAATTTCTATTTTAACTCCAGTTGGTTTTGTGCCCTCTCTAACCTCAGAAACAGAGGACCATTTGATGGGTAGCCTTCCTTTTTCCTTCATTTTTAGCTCTTTTCGACATGCTCACAAATCTCTACTGCGGAGATCTGATAATGAGGACAATTGTTGATGTACAATATTTGCTCCAATGTCACAAACAAGACATTAAAATAATTATGTTAGCGTGATCTTGCATACGTATACTTGCAACAAAGTTACTTTTATGACTTCACCATCCCGCACACAAACTTTCCCTGATGTCATCAGTCTGCACTTGACCTTCCCTGATGTCTGGAGCAGGTCCATACATGTCAAAATAACACTATTGGCTTTAATACTAGCCACAATAAAATGGCAGACCCAACACCAACTGTTAGTAGAATGGGACAGCAAAACCCCTCTTAAATGGGTATCAGTGCCTCTGGAGGCATGTAATCTGCTTCATTTATGTTGCAGTATTGCCCTGCAGGCAGGGCTGCTATATAATAATTGGGGTATAAAATTAATACTTCCCTCTGCCCCAAGGTAGACTATTTTCAGACTGAACTTTGGAAAGTACCATCAATAGGTGGCAACATTGGTCAAAAGTGGAGAACACACTTTTGCATAATGTCAGATGTTCTTCCAAGCTGCATTTTTATAGATCTCTGCACAGGTCTAACAGGAGGTGAATGTTGACTTGCTTGAGTGGCTATGGATACTCCTAAAGGAAATATTCCTGTTTCTTCATAATAATGCTTCAATATTTCATACGCTCAGTTACTCACTTTGATGGTTCTCTGTTTCAAGATACATACATATGTAGTTTTCTACAATGCCTCAGTAATTTAGTATGGTCTAAAATACATGAGCAGCTTAAATTTCTACACACATCACAATACTTCCACTTACTGATGATGCATGCGAAGCATGGATGAACAGTGGTTTGATTACCTGAGACAATAGCACTCAGTTGCTGCCTTTACCTAGATATATTTCATAAGGTTAGACTACTTGCTTGGTCAGACCTTCATTCTTCCAATGATATGCATCCTCCAAACAGTGTAGGAATAGAGCTTGACTTGATGGTGGGGAAAGCCACATACTGAGAACACACATGAAAATGTTAAACAAAGTTGCTGACAGGTAGCGCCAGCCATAGAGTGGTTGCCTACTCACATGGTGCATAAAGTCCAAGGACCTCTGCCATTGTGCTAGTCCTGTAACTGAAGTTAAACTGAAACCAAATCTTAACTCCCCCAAATATTACACGCCTGCAGAGGTGGATGGGTGGGAACAGGGGCAGCACAAGAAAATACTACCAAATTAGGAGGGGAAGCTTTAGCACAGCTGTTAGAATCGATCTGCCAAAGGCACTGTTTTGTGGTGTAGACTAATATTTAGTAAATGAGTGAGGTCTTCCCCATGTCACGGCCTTGAATATGCTATTAATTGTAAGTTGACTGAGAGGTGTCCAGGCAGTAGATGTGGAACAGCCCTCACCCTGCCCACTGGGCTTCTTCTCTGGAAGACTGTAACAGCACAGTGTGCACTCAACCATCTGCTGGACTATCCACTGCTTAGGGGGGTCAGTTTGCCGTGGGTCTTTGCACCTAGAAAATGAAAAACTGTTATGGTGTTCAAAATTGCTGTGTACACCACCATCACCAAAATTTGGCATTGGTGTGGCACCTTCAATCTAGAAAAATATCCCAAGGAACTTCATAGAAGACTAAGGAAAAGGAGCAGACATTAGGTGGGGTGGTCAAAAGCTTGGTCAAAGAGGTGGGTCTTAAGGATGGCCTTAAAAGAGGAGAAGGGGGTGGAGGGGAGGAGGGGTTTAGGGTGGGAGGGCCAGAGCATAGATCCTAGACGGCTGAAGGCACGGTTGCAAATGGTGGGGTGGAAGGAAGGGGTATGTACAAGGAGCTGGAGTCAGAGGAACAGAGTTTTTTTTGGTGGGGGGGTGTTGTTGGGCTAGAGGAGAGATAGGAAGAAGTAAGGCTATGGAAGGATAAGCATTGTAAATTTGAGGTGTTGATGTACTGGGAGCCAACGTAGGTCAGCAAACACAAGGGCAATGGACACAATGGGACTTGGTGCAGGACAGGTTATGGGAAGCAGTTTTGGATGAGCTGAAGTTTATAGAGAGTGGAGGATGGGAGACTGGCCAGGAGAGCATTGGAATAGTCAAACCTGGAGATGATAAAGGTATTGATGTGCATTGCAGCAGCAGATGGGCTGAGATAGCTGTGGAGGCGGGCGACACAATTGATTTAGAAGTAAGCAGTCTTTGTGATGATATGAGGTTGGAAACTAAGCTCAGGGTTGAATAGGATGCCAAGGTTGCAAACTGTCTGGTTCAGCCTGAGACAATGGAGTTTGTGATGGCAGCTGAACACAATGGCTTCAGCCTTCCCAATGTTTACTGGAGGAAACTGTGGCTCTTCCAAGACTGGATATTGCACAAGCAGTCTGACAACACAAGGGCAGTGTAAGAGCTGAGAGGTGATAGGAAAGTAGAATTGGGTGTCCATGTCTGTGGATGATGTCGCTAAGGGGCAGCAGGTAGATGCGGAACAGAACGGGGGCAAGCATGGATCCTTAGGAGATTCCTGAGGTGATGCCACTGGGGGTAGGGTATGAAGAAAAGCGACTGTTGGAGATGTTCTGGCTACTCTTGATAAGGTAAAAGTGGAACCATGTGAAGGAAGTCTCATTGAATCGGACAGTAGAGATGAGGCGTCGGAGGAAGATAGTGTGGTCAGCCATGCCAAAAGCTGCAGAGAGGTGAAGGAGGACAAGGGATAATGCACCACGGTCAGTCACAGTCACAGAGAATGTCATTTTTGACTTTGGTTAGAGCCATTTTGGAGGGATGGGAGGGGCGGTAATCTGATTGGACAGATTAAAACAGGGAGTTACAGGAGAGATCTCTGCTAGCATCTTCCATCTAGATCAACTTTTGACTTGTGTGGCACCAGATTAAACTTAAAACTCTGGTGAGTCCAAAAGAGGAGTCCTATCTGAATTCAAATGAACACAATAATGCAAGCCAAAACTAACACGTAACAGAGCAGTTGTCCACGTAAGAAACTTAAACACACATGTTTGAAGAAGTTCAGATAGTAGTGCATTAACTTGTGAAGAAATAATTTGAAATCCCAACTGGGAATCTGTGAGGGCCGAAGTAGGCACATCAGTCATAAACCAATGGCGAACAGATGCTGGAGATACTCTACAATCTTAGAAATTTACTACAATCATAGAATCTTACATCACAAAAGGAGGCCTTTCAGCCCATTGATTCTAAGAGCCAGCGCAGGCACATAGAATCATCCCTGGTACCATTCTAGTAAATCACCTCTGCACCCTCTCCAAGGCCTTGACATCCTTCTTAAAGTGTAGTGCCCAGAATTGAACACAATACTCCAGATGAGGCCTAGCCAGTGATTTATAAAGGTTAGGCATAACTTTCTTGCTATGTACTCTATATTTCTATTTATAAAGCCAAGGTTCCCATATGCTTTATTTTAAACAGCCTTAGCTACTTGTCCTGCCCCTTTCAAAGAATTAATAAGAACATAAGAAATTGGAGCAGGAGTAGGCCAATCGGCCCCTCGAGCCTGCTCCGCCATTCAATAAGATCATGGCTGATCTGATCCCAACCACAAATCTAAAGAACACAAGAAGTCGGAGCAGGACCCGGCCACACAGCCCCTGGGCCCTCTCCGCCACCCACAGGGCATTGACCGATCCGAACTCAGCTTCATGTCCAATTTCCTGCCCGCTCCCCATAACCCCTAATTCCCTTTACTTCTAGGAAACTGTCTATTTCTGTTTTAAATTTATCTAATGATGTAGCTTCCACAGCTTCCTGGGGCAGCAAATTCCACAGACCTACCACCCTCTGAGTGAAGAAGTTTCTCCTCATCTCAGTTTTGAAAGAGCAGCCCCTTATTCTAAGATTATGCCCCCTAGTTCCAGTTTCACCCATCTTTGGGAACATCCTTACTGCATCCACCCGATCAAGACCCTTCACAATCTTATATGTTTCAATAAGATCGCCTCTCATTCTCCTGAACTCCAATGAGTAGAGTCCCAATCTACTCAACCTCTCCTCATATGTCCGCCCCCTCATCCCCGGGATTAACCGAGTGAACCTTCTTTGTACTGCCTCGAGAGCAAGTATGTCT
This sequence comes from Heptranchias perlo, assembly GCF_035084215.1. Classification (NCBI taxonomy): domain Eukaryota; kingdom Metazoa; phylum Chordata; class Chondrichthyes; order Hexanchiformes; family Hexanchidae; genus Heptranchias; species Heptranchias perlo. Next base: position 53,679,010 of record NC_090341.1, read on the forward strand.
TTTCTTAAGTATGGAGACCAAAACTGTATGCAGTATTCCAGGTGCGGTCTCACCAATACCTTATATAACTGCAGCAATACCTCCCTGTTTTTATATTCTATCCCCCTAGCAATAAAAGCCAACATTCCGTTGGCTTTCTTGATCACCTGCTGCACCTGCATACCAACTTTTTGATTTTCTTGCACTAGGACCCCCAGATCCCTTTGTACTGCAGTACTTTCCAGTCTCTCGCCATTAAGAAAATAACTTGCTCTCTGATTTTTCCTGCCAAAGTGCATAACCTCACATTTTCCAATATTATATTGCATCTGCCAAATCTCCGCCCACTCACCCAGCCTGTCTATATCCCCTTGCAGGTTTTTTATGTCCTCCTCACTCTCTACTTTCCCTCCCATCTTTGTATCATCTGCAAATTTTGATATGTTGCACTCGGTCCCCTCCTCCAAATTGTTAATATAGATTGTAAAGAGTTGGGGACCCAGCACCGACCCCTGTGGAACACCACTCGTTAATGGTTGCCAGTCCGAAAATGAACCATTTATCCCAACTCTCTGCTTCCTGTTCGATAACCAATCCTCCACCCATGCCAGAATATTACCCCCAATCCCGTGATTTTTTATCTTAAGTAATAATCTTTTATGTGGCACCTTGTCGAATGCCTTCTGGAAGTCTAAATACACTATGTCCACTGGTTCCCCTTTATCCACCCTATACGTTATATCCTCGAAGAACTCAAGCAAATTTGTCAGACATGACTTCCCCTTCATAAAGCCATGCTGACTTTGTCCTATTAAATTATGCTTATCTAAATGTTCCATTACTGTCTCCTTAATAATAGACTCCAAAATTTTACCCACCACAGATGTTAAGCTAACTGGCCTATAATTTCCAGCCTTCTGCCTACTACCCTTTTTAAATAACGGTGTTACATTAGCAGTTTTCCAATCTGCCGGGACCTCTCCTGAGTCCAGGGAATTTTGGAAAACTATCACCAAAGCATCCACAATCCCTACTGCCACTTCCCTCAAGACCCTAGGATGGAAGCCATCAGGTCCAGGGGATTTATCCGCCTTGAGTCCCATTATTTTACTGAGTACCATCTCCTGAGTGATTTTAATCGTATTTAGCTCCTCCCCCCCGAGAGTCCCCTGTTTGTCCAGTGTTGGGATATTCTTAGTGTCCTCTACTGTAAAGACTGAAACAAAATATTTGTTCAGCATTTTTGCCATCTCCATGTTTCCCACCATTAATTTCCCGGTTTCATCCTCTAAGGGACCTATGTTTGCCTTAGCCACCCTTTTTCTTTTTATATAACTATAGAAACTCTTGCTATCTGTTTTTATATTTTTTGCTAATTTCTTTTCATAATCTAACTTCCCTTTCTTAATCAATCCTTTAGTTACTTTTTGCTGTCTTTTGAAGAATTCCCAATCTTCTATCCTCCCACTAAGTTTGGCTATAAACTCTGTACATAAACTCTCAGGTCTTTCTGTTCCTGCACCCCCTTTAAAATTGTACATATAAAAACACAATATGCTGGACAACACGACTAATTAGTGAAGACTAATCAATTCAACAGCACATCATTTCACAAATATTTTCCATTTCTTGCCATAAGCTTGATCAGTGGATGACTCATCCAGGGAGCTTAATATCATGGTATCATTAGGTTTAGAATAGTTATGGAAAAGGACGAGGAACAATCAAATGTGAACATACTTAACTGGAGGAAGGCTAATTTCAGTAAGTTAAAAAGGGATCTTGCCCAGGTGGCTTGGAATCAAAAATTGGCAGGCAAAGCAGCAATTGAATAATGGGAGGCCTTCATGGAGGAGATGGTTCGGGTGCAGAGTAGACACATTTTTACGAGCAGGAAAGGAAGGGCATCCAAAGCTAGAGCTCCCTGGATGACTAAAGATAAAGAGATTAAAATGAAACAGAAAAATGAAGGTTATGACAAATGTAAGGTTCATAATACAGTAGAGAACCAGGCTGAATACAAAAAGTACAGAGATCATCTAAAAAAGGGAATGAGAGACAAAGAGAGAGTATGAGAATAGATTAGCATCTAGCATAAAAGGGAATCCAAAAGTCTTTTCTAAACATATAAATAGTAAAAGGGTAGTCAAAGGAAGGGTGGGACTGATTAGGGACAAAAAAGGAGATCTTCTTGTGGAGGCAGGGGGCATGGCTGAGGTACTAAATGAATACTTCACATTGGTTTTCACTAGAGAAGAGTGCCAATGTAGCAGTAAAGGAGGAGGGAGTAGCGATATTGAATACGATAAAAATAGATAAAGAGGTACTTAAAGGATTGGCAGTGCTCAAAGTAGAAAAGTCACCCGGTCTATATGGGATGCATCCTAGGTTACTGAAGGAAGTATGGGTGGAAATTGTGGAGGCTCTGGCCACAATCTTCCAATCCTCCTAGTCCCTGAGGATTGAAGGATTGCAAATGTTACAACCTTGTTCAAAAAAGGGGAGAGGGATAAACCTGGCAACTACAGGCCAGTCAGCCTAACGTCGGTGGTGGAGAAACTTTTAAAGACAATAACCCGGGACAAAATTAATTGGCATTTGGAAAAGTATGGGCTAATAAATGAAAGTCAGCACAGATTGTTAAAGGAAAATTGTGTTTGACTAACTTGATTGAGTTCTTTGATGAAGTAATGGAGAGGGTTGATGAGGATAGTGCGCTTGATGTTGTGTATATGGACTTTCAAAAGGCATCTGATGAAGTATCACATAATAGACTTGTTAGCAAAATTAAAGCCCATGGGATTAAAGGGACAGTGGCAGTGCGGATACAAAATTGGCTAAGGGACAGAAAGCAGAGAGTAGTGGTGAAGGGTTGTTTTTCAGATTGGAGGGAAGTATACAGTAGTGTTCCCCAAGGGTCTGTATTAGGACCACTACTCTTTTTGATATATATTAATGACCTGGATTGGGTGTAGAGGGTAAAACTTCAAAGTTTGCAGATGATATGAAACTCGGAAATGTAGTAAACAAGGTGGAGGATAGTAACAGACTTCAGGAGGACTGGTGAGATGGGCAGACACAAGGCAGATGAAATTTAACACAGAGAAGTGTGAAGTGATATATTTTGGTAGGAAGGATGAGGAGAGGCAACATAAACTAAATGGTACAATTTTAAAGGATTTTAAAGGGAGTGCAGGAAAAGAGAGACCTGGGGGTGTATGTACACAAATCTTTGACCGTGTCAGGACAAGTTGAGCAGGCTGTTAAAAAAACATATGGGATCCTTGGCTTTATGAATAGCAGCATAGAGTACAAAAGCAAGGAAATCATGCTAAACCTTTATAAAACACTGGTTAGGCCTCAGCTGGACTTTTGTGTTCAATTCTGGGCACTGCACTTTGGGAAAGATGTCATGACCTTAGAGAGGGTGCAGAAGAGATTTATTAGAATGGTACCAGGGATGAGGGACTTCAGTTATGTGGAGAGACTGGAGAAGCTGGAGATGCTCTCCTTAGAACTGAGTAGGTTAAGGGGAGATTTGATGGAGGTGTTCAAAATCATTAACTGTTTTGATACAGTAAATAAGGAGAAACCGTTTCCAGTGGCAGAAGGGTCGGTAACCAGAGGACAGAGATTTACAGTGATCAGCAAAAGAGTCAGGGGCGACATGGGGAAACATTTTTTACGCAGCGAGTTGTAATGATCTGGAATGCACTGCCTGAAAGGGCAGTGGAAGCAGATTCAGTAAAAAAACTTTCAAAAGGGAATTGGATAAATACTTGAAGGGAAAAGATTTACAGGACTATGGGGAAAGAGCACAGGATGGGACTAATTGGTCAGCTCATTCAAAGAGCTGGCACAGGCCAACAAGAGAGAGTCGAACCACCTCCACTTGACAGTCAACGGCATTATCATCGCTGAATCCCCCACCATCAACATCCTGGGGGTCACTATTGACCAGAAACTTAACTGGACCAGCCACATAAATACTGTGGCTACAAGAGCTGGTCAGAGGCTGGGTATTTTGCGGCGAGTGACTCACCTCCTGACTCCCCAAAGACTTTCCACCATCGACAAGGCACAAGTCAGGAGTGTGATGGAATACTCTCCACTTGCCTGGATGAGTGTAGCTCCAACAAAACTCAAGAAGCTCGACACCATCCAGGACAAAGCAGCCCGCTTGATTGGCACCCCATCCACCACCCTAAACATTCACTCCCTTCACCACCGGTGCACTGTGGCTGCAGTGTGTACCATCTACAGGATGCACTGCAGCAACTCGCCAAAGCTTCTTCGACAGCACCTCCCAAACCCACGACTTCTGCCACCAAGAAGGACAACGGCAGCAGGCACATGGGAACACCACCACCTGCACGTTCCCCTCCAAGTCAGAAACCATCCCAACTTGGAAATATATCGCCGTTCCTTCATCGTCGATGGGTCAAAATCCTGGAACTCCCTTCCTAACAGCACTGTGGGAGAACCGTCACCACACGGACTGCTGCAGTTCAAGAAGGCTAAGCGAGATCGGAGGCGGATAAAGAAGTGCCCGAGAGGGGGAGAGCCGAGCTTAGCGAGATCGGAAGCGGATAAAGGAGGGACCGAGAGCAGGAGAGCCGAGCTAAGCGAGATCGGAGGCGGGTAAAGGAGGGCCCGAGAGTGGGAGAGCTGAGCTAAGCGAGATCGGAGGCAGATAAAGGAGGGCCCAAGAGCGGGAGAGCCGAGCTAAGTGAGATCGGAGGCAGATAAAGGAGGGCCCAAGAGCAGGAGAGCCGAGCTAAGCGAGATCGGAGGCGGGTAAAGTAGGGCCCGAGAGTGGGAGAGCCGAGCTAAGTGAGATCGGAGGCGGGTAAAGGAGGGCCCGAGAGTGGGAGAGCCGAGCTAAGTGAGATTGGAGGCAGATAAAGGAGGGCCCAAGAGCGGGAGAGCTGAGCTAAGCGAGATTGGAGGCGGGTAAAGGAGCGCCCGAGAGTGGGAGAGCTGAGCTAAGCGAGATCGGAGGCAGGTAAAGGAGGGCCCAAGAGCAGGAGAGCCGAGCTAAGTGAGATAGGAGGCGGATAAAGGAGGGCCCAAGAGTGGGAGAGCTGAGCTAAGCGAGATTGGAGGCGGGTAAAGGAGCGCCCGAGAGTGGGAGAGCTGAGCTAAGCGAGATCGGAGGCGGATAAAGGAGGGCCCGAGAGAAGGAGAGCCGAGCTAAGGGAGATCGGAGGCGGATAAACTGAGACCAGTGGTGGAGTTCCAGAGGTGACGTCACCAGTGAAAAAGTGACCCGGCGTGGGGGGGGTAGTTGTTTGGTAAGTAGGTTCAGGTGAGTATTTCTACTATTCTACAGTGCAGTAAGTAAAGTAAAAAGAAAGGTAAGGTCTGCAGGTCTTACAGCAAGTAGCATTTTTTTAGTGTATCAAGGTCCCTAGTGTAGTTAACATTCTCTAAATTAAGAGTAATTTAAAGGAGTAAACTCCTTACAGGGAGTAACTAACGAGCTTAATCTAAGGCAAGTCATGGCAGCAGAGCTTGCACCCATGATATGCTCCTCCTGCGCTATGTGGGAAGTCCTAGACACTACACTGTCCCTGGCGACCAGATGTGCAGGAAGTGTGTCCAGCTGCAGCTACTGCCTAACCGCATTTCGGAGCTGGAGCTGCGGGTGGATTCACTGTGGATCATCCGCGATGCTGAGATTATCGTGTATAGCACGTTCAGTGAGGTGGTCACACCGCAGGTAGATAGGAAATGGGCGACCGCCAGGCACAGTAAAAGAGCTAGGCAGGCAGAGGAGGAGTCCCCTGGAGCCATCTCCTTCTCAAACAGATATCCTGCTTTGGATATTGTTGGGGGAGATGGCTTATCAGGGGAATGCAGCAAGACCCAAGACCGTGGCACCATGACTGACTCAGCTGCACAGAAGGGGAGGAAAAAGAATGGGAGAGCAATAGTGATAGGGGATTCCATCGTAAGGGGAACAGATAGGCATTTCTGCGGCCGCACACGTGACTCCAGGATGGAATGTTGCCTCCCTGGTGCTAGGGTCAAGGATGTCATGGAGCGGCTGCAGGACATTCTGAAGGGGGAGGGTGAACAGCCAGAGGTCGTAGTCCATATCGGTACCAACAACATCGGTAAAAAGGGATGAGGACCTGCAAGCAGAATACAGGAAGTTAGGAAATAAATTAAAAAGCGGAACTTCTAAGGTGGTGATCTCAGGATTACTCCCGGTGCCACGTGCTAGTGAGAGCAGAAATAGGAGAATAGACCAGATGAATGCGTGGCTTGAGAGATGGTGTAGGAGGGAGGGGTTTAAATTCCTGAGGCATTGGGACCAATTCTGGGAAAGGCGGGACCTGTACAAGCTGGACGGGTTGCACCCAAGCAGAACCGGGACCAATATCCTCGTGGGGGCATTTGCTAGTTCTGTTGGGGAGGGTTTAAACTAGTATGGCGGGGGATGGGAACCAAAGGGCAGGTACAGTTAGGACGAATTCAGACCAGGAAATGGGAAATAGAAAAGCAGTTAATGACGTAGTTAGCGACTCAGAAAGGCAAAAGAAGCAAAGGTTAAATAGTGTTCAGCACAGGAATTTGTCGGGGTTAAAGAGTATATACTTCAATGCAAGGAATATTACAAACAAAGCAGATGAGCTAAGGGCACAGATAGACACATGGCAGCATGATATCATTGCTAGAATGGAAACCTGGCTTAAAGAGGGGGATAATTGGCAGCTCAATATCCCTGGATACAGAGTTTTTAGGCAGGATAGAGTGGGTGATAAAAAAGGAGGGGTAGCATTATTGGTTACAGTTGTGAGAAGGGATGATATGCTAAATGGATCACCAATCGAGGCCATATGGGTTGAGCTAAGAAATAAAAAAGGGGCAGACACACTACTAGGAGTGTACTATAGACCCACGAATAGCGAAAGGGAGATAGAAGAACAAATATGTAGGCAAATTTCTGAGTGTAAAAATAAGAGAACAATAATAGTAGGGGACTTCAACTACCCAAACATCAACTGGGATTCACAGTGTGAGGGGCAGAGAGGGTGCAAAATTCTTGATCGGCATCCAGGAGAACTTTTTTAGCCAGTACGTGACAAGCCCAACAAGAGGGAATGCAATTCTAGATTTAGTCCTGGGAAATGAAGATGGGCAAGTGGGTGACCATATTGGGGATAGTGACCACAATTCAATTAGTTTTAGCATTATTATGGAAAAGGACAGAGTTAAATCAGGAGTAAACGTTTTAAATTTCCCCTCCAAGTCACACACCATCCCGACTTGGAAATATATCGCCGGTCGTTCATCGTCGCTGGGTCAAAATTCTGGAACTCCCTACCTAACAGCACTGTGGGAGAACCTTCACTACACGGATTGCAGCGGTTCAAGGCGACTCACCACCACCTTCTCAAGGGCAATTAGGGATGGGCAATAAATGCTGGCCTTGCCAGCCACGCACACATCCCATGAACGAATTAAAAAAAATTGGGGGAGGCAAATTTTACAGAACTAAGAGGTGATTTGACAGAAGTGGACTGGACACAACTACTTGAGGGGAAATCAGTGGCAAGCCAGTGGGAGACACTAAAAAGTGAAATTCTATGGGTACAATGCAGACACGTCCCCTCAAAGAAAAAGGGTGGCACTGCCAAATCTAGAGCCCCCTGGTTGTCTAGAAGTACACGGGGCAAGATAAAGCAGAAAAACAAAGCTCATGACTGTCACAGAAAACTAAATACTGCAGAAAGCCTAGAGGAGTATTGAAAGTACAGGGATGACGTAAAAAAGGAAATAAGGAGAGCAAAGAGAGGGTATGAAAAAATATTAGCCAGTAAGATTAAAGAAAACCCAAGATGTTTTATCAGTACATTAAGAACAAGAGGATAGCTAAGGAAAAGGTGGGACCTATCAGGGATGATAAAGGTAACTTTTGTGTAGAAGCAGAGGATATGGGTAGGATTTTAAATGAATATTTTGTCTCCGTATTCACAAAGGAAAGGGATGATCCGGATGTAGTAGTTAAAGAGGAGGTGTGAAATATTGGATAAGGTGAACATAATAAGAGAGGAAGTACTAGAGGGACTGGAATCCTTGAAAGTTGATAAGTCACCAGGGCCGGATGGATTGTTTCCTAGGCTATTGAAGGAAGCCAGGGAGGAAACAGCGGATGCTCTGAGGATCATTTTTCAATCCTCACGAGATACAGGGGAGGTACCGGAGGACTGGAAGACTGCAAACGTAGTACCATTGTTTAAAAAGGGGATGAGGGAAAGGCCGAACAATTTTCGGCCGGTCAGTCTTACCTCGGTGGTGGGCAAACTATTAGAATCAAAACTGATAGGATAAACGGTCACTTGAAAAGGCAGGGTTTAATCAGGGATAGTCAGCATGGATTTGTTCAGGGAAGGTCATGCTTTACAAATCTGATTAAATTCTTTGAGGAAGTGACAAGGAGGATTGATGAGCATAGTGCAGTGGATGTTGTCTACATGGATTTAATAAGGCATTTGACAAGGTCCCACATGGCAGACTGGTCAGAAAGGTAAAAGCCCATGGGATACAGGCAAATGTGGTGAATTGGATCCAAAATTGGCTCAGTAACAGGAAACAAAGGGTAAAAGTCGATGGATGTCTTTGCGAATGGAAATCCATTTCCAGTGGTGTGCCACAGGGCTCATTGTTGGGTCCCTTGCTGTTTGTGGTATATATTAATGATTTGGACTTGAATGTAGGGGGCATGATTGGCAAATTTGCAGATAACACAAAAATTGGCTGTGTGGTTGATATTGAAGAGGATAGCTGTAGACTCCAAGAAGATATCAATGGGTTGGTGGAGTGGGTGGAAAAGTGGCAAATGGAGTTCAACCCGGAGAAGTGCGAGGTAATGCACTTAGGGAGGGCAAACAGTAAAAGGGAATACGCAGTAAACAGGAATATATTGAGAGTGGTAGAAGAAGTGAGAGACCTTGAAGTGCATGTGCACAGGTCCCTGAAGGTGGCAGTACAGGTGGATAAGGTTGTGAAGCAGGCATACGGAATGCTCTCCGTTATTAGCCAAGGTATAGAATACAAAACCAGGGATGTAATGATGGAACTGTATAAAACCCTGGTAAGGCCACAGCTGGAGCATTGTGCGCAGTTCTGGTCACTACATTACAGAAAGGATGTAATTGCTCTGGAGAGAGTGCAGAGAAGATTTACAAGAATGTTGCCAGGGCTTGAAAATTGCAGTTACGACGAGAGATTGGATAGGCTGGGGTTGTTTTCCTTGGAGCAGAGAATGCTGAGCGGTGACTTGATTGAGGTGTTAAAAATTATGAGGGCCCCAGATAGAGTGGACAGGAAGTACCTGTTTCCCCTAGCAGAGAGTTCAATAACTAGAGGACATAGATTTAAGCTGATTGGCGGAAGGATTAGAGGGGACATGAGGAAAAACTTTTTTACCCAGAGGGTGGTGGGTGTATGGAATTCGCTGCCCGAATTGGTGGTAGAGGCAGGGAGCCTCAACTCTTTAAAAAGTACCTGGACCTGCACCTAAAGTGCTGTAAGCTGCAGGGCTACGAACCGGGTGCTGGAAAGTGGGATTAGAATGGGCACCTGGTTGTTCTTCGAACCGGCCCCCTTCTGTGCTGTATCTTTTCTACGGTTCTATGGTTCTAAGGCGGCTCGCCACCACCTTCTCAAAGGCAATTAGGGATGGGCAATAAATGCTGGCCTTGCCAGCGAATCCCACATCCCATGAACGAAGATAAAAAAAGGCCTTCTTCTGTTCTGTATCTTAGTATAATACTATGAAATCATTCTGCAAAATAATTAATGGGTTTGTGGGCTACTATGGCTTGCCTGATTGCCGATATTGGGGTTGAAGAGGACATTTTTTTTATAGAGGACTCCTGAACCCGTTTAAGTACTCTGTTTGTTTGCTTCTCCGAGGAGAAGAGTGGGAGGGTGGGGGATTGATAATATGGGGTTCAATTTACCACAGCTGGAGGTGAGCACATATGGGCCTAATGGTCTTTTCTGATTGTCGATAGATAAACTTCTTTTAATAAATTAAAACTAGAATGCCTCTGGTTTCAATATTTGACTTCTCAACTGAGAAAGGAGATGCTGCCTGTGAGGCAGTGATTCTCATTGCATTGATGTATGAATACTATGGTTTGAAACATCATTAAGGGTTTGCTAATATGACTTTTCTCTGTCTACTTCTATCTTTTTAACTATGTGCGAGATCAGGAGACATCCATCAGGAAATGAACAGGAAAAAGAGAATCTGTACAACCTCCAGGCGGGCATGTCTGTCTTTGAGCAAAAATACCAAAGTAGAAAGTTGTTTGGTGGCAAACAAGTCTATCTCACGCACTCTAGAACTACCTCAAGGTGTATCTTTTACTCCTAAAGGTGAACCATAGTGTCCTTCAATCAACTGTTGCAGGGACAGTCCTGTAGTACACTGTGCTCCTTTGGCCACCATGCTAGGTTTAGTGTCAAAGCTCTGTCCATCTTAACCAAATGGGAAAGAGAGACTCTGTGCGGGGGCAGGCAGGGGGCACTGGCTGTGCAGGTTCAGCTGAAGTGACTGGACTAAAAAAAAGGCCTATAATACTTGAACAGCCTTCTGTTGGGATCCATTACTTTTTTTTGCAAAGGGAATATCAGGTCCCTGAGTACTGTGAACTACCAGAAAACCTTCTTCTTTGGTTGTTCAGAGAAATACTGCTAAGAATATTAGCTCCTCCTTGGGTTGTAGTTGGGACTTCAAATCCCAACTATAAATCTCAGCCCCTGGACTGTCATGAATATCTACTGCACTGTTGTGATGGCAGACCTCAGGCATAGGGCGCCAATGAGCCAATTGTCCAGACATGGATGCATGTGGAGATGCTGCATCCCAAGACATGCTACAACCAGGTACTTTCTTAATAGCTTGGGTGCCAAGGAGAGGTTGAAGAGGAGTACCTTATACTGATAATTTTGCACCTTGAAACTAAATCCAAGAAACTTCTATTAGCGTTCCCTTGTGACAATTTGGAATTAGATATCTTTTGGACCTATGGCAGGTAATCAGTCTCTTGGCCAAATTGTCTGAATAATATTTACACTTTGTTTTGACCATCCCAGAAGGAGCAACATCTAAAGAATACCTGGTACTGACTGGGCCTGAGTTTGCTACATGTGTATTGTCCTCAGCAGTGTTAGGACCTCTGCTGAGGTACCCACCTGTGGGGAGTCCCATGTTACTTCCTTGGTGGGATTTGGTGTAAGATCCCTTGATTTACATTTAATTTATTGACAACAATGCCTCAACTTTGAGTGCTGCTGACGTTCTTTCATAATCTCTCGGCATTAGGGAGCAAAAAGGGATGCTTGGTACTGGGCACTGTCCAACAATAGTGAGTCTCTGAAGCCACTACATCCTTGGCACTATGTGGTGCCAGTACTTCCTTTGCAGCAACCTGTTGCTGATGCATGCTGAGCGATGCACAACTGGGTATGACATGTATTCGTTAGGTTTACTGTGCTATACATATCTGACCTCCTTAGGGTGCGTTTCATGAATCTGAGGCACACATGACATCATGTTTAGACAAAAACATTTTATACAGTGATTGTGAGTGGCAGCGATTGTGAATGTATATTGCATTTTGCACGGTATTTAAAGCTGCTGGCAGATCTTGGGGCAAATTAAACCACGGAGGCACTTAAGTTTGGATTCAGGCACTGTATTGCGTGAGTCAGTGCCAAAGGGCTTATCACACAACCACAAACCAGCTGGTGCACACTCTTTGCTGAGTGCTAACACTTCAGTTTGTGCTCTCACCCTTAGTGTACTAATACTCTCATTTGTTTCTGTCTGCTTTACTTGTTTTCTATATGGTTTAGTGAACAAAGATGTAACTACACAACCTAAAGAGCATAATTTTTATTCCCTTGGTATGCTTGTGCAGTCTAGTGTGATATTTTCTGGAAGTTCGTTAGCTGGTGTTGGCTAGTGCAAAAAAACCGTGGCCTCCTGGGAAACCTGAAAATGAAACACAAAAACCCAAACAGGCTAAATTAAACAACACAATGTTTACCTAAATCTAACTTTATCCTGTGGAGATTTTGTCCCAGACTTTTTGGTTACAAGAAGTTTGATGTTCGATGTTTGAGGAGCAAAGAAGCTTTAGCTGGGGATAAAAGAAACTGGCACAATGACACAATTCCTGGGGCATTATACGATATGAGACCATGTATGGCTTTACCAATCTACAGTGTCATGACAGTATCTTTATATGCTCACTTAGCACATAGCTTCCCCAGAGACTATCAAGCTCAGCTATACGCTTACAGTTGCCGAGAATGCAGAACAAAGAAATTATATTATAAAAACAATTCACACAGAATTATGTTAGAGTGAAAGTGAAAGATAGTGGAACAGGCCAGGTAGTGAAGGTGCGGAACAGGTTCAGTAGTTGATGATGTGGAACAGGCCCAATAGTGGAGGGCAGTAGGCCAGGGACGAATAGCAGGTGGACAAATATCCTGGCGCTTTGCTTGATTACTTTGGGGATCAAGGAGTATCAATATCCCATTTGACAGAAGTTGCAAAGGAGGGACACAACCCAGAAAAAATGCTTTTTACAAATTTATGATAAAACAATATATCTTTGTTCAGCTCTGGGACTATTTCTAGACCTCTTCTTATTTACTGATTTATTTAGGTAATTTGTTTCTTTGGTGCTTGGTTAACTAATAAACCCTGGTACACTTTTCCTTCCTTTTTGTAGTGATTTATTGTGCCAGCAATATGGTCAATACTAAACTTGAGAAAAAAAAAATATTTCTGTTAGTCAGGGTTGAAACTGGAGCATAGGCTTGGAACTAGACACAAAATGGAACGCAGGATGGAAGAGCGGAATGCAGGATGGAAGTGTGGAATGCAGGATGGAGCATAGGAACAAGAGTAGGCCATTCAACCCCTCGAGTCTGCTCCGCCATTCAATGAGATCGTGGCTGATCTGTGACCTAACTCCATTTACCCGTCATGGCTCCATATCCCTTAATACCCATGGCGAGCAAAAATCTATCGATCTTAGATTTAAAACGATTAATTGAGCTAGCATCTACTGCTTATTGTAGGAGAGAGTTCCACACTTCTACCACCCTTTGCGTGAAGATGTGTTTTTTTCTAACTTCTCTCCTGAATGGCCTGGTTCTTATTTTAAGGTTATGACCCCTTGCCGTAGACTCCTCCACCAGTGGAAAAAGTTTCTCTCGATCTGCCCTAACAATTCCTTTCAAAATCCTAAAAACCTCAATCAAATCACCCCTTATCCTTTTATATTCCAGGGAAAATCAGCCTATTTTTATGTAATCTCTCCTCATGATTTACTCCTTGGAGCCCTGGTAACATTCTGGTGAATCTGCGCTGCATTCTTTCCAAGGCCAATATATCCTTTATAAGATGCGGTGCCCAGAACGCTACACAGTAGTCCAGATATAGTCTAACCAGGGCTTTGTATAGCTGTAGCAAAACATCCTCTCCTTTATTTTCTAGCCCTCTAGATATAAAGACTAACATGCCATTAGCTTTTTTGATTATCTTTTGTACCTGACCACTACATTTTAGTGATCTGTGTACACGGACTCCTAAATCTCTTTGGACCTCCACAGTTCCGAGCTTTTTACCATTTAAGAAATACTTGGATCTATCCTATTTTGGTCCAAAATGGATGACCTCACACTTACCTGCGTTGAAACCCATCTGCCACAGTTTTGCCCACTCACTTAATCTATCAATGTCTCTTTGTAATTTTATGCTCCCATCTTACTATCCCACCAATCTTTGTGTCATTGGCAAACTTGGATATATGGCTCTCTATTGTGTTATCTAGATTCACTAGATTCTGGAAAGGTCCCAGCAGATTGGAAAACCACAAATGTAACGCCCCTATTCAAGAACAGAGGGAGACAGAAAGCAGGTAACTATACACCAATTAGTCTAACATCTGTCATTGGGAAAAGGCTAGAATCAATTATTAAGGAAGTAGTAGCAGGACATTTCGAGACTCAAAATAAAATCTAGGAGAGTCAACATGGTTTTATGAAAGGGAAATCATGTTTGACAAATTTATTAGAGTTCTTTGAGTAAGTAATGAGCAGGGTAGATAAAGGGGAACCAGTAGATATAGTGTATTTGGATTTCCAAAAGGCATTCGATAAGGTGCCACATAAAAGGTTATTGCTCATGGTGTTGGGGGTAATATATTAGCATGGATAGAGGATTGGCTAACTAACAGAAAACAGAGAGTCGAGATAAAGGGGTCATTTTCAGGATGGCAATCTGTAACTAGTGGGGGGCTGCAGGGATCAGTGCTGGGACCTCAACTATTTACAATCTATATCAATGACTTGGATGAAGGAAGCGAGTGTATTGCGGCCAAATTTGCTGATGATACAAAGATAGGTGGAAAAGCAAGTTGTGAGGAGGACACAAAATGTCTGCAAAGGGATATAGATAGGTTAAGTGAGTGGGCAAAAATTTGGCAGATGGAGTATAATGTGGGAGAATGTGAAATCATCCACTTTGGTAGGAAGAATACAAAGCAAAATATTATATAAATGGAGAAACACTACAGAATGCTGCGGTACAGAGGGATTTGAGTGTCCTTGTACATGAAACACAAAATGTTAGCATGCAGGTGCAGCAAGTAATTAGGAAGGCAAATGGAATATTGGCCTTTATTTCAAGGGGGATGGAGAAGAACAGCAGGGAAGTCTTGCTACAACTATACAGGGTGCTGGTGAGACCACACCTAGAGTGCTGCGTACAGTTTTGGTCCCCTTATTTAAGGAAGGATATACTTGCATTGGAGGCGGTTCAGAGAAGGTTCACTCGGTTGACTCCGGATATGGAAGGGTTTACTTATGAGGAAAGATTGAGCAGGTTGGGCCTATACTCACTGGAGTTTAGAAGAATGAGAGGAGATCTTATTGAAACATATAAGATTCTGAGGGGGCTTGACAGGGTAAATGCTGAGAGGATGTTTCCCCTCATAGGGGAATCTAGAATGAGGGGGCATAGTCTCAGAATAAGGGGTCGCCCATTTAAGACGGAGATGAGGAGAAATTTCTTTTCTCAGAGGGTTGTGAACCTTTGGAATTCTTTACCTCAAAGAGCGGTGGAGGCTGAGTCATTGAATATATTCAAGGCTGAGTTAGACAAATTTTTGATCAGCGAGGGAGTCAAAGGATATGGGGAATAGGCGGGAAAGTGGAGTTGAGGCCAAAATCAGATCAGCCATGATCTCATTGAATGGCGGAGCAGGCTTGAAGGGCCAAATGGCCTACTCCTGCTCCTATCTCTTATGTTCTTTTTATGTTATCGAAGTCATTAATAAATATAGTGAATAGTTGAGGCCCAAGCACAGTTCGTTGTGGGACACCACTAGTCACTTCCTTCAAGTCAAACCTATTATCCCTACTCTGTGTCTTCTACCATCTATCCAATCTCCTAACCAGGTCAATAATTTGCCTTCGATTCCATGAGCTTTAATTTTAGACAACAGTCTCTTATGTGGAACCTTATCGAATGCCTTCTGGATGTCAATATAAACTACATCCATAGACATGCCCCTGTCTACTACTTTTGTTACTTCCTCAAAAAATTCAATTAGGTTTGTTAGACAAGACCCACCCTTTACAAATCCATGTTGGCTCTCTCTAATCAGAGCATATTGCTCAGTCATGCTTTCCTTAATTATAGATTCCAATAACTTCCCCACAACAGATGTTAGACTAACAAATCTATAATTTCCTGGTTTCTCTCACTCACCATTCTTAAATAATGGAGTTACATTTGCAATTTTCCAATCTAAAGAGACAATTCCTGAATCGAGAGCGCTTTGGAAGATTATGGCTAAAGCATCTGTAATTTCCTCACCTACTTCCTTTAAAACCTTGGGGTGGAAACTATCAGGTCCTGGGTATTTGTCAGTCTTTAGTGTCACTATCCACTGACATCTCCCACGTAAGCTGTTCTGAGTTGCTGCTTTGTTAACACGGAGGTGCATTTGGTGCAGTACAGCTAGTAACCTGTAGTGGGCTCCTGCTGGATTCCTGGATTGGCCAATTTGAAAGGCAATCAATATTGCTGGGGTAAACCATACAGTCCATATCCAGTGAATAACATGATAAATCAGATTTTAAAATTCTTTATCAAACGTCAGGATCCCCCTTCTTTCATCTGTTGACAGCCAAGGCCCCATTCATTTTTCTTTTCTGCCTTTCATTATGAATGAATTCTACTTTTCAGGTCTTTCTGCTGTTCTTTAATATCCTTGGCATTCCTGGTTATATGGGATTTACAAACAACTGCCAATCAATGGAGAAAAATTGACCTCAGCACATGCGTATTTACACCAGCAGTCTTAAAGGGACATGAAGGGATGGGGCAGCTTAGATAGAAACACACTGTTTCCAATAATTGAGGGGTCTAGAATCAGTGTACATAGATATAAAATCAGAAATAAGAGATTTAGGATAGAGAGCAGCAAAAAACCTTTTACACAGAAGGTTGTGCGGCTGTGGGATGCATTACCGGACTTAGTGATTGAACAAGAGACCACGTCAACATTCTAGGACAGATTAGATAGGTGGTTAGGGGGAAACGGAATAAAAGGAATGTGGGAACAGGGTGGGCACATAGGATTAGGACTACTGCTCGTGTGGAGGATAGAAACTAACAAGGACTGGTTGGGCCGAACGACCTGTTTTGCTGTTGTAATTTCTATGTACGATTTCCAGTACTTCAGCCATCATTACAGAAGAATGCAAATCACTGTCTTTGTCAAAAGGGGCATTCTCTTCCCACACCACTGAAACTCTACATGTTCTCTCAACTGCTCCATGCTAGCACTTGGAGGGACAAATTGACAGCCCTCAAGAACTGAAATTTGATGAAACATCATCTATACACAGAATAGGACAGTGGCTGAAGCTAAATCCAGATGACTTTTCATCCAACAAACCTGTAATCTTGCAGTTTGTATTTGTCTGCCCCGTAACAAAGCCTGTCCTGAAAAACTCTGCAAGAAAAATTACTATTGAGCACTGGTAGAAAGGTTAGAGTTTGTCCATTAACGACCTGAGCTTTGCAATTCCTGACATCTCAGAACTTTGGTTTTCAATTTTCTGCTGCCACTTAGGCTTTCAGGAGTCTTTGTGATATTTGCTCTGCTGTTGCTTTTTTTCCTTTTAGCCCCACTAGTGCCACCAATAAACCGCCCAATGGAAATCTCCCATCTCAGCTTGTTGGAGGAAGGAAAGGAGAATCAATAGAGCGATGCGAGGCAGGGCAGGCTGCACCAAAGGAATTCTGTTTTCACCCACTGGTACCCGCACACCTGCAGCTGGAGGCTGGTGATCAGTGTCCTGCAGGCTCTTGAGCAGCCTGTGACAGCAGATCTGATGGCACAGGTTTGATATGGGAATGCCTAACAGTCAAGTTGGATGGTTCTTTGCAAAACTCCTAATTACAGCTTATTATGCTTCCAGTGGCACTGCATGAAAGAAAGGATGCCAAATTGATCATCAAGTAGCAACACCTGATTGGCTGTACCTACCAAGATGGCACAAACCAAATTTGCAGGCACTGTCACACCTACCTGGCAACAACTATGGGAAACTGTCTTCACAGGATCCAGGTCAGCAGAGGGCCAGATGCAGAGCTGAGCCGCCTGGTGTAAGGACATAAGAATGTAAGAAATAGGAGCAGGAGTAGGCCATATGGCCCCTCGAGCTTGCTCCGCTATTCAATAAGATCATGGCTGATCTTCGACCTCAACTCCACTTTCCCGCCCTATCCCCATATTCCTTGATTCCCTTAGAGTCCAAAAATCTATCGATCTCAGCCTTGAATATATTCAATGACTCAGCATCCAGAGTCCTCTGGGGTAGAGAATTCCAAACATTCACAACCTTCCGTGTGAAGAAATTTCTCCTCATTTCATTCCTAAATGGCCAACCCCTTATCCTGAGGCGATGTCCCCTAGTTCTAGACTCTCCAGCCAGGGGAAACAGCCTCTCAGTATCTACCCTGTCAAGCCCTCTTAGAATCTTATATGTAGCAATGAGATCACTTCTCATTCTTCTAAATTCCAGAGAGTATAAGGCCCATTCCACTAAATCTCTCCTCATAGGACAACCCTCTCATCCTAGGAATCAATCCAGTGAACCTTCATTGCACCGCCTCTAAGGCAAGTATATCTTTCCTTAGATAAGGAGACCAAAGCCGTACACAGTACTCCAGGTG
Organism: Heptranchias perlo; assembly: GCF_035084215.1. Taxonomy (NCBI): domain Eukaryota; kingdom Metazoa; phylum Chordata; class Chondrichthyes; order Hexanchiformes; family Hexanchidae; genus Heptranchias; species Heptranchias perlo. The sequence goes on from NC_090341.1 coordinate 53,697,278, forward strand.
TGGTCTCACCAAAGCCTTGCACAATTGCAGCAAGACTTCCTTACTCTTGTACTCCAACCCCCTTGCAATAAAAGCCAACTAAAATTGGGAGAGCTAGTCCCACAGATTAGTCAAACAACAGCCTGACATAGCCATGGCGGAAGGATTACAGCGGACATGAGGAAAAACGTTTTCACCCAGAGGGTGGTGGGTGTATGGAATTCGCTGCCCGAATTGGTGGTAGAGGCAGGGACCCTCAACTCTTTAAAAAGTACTTGGACCTGCACCTAAAGTGCTGTAAGCTGCAGGGCTACGACCGGGTGCTGGAAGGTGGGATTAGAATGGGCACCTGGTTGTTCTTCGAGCCAGCGCGGACACGATGGGCCAAGTGGCCCCCTTCTGTGCTGTATCTTTTCTATGGTTCTATGGTTCCGTACTCACAGAATCATACCTTTCAGCCAACGTCCCAGACTCTTCCATCAGCATCCCTGCGTACGTCCTGTCCCACCGGCAGGACAGACTCACCAGGACAGTGGTCAGGAGGAAGTGGCCCTCGGAGTCCTCAACATTGACTCTGGACCCCATGAAATCAAATGGCATCAGGAAACCTCCTGCTGATTACCACCTACCGTGCTCCCTCAGCTGATGAATCAGTCCTCCTCCATGTTGAACACCACTTGGAGGAAGCACTGAGGGTAGCAAGGGCACAGAATGTACTCTGGGTGGGGGATTTCAATGTCCATCACCAAGAGTGGCTCGGTAGCACATCGACTGACTGAGCTGGCCGAGTCGTGAAGGACATAGCTGCCAAACTGGGCCTGTGGCAGGTGGTGAGCAAACCAACACGAGGGAAAAACCTACCTGACCTCGTCCTCACCAATCTACCTGTCACAGATGCATCTGTCCATGACAGTATTGGTAACAGTGACCACCGCACAGTCCTTGTGGAGACAAAGTCCCAGCTTCACACTGATGACACCATCCAACGTGTTGTGTGGCACTACCACCATGCTAAATGGGATAGATTCAGAACAGATCTAGCAGCTCACAACTGGGCATCCATGAGACGCTGTGGGCCATCAGCAGCAGCAGCAGAATTGTATTCCAGCACAATCTGTAACCTCATGGCCTGGCATCTTCCTCATTATAGGGAATAAAGGTGGCAGTAGCAACATGGATGCAGAATTGACCAAGTGACAGGAAACAGAGAGTAGTGGTGAACGGTTGTTTTTCAGACTGGAGGGAGGTGTACAGTGGTGTTCCCCAGGGATTGTTGCTGGGACCACTGCTTTTTTTGATATATATTAATGGCTTGGACTTGGTGTACAGGGCACAATTTCAAAATTTGCAGATGACACAAAATTTGGAAGGGTAGTGAACAATGTGGAGGATAGTGATAGACTTCAAGAGGATATAGACAGGCTAGTGGCATGGGTGGACATGAGGCAGATGAAATTTAACACAAAAGAATGCGACGTGATACATTTCAGTGGGAAGAATGAGGAGAGGCAATATAAACTAGAGGGCACAATTCTAAAAGGGGTACAGGAACAGAGAGATCTGGGGGTATATGTGCACAAATCGTTGAAGGTGGCAGGGCAGGTTGAGAAAGTGGTTAAAAAGAATACGGGATCCTGGGCTTTATGAATATAGGCAGAGAGTACAAAAGTAAGGAAGTCATGATGAACCTTTATAAAACACTGTTTCGGCCACAACTGGGGTATTATGACCAGTTCTGGGCACTGCACTTCAGGAAAGATGTGAAGGCCTTAGAGAGAGTGCAGAAGAGATTTACAAGAATGATTCCATGGATGAGGGACTTTAGTTACGTGGAAAGACTGGAGAAGCTGGGGTTGTTCTCCCTGGAACAGAGACGGTTGCGAGGAGATTTGATAGAGGTATTCAAAATCACGAAGGGTCTAAACAGAGTGGTTAGAAAGAAACTGTTCCCATTGGTGGAAGGGTCAAGAACCAGAGGGCATAGATTTAGGGTGACTGGCAAAAGAACCAAAGGTGACATGAGGAAAAACTTTTTTACACAGCGAGCGGTTAGGATCTGGAATGCACTGTCTGAGGGGGTGATGGAGGCAGATTAAATCATGGCCTTCAAAAGGGAACTGGATAAGGACTCGAAAGGAAAAAATTTGCAGGGATTAGGTGGGGGAGTGGGACTAGCTGGATTGCTCTTGCATAGAGCCGGCATGGACTCGATGGGCCGAATGGCCTCCTTCATTCTGCAACCTTTCTATGATTCTATGATTACCAACAAGCCGGGGATCAACCCTGGTTCAATGAGGAGTGTAGATGAGCATGCCAGGAGCAGCACCAGGCGTACCTAAAAATGAGGTGCCAACCTGGTGAAACTACAATACAGGGATACATCCACGCTAAACAGCGGAAGCAGCATGCTATAGACAGAGCTAAGCGATTCCACAATCAACGGATCAGATCAAAGCTCTGCAGTCCTGCCACATCCAGTCGTGAATGGTCGTGGACAATTAAACAACTAACGAGAGGAGGAGGCTCCGTGAATATTCTATGAATCCCATCCTCAGTGATGGCAGAGCCCGGAACGAGTGCAAAAGACAAGGCTGAAGCGTTTGCAACCATCTTCAGCCAAAGTGCTGAGTAGGTGATCCATCTCGACCTCCTCCCGATATCCCCACCATCACAGAAGCCAGTCTTCAGCCAATTCGATTCACTCCACGTGATGCTAAGAAACGGCTGAGTGCACTGGCTACAGTAAAGGCTATGGGCCCCAACAGCATCCCGGCTGTAGTGCTGAAGTCTTGTGCTCCAGAACAAGCCACGCCTCTAGCCAAGCTGTTCCGGTACAGGTACAACACTGGCATCTACCCGACAATGTGGAAAATTGCCCAGGTATGTCCTGTCCACAAAAAGCAGGACAAATCCAATCCGGCCAATTACTGCCCCATCAGTCTACCCTCAATCATCAGCAAAGTGATGGAAGGTGTCATCGACAGTATTATTAAGCGGCACTTACTCACCAATCTGCCAACTTAAGCTCAGTTTGGGTTTCGCCAGGACAAACCCGGCTCCAGACCTCATTACCGCCTTGGTCAATACATGGACAAAAGAGTTGAATTCCAGAGGTGAGGTGAGAGTGACTGCCCTTGAAATCAAGGCAGCATTTGACCGAGTGTGGCACCAAGGAGCCCCAGTAAAATTGAAGTCAATGGGAATCAGGGGGAAAACTCTCCAGTGGCTGGAGTCATACCTAGCACAAAGGAAGATGGTAGTGGTTTTTGGAGGCCATTCATCTCAGCCCCAGGACTTTGCTGCAGGAGTTCCTCAGGGCAGTGTCCTCGGCCCAACCATCTTCAGCTGCTTCATCAATGGCCTTCCCTCCATCATAAGGTCAGAAATGGGGATGTTCGCTGATGATTGCACGGTGTTCAGTTCCATTCACAACCCCTCAGATAATGAAGCAGTCCATGCCCGCATGCAGCAAGGCCTGGACAACATCCAGGCTTGGGCTGATAAGTGGCAAGTAACATTCGCGCCAGACAAGTGCCAGGCAATGACCATCTCCAACAAGAGAGTCCAACCACCTCCCCTTGACATTCAATGGCATTACCATCACCGAATCCCCCACCATCAACATCTTGGGGGTCACCATTGACCAGAAACTTAACTGGAACAGCCACATAAATAATGTGGCTACAAGAGCAGGTCAGAGGCTGTGTATTCTGCAGCAAATGACTCATCTCTTGACTCCACAAAGCCTTTTCACTATCTACAAGGCACAAGTCAGGAGTGATGATGTGGAGATGGCGGTGATGGACTGGGGTTGACAAATGTAAGGAATCTTACAACACCAGGTTATAGTCCAACTGTTTTATTTGAAAATCACAAGCTTTCGGAGGCTTTCTCCTTCGTCAGGTGAGTGTGGGATTCCATGGAAGGTTACTGCATTTATAGTCAGAGAACAATACCTGGTGATTACAGATAATCTTTCCAACTGCCCGTTGTCAAGGCAATCAAAGTGTTCAGACAGAGTGATGTTACCTACAGGACCACCGAATATACAAACGGCCAGAACAAAAGACAGACAGAGAGAGAGCGAGAAACATCTGAAAGGAAGAGAAAGACAGAGAATGACCCGTAGTATTAAAAACAGATAACTTTTTTTCGCTGGTGGGGTTACGTGTAGCGTGACATGAACCCAAGATCCCGGTTGAGGCCGTCCTCATAGGTGCAGAACTTGGCTATCAATTTCTTCACCTTCGACAGCCAGTTCTTTACCCAAACACACGGAACAGCCATGGGGACCAAATTCGCACCCCAATACGCCAACATTTTCATGCACAAGTTCGAGCAGGACTTCTTCACTGCACAGGACCTCCAACCAACGCTATACACCAGATACATCGATGACATTTTCTTCCTATGAACCCATGGCGATGAATCACTGAAGAGACTACACGATAACATCAACAAGTTCCATCCCACCATCAAGCTCACCATGGACTACTCCTCAGAATCGGTTTCTTTCTTGGACACGCGAATCTTCATCAAAGACGGGCACCTCAGCACCTCACTCTACCGCAAGCCCACGGACAACCTCACGATGCTCCACTTTTCCAGCTCCCACCCTAACCACGTCAAAGAGGCCATCCCCTATGGACAGGCCCTGCGAATACACAGGATCTGCTCAGACGAGGAGGAACGCGATGGACACTTACAGACGCTGAAAGACGCCCTCGTAAGAACGGGATAAGACGCTCGACTCGTCGATCGACAGTTCTGACGGGCCACAGCGAAAAATTGCATTGACCTCCTCAGAAGACTAACACGGGACGCAACCAACAGAGTACCCTTCGTCGTCCAATACTTCCCCGGCGCGGAGAAACTACGCCATGTTCTTCGCAGCCTTCAACATGTCATCGATGACGACGAACACCTCGCTAAGGCCATCTCCACACCTCCACTACTCGCCTTCAAACAGCCACCCAACCAGCAAATTACCCAGCTTTCAGGAGAACAGCGTCCACGACACCACACAACCCTGCCACGGCAACCTCTGCAAGGCATGCCAGATCATCGACACAGATACCACCATCACATGAGAGGACACCACCCACCAGGTACATGGTTCATACTCCTGTGACTCGGCCAACGTTGTCTACCTCATACGTTGCAGGAAAGGATGCCCCGGAACATGGTACATTGGCGAGACCATGCAGACACTGCGACAACGGATGAACGGACACCGTGCAACAATCGCCAGACAGGAGGGTTCCCTCCCAGTCGGGGAACACTTCAGCAGTCAAGGACATTCAGCCACCGATCTTCGGGTAAGCGTTCTCCAAGGCGGCCTTCGAGACACACGACAACGCAAAATCGTCGAGCAGAAATTGATAGCCAAATTCCGCATCCATGAGGACGGCCTCGACCGGGATCTTGGGTTCATGTCACGCTACACGTAACCCCACCAGCAAAAAAAAGTTATCTGTTTTTAATACTACGGGTCATTCTCTTCCTTTCGGATGTTTCTCTCTCTCTCTCTGTCTTTTGTTCTGGCCGTTTGTATATTCGGTGGTCCTGTAGGTAACATATCTCTGTCTGAACACTTTGCCTTGACAACGGGCAGTTGGAAAGATTATCTGGAATCACCAGGTAATTGTTCTCTGACCATAAATGCGGTAACCTTCCATGGAATCCCACACTCACCTGACGACGGAGAAAGCCTCCGAAAGCTTGTGATTTTCAAATAAAACAGTTGGACTATAACCTGGTGTTGTAAGATTCCTTACACAAGTCAGGAGTGTGATGGAATACTCTCCACTTGCCTGGATGAATGCAGCTCCAACAACACTCAAGAAGCTCGACACCATTCAGGACAAAGCAGCCCGCATGATTGGCACCCCATCCACCACCCTAAACATTCACTCCCTTCACCACTGGCGCATCGTGGCTGGAGTGTGTACCAACTACAAGATGCACTGCAGCAACTTGCCAAGGCTTCTTCAACAACACCTCCCAAACCTGCGACCTCTACCACCGAGAAGGACAAGAGCAGCAGGCACATGGGAACACCTCCAAGTCACACACCATCCCGACTTGGAAATATATCGCCGTTCCTTCATCGTTGCTGGGTCAAAATCCTGGAACTCCCTACCTAACAGCACTGTGGGAGAACCTTCACCACACGGACTGCAGCAGTTCAAGAAGACGGCTCGCCACCACCTTCTCAAGGGCAATTAGGGATGGGCTTGCCAGCGACACCCACATCCCATGAACGAATAAAATACCATTTGCCTTCCTAACTGCTTGCTGTAAGTGTATGTTAGCTTTCTGTATTTCGTGTAGAAGAACACCCAAATCCCTCTGAACACCAACATTTAATAGTTTCTCACTACTTAAAAAATATTCTTCTTTTCTATTCTTCTTACCGAAGTGAATAACCTCACATTTCCCCACATTAAACTCCATCTGCCACCTTCTTGCCCACTTACTTAACCTGCCTATTTCCTTTTGCAGACCCTTTGTGTCCTCGTCACAGCTTACTTTCCCATGTAGCTTTGTATCATCAGCAAACTTGTGTACATTACACTCCGTCCCTTCATCTAAGTCATTAATATAGATTGTAAATAGCTGAGGCCCAAGCACAGATCCTTGCGGCACCCCACTAGTAACAGCCTGCCAACCTGAAAATGACCTGTTTATTCCTACTCTCTGTTTTCTGTCCATTAGCCAATCCTATATCCATGCTAATATATTACCCCCAATCCCATGAGCTCTTATCTTGTGTAACAACCTTTTGTGTGGCACCTTATCAAATGCCTTTTGAAAATCCAAATATACTACATCCACTGGTTCTCCTTTATCTACCCTGCTAGTCACATCCTCAAAGAACTCCAATAGATTTGTGAAACACGATTTCCCTATAATAAAACCATTTTGACTCTGCCTAATCAAATTATGGTTTTCTAAGTGCCATTTTCCTGATGACTGATGTCAGGCTAATTGGTCTGTAGTTCCCTGTTTTCTCTCTCCCTCTTTTCTTGAATAGCGGGGTTACATTTGCTACCTTCCAATCCACTGGGACCATTCTAGAATCTAGGGAATTTTGATAGATTACACCCAATGCGTCCGCTATCTCTGCAGCCACCTGGTATAGAACCCTAGGATGTAGGCCATCAGGTCCAGGGGATTTATTGGCTTTTAGTCCCATTAATTTCTCCAGTACTTTTTCTTTACTAATATTAATTACTTTAACTTCCTCACTCTCATTAAACCCTTAGTTCTCCACAATTTCTGGGATTTTTTTTGTGTCTTCTACTGCGAAGACAGATTCAAAATATTTGTTTAACATTTCTGCCATTTCCTTATTTCCTATCATAATTTCTCCTGTCTCAGCCGCTAAAGGATCTACGTTTACTTTCGCTAATCTCTTCCTTTTTACATACTTGTAAAAGCTCTTATAATCTGTTGTTATATTTCTTGCTAGTTTACTCTCAAAATCTATTTTCTCCCTCTTTTTCAATTTCTTGGTCATCCTTTGCTGGTTTCAAAAACTCTCCCAATCCTTAGGCTTACTACTCTTCTTGGCAACATTATAAGCCTCTTCTTTTAATCTAATACTATCCTTAACTTCTTTAGCTAGCCATGGATAGATCACTTTTCCCGTGGAGTTTTCATTTCTCAATAGAATGTATATTCGTTGAGAACTATGAAATATTTCTGTAAATGTTAGCCATTGCTTATCTATCGTCGTACCTTTTAACCTATTTCCCAATCTACCTTAGCCAACTCGTCCCTTACACCTGTGTAATTGACTTTGTTTAAGTTTAAGACTCTAGTTTCGGACTTAAATATGTCACTCTCGAACTCAATGTGAAATTCTATCATATTATGATCGCTCTTCCCCAGAGGATCTCTTACTATGAGAATACTAATTAAACCTGTCTCATTACACAATACAGGATCTAAAATAGCCTCTTCCCTGGTTGGTCCCACGACATATTGTTCTCAGAAACTGTCTTGAATGCATTCCATGAACTCATCCTCCAAACTACTTTTGCCAATTTGATTTGCCCAGTCTATATGGAGATTGAAGTACCCCACGATTATTGCATTACCTTCATTACAAGCTCCTCATATTTCTTGATTAATACTCTGTTCAACAGTGTAACTACTGTTAGGGGGCCTATAAATTACTCCCACCATGCTTTCTGCCCCTTGTTATTTCTTATCGCCACCCATACTGATTCTGCTTCCTGATCTTCCAAGCCAAAATCCTTTCTCACTACTGTCCTTATGTCATCCTTTATTATCAGGGCTACACCCACCCCCCACCCCCCCTCCTCCTTTTCCATTTTGTCTTTCTTTTTGAAAAGTCAAGTACCTTAGAATATTTTGTTCCCAACCTTGGTCACCTTGCAACCATGCCTCAGTAACGGCTACTAGATCAAACCAATTTATCTCTATTTGTGCCATTAATTTGTCTATCTTGTTATGAATGCTTCGTGCATTCAGATAAAGCGCCTTTAATTTTAGCTTTTTACTATTTTTCCCTGATTTGACCAAATTCACTGATGCACTAATAGCGTTAAACTCTCTGTCCCTTCCTGTCACGTTCTGCTTATCTTTACCCAAATTGCTGCACTGCTCTATGGCCTTGACTTTTCCCTTTAGATTTATAAATTTCCCATCACCTAAACTCTCCCCACCACCCCCACCCCCACCCACCCCGTTTTTTTTTAGTTTAAAACCCTATCCACAGCCCTCGTTATTCGATTCGCCAGGACACTGGTCCTAGCCCGGTTTAAGTGGAGCCCGTCCCAACGGAACAGCTCCCTTTCCCCCAGTACTGGTATGCCAGTGCCCCATGAATCGAAAACCCCGTCTCAAACACCATTCTTTCAGCAACACATTTAACTCTCTGATCTCTTTGTTTGACCCTATGCCAATTTGCATGTGGCTTTGTTATTAATCCAGAGATTATTACCTTTGAGGTTCTGCTTATTAATTTGGACCCTAGCTCCTCAAACTCCCTCAGCAGGACCTCATTCCTAGTTCTTGGTTCCTACATGGACCACGACAACTGGATCCTCCCCCCCCCCATGCTCCAAGTTCTTTTCCAGCTGCGAGGAGATATCCCTAACCCTGGCACTGGGCAGGCAACAAAGCCTTCGGGACTCCAGGTCACGGCTGCAGAGAACAGTATCTATCCCCGACTATACTATCCCCTACCACTATCACATTCCTTTTTACTCCCCCCATTTGAATGGTCTCCTGTACCACGGTGCCATGGTCAGTTTTCCCATCCTCCCTGCAGTCTTTATTCTCATCCATACAGTTAGCAAGTACCTAGTACCTGTTGGACATGGTCTAAGGCCGAGGCCCCATCACTGCATCTTGGGTCCCCATATCTTCCTGACTCGCAGTCACATCGTCCTGTCCCTGACCACTGACCAAATCTAAACTACTACCTAACCCAAGGCGTATGACTGACTCCTGGATCAAAGTGTCCAGATAACTCTCCCCTTCCTTAATGCATCACAATTTCTGCAGCTCGGACAACTCAAGTTCCTCGAGTTGCAGACACTTACTGCAGGTGTGGTTGCTCGGGATCTCGCTGGTTTCCACCAACTCCCACATGTTGCAGTTATGGCACACCACCTGCACTGCCATCCCCATCTGACCTTGCTTCATATATTTAATTAAAGTTTTTATTCACTCAATATTATTCACTGGGCAGCCACTGCTGACATGCACCTTGGGCTGGCACAGCCAGGGTCAGGGACAGTGACAGTACCAATCAGCTGCTGCTTGCAGGCATGTTGCAATGCTGACTGATGGATGCCATGGAACAGCAAACAAGGCCGCCCTTTTTCGCAACTACCTCATGTAGCACCACCTCCACTTCAGCAACCAACAAATGGGGATTTACATACAGGACTGTACAGTCATTTGGTTGCAGACTCACACCTGCACTCTGGGTTTCCTTTCCCTTCATTTTTGCCGGTCACTAATTTGCCTTTTCTCCCTTCACCCTTACAAAGGCTACGGGTTGAGATGTCTTTTTCTAAAAGCTGTAAGAATTTAGGCTCTCCTCTTCTGCACTTCCTTTCAATTGTCTGCATCACAATAAATTTTACCTGTGCTCAACTTTCTGCTCCAACCACTAGTGTGCTCCCCGCACCTGTCCAAATCTGCAAGTGGAGCTGTGAATGATTATGCAAATAGGCTGATGCCAGAGAACTGAGTGTTATTTGCACATTAGCATTCTGGTAAGATGTGCACCAGTTCTTAACCATGTATTACTGACTTGCACCAGTACACAAAAATTAGCCCCAATGTTTAATTCTGTTGCTGAAGTATAGATGTGTGTGCTTTTATGGCTACAAGATGTAATTACTTGGCTTTCTTGAAATGTATGCTTGGATCAGTTACGGGTCAGGCTGCGGATCAGAACCTTGGCTTTGTTTGTGGCAGTATTAGTTAAGAAGGTGCAACCTTTTTGGCTCTAGTGCGGGTGTGACAGAGAAATTTGCGTTAGACACAGAGAGATGCAAGATATCTGGAATGATGTGACTGGTGTGTTGACATTTAAGAAAAATATATTTTGAATAGATACGTATAAATAGATATAAATTCTTCACATACGTCATTTTCCTTTCAATAATTTTGTGCACAATATGCATTAGAAATTTATTTTCCCCCAAAGCTCCAACAAAGGAGCCTCTACTATTTAGGTGAGTCATGCTGATTGGCCTATATTAAAGTTTCCACAATTGCTAATGCATTCTCAATGAGAGGGACTTCAATGAGTGCGCTACCACTTTGAGGTCCATTCAAAATTACCGTAAAGTACACAGGCATGGATTACAGAAGACATTTTCAGAATATTAAGCACTTAAATGCTTAGAGAAGATTTGATTTTGATAGTTCTGAACTCCAACACAGGTAGATCAAGAACAAGATCAATTACTGTCTCATTCATGTACCATCATCAGAAGGCGGCATAACAACTGATTCATTTTTTAAAAAGTTTTCAAACTGCATCATACAAAAGTGTTATTTTCAGTAACAGTTAGGGGTACGTAGGTTCAAATATGATCATTGCATTGATGCAGTTTATTTTGAGGATCACTGGAGATAGTGTATTGCATTTCTGATCTAAGCACAGGTATTCGTTATGCCATTCCTATTTGCTTTCCATCACTAGCCTGATCCTGATATTACAGCTCTTGCATTAATTCTGCACAATTGGATTTTCATCATATAGCCTGTGCTACCATAAAAGATGTCTAAGAATAAAGCAGTGCACAGTACATGCCTTTAATGTTGGCAGGTTGAATTCAAGAGGGTGATTTGGGATGCCCCCATCATATTCTACATGCACTCTTAGGAAGTTTAATCCAGCTCACTTGGATTCATTGAAGCTGCATTTCTGACATTGAGCAGACTGGGATATAAGATGTGCTTGCTATCCAACAGCTGTCGTTTATTACTAAGAATCCTTTACATCACAATAGATCTGTCACTCAACCTCCATAATCAACAGGCCACATCCTGAGAATGACATATATCCATCCAGTCTCATGTCACTACTGTGGGAGCACCACCATTACATTGTGATAAACAAGCACAACACTACAACTGCATGATATACGATGCTCTAATTGTTTGATGGCGTGCTCGGTTATACAGAATTTTCTGGAGCGCAGAATGATTCATGTTTGCCTTGTTGGGCACTGCCTGTTATAGCACTAACCGTACAGATTGGAAAAGCAGAAAGGAAAAGGAGGAAAGAAAGAAGGAAAGAAAAAAGAAAGAACTTGCACTGGAGTGTCAGCCTGGATTATGCGCTCAAATCTCTGGAGTGCGACTTCAATCCACGATCTTCTGACTCAGAAACGAGAGTGCTACCACTGAGCCAAGGCTGACACCTAACGAAAGAAGGAAGGAAAGAAGGAAAGAATGGAGGAACATAGCAACAGAAGTCGGCAATTCAGCCCCTCGAGCCTGTTCCGCCATTCAATTAGATCATTGCTGATCTGTATTTCAACTGCATTGACCCCCTTTTGATCTATATCCCTTGATACCCTTACCCAACAAAAATCTATCGATCTCTGTCTTGAAAGTTTAAATTGACGCAGCATTCACAACCTTTTGCAGGAGATAGTTCCAGATTTCTACTACCCTTCATGTGAACAGTGCTTCCTGATTTCATTCCTAAATGGCCTAGCTCTAATTTTAATAATATGCCCCCTTGTTATGGATTCCCCCACCAGAGGAAATAATTTCTCTGTATCTACGCGAATGAATCCCTTTATCATTTTAAAGTCCCCGATTGGATCTACCCTCAACCTTTTAATATCAAGGGAATATAAACAAAGTTTATGCAACCTGTCCTAAGGAAGGAAGGAAAGAAATAAAAAGCTTGCATTATATAGCACCTTTCACAACCTCAGGACGTCTCAAAGCGCTTCACAGCCAATGAAGTACTTTTGATATGTGTAGTCACAGTTATAGTGTAGGGAAACACGGCAGCCAATTTGCACACAGCAAGGTCCCAGAAACAACAATGAGATAATGAACATATAATCTGTCGTTGGTGGTGTTGGTTGAAGGATAAATGTTAGCCAGAACACCAGGAGAACTTCCCTGCTCTTTTTTGAAAGGTTGCACAGCATCTTTTAAGTCCACCTGAGTGGGTAGATGGGGTCTTGGTTTAACATCTCATCATAAGTCTGTGATGAGTTAGCTGGGGCAGTTTTTGGGCTCAGAAACCCTGAGGTAAGGAGGAAAAAAAAAAATCAACCTGGCTCCTGCTAGCTGGACAGGATTGGGCTTGGCTGGCATTCCCCAACAGTTGAATATTCTGTTGACACTCACTGTATGGGTTCACACATGAAGAGTGACCATTTGGATGTGGTAACTGACACTGCTTCCACCCCATTCCCAGCTAGAGTTATTGCCTTCAGAGGAGGAGGGCATAAAAACATAATAATAGGTGCCAGCCTTGGCAAAGTGGTAGCACTCTTGCCTCTGAGTCAGAAGGTTCAAGTCCCACTCCAGGGACTTGAGCACAAACTCTAGGCTGACACTCCAGTGGAGTACTGAGGGAGCGCTGCATTGCTGGAGGATTAACTGAGGCTCTGTCTGGGAGTTCTCCCCGGTGTCTTGGCCAATATTTATCTCTCAACCAACATCACTAAAACAGATTATCTGGTCATAATCACATTGCTGTTTGTAGGACCTCGCAGCAGCCAATTTACGCACAACATTTCCTACAACAGTGACTACACTTTAGAAGTACTTCATTAGCTGTAAAGTGCTTTGAGAAGGCCTGAAAGGAGCTAAATAAATTCAAGTCTTTCTAAAAACATCTTCAACCAGTACTATATACTAACAGCCTGACGCAGTGAAATAAATGAGAGTATGATAAGGCAGCATGAGCAACATGAATCTCCTCAGAGGAACATAAGAATTAAGAGGAGGAGCAGGCCATTCGGCCCCTCGAGCCTGCTCTGCCATTTGATAAGATCATGGCTGATCTGATTGTGACCTCAACCCTACTTTCCCGTCTACCTATTATAACCTTTGACTCCCTTGTTAATCAGGAATCGATCTAACTCAACCTTAAAAATATTCAATGACCCTGCCTCCACCGCTCTCTGGGGAAGGGAGTTCCACAGACTCACGACCCTCTGAGAGAAAAAATTTCTCCTCATCTCCATCTTAAAAGGGAGATCCCTTAATATTAAACTGTGGCCCCTAGTTCTGGTCTCTCCCACAAGCGGAAATATCCTCTCAGCATCTACCCCTTCTAGTCCCCTTAGGATATTATGGGCTCGATGTTACCAGGGCTGCGGGTTCACGGCGGGGGGGCTATTGGGCACGTGGGTAATGCGCCCGGTGAAATTAGTCGGCCCCCTGCGGGATCGCTGCCCAATTGGATCCACTTACCTTGTCTTCCGGGTTCCCCACTGCTGATCTGCGTGTCGGGCAGGCTGCGCATGCGCAGTAAGCTCTGTTAGCTGGAGGAGCTCTATTTAAAGGAGCAGTCCTCCACTGACAGATGCTGCAACAAATAGAAAAAATTACAGCATGGAGCAGCCCAGAGGGAAGGCTGCTCCCAGTTTAATGATGCCTCACTCCAGGTATCATTAGATGGGGTGAGGAGGAGGGGGAGGACAGAGATCTTCCCCCCGGCGGGCGGGAGGAAGCGGCCTGCCTCTGCCACCAGGAAGGCCTGGCTCGAGGTGGCAGAGGAGGTCACCAGCACCACCAACATATCGCCCACCTGCATACAGTGCAGGAGGCGCTCCAATGACCTCAGTAGGTCAGCCAAAGTGGGTACACTTACTCATTCCCCTACACTCCATCTGCCACATCACCGCCCCCACCCCACATCTCCTTCTGCACTGCCAACACTACTCTGTCACATCAACCCTCATACCCACTCAAAGCTCATCCTCATCTTACCTGCACTTACTCACCTCGCCAGTACTCATCCCGCCACTACCACTCAACCCAATCCTCATACAATCTCATGGCTCTATCTCATACTCACCCTCTCGTGCATCTCTCTCACGGCCAGCCTCACTCAACCTGCCACTACCTGTGCTGCAGCCACAGGGCATGCATCACATATGTGCATTAGGCAGCGTAAGGCAAACGTGTCGTGAGCATGAAGGGGATGCACAAGGGTGTTTGAGGGTTTGTCATGGTTTTTACTTAAATTGAATTTCTGACCAACTCACATTACATATTATATTGGCACCACTACTGCCACGTCTTTGCGAATCTTGTCTGGTTTGTGCAATAATGCCCTTTCCTGAGGATCACTATGAAGACCCACAACTGATGCCACCCATTGTGTCACTGCAGAGTGGTGTAGGTGCATTTGCAGGGCTCTTTTGTGCAGACGACTGAGAGACGCCGGCAATGTACCCGGTGGCACCCTGGAAGGATGCGGAAGAGAAGTTGTTGAGGGCAGTGGTGACTTTGACAGCGACAGGTAAGAAGATGGTGCTCGGGCCAGCCGGGAGCAGCTCGGCATGAAGGAGGCTGCAGATGTCCACGACTACATGTCGAGTGACTCTGAGCCTCCGTGTGCACTGCTGATCAGAGAGGTCCAGGAAGCTGAGCCTCGGTCTGTGGACCCTCTGGCGAGGGTAGTGCCCTCTGTGACGCATCTCTCTCTGCGGTTGCCCTCCCTCCTGCTGTACAGGTGGATGTGTCACAGCACTCTGTTGTGGAGCTCCACGTGTCAGAGGTGGACGGCATGGCCGGCGAGGCTGGTGATGCTGTTCGCCCTCCGAGGAGGTCATGACTGCAGCTACGGTGGCCCCCATCCGGAAGATGTACATCTGAGGGGGTCCGCAAGGTAAGTAAGTGTGTCCTCACACTGCGGTTGCGGTTCCAAGTCGGTGAATTTTCTTGTTAGGAGGAGGGTGGTGGAGGCCAACCTTTGTCCAATGTGACGGAGGGGCCACCTGTCGAATGCACCTTTGCAGCTGCCACAGGCTGCTGGCTGCAACACCTCCGTTTGAACTGGGAGTGTTTCCCCCGGTATGGGAAACAGTCTCAGTTCAGTGCAAAATCCCACCCCTCCTAATGAAACAGCTCAATCAGGTCTGTAAACGACCTGAACAAGCAACTTAAATACTTTCAAGTGGCATCCTGCTGGCTTTAATTGCCTGCGGGATTCTCACCTGCGGGGGCTGCGCGCGCACGCCGGCACGTCAGTGGGGAACCCGGAAGTGGGCGGGTTGGAGCTGGGCTCCGAACCCGCTCCGGGATTCCCCGATTTTCGGAGCCCCGCCGCCAGGAACGCACCCGATAGCGGGTGCTAAAATGATGCCCTGTATGTTTCAAAAAGATCACCCCTCATTCTTCTAAATTTCAGTGTATTCAGGCCCAAATTGTCCAACCTTTCCTCATAAGATAACCCCCTCATCCCAGGAGTGAACCTTCTCTGAACAGCCTCCAAAGCAATTATGTCCTTTCTTAAATAAGGAGACCAAAACTGCACACAGTATTCTAGATGTGGTCTCACCAATGTCCTGTACAACTGTAGCAAAACATCTCTACTTTTGTATTCCATTCCCCTTGCAATAAATGACAACACTCCATTTGCCTCCCTAATCACTTGCTGTACCTGCATACTAACTTTTTGTGATTCATGTACTAGGACACCCAGATCCCTCTGTAACTCAGAATTCTGCAATCTCTCTCCATTTAAATAATATATTGCTTTTCTATTCCTCCTGCCAAAGTGGACAAGTTCACATTTTCCCACATTATACTTCATCTGCCAAATTTTTCCCCACTCACTTAACCTATCTATATCCATTTGCAGACTCCTTATGTCCTCTTCACAACTTACTTTTCCACCTACCTTTGAGTCATCAGCAAATTTAGCAACCATACATTCAGTCCCTTCATCCAAGTCATTGATATAGATTGTAAATAGTTGAGGCCCCAGCACTGATCCCTGTGGCACTCCACTCATTATATCTTGCCAACCTGAAAATGACCCATTTATGCCTACTCTCTATTTCCTGTTAGCTAACCAATCCTTTATCCATGCTACTATGTAACCCCAACACCATGAGCTCTTCTTCCACATTGCCTTTTCACTCAAAATATTCCTGTGATTGATTGAATTATTAATAATTATCTGATTCTGTACATTTTTAATTCAGCTTTCCAGTACCTGAGTTTTGCAGATGTGCTGTGATAAGCCTACTTTGTTGCACTGTGTGAAAGCACATTGCTGAATAGATGGTACCTGACGTAGATCCATAGGCCCCAATTTTAAAGCGGGGTGGGGGGGGGGGGGCGGCGGGATGTAAGCATGGTGTGCATGAGTGCCGAAGTGGGTCGTGCACCTGGGGAGTCCCGGGACTGAGAGGCCCGATCATTAAGAATGGCAGGGCCGCATGTGAATAAATTTTCTTCGACTCGCACCCGAAACTGGCCAGATCCACTAATTGGCTGGTGAGCAGAAGTGGCAGTTCGGCAGCAGCCAGGGGTCCGTGGGAACGGCCCCCGGCTGTCAGTTGAGGTGGGATCTGGAGGTGATTTGAGGGGGAGGGGAGCTCTGGCTGCAACTGGGGAGGGGAGGGGCCCTGGAGGCGATTTAGTTGGTGGGGGGGGGGGGGGGGGGGGTGGCAAGGGAGGTCCAAGGCTTAAAACTTACCTGTCTGCTGTTAATTGTATCATGTGATTTATATCAATTAGCGTTCATTTTTTTTCAGATGGTGTGTGTCAATTGGGGACTCTCTTGTATCCTTTTCATGAGGGCTTATCTAGGGTCTGGTGTGTATGTAAGAGGGATCTCTGTGTGAATAAAGGCTTGGAAACAACTGAAGACCAGGCTCCAGCATTCTATCCTTCACCACCTGGCTATCCAGTTATAACATCCGGGCCTCTTCTGGCCCGTGACCCAGCACCCGATAGGTCTGGCCTGATGGGGAAGCCGTCACTGCTCCCCTGCTCAGGCCTCCAACTAAAATTGCAGATTGAGTCCCAATTACATAATTGGACCTGATCTGCATATTTAAAGAAGGACCCCGCTGCCTTCCTGCAAATATCCTGCTCGCCTGCTTAAAGCAGCAAGTTAAGATCGGGACACAGCGAGAAGGCAGCGGGAGCTGAGGGAGTAAGTGACTGGCCTCATTTTAACCGCCTCCCCCCCCCACCCGCCGGGTTTCTGTCAGGCTAGGGGAGTTAAAATTGGGGCCATAACCCTTTTTTAAAAAAAAATTCTACTTTTTCATTCAGGTTCATTGAAGTATCCCACAGTTTTTATTATTAGCTGTAACCCTAATAAATGTTGCCTAATACTGCACAATTAGTGCTGACAATCTGACAAAATAAAATGACAGGGTCAAATAGTTTACAGGAGAATTCTTGGCTCCGAACATTTTCTATTTATTATACACATAATAGTTCTCCAAGACCAGTACCTGAAATGATTTGTTTAATTTGCAGGCTATTAAGTTTTAAAGTGGATGTTTCGCACTTAATGAGAACAGTCAGTAATTGCTATGGTGATCAGCTGCATTGTTTGGTTTACCAGACTACAACAAATCTAGGAGGCAGGGGTGCGCGTCCGAGCGTGTGTAGTGTCTGAGTGATGTCTATGATATGCGTGTGCATGTGTGCGCGTGTAGGGTTTTTAAACACACTGGGAATATTGTGCTTCTGTCTATAATGGCAGAAGCATTGTCCCTGCAATTAGTATAAATTTGGCTTTGATGGTTTCTGAACATTACTCATTTTTATCCACTCCTCCACCCCCAAAAGATATTAGTTTGAGTATTCTTGCAATGAAAAAGATTAATTGGAGGGTTGTGCAAGGTAGAAGAAAAGCCAGGTGAATTCTGACAGTAACACTCGCCTTGAGAGCATAATCATGAGGCAATCGACAAAAACAACATTGTGGTAAAAATCCTAAGACTTCAGGATTGCTAAGTGATATTGGACTCCTTGTTACTTTCCTTTTTTGTTTTTAACATTTCTCGATGTTTTAGATGTCTCGTGGTCAGCAAGTCACATAGAATGGAGAGAATTAAGGCTACAGAGGCAGCAAACAAAGAAAGAGAGAGAGAGAGCATTCAGAGATAAACGGACGGAAAAAACAATTTAACAGAATACAGCTGAGAAAGAGAGAAACAAATGCCAGCTTTTACTATCGTAAGTTATGTTATATATTGTTTTCTAGTGTACACAGTTACCAAGAATTTCCTTTTGAGGAAGCAACTGAACCTTCACCTGCCATCCCAGGACTTACACTGATATAAAACCTTTAATATAGTGAAATGTCCCAAGGAATGACCCAAGAGACGGGGAACATCGAGAAACAAACATGAATCAAGAAAAGAGGCAGAGTAAGTGAGCAAGGCTGCTTACTTTAACCTCTGCATCATCACCTGCCTCAGTCTCCATCTCAGCCCTCTCCCCCTGAAACCCCTATGCATGCCTTTGTCATCTCCAAATTTGACAATTCCAATGCTCTCCATGCTGGACTCCCATCCTTCACAAAGTCTAATTGTTCCAAAACTCTGTCATTCATATTCTGTCTTGCCCACCCATCACCACCCCTCATCCTTGCTGATCTACACCAGTTCTCCATCACCCAATGCATTACATTTAAAATCCTTGTCCTCGTTTATTGATTCTTCCGTGACCTCACTCCATTCCAAATCTGAGATCCACTCCAGCCTTATGTTCCCTCCTGAATGCTTTGTTCCTCTGACTCTGGCCTCCTATGTATTCCCCCTCCTTTTGCCTCACTCTTGGCAGCAAGGCATTCACTTGACTCAGTTCTAGTCTCTGGAATTCCCTGCCTAAATCTCTCTACCCATCTCTCCGACCAAGCTTTCTGGACACCCACCTATACTCTCCCGTTGCAGCTCGGTGTCTGTTTCTTTGTGAAGCACCTTGGGACATTTCTTTAAGTTAAAGGCGCTGTGTAAATATAAGTTATCGTCATCATCTATTGCAAGGGTTACTAGTGGGGTTGTCACACGGATCATTGCTACACCCATTGCTGTTCCCAGTGTATATGAATCATTTGGAGCCGGAAATAGAAACAAAGCTATGTAAGTTTGCAGATCACACCATATTGAGGAGGAGGGTATATATATATTATATATACACATCCAGATACAAAGGGATCTGGATATAGCCTTGTCCATAGCCGATGGATGCTGAGGCCAATTAAAGAGCCCCAACTGCGCCTCTATTTGAGATAAGCTTTCTTAGCGTAAACTAGGAATCAAACGTATAGTAAAAGCAATACATTTCTAGAATGTATTTGGGACAGTTTTCTGAAACAATATGTTTTAGAACTGACAAGTTATAAGACCATACTAGATTTAGTGATCAGTAATGAACCAGAATTAGTTAACATTCTAACTGTAAGGGAACATCTTGTGAATAGTGACCATAATATGATTGAATTTGATATTAAGTTTCAGAGGGAGAAGCAAGAGTCTCAAACCAACATTTAAAATTTAAGTAAGGCAAACTTCAAAGGGAGGAGAAATAAATTGACCACAGTAAACTGGGCTAAGCTGTTTATGGGTAAATCTACAGACATGTAGTGGGAAGTTTTCAAAGTATTTGGTACGATACAAAAACCAGTACATACTCCTAAAAGGCAAAAGTTCCACTTAAGCAACCATGGTCAAAAAATGAGATAAGAGACAGAATTAAGCTTAAACGAAAGGCTGACACAAATTCAAGAAAAAGCGGAAATCCAGCAGGCTGGGGGAGCTATAAAACGCAATAAAGGATGCAAAGAAAGTAACGAGGTGCAAAAAGGGAGTACAAACAAAAATTGCAAGATGTTGAGAATCCTTAGGCTTAGGGACCCTAAAAGAATTCTGACATTACCCCTTACTAAATAGTTCACGACCACTGTATTGCAACATGCTGAGAGTAGAACAATAGCATTCATTATAAAGTATCCTGTTATGTCCTAACAGTGCAGGTGACTTGATAAGACACTGTGCAACTGGAACATTCTGTGGTTTGGAGATGATTGTCTTGTTGAGTTGTTTACTGGACATTGTGCAGCTGGAACAGGTTAATGATTACCTTGACCTTTAAGTGTTTTGAACTATGTAACCGGGGCGTGACTACCAGAATACTGCTTATGATTGGCCCTGATGATTGTCAGTTATGTTAGTGCTCTTGCAAAAAATGTATAAGAACGTAACCCTTTGACTGAAGTTTTGCCTTTCTCTGCTGGATTCAACGGACTCCGGTAGGAGTCACTGCCGATGCACTGGAGTAAAGCCCCGCGGAAAATAAAGATCTGTTTAATTCTGAAGGTGTGTTCGAGTCAGTGTTTGCTGAACCAGATTGAGGGAAAAGAATCCAGATCAACAATGTCATAGCTAATAGTAAAAGTTTTTTTAATAAATATAGTAAGAGAGAGTGGTAAAGGGGAATATGGGTCCATTAAAGACAGAAGCAGGTGATACTATAATGGATAATAAGGAAATGGCAAACTTGTTAAAATGAATATGTTGTATCCGTTTTCATAACAGAGGAAGAGGACAAAATACAGTAAATTGTCTGGATGGGAGCAGGAAGTTTCAAAGGGACATACACATACTAAGTGAGTTGGCAAATCGGTGGCAGCTAGTGCACAGCCACAAAAAGTAATCAAAAAGGCGAATGAAATTTTGGCCGTTATCTTTGTTACCTCTAGACTTGAATATTCCAATGCTCTCCTAGCCGGCCTCCCACCTTGCACCCTCCATGAACTTGAGCTCATCCAAAACTCTTCCTTCCTGGGAGTTGTACTAATTCTATTACCGATCAGTCAGTGATTGAAAAGAAACCAAAGAGCACAATAGCATTTGAAAACCCTCAATGCTGAGGTGTTGGGTTATTGAAGTTTAATCAAAATATTGCAAATTAGAAGTGTTCATGACACATCACTCAAACTGGACACCTCTGCATGCTGGCTTGCTCCCAGTTGTCATTACAAGTCACTTTGAAGGTACCTTTGAACAATGAAAGAAACTAGTGCTCTGTTCTCAGCCAAAGGTAGAAGTGGTGGTATTAATAAGCACAAAAATATGCCAGAGATTTTTCATTTAAAGTCATTTTTTTCTATTTTTAAGCCCAGCCTCAATAGCAATAAATTACCAGAGATAGGAATGGAAGATAGTGCCACTAAATAAGGGACAAGAATGCTCCAGGACAGTAAATACCTGAAGATTATGGTTTTGTGATAAACATCAGCACTTTCTAACTGCAAAATCAGACTGATCTGAATCTGAATACAAAACCTCACTATAGATTTGGATCCCAAACAAGGATGCCAAAATTAACTTCTTCAAAATAAGGATTTGTGTCATCAAATTGAGCTGGAGGAGGCAGAGGTATGATTACTCTCAGGGGACCAACAAACTATCAATCATAGGACACAAGCTGGCATGTATTACCAATAGTAGGACACAAGCCAGTGTGTATTACCAATACTAGGACACAAATGAGTATGTACTGCTAATAGTAGGACTCAAGCCAGTATGTATTACTAATAGGAGGACACAAGCCAGTATGTATTACCAATAGTGGGACAAAACACAGCATGTATTTTTTTTTTGTCTTAGCATTGCTGCTTTTTAGCAACTTACTTCTGCTCTCAAGGGAATCATGCAGCTTATCCATCTGGCATTTCCATGGGAGGGGATACTTTGTCATGGAAGAGCAATTCCAGCAAATTTCAGTTTGTGGTACAGGGTAATGAAAGAAACCACAATGTTCAACCTTCTTTCCATTTACCTTAAAATGTAGGCAAACCTAGGCACCATGTGGAAACTTGGAGGTATTCCAAAACTCCACTGCCTATGTAAATATTTTGTCCCCGATACCATGAAGGTTCATTTTCTCCCCTCCTGCCCTCCTCCATTTTTTGATGTCTAGTTGCTCTCAAAATGATTTTCCTTTCCTCCTGCCCCCAACTTGACCAGCCCATTCTTTTTAAGCTACAAAATGGGTTAGAGGTGGAGTAAGTCTCCTTCTACTCTATTTTAACATGTCTGAACTCCGACTTTACAACACCATCCCCTTTTGCAACAGTGTGACGTTTTTCCAATTCCCAAATTTGTGATCATTCTGTTGCTTCTCTGAGATAGCCAATTACTGTTGAATCAGGCACTGTATTGTGTTGTGATAATATGTCCATTAGGAACTGGATAAGGCTAAGGGAGAGTGTGATGAAAGACTAGTAGGGAACACAGTAAAAGATTTATATTTATATTTACATAAAAGTAAAAGAACAGATAAGAAAAGGGTAGGGCCAATTAAAGAGAAAAAGGATATCTTCTCTTGGAAAATAGAGAAATGGCAGATACTAAATGAGTAGTTTGTCTCAGTTTTTACAAAAGAATGTAATAATGGAAATGAAAGGCTACAAGAGGAGGTGATGGAGAAATTAGATACGATGACTATAAATAGGGAAGTAGTAGTGAAAAGGTTGGTGGAGCATCAGAGTGGAAAAGGCCAAGGGCCTTGATGGCATACATCCTAGAATGCTTAAGAAAGTTACTGTGTCAAATTTGGCTCAGTGGTAGCACTTTCGCCTCTAAGTCAGAAGTTGTGGGTTCAAGTACCAGAAACTTGAGCACATAATCTAGGTTGACATGTCAGTGCAGAACCAAGGGAGTGCTGCACTGTTAGAGTTGCCATCTCTCGGATGAGAAACCAAGGCCCTAACTGTCCTCTCAGGTGGATATAAATGATCCAATGGCATTATTCAAAGGAGTACAAGGGCGTTCTCCCCAGTCTCCTGGCCAATATTTATCCCTCAACCAACATCACTAAAAAAAACAGATAATCTGGTCAGTGTCTCATTGCTGTTTGTGGGATCTTGACGTGTGGAAATTTGCTGTCAGGTTTCCCTGCATTACAATAGTGACTACACTTCAAAAGTATCTCAGTGGTTGTAAAGCGCTTGTGGACATCCTGAGGTTATGAAAGGCGATATATAAATGCAAGATCTTTCTTTCTTTTTTTGATTAGTCTCAGGAGTCCAAAGGTACTTTTTCTGCAGGCGGCACTGTCAATGCAATATAATGTGACAAATTGAAAACAATGGGGCAATCACCTTATGTTACATGAACCCCAAATGGGACTTTGAATAAATTATACGTATTTGTCCCAAAAAGAATCAGTGTCCGTGGTGTCAAAAAAAGTGAAATGATTCAGGTAGTATATTTAGTTCAACTGAATGATTGTGCTAAGCAAAAGTAAAAATAGCTTGTGAGAAGTATGCTCACAAATGCCTGAAAGAATAAGGTCCTCAGAGAAAAAAAATGTTAAGTGTTGGAAGCAAGTGGGAAACAGTGAATTATGGAAAGGAACAAAGTCCTGATGGAAAAATACACAAAGCGAAAAGCGGCTTATTTCTGATAATGGAAAAAGCAGATTGTCAGTGGAATGCCATCGGTAGAAAGATATTGCAAATAGATGGAAGTGCAGAGGCCAAGTAAATGTCATCCATTCATTGAGCGGTATGGTAACACCCACCCCAACCAAGTACTTTTTTACCCTCCTGAGTAAGTACTGGGCCTCCTTCCCCCCACTTTAATGACCAAGATTTCATCCACCTTCCCTCCCTGATGAGCAAGATTTCAGTTCCCTCTCCCAGAACACGTTTATAGCCCATTCCCCTTTGAGAGCCAAGATTTCAACCTCACCCCCACTGAGCAAGTTTGCAGCCCCCTTCTCCCCTCCTCCCAACACAGCATATTTAGGCATCCCCAACCCATCCCACACAAAATGGAGAGACAGAAATGGCGCACCTTCAAAAAAAATTTGTACAGGTGTTCAAAATTATAATGGGTTTTGAGAAAGTAAATAGGGAAAAACTATTTTCACCGATCAGTGAGTTAATAACTAGAGGACATAAATTTAAGATCACCATCATAACAATGAAGTAAAAAGTTTTTTTTTAAAACACAGATTTGTTAGGATGCCCAATCAGGGTCAGCCTTGGCTCAGTGGCAACATTATATCCCCAAGTCAGAAAGTTGTAGGTTCCCACTCCAGAGACTTGAGCATATACTCTATACTGGCACTTCAGTGCAGTATTGAGAGAGTGCTGCATTATCAGAGGTAACATCCTTCAGATGAGACGTTAAACTGAGGCCCTGTACGCTCTCTCAGCAGGACATAAAAGATTGCATGGAACTATTCAAAGAAGAGCAGTGTCCTGGCCAACGTTTATCCCTCAACGAACACCACTAAAATTAAATTTGATCATTTATCTTATTGCTGTTTGTGAGACCTTGCTGTGCCCAAATTGTCTGCCATGTTTCCCTACACTAGAAAAGTGACTACACTTCAAAAAGAACTTCATTGGGCGTGAAGCGTGTTGGGACATCCTGAGGACATGAAAGTCACTTTATAGATGCAAGTTCTTTCTTTGCTTTACCATAATAGCTTTTAAAAGGGAAGTGGATAAACATTTGAAAAAGAAAAAAAGGGTATGGGGAAAGGACAGAGCAACAGGACTGAATGTACAGCTCTTTTAGAGAGCTGGCAAAGCATGAGCCAAATGGCCTCCTTCTGTGCTATAAATTTCTATGGATCAAGACTGCCCAATTTCACGTCACACACAACTTGTGAGTATTCAAACTCAGAGGAGATTTTCATCCAAGAATCTGGGCTGGATTTGAACCAGGCCCCAGCAAGTCCATTTTTAAAATTTGCTTTCTGGTGCTTAATTTAATGGAAAGCCAGGTTCAGCTCTTTGACCAGCATAAACCTATATTAAAGCTTTAATGAAATGCACTCTCCATGGTGCTGATCCATATATGAGTCAATAAAATATGATTAAATGTGCAACAAACAGATGTAACTAAACAGGAATTTTAGTAAAATGATGAAGCAAGTTAGTTTACCACACTCTATTCTGCTGAAGCAAACAGCTATACTAAAAAAAAGTATGAATATTTATGAAAAAACTGTTAATAGGTTATTTTATGTTCTTATTTGGTTAATCCCGGGGATGAGGGGGTGGACATATGAGGAGAGGTTGAGTAGATTGGGACTCTACTCATTGGAGTTCAGAAGAATGAGAGGCGATCTTATTGAAACATATAAGATTGTGAAGGGGCTTGATCGGGTTGATGCAGTAAGGATGTTCCCAAAGATGGGTGAAACTAGAACCAGGGGGCATAATCTTAGAATCAGGGGCTGCTTTCAAAACTGAGATGAGGAGAAACTTCTTCACTCAGAGGGTGGTAGGTCTGTGGAATTTGCTGCCCCAGGAAGCTGTGGAAGTTACATCATTAGATAAATTTAAAACAGAAATAGACAGTTTCCTAGAAGTAAAGGGAATTAGGGGTTGTGAGGAGCGGGCAGGAAATTGGACATGAAGCTGAGTTCGGATCGGTCAATGCCCTGTGGGTGGCGGAGAGGGCCCAGGGGCTGTGTGGCCGGGTCCTGCTCCTACTTCTTGTGTTCTTTAGATTTGTGGTTGGGATCAGATCAGCCATGATCTTATTGAATGGCAGAGCAGGCTCGAGGGGCCGATTGGCCTACTCCTGCTCCTATTTCTTATGTTCTTATTGCTTTCATTCTTCTATTAACTGATTCCAAAATCTCATATTTGGATAAGTCACAGGGGTTTAACATTCTCCACATGCTATTTTTAAAGAATTGGTTAATATACTCATATTGAATTCTTGTCTGAACCATTTTCATAGTTATTAAATTGTTTAAAATAAAAATAGTGCACAGAGGAAATGAGTTGAATGGACATAAAATCATCTCGATCGCTTATGTGTTACGCGGTCATGGCCAAAGGTGATGTAAATATTGTCCCACCCGCGTGGCCTTAAACAGAGTTCAGGCATCATTACCAGCTAATCACAGAATCATACAGCATTGGAGGAGGCCATTTGGCCCATCCTTGAAAAAGCTATCTAATGAATAAAAATGTAACTGGCCCAGATGAATTTAACAACAACAACTTGCATTTATATAGCTCCTTTAATGTAGTAAAACATCCCAAGGGTCTTCACTGGAGCATTATCAAACAAATTTTGACACTGAGCCACATAAGGAGGTGTTAGGACAGGTGACCAAAAGCTTGGTCAAAGATGTCGGTTTTAAGAAGCGTCTTAAAGGAGGGGAGAGGTAGAGAGGCATGGAAGTTTAGGGAGCGAATTCCAGGGCTTAGGACCTAGGCAGCTGAACGCACAGCTGCCAATGGTGGAGCAATTAAAATCGGGGATGCGCAAGAGGCAAGAATTGGAAGAGCGCAGAGGTCGCAGAGAGTTGTAGGGCTGGAGGAGGTTATGGAGATAGGGAGGGGTGAGGCCATGGAGGGATTTGAAAACAAGGATGAGCATTTTAAAATCGAGGCGTTCCCGGAGCGGGAGCCAATGTAGGTCAGCGAGCACAGGGGTGATGGGAGAACGGGACTTGGTGTGAGTTAGGATATGGGCAGCAGAGTTTTGGATGAGCTCAAGTTTATGGAGGATGGGAGGCCAGCCGGGGAGCATTTGAATAGCCCAGTCTGGAGGTAACAAAGGCATAGATGAGGATTTCAGCAGCACATCAGCTGAAGCAGGGACAGAGACGGGTAATGTTACAGAGGTCAGAAGCACATCTGAGAGTCAAATAGGATGTCAAGGTTGCGAATGGTCTGGTTCAGCATCAGGCATTGGCTAGGGAGAGGGATGGAGTCGGTGGCTAGGCAACGGAGTTTGTGGTAGGGACCAAAGACAATGGCTTCGGTCTTCCCAATATTTAGTTGGAGGAAATTTTTACCCATCCAGTACTGGATGTCGGACAAGCAATGTGACAAATGAGAGACTGTGAAGGGGTGGAGGGAGGTGGTGTGAGGTAGAGCTGGGTGTTGTTAGCATACATGTGGAATCTGACATGGTGTTTTTGGATGATGTTGCCGAGGGACAGCACGTAGATGAGAAATATGAGGGGGCCAAGGATGGATCCAGGTGATTCTCTGGCTACGACTAGATGGATAAGAATGGAACCAGGCGAGCGCAGTCCCACCCAGATGGACGATGGAGGAGAGGCACTGGACGAGGATGGTGTGGTCAACCGTGTCAAAGGTTGCAGACAGGTCGAGAAGGATGAGGAGGGATAGTTTACCATCGTCAGTCACATAGGATGTCATTTGTGACTTTGATAAGGGCCGTTTCAGTACTGTGGCAGGGGCGGAAACCTGATTGGAGGGATTCAAACATGGAGTTGTGGGAAAGATGGGCATGGATTTGGGAGGCGGCAACATGTTCAAGGACTTTGGAGAGGAAAGGGAGGTTGGAGATGGGGCGGTAGCTTGCAAGGACAGAGGGGTCGAGGGTGGCTTTTTGAGGAGGGCTTGATGACGGTGGATTTGAAGGGGAGGGGGACAGTACCTGAGGAGAGATAACCATTAACAATATCAGCTAATATTGGGGCCAGGAAGGGAAGTTGGGTGGTCAACTGTTTAGTGGGAATAGGATCGAGGGAGCAGGAAGTGGATCTCATGGTCAAGATGAGCTCGGAGAGGGCATGAGGGGGGATACGAGAGAAACTAGAGATGTGAGTTCAGGGCTAGGGCAGGGGGGAACTGTAGGGGAAATTTGGCTTGGCAGGCTTGGGGAAGGGAGGGAAGCGGCAGATGCAGCCGAACAGATGGTCCCAATCTTAGTGACAAAGAAGTCCACGAGCTCCTTGCACTTCAAACGTTTTCAGTTTATTCTCCACAAATCCATGCTTTGGACCAGAGATAATTCAATTACATGAACCATTAAAAGGAGGTTTAGTGATGTCAGGACTCTTGGTTCAGTAATAGCATTCTTTCCTCCAAGTGAGAAGGTTGTGGTTCAAGCCCCTGCAGAAACTTGAGCGCATAATCTACACTGACATCTGTACAGTCCTGAGGAAGTACTTGGAGGATAAGTGCCCCGTAAATTGCCTGAAGGGTGCCTTCAAGATTCGTAAAGGAAATGTCCTGTAAACTGCCTGAAATGTGTGCTCAAATGGAGTTCAGCTTAAAGTAACCACACAAAATGGAGTTCAGCTCTGGAAAATGAATGCTGGGAAGTAGCTGAGTAACAAAGCTGTTCAAACCATATACATATATCTGACCACATATATAAAACCATATATCTGACAAATACAGTCATATAGGCTGCAACTAAAGACATAAAGGCTTGTGTGACAAACAAGACATTCCATACCAGCCTTAGAGAGCAATTTGGAAGAAACACAGACCCACAAATGCCACCGAGTGAGACATAAAATGTCACATGGCTCACATTTGTGTGGGGCCCCTTGAAAATAGATAATGGATAGGCAAAGTGGGTTGTAAAACAGGGACACACAGTCTTGAGATTACTCTCAAAACTTGCTGATTATTAGATATGATTGACAGCAAAAGCGGTTAACGCTTTTAACACAAGTGTCACTTAGGTTGGTCAATTAAATGCAAGAAGCTTCTCTTTGAAATTAAGGTACTGAAAAGTGGGCTTTCCATCCCTCCAATGATCCATCTCGGCCTCCTCCCAATATCCCCACCATCACAGAAGTCAGTCTTCAGCCAATTCGATTCACTCCACGTGATATCAAGAAACGGCTGAGTGCACTGGATACAGCAAAGGCTGTGGGCCCCGACAACATCCCGGCTGTAATGCTGAAGTCTTGTGCTCCAGAACTAGCCGCGCCTCCAGCCAAGCTGTTCCAGTACAGCTACAACACTGGCATCTACCCAACATTGTGGAAAATTGCCCAGGTATGTCCTGTCCACAAAAAGCAGGACAAATCCAATCCGGCCAATTACTGCCCCATCAGTCTACCCTCAATCATCAATTCAAAGTGATGGAAGGTGTCGTCGACAGTGCTATCAAGCGGCACTTACTCACCAATAACCTGCTCACCGATGCTCAGTTTGGGTTCCGCCAAGACCACCGGCTCCAGACCTCATTACGGCCTTGGTCCAAACATGGACAAAAGAGCTGAATTCCAGAAGTGAGGTGAGAGTGACTGCCCTTGACATCAAGGCAGCAGTTGACAGAGTGTGGCACCAAGGAGCCCTAGTAAAATTGAAGTCATTGGGAATCAGGGGGAAAACTCTCCAGTGGCTGGAGTCATACCTAGCACAAAGGAAGAAGGTAGTGGTTGTTGGAGGCCAATCATCACAACCTCAGGGCATTGCTGCAGGAGTTCCTCAGGGCAGTGTCCTAGGCCCAACCATCTTCACCTGCTTCATCAATGGCCTTCCCTCCATCATAAGGTCAGAAATGGGGATGTTCGCTGACGAATCCTGGAACTCCCTTCCTAACAGCGCTGTGGGAGAACCTTCACCACACGGACTGCAGCGGTTCAAAGAGGCGGCTCACCACCACCTTCTCAAGGGCAATTAGGGATGGGCAATAAATGCCGGCCTTGCCAGCGACGCCCACATCCCATGAACGAATAAAAAAAATCAGTAGTAGAGCCAGTTAGAGCAGTAGCAGAGGTAGCTTCTCTTTATCTTTGTTAGATTTTCTTCATTAGATGTAGTTTCTCTTTATAGTTAGAAGATTCGCTTTGTCTTCTCTGCAGTAATCTTTACCTAACAGTTGTAAAAAAATACCCTTACAAGTACAACGTACCTTCAGGACAAAGAGTTAATGGTTATAGAGGTCAAGTGTATGGCTACACCAGCCAATTCTGGCAGAGATAAGCGTGTCTAAGATCAGGGATGGCGAGAGAAAAGCCAGCTACCAGACATTGTCGTTTCTGCAAAGATGGGCAGCTGGAACCGAGGATTCAATTGGAACAGATAACCAGCTGCCAAAGATACTCATCAACTCAACACTCTAGAAACTAATGCCTGCATCCCAGAGAAGGAAGGAGATTGACTCAACCATGCTGTTCATAAGGACAAGGTCATATAAGATCTGGAAACATTGCCAGCTGACAACATCGAAACTTTAATCTATCCAGTAGACTGGCTATCTAATGCTGTTAACTTGTCAGCTGGAGAGGGATTTAACCCTAATTTAACCTCACCAATTTGTATAGTCTCATAAACTGATCTCAACCACAGTGTAATTGTCAGCAACTCTGTTCATGTTGAATTACAGTGATACACTGAATTGCATTTAAAACCTCTGCTATTCTTTTTGTTGAGTAGCTTTGTCCATGAATTGTTTGTTATTCAAACTGTGGATGACCCTGACTACATTAATTTATATCTATTAATTGCTCGTATACACAATGTTTAACTTCAAGGTGTGATGCCGTAGTCAATAAATAATTGCTAGTGCATGACTTGTTGTTTGACTTCTTTGATGATTTGACAAGAAAGGGCTAATTCATTCACTCAGTAGCTTGTTGGTATCCTAATTGAGGGTTAGTAAGGTGAACTCAAATTCAGTTCAAACTGGGTAATGTAAGACTGTTCGGCAAGTTGACTCAGGTATCATTCACTCCTAGACATAAAACTAGGCGGTAAATCCTGGACAGTTCCTCAGCGAGGTGTAAAGTGATGGGGTTAAGGTCTGGTTCCTTAGCATATATTTGTTGGGATACCGAAACTCAGGGTTCTAACATGCTGCACCATCAGATATGTCGCCTGCAATTGGATCCAACTGCTCTACACAAACATCAGTGGCGTCGTTTCAACAATGGGTGGGAATCAGAACGCTTCCCGATCAAATCTGGAGTCAGGCAGGGCTGTCCTCTTTCCTCCGTCGTGTTTGTGTGCTGCATCGAACCCTTTGCCGAGTCCATCAGGAGGGATGCGGGCATAAGAGAGATGACGATCCCAGGCAGCGGAGGCACTCAGGTCAAGGCCTCCCTGTACATGGACGACGTCACCGTCTTTTGCTCGGATCAGCTGTTGGTCCACAGATTGATGAGCATCTGCGACCTGTTCGAACTGGCCTCAGGGGCCAGGGTAAATCGCACCAAGAGCGAGGCCATGTTCTTTGGGAACTGGACCGACCGATCCTTTGTCCCCTTCACCGTCAGGTCAGATTACCTGAAGGTGCTGGGGATTTGGTTCGGGGGGGCCGAGGCATGCACCAAGAACTGGAAGGAGCGTATCTCCAAGGTGAGGCAGAAACTGGGACTGTGGGATCGACGATCCCTCTCAATCGTGGGCAAAAACCTGGTCATCGGGTGCGAGGTGCTCTCGGTGTTGCTGTACTTGGCACAGGTCTGGCCCATACCTCGCTCCTGCACCGTGACAGTCACCCGAGCCATCTTCCGCTTTATCTGGAGATCAAAAATGGACCGTGTCCGCAGGGACACGATGTACAAATCTCTGGAGAAAGGGGGGAAAGGCATGCCCAACTTGGCCCTCATCCTGATGGCCACTTTCATGTGCGGCTGCATCAAGCTTTGCGTGGACCCTTGGTACGAAAACACAAAATGTCACTATGTGCTGAGGTTCTACCTATCCCCGGTGTTGCGAAGGATGGGCCTGGCCACGCTGCCATGGAACACTCCGTCCAGTTGGACCGTTCCGCCCCACCTGTCCCTCGTTGAAAAGTTTATGCAAAAAAACACTTTCGACCACAAGGCGATCAGTAAGTGGTCCGCACGTAACGTCCTCGAGACCCTGCGGGAAAAGGAGACGATGGATCCTGTCAGTTGGTTCCCGGAGCAGACTGTCAATGTCATTTGGCAGAACGCCTCATCGCCAGAACTTTCAAACAAGCACCAAGACATAGCTTGGCTGGTGGTGAGAAGGGCCCTTCCTGTCAGATCCTTCATGCACACCCGGACTCTCAGCGCCACCGCACATTGTCCCCGAGGAGGCTGCGGTGCAGACGAAACCGTCACCCATCTCCTTCTGGAATGCGCCTTTGCAAAGAAGCTCTGGAAAGAGATGCAGTGGTATCTGTCCGGGTTCGTCCCAAGCATCTCCGTAACACAGGACTCTGTGCTCTACGGGCTGTTCCTGGGGACGCACACCGAGACAGACATCGACTGCTGCTGGAAGACCATCAACTTGGTGAAAGACGCCCTTTGGTCTGCCCGAAACCTGCTGGTCTTCCAGTGCATGGAGCTGTCCTCGACCGAGTGTTGCAGACTGGCACATTCCAAAGTCCAGGACTACGTGCTCAGAGACGCACTGAAGCTAGGTGCAGCCGCCGCAAAGGCTCTGTGGGGAAAGGCAACCATTTAGAGCCTTCCTGCCATTGTATACCGAGGGGCTGCAATCAGGGAAAACCCCACCCTGGGCAGAATGTAAAATTCAAATTGCTTTAATGTACCTTTAATAAATCTACAATGTACCTGTAATGAATCTGTAATGTACCTGTAATCAATAATCTGTATTGAGTATAATGCAATGAGACACTCCAGTGTCATGAACTGCAATTATGCACAATGTGTTCATTGAACTGTACTTGATTTAGCCTGCAAATTGTATAATCTGTATTGTGTACAATTGGAATGTGATATGATAAATGTATTGTATGTTTTTGCTACAAATTTTATGAATAAAGTATATTTTTTGAAAAACAAAATGTGTCGTCTTTAGGAAGGCACTTTAAACTGAGGCCCTCAAGTGGATGTAAAAGATGCGATGGCACAATTCGAAGAGCATGGGAGTTTATCTGGTGTTCTGGCCTTCAACTAATACCACTAAAGCAGATTATTTGGCCATTTATCTCATTGCTGTTCATGGAACCTTGCTGTGCCCAAATTGGTTGCTGCATTTGCCTACAGCTGTGACCACACTTTAAAAGTACTTCATTAGCTGTGAAGTGCTTTGGGACATCTCCAGCATATGAAAGGTGCCATATAAATGCATGTTCTTTCTTTCTATTATCAGTGAAGAAGATATCCAGAATATTAGAAAAAAAACTTTTGTTGTAGAAATCAGGAAATCATGCAAAGTCTTTAACAATGTCCCAGTATCTTACTATCTGTAGTGTAAAATGGCACAATGATTCCATAAGAAATCATAATATAAGCTGCAAAAGGATCGACAGGATTTGAAAACTGTCACTGGTGCAAGAGGTTGCAATACCTGGGACCACGGCTGAAATGAAGATGATGTAGCTTAGTCAATGCAACTGGTTGGCATGATGACATTCTCATTTATGTATTAATAATTCAATATGAAATAGAAAGACATTGATCTTCTTGGGTTCCTTGTAACAGGTTGGTGGGTCGATCTACTTTTGTTTACATCTGCATTTCAGTTAGACCCGTGTTA
Source organism: Heptranchias perlo (assembly GCF_035084215.1). Classification (NCBI taxonomy): domain Eukaryota; kingdom Metazoa; phylum Chordata; class Chondrichthyes; order Hexanchiformes; family Hexanchidae; genus Heptranchias; species Heptranchias perlo. The sequence goes on from NC_090341.1 coordinate 53,730,942, forward strand.
TGGCATTTTACGAATAACCATTTTGTCACTGCTGTCAAGGTGTTTTTAATGTTCGGGGCAGAGCAAGAGACAGATAATTTTGCAGTTTCCTGTCCCGCTAACTGTCAGAATGGCATCTGCATGGAGGGCGTGCTGCCTTGGGAGTGATGCCCTGACAGCTGGCCTTGCCTTTGTTCAGCTGATAAACCCCTAGATTTTGCAACAAGAATTAAACCCAGTTCTGCTTATCATGTGTAATATGCTGCTGCACAAAAACAAATTATCTGCATCCAGAGAAAAATTAGCCTTTAATCTGTAAGCAGCTGACAGTCCTTAATATCGCAGCAGAGACACTGATTCTGTACAACTGATCGAGGTAGCAGTGTTGTAGTACTTTATTGGACTTCAATGAACCGTTAATGTAACAATGCAGTTTTACTACCAATTTCAGCAGTTCAGCATCACTAAAGAGAACATAAGGAGCATTTACATTACTTACATCCTGCAATCTCGTCCACAATGACTGCTGTTAGCTGATAACTGGAGGAAACCAATGCTCCCTGGGCTATAACTAACAAGAGCAATTTACAATGGGTGAAATTGATTTTTTAGTGTTTTAAAAATAGAAGTTTCATAGAAACTAATGTTTTTCACTAATTTTAATTCAAGGACTTTGTCCTAGAAAGGCCTCAGACATCAAAATCAGCTAGAGTTCATTTCAGTGGAACAAATAGAATCATGGCACTGACAGTAAATAACGGCAAATATGCTCCTTACAGTTCAAACTGGGCTTTTAGAATTTAGTTTTCAAAAACATCAATTACTAGATGTCTCAAAATCACATTGAATGAATCATATCATCAATTCCTGATATCTTAAAATCATGGAACTTCAGAAAAAAATATATATTTCCAGGAGATGCCACAGGTAGTTCAGTTCCATGCAGCCCAAGCGCAAGAGTGATTTGACCATTAGTGTGACACATCTAATTTACTTAAGCAATATATCACGTGACTGACTCAAGGTAAAAATATTACACGCTGCATTAAAAGATACAATGGGCACAGATATAATGGGCCAGATTTCAATGTAGCAGGGCATCCAATGGCACAGCCAGTGAAACAGGGCATCCGAGGCCCGAGTGAATAGGGTAACCAACAGAGTAACTCCTTAACCAATCAGATTGAAGGATTAAGAAATAAACAGCGCAAGGACGGAGAAGGAAGTGTAAATTAGAGTGGGTGAATTCAATGTCAAATCAGGCACAGAAAAAGAAATAAAGGGCTCGATTTTTGAGTGAAGTAGCGGCTGCGTTGGGGGCGGGGAGAGCGGTCTGAAAATCACGGCAATCCCCAGCGGGTTCGGAACAAGGCACCAACCTGCAGACCTCCAGGTTCCCCGTTGACGGGTCTGGGTGCGTGCGCACCTCCCGAATGCGGAAGTCCCACCGGCAATTAAAGCTGGCGGGATGATCGTTAAGGGACTTATTTAGATACTTGAAGTACTTAATTTTGTCCACATTGAGGCAGGGACCGATTTATAAAAGGGTACGGTAGCATAGTGGTTATGTTACTGGACTAGTAATCCAGAGGCAAGAGTTCAAATCCCGCCACGGCAGCTGGCGAATTTAAATTCAATTAATTAAATTCAATTAATTAAATAAAAATCTGGAATGAAAATACTAGTATCAGTAATGGTGGCCATAAAACTACTGGATTGTCGTTCACTAATGCCCTTTAGGGAAGGAAACCTGCCGTCCTTACCCAGTCTGGCCTATATGTGACTCCAGACCCACAGCAATGTGGTTGATTCTTAATCGCCCTCTGAAATGGCCTAACAAGCCACTCAGTTGTAGAATCTCGCTACGAAAAGTCATAACAAGAATAAAACCGGACGGACCACTAGGCACCGGACATGACAACGGCAAACCAAGCCCAGTCGACCCTGCAAAGTCCTCCTCACTAACATCTGGGGACTTGTGCCAAAATTGGAAGCGCTGTCCCACAGACGAGTCAAGCAACAGTCTGACAGAGCCATACTCACAGAATCATACCTTCAGCCAACGTCCCAGACTCTTCCATCACCATCCCTGGGTATGTCCTGTCCCACCGGCAGGACAGACTGACCAGAGGTGGCGATACAGTGATATACAGTCAGGAGGGAGTGGCCCTGGGAGTCCTCAACATTGACTCTGGACCTCATGAAATCTCATGGCACCTACCGTCCTCCCTCAGCTGATGAATCAGTCCTCCTCCATGTTGAGCACCACTTGGAGGAAGCGCTGAGGGTAGCAAGGGCACAGAATGTACTCTGGGTGGGGGACTTCAATGTCCATCACCAAGAGTGGCTCGGTAGCACCACTACTGACCGAGCTGGCCGAGTCCTGAAGGACATAGCTGCCAGACTGGGTCTGCGGCAGGTGGTGAGCGAACCAACACGAGGGGAAAAACTTACTTGACCTCGTCCTCACCAATCTACCTGGCGCAAATGCATCTGTCCATGACAGTATTGGTAGGAGTGACCACCGCACAGTCCTCGTGGAGACGAAGTCCCGTCTTCGCACTGAGGACACCATGCAATGTGTTGTGTGGCACTGCCACTGTGCTAAATGGGATAGATTCAGAACAGATCTAGCAGCTCAAAACTGGGCATCCATGAGGCACTGTGGGCCATTAGCAGCAGAATTGTATTCCAGCACAATCCGTAACCTCATGGCCCGGCATATTACTCTCTCTACCATTACCAACAAGCCAGGGATCAACCCTGGTTCAATGAGGAGTGTGGAAGAGCATGCCAGGAGCAGCACCAGGCGTACCGAAAAATGAGGTGCCAACCTGGTGAAACTACAACTCAGGACTACATGCATGCTAAACAGCGGAAGCAACATGCTATAGACAGAGCTAAGCGATTCCACAACCAACGGATCAGAACAAAGCTCTGCAGTCCTGCCACATCGAGTCGTGAATGGTGGTGGACAATTAAACAACTAACGGGAGGAGGAGGCTCTGCAAACATCCCCATCCTCAATGATGGCGGAGTCCAGCACGTGAGTGCAAAAGACAAGGCTGAAGCATTTGCAACCATCTTCAGCCAGAAGTGCCAAGTGGATGATCCTCCTCCCGATATCCCCACCATCACAGAAGCCAGTCTTCAGCTAATTCGATTCACTCCATGTGATATCAAGAAACGGCTGAGTGCACTGGGTTCAGCAATGGCTATGGGCCCCGACAACATCCCGGCTGTAGTGCTGAAGACTTGTGCTCCAGAACTCGCCGCGCCTCTAGCCAAGCTGTTCCAGTACAGCTACAACACTGGCATCCACCCGACAATGTGGAAAATTGCCCAGGTATGTCCTGTCCACAAAAAGCAGGACAAATCCAATCCGGCCAATTATCGCCCCATCAGTCTACTCTCAATCATCAGCAAAGTGATGGAAGGTGTCGTCGACAGTGCTATCAAGCGGCACTTACTCACCAATAACCTGCTCACCGATGCTCAGTTTGGGTTCCGCCTGGACCACTCGGCTCCAGACCTCATTACAGCCTTGGTCCAAACATGGACAAAAGAGCTGAATTCCAGAGGTGAGGTGAGAGTGACTGCCCTTGACATCAAGGCATCATTTGACCGAGTGTGGCACCAAGGAGCCCTAGTAAAATTGAAGTCAATGGGAATCAGGGGGAAAACTCTCCAGTGGCTGGAGTCATACCTAGCGCAAAGGAAGATGGTAGTGGTTGTTGGAGGCCAATCATCTCAGCCCCAGGACATTGCTGCAGGAGTTCCTCAGGGCAGTGTCTGAGGCCCAACCATCTTCAGCTGCTTCATCAATGACCTTCCCTCCATCATAAGGTCAGAAATGGGGATGTTCGCTGATGATTGCACAGTGTTCAGTTCCATTCGCAACCCCGCAAATAATGAAGCAGTCCGAGCCCGCATGCAGCAAGACCTGGACAGCATCCAGGCTTGGGCTGATAAGTGGCAAGTAACATTCGCGCCAGATAAGTGCCAGGCAATGACCATCTCCAACAAGAGAGAGTCTAACCACCTCCCCTTGACATTCAATGGCATTTCCATCGCCGAATCCCCCATCAACATCCTGGGGACCACCATTGACCAGAAACTTAACTGGACCAGCCATATAAATACTGTGGCTACGAGAGCAGGTCAGAGGCTGGGTATTCTGCGGCAAGTGACTCATCTCCTGACTCCCCAAAGCCTTTCCACCATCTACAAGGCACAAGTCAGGAGTGTGATGGAATATTCTCCACTTGCTTGGATGAGTGCAGCTCCAACAACACTCAAGAAGCTCGACACCATCCAGGTCAAAGCAGCCCGCTTGATTGGCACCCCATCCACCACCCTAAACATTCACTCCCTTCACCACCGGTGCACAGTGGCTGCAGTGTGTACCATCCACAGGATGCACTGCAGCAACTCGCCAAGGCTTCTTCGACAGCACCTCCCAAACCCGCGACCTCTAACACCTAGAAGGACAAGAGCAGCAGGCACATGGGAACAACACCACCTGCACGTTCCCCTCCAAGTCACACACCATCCCGACTTGGAAATATATCGCCGTTCCTTCATCGTCGCTGGGTCAAAATCCTGGAACTCCCTTCCTAACAGCACTGTGGGAGAACCTTCACCACACGGACTGCAGCAGTTCAAGAACGCGGCTCACCACCACCTTCTCAAGGCCAGCGACGCCCACATCCCATGAACGAATAAATAATAAAAAAAAAATCCTCATCGTGTTTCCCGTGCTGTGGGAAACACTCCATGTTCTACCAGACGTGTTTCAGCCAGCAGCCAGTTGCACATTCAAATGCTTGTTTGACAGATGGGGAGAAAAGGTGAGTTCTTGCTGTCGGGCACTCAGTTCTTTCACACAAACTTTTGTGTTTTCACTGAAAATTCTTACTTTTCACTTACAATTCTTCTGTTCACACATATTTAACAACTTTTCGATCCCCTCAAACTCACACCATCAGGATGGGGGGCGCTATGGCTGCATTCATCACTGCGTCTTAGCAACCTCCGCCACTTGGAGCTCCACAACACAGTGCTGCGCCACAGGCACCTGCACAGGAGCACAGAGGGCAACAAAGAGAGCGACGTTGCAGGAGGCACTACCCTCATCACAGGGTCTACAGACCGAGGCTCAGCTTCCTGGATATGTCTGAGGAGCAGTGCATATGGAGGTTCAGAGTCAGTCGCCAGGTAGTCGCAGACATCTGTAGCCTCCTGGCTGGGCCGAGCTGTTCCTGGCTGGGCCGAGTGGCATCTCATTTCCCGTCGCTGTCAAAGTCACCACGGCCCTCAGCTTCTTCGCCTCTGGATCATTCCAGGGTGCCACATCGCCTGGGTCTCTCAGTCTTCTGCACACAAGTGCATAAGGCAGGTCACTGACAGCTTGCTTCACAGAGCCTTGCAGTACGTCAACTTCCCCGTGGATGACCTAAGCCAGATGGAGAGGGCAGTGGGATTCCACTCTGTGACTGGCTTCCCACGGGTGCAGGGTGAAATCGATTGCACCCATATAGCAACACGAGCACCTCCACACGAGCCAGGACTGTTCATTATCAGAATGGGGTCTTACTCCATCAACACTCAGCTCGTTTGTGACCACCACAAAAGATTCCTTCATGTGTGCGTCAGATACCCTGACAGCTGCCACGATTCATTCATTATGAGGGAATCCAACATCTCGCTCCTCTTCCATGCACAGAACACCTTAAGGGCTGGCTCCTCGGGGACATCACGGCACCTCTGAGGAACCCCACTGCTGAGCAACAGCGTCGAGGTAACGACAGCCACATCGCCACCAGGTCTACAACTGAGCATGCTGTCGGACTGCTCAAGATTAAATTTAGGTGCCTTGATCATTCTGGGAGAGTGCTTCAATACGCATACTCAGAGTGGGAGGCATTATAGTAGTGTGTTGTGCTACATTGAGGAGGAAGAGCAACTCATGGGCAGAGCAGCGGCTCACCTAGCTGCTCATGAGGCCAGAGAGTCACTGATAAGTGAACGGTTCTCCTAACATCAGGAAGTGTGAAGAGTCCAGTCCTCAAACCACCTGGAAAGAGCAGCGCCAACACCAGCCCCCCCATCCCTCCCTGCATAAAACAGTCCTGCAACTACATATACACCCACTGTAAAGCGACCCAATGGGTGGCATCAAGTGTCGCCATTCATGGTGAACCTCATGAAAGGACCCTATCACAAAAGCCAGTCAAGAATAGGCAAGATGTGGCCGTAGTGGTGACAATCATAACATTTAATGTGACTTTAACAAAAAGCAAATATAAATGAAAAACATGACCATCTGTCAAACACCCTTGTGCACCCCCTTCACGCTCACAAAACCTTCGGCTTTCTCTTACGACTACGTCTTCTGTGGCTGCAGCAGAGTCAGTGGCAGGTTGCTCATATTCATGCCCTGACCGATTAGATGCTTTGGGCCTACACCCCCTGGGTTTTCGAGCCCGTGACGGCCCTTCCAAAAACTGTTCCACCTGCACCGGGGCAGACTCGGCTACCTGGAGACAAGGCAACATTGCGGGTACTGGTTGAGAGGGGGGCAACAGGTGAGACGTGGGAGCGCTTTGAGTGGTGTCCCCACTTCCATGTCCCCTTTTGCCATCAGCCCTCCCCTGGGCCAGGGCCACATCACTCCTACCACTCTGCTGGACAACAGTTTGGAGGACAAGTGTGATGCCTTGTAAGGCCAATGCTAATATATGTACACCCTGGCCTCACGGGCAGCCAGGTAAGACGCTGCTCTGCCCATGAGTTCATCCTCCTCCTCAATGTGGATGGCAGATGTGGATGGGGCCTCCTCAAGCGGAAGCCCTCTCTGTTGTGCCATGTTGTGCAGGGCACAACCCACTACTATCTAGTATACCTGTCTAAGGTGGCAGAATGATGTTCACCCTGAGTCCGAACGGCCATTGTCAGGGCCTGAATGGACTCATTTGTGAGCCGTGCTTGAAGCTCAATGGAGGCTAGTCTTCTCTCCATCGCAGATGTTCCTGCACTTACCTGTGACACTATCTCAGACAGTTGCGCACGTCCCTGCGACACTATCTTAGAAAGTTTCTCACGTCTCTGTGTCACTATCTTAGAGATTCCCTCCCGTACCTGTGCCACCATTCCACTCATGCAGGATTTGGACTCCTCCATCCTCTCTGCTATTGTGGAGAGTGTGCATGGCACCTGTTCCAGTACCTTGCAAATGTGCTGCTGTCCCTCGATCATTCTCCTTTTAAAGGATGGCCCCCGGGGTTCAACATCTGCATCCAGCTCAGCAGAGCCTGGAGAGGAGTGCTCCCAATGCGGACTCTCCATAGCTGCCCCCGCCATCAGTGTCTGCTCGTGCTCACTTGTGTGTGGTGACTTACCAGGTGCCAACCCAACTAACTGAGTGCCAGGACTCACCAAGGTGTGAGTATCTGTGCTGGTGGATGGCTCACTAAGATGTGACGGTGCACCCTCAGAGGCCAGCAGGTCCTCTGAAGGATCGACCTCTGCCATCACTGCAGTCACTGAAGGCCCTGCAAGAGAACAGAAGGCAATATTAAGCATCATCACAGATGTGTCATGTTGCGACGAGCATACTAAGCTGTTGAAGATAGTAAGCATTGTTAACATCAAATCATACTGTGTATGCTGAATGTTAAAGTTGTGTCACCAGACGTTCGTGGGGTGCCAGTCTCACCGTCCCGGTACTCAAGGGTGCAGCTTAGCTCCAGCTCCTCCTGCTCCGCGTCTGTGAGGACCACTACTTGTTGTGGCCCCCCTCCAGTCCTTGCCCTCACGCATGCATTTTGCGCTCTCTTCTCCTAGAAGGGGAGAAAGAACAGACATGTGAGTGATGGTGAAGTGGCCAATTGATGAGTGCACTGCTTTGGGAGAGGCTGACCATGAAAGAGATGCATCAGAGGGTGAGTATGAGGCACAGCATTGATTGAGGATTGGCTTGAGTGAAAGTGGTGGTGTGACTAATGGGGAGGAGAGGAAGTGCAGGTAAGTTGAGAACGAGCCTTAAGTGGGTGTGAGGATTGATGTGATAGAGTATTTTTGGCAGTGCAGAATGAGTTGAGAGGGTGGGGTGGGGTGGAGCGGGCAGTGATGTGCAAAATGGAAAGTAGGAGAATCAGTAAGTGTACTCACTTTTGCTGACCTAGTTAGGTCATTGAAGCGTATCCTACACTGGATCCAGGTGCGGGAGATGTTGCTGCTGCCGGTGACCTCCTCTGCCACCTTGAGCCAGGCCTACTTGGTAGCAGAGGCAGGGCACTTCCTCCTGCCCGCCAAGTAAAACACTTCCCTCCTCCTCCTCCTCACCCCGTCTAGTAGTACCTGGAGTGAGGTATCGTTGAACCTTGGAGCAGCCTTGCTCCTGTGCTGCTCCATTGTGGTATCTGGGTCTTTGCTCCAGCAAAAGCCTTTGGAGCAACGGCCCTTTAAGTAGAGCTCCTCCAGCTGACAGCCTGTGATGTGGGTGCGCAGTTCGCCCGCTGCGCAGCTTTCCGATGGCAAACCCGGAAGCCACGTTAAGTGGCACCAATTCAATTGCGATCTAGTGGGGAACGGTAATTTTTTATTGCTCGGGTTACCCATGCGCCCATTCAACGCCCCCCGTTGCTATCCTGCCTCCATTCTAATATCAGGGCCAAAGAGAGGGAAAGAAAGGCTGGATTAAGAGAGAGGGAAAAAGGGACAGAAAAGTAAAAAAAAAGTTTAAATTCTAAATTTGACATTTTTAAAATCTCCAACAATTAATACCTGAAGGAGTGAGACTCCACACATGTAATAGTTAATTTTCAGTGCAAGAGAGGTTGATTGGTAGTAATTAACAATTATCACGTCGTTAAAAGGTTACTTACGCTTGTTATGTTGAGAATTAACTTTCTGTGGCGAGTTTAGTTCGACTCTACTGCGTAAATACAGCAACTTCATGACCGTCAATGCATTTCAATGGTGAAACAGACAGTGAAATGCCATTTTTGCGAAGCTAACGGCGGAGTGGCACAACTCGGACAGCAATTTTTGGATATCCGCATTTAACCGTGCATCTGCTCCTCACCCGAAGTTGCTGTGCCATTTACGCATAAGTAACGACAAGCACCATTAGCCTCACGTTATTTTAACAGCAAAATTTGGCCCAATATTAATAAAACTACTTAGCTACAACTTCATAGAACTCCCTTAAGATGCAAGTGACATTATTTTATCCCTCCACGACTTGTTGCTTTCAGTTATTTACATTTTAACTTCGCCTGTTAATGGATTTGCAGTGTTTGTTGCAGTATTTGTTTTAAGTATTTATTTGTTTATTCTCCCTTTTTCCCTCCTGAAAAGCTTTTTTTCCCTCAGTTATTTTCATAATTATAAAATATATTTCTCTCTGCCTTACTTCCTTACTGGTGGATTTTAGTTGTTGCCACAGCCGATATTGGTGTGTCAGTTTACCAGGGACTTTCTCATTGTTGGGTCTCCAATGACCAGCACTTGGAACAGGTTCAACATACCCTGGGCCTGGCTGGCTGGTCAACTGCCTATGGTCATAATGTCTGAGCTCAGTATTAATGTGCCTTAAAAATATCGCTCTCCGGCCCCATCACAAATATTTTTCTTCTCAAGGACATAAAAATACTTATTTGAACTAGTGACATTTGTGCAGAATTTTTATTTAATGCCTTAATCTGTCTAAAACATTGAAAAAAATTGAAGCATTTTTGATGCTTCTTCCCACTACTTATGTTTCAGTTATTTGTACATTTTCGATCTGGTTGCCACGATGCATCTCCCACACAGCAACTGGAAATTCACAGTACCGAATCCCTGGTGAAATTTCCAACCCAAGCTCCAGAAATGGTAGGCCTATGTGGTTAAAACTTCTTGCTCTCATTTCTGACACTAAATTACTAATTTTATACGCAAATTTAGTGATTTTGTTTCCAAATGATATAAGTTTTAAAAATCGGTTATGAAGTGTTATTTTTAGCTGTGCACACTGACCCAAGTGAAGAAGGAAAATGGCAGCTGGCAACAGTTTGAAGCAATTATTTGAGCAATTTAGTTTGTATTGTCATACTTGCAGATGCTGCATTTGAAAAAAAATGGTGTAATTTGATTGGCGGGTTATGTGGTCCTTCCTTGTTACTGATTGGAAGTTTTTCAAGGTGCCCAAGTGAATGGAACTAGTTTTTGATTGCTTCATATTGAAATAAATGGAGCATTTAGGACAATCAACTTGACATAGTGTTTATTTGAAATACCATGATTTTTGTTCCACAGATGCACGATGCTTCGAGTTGCCACACCTTAAGATGCGACGATTGTTGTGTCACACCTTGAGATGCGACGATTGTTGTGTCACACCTTGAGATGCGACGATTGTTGTGTCACACCTTGAGATGTGATGATTGTTGTGTTGTCACACCTTGAGATGTGACGATTGTTGTGTTGTCACACCTTGAGATGTGACGATTGTTGTGTTGTCACACCTTGAGATGTGACGATTGTTGTGTTGTCACACCTTGAGATGTGACGATTGTTGTGTTGTCACACCTTGAGATGTGACGATTGTTGTGTTGTCACACCTTGATGTGATGCCACGCATAATTACAGTGGTAAACTGTTTTACCAATTACTGTCCAAAGTTATCATTTGGCTACATAGATAACTTTACTTACTAGATCCATTTCCTATTCATACTAGTGTACTGTCTTGGTTACAACAATCAATGCATTTGATTGTAACAATCAGATTAGATGTGATTTTTTTAATGTTTCATAGTCAGGAAAGATTTTAACAGCTCACAAACATACTAATTAGAGCTGCATTGGCCTGTCTTGACAATAAATCAAATAAAGCCAGAGCAACGAAATAAATGATGAGACTGGAGGAAATTAAGAGGAATCACATGCCATGCCATCACAGCTTTATACCGTGTCTTAGAGAGGGTGAAAGAAGTCATTCTTGATGTTGCTTCGCAATCCTTTTATCACTTCAACAGCCTGGTTCTTCATTATTTGGAGGCAACTAGACAACAGAATAAAGTTATGGACTTTTTCTGCGCTTACTCTTTAGACTAATGCATCTTTAGACTAATACCTCTTGCATCGCTTTATCTAATGTGTTTATATTGTATCTACTGTTTGTAGCACTGAACTGCTATTTCTGAGTAAATAAAATTGATAAATTCTGTTCCATTTGACTGTGTGATTAGCAAATCACACTTGTGCAGAACTATCCACAGATCCACATGTAAGCGATCAACTACATATAACAATCAGACGGCTATCCAAATTGATCACTGAAACCGAATTCCACTGCAATTATATTATTGTTTTTCACTCTCAATTTAATACACAACTTGTTGGCAATTTTTTCCCCTTTTCTCCCAGCTTATTCCACTCTTGATATTGGCTCCTGCTGGAGTACAGTTTCATGGCACCGATTTTTGTTTGTTCTGAAGTACACTATCAAAGTGGCCATTCTTAATATGTAAGCATGTGTATGTAATATGTTAAATGTGTCAACATACTCCTGCCAGGAGTAATACACCAGAGCTTGATTCTGTCCTTGCCCCTAAAGTCTACACATGGACATTTTACAGCAGGGATTGTACAACAGGGATGTGAACCGCTACCTAGATCAGGCACAGTGAGGCAACTACAGTTTCTTTACTCTGCCTTGCCAACAAAGATCAACTCAGCACAGACAAGAATCAAACCAGGGATCTGTATCGATGAGTTACACACTGGCTTTACTAACTGAACCATTAGAGGTGCTTCAATACTCAAAGCTATTGACAGTAGAATTATTTATAATGCTCTGACACACCAAGACTTCTGATATTTTGCACGTTCACTTTACAAATGTAAACTGAAATACAACATCCTCTTTATAAAAGAGGGGACATTATAAGTACTTTCAGTAAAAATCATAAAGACAGAGTTATCAAGCAAGAATAAAATATTTTAGTAGGCTCAGGAATCACCAACCCAGCACTATCTTCATTTTCATAGCGTGAGACCTATGCTAATAGTGCCGACTCCCACCACGCAGGTTTTGCTAGCTCATTGCAAGCTGAAATTAACCTTGCCGGAATTTGCTACGGCCAGTAACTGGGAACACCTGATATAAACAATCTTTCAGGCCGTCTGCCAAAATGAATCCTGGAAAGTTTACTTTCAGATTTCAAAGCAACTAATAGCACTATATTGCAGTTAGAATTTCAAGGTGCTAATTGGAATAAATTGGGTTCATTTCTAAATTTAGTTTTACTTATATGTAATATACAGTATGAAACTCTTCCAGTCGGTGTGTGAAATACAATTCAATGAGTAAATTAAAATCAAACAATCAAAAATCTAGCTGTCTAATTGAAAATTTTAATCTAAACAGGAGCTGCTTCACTGCAAGGTCAGAGGTTGTCTAAAAGGTTCACTCAGCTCCATATGTACATTTAATATAGGTTGTGAATATAACTGCTGCCCCTAAAGGAGTCTTAAAATGGAGAAAACTGCAATGCTTGTTGGACTGGCTGTTGTCTGGTGCTTTTGTGACTGAGTTTGGAGACTTCACTCCATTGCTACCACATTCACTCTCTCATATGCTCATTTCCCCCTTCTTGCTTTACCTTTTAGCTTCTACTCCACGCTAGGTTTAGAGTGTGGTCAAGTTCGAGATCCAGTCAAACTGTGCCTGGAATCTACAAGAAGCGTAAAGGTCAGATACATGCTATGAGGGTGTAAAAAATATTAAAGGACCACGTGGAACCGGGATCAAATGGACATTCTCTAAAATCCTCATGGTATTGACAGACTCTGCTTGGTATTTTCAAGAGTTCCAATAAATGGAGGGGTTGTACCTGGGTGAATGGAGTTTGGTTTGTGCAAAAATGGAGATAGTCATATTGCCATTGCTAAGGTGCATAGGCAAGTCACGCCTCTCATAGTGTAACTTAAAAATTTCATTACCTGGAGAGGGAGAAAAAGTTGAGTGAGAAACAGGCAATCCTGGCAAGAAGGAACAATGGTGGGATCTTTGTCTAAAAGGCCACATTTTCAGAAACAAATGCCAAATGAAAGTGATCTCAATCAACTCAACAAATTACCGTATGTTTGGGTTTGGAAGTGCGAGCTCGGGATTACCCCTCAAGGTGTTAGAAAGTGCAGTTACTGGTTGTCTTTAGGTAAGGTTGGAGGGAGAAAGTCATACTTCTGGATGACGGAAGAGATTTAAAAAATACAATATTGCGCACACACACAGCGACAATAAGCGAAGTTTCCTTTATTAGAACGTAAATCACTCAGCACTACGCTAAAGATATATACCTGTTTATTATTTTGGGTGAGGGGGTCACATTGGTGGCGGTGTCCCTGAAAACTTATTGACACTTAATGGTTAATAACTCATAGGAACAGGAGTAGGCCATTTAGCCCCTCGAGCCTCACATGTCAAACCTGTGATTTTCACTGCTGCAGAATGATGACTCCAGTTCCCACCCACAATGTTTGGCAGCTCTTCCGACATCTGACAGAATGCTAACTCTACTGTGGCTTAAATGCCAATTGCAACTCAGATCTTACACCGGTGACATTCCGGGACAGGGCTGTTCTTTGTTTATTTCTGTGCTGATTAATACCAAGTGACGCACTATTATCATTGGAGGGTAGCTAAAGAAGTCCTATTCCGTCTCCTCAGCAGTGTTAGATGGCATTAGAAAACCACAGCACATTAATGGATACACACAGCTGCTGTTTCTCTAGAATGACATGAGGCTTGATTCAGTACAACAATGTAAAAAACAATTAGCACTTGCACTGGAAAGAAGAATGTTTAGATCTCTGCTTACCGGAGGTGTGTTTTCCTCAAATTTTCTAATATTGGCAGAGTAGGTGTTCCTGTCTAAACTGAAGTTTATTTCTTTTTATTAAAATTAGTAAACGACTGAAAATCTAGCCCCATGTTTTTTCTAAACAATATTGAGGCGTTTTCAGAGAGGTTTCTGGCTGTAAAAACCAAATACGCAGGCCTGGAGTTTCCGCAAGATTTTTGCCCAGATATCAGCTTAATTTGGGTGGAATGTAATGAAATAGCACTAAAGATTGCAGAATTTTAAGCGTGAATTGCGCCTAAAACCAATTTACGCTGGTGTATCTGCGAACTTTTATGCTGATTCAAAAGTCCATTCACCCGAAGTAGTCCCCAGCTCACAAAATTGGCCACGCCCCCAGGTCGTAATGGCGAGTTTCTGTCGATTGCACCCATTCGGGGCTGTTCATCACATTGCGCCCACAATCTCGGACCCACAAGCATCCGTGATCATGTGAATCCAGTGTTAATCACCTGACCTGCAGTGATCAGCAGTCAATTGAAGTCTGATCTAGGTCTGTTTCTCCTGCTGCTGCAATTATTTTAAATTCAGTCAATTGATCTGCCCTTGGTACACAAGACCTGTGACCAGAAGTCAATTGAAGTCACACAGGTATGTCCTGCTCTGCTGCAGTAATTGGTTAAAAGAAGACAGCAGTGACCAGTAGTCAATTGAAGGCAATTAAAAAGTAAGACCAAGAGTATTAAATCAGTCAGTTGAAGAATGGTCCATTTTCTGGCTGTCCCACTCCTCTTTGTGATGCTGGAGAATGTCTTGCTCCAGTCATGAATCGATTACAATCAATTACACTGCTTGATTGCGCTGATTCATGGGAGATTTTATGTTCAGATTTATGCTAATGAGTGTGCAGAAGCGTGGGCGTAATTTCACCTCGGCAGATCCGGTGCAATGTGCAGAGCATTCTGGCCCCATTTTAACAATTGCGACCCTAGCGGAAACTCTATGCCGCAGTTCAAACTCCACCCTGCTGACAAGTTTGATTTGCAGCAGATAGTCTGCTATAGGCTGGTCAAGATTCAATCATTTTAGTTTAAAAATATAACCTGGATTTTATCACTCTTAAAAATTAAATATAGTTCAACATCTTTAAGTGAAGTTGTGATCTGTCCCACTCTTTTTGATGGCTCAGGCTACAGTATACAATTTTACAATGCTTTTGTTTCCTTTATTATATTATATGCTGGTTTGAAAACTGTAGCACGATATGTCATCAGCAACTCAATGATACATTCATATCACCAATTGCATCATTTGCGTGCATCTATTTACAAAGATCCTAATGCCCCTCCCCACTGCCCGTTCCCCCCCCCCTCCCCAACCCCCCACCAACACCCATTGTAGCATCCAATTGTTTCTTAAAATGATACCAGGCATTTTGCCTCCACTATATCTGGAAATTTATTCCACATGTTAATCACTCTGTGTGCAGAAGAATTTCATAACATTTGTCCTAAAATTACCATTCTCTAGTTTGAACCTGTGTTACCCAATTCTACTGCCGCGGTTTAATTTAAAGTAATATTCATGGTCAACTTTTCTACACCATTAATAATTTTATATACCACTATTAGATCACCTCTCACATACCTCCTTTCCAGGCTGAAAAGCCCAAGTCTTTCCTTATAACTCATACCCCCGTACAGTGGGGATTAGCCTCAGGCACTACTCTGCGCTGCCTCAAGAACTTGTTTCTTGGGTGTCCAGAACTGGATCCAGTCTGACTAGAGCACTATAAAACATGACCATTACCATTACCTCCTCTGACCTATATTTACTGTTTTGGCTATATAGGTTCAACATCCAATTGGCTTTCTTGGTTGCTGTTCTGCATTGGACATTGAGTCTAAGACTCAGAGGTTCATGCTTTGCTATTTCAACACCAATGTGTGTCGTCTTTTTTTTCCCTTCATATGTGCAGTACTTTATATTTGTCTGCAGTAAATTTTATCTGCCATTGTTCTGCCCACTTACATATCTTGTCCAATCCATTCTATATTTTCTGAGCTGCCCCTTCTTATTTGGTATCAACTGCAAATTTGACCACTTTGCATTGAGTTTTTGAATCCAGGTTGTTTACATAAATTAGAAGCAGCAGTGGTCCCAACACTGAGCCCTGAGGCACCTCACTCAGTATTTTCCTTCCACTCTGACATAACTCCTCAAACGAGCACTCATTGATTCTTATCTGTCAACCAGTTTCTTATCCAGTCCCAGAATTTACCCAGAATCCTTACAGCTTTCAGTTTAATTAAAAGCCTTTCATGTGGAACATTTTCAAAAGCCTTTTGGAAGTCAAGGTACACCACATAGAGCTTACTACAGTCCACTTGGGTTGTCACTTTCTCAAAGAACATAAGAACATAAGATGTAGAAGCAGGAGTAGGCCATACGGCCCCTCGAGCCTGCTCCGCCATTCAACCAGATCATGGCTGATCTTCAACCTCAACTCCACTTTCCTGCCCGATCCCCATATCCCTTGATTCCTCGAACTTCCTCACGGAAGTTGAGGAGATTGGTCAGACTATCTTCCCCTGAATCGATGGTGACTGCTTTTAACTAGGTTGCTGTTATACAGATAGTCCTCAAGTTTATTCCTGATAATCTATTCCATTATTTTACATGGAATGGAAGACTAATGGGTCTGTAGTTGCCTGTGCCTGGACCTTTAAATATAGGTATCAACATTAGCCTGTTTCCGATCTTTCTGTCCAAGAACTCCCTCATAATGAAGGTCAATGCTTCACAAATCTCTAGCCTCCTTTTCAGTACACTGGAATAACACCATTTACCTGAAGCTTTATTTGTTTTGAGCCCAATTAACTTGTCTAGCACTTCCATCGTATTTATATCAAGGCCACTGATTTTACTTGGGATATCATTGTTTGGAGAGTGCATGTTTCTCATGCCTTCCCTTGTAAATACTTGGAGGAAATATTCAATCAGAGTATTTACTATTTTGCTCTTGTCCTTAGTTTCACGTCCGTTTTCAATTCTTCTCTGGTTGCCCTCCTGCTGTTGTAATACTGAAAGAATTTTATTTTTCATTATGCTTGGGCTCAGCTGCTATGCGTTTTTCTAGATCTCTGTCTCTCCGATAACCTTTTGAATGATCCTGCAATTTCATAGAATCAAACAGCACAGAAAGGGGCCATCCAGCCCATCGTGCCCGTACTGGCTCATTGAAAGAGCTATCTAATTAGTCCCATGCCTGTGCTCTTTTCCCAAAGCCCTGCAAATTTTCCCTTTTAAGTATATATCCAATTCCCTTTTTAAAGTTACTATTGAATCTGCTTTCACCACTCTTTCAGGCAGTGAATTCCAGATCATAACAACTCGCTGCATAATAAAAATTCTCCTCATCTCCCCTCTGGTTCTTTTGCCAATTATCTTAAATCTGTGTCCTCTGGTTACTGGCCCTCCTGCCAGTGGAAACAGTTTCCCCCTATCTACTCTATCAAAACCCTTCCTAATGTTGAACATCTCTGTTAAATCTCCCCTTAACCTTCTTTGCTCTAAGGAGAACAATCCTAGCCTCTTTTGTCTCTCCACTGAAGTACCTCATCCCTAGTACCATTCTAGTAAATCTACTCTGCATCCTCTGCAAGGCATTGACATCCTTCCTAAAGTGTGGTGCTCAGAATTGGACTACACAATACTCCAGCTGAGGCCTATCCAGTGATTTGTAAAGGTTCAGCATAACTTCATTTCTTTTGTAAACAATTTTACAACACCAAGTTATAGTCCAGCAATTTTATTTTAAATTCACAAGCTTTCGGAGGCTACCTCCTTCCTCAGGTGAACGATGTGGAACGATGTGTTCACCTGAGGAAGGAGGTAGCCTCCGAAAGCTTGTGAATTTAAAATAAAATTGCTGGACTATAACTTGGTGTTGTAAAATTGTTTACAATTGTCAACCCCAGTCCATCACCGGCATCTCCACTTCATTTCTTTTGCACTCTATGCTTTCATTTATAAAGCCCAGGATCCCACATACTTTTCTAATTCTTGTATTCATCCCAATGGCCCCTTCCTCCTTTCTCCCTGCAGGATTTACATGCCATTCTTCCTCTTTATCTCATTTCTAATCTGTTTGCTGATCCATTTAGTGTCATGTTTGTTTAGTCTGAGTTGTTGGTTTAGGGAATGTATCCTCATGTTCAGCATTACGCCATTAAAGGTGCTCCATTTGCTTTCTATTGAACACCTCCCCCAATTATTTGCTTCAGTCCCTCAATTCAGTAAATTTAGCCCTTTTAAAATTACATACCTGGCTGCTATTCTTTGTTATTTCTGTCTCCTAGATCATACTAATGGTCATCAGTCTGCAGTTGCTGCCCACCTCCACCCCCCCCACCCCAAGAGTGCTACGACTTCTATTTCCTGCACATTTTCTGGGTTTATGAATACCAGATCAAGATGAGCATTGCCTCTTATGGCTTCCTTGATGCACTGGGTCAAGAAGTACATCTACCAACTCCGACTCAAAATCAGTTGGGTTTTCCCAGTTTATATTTGGTTGATTGGAGTCTCCCATTAAAATAATTTTTTTGATCCCACATATCTTTCCTCTCTCTTCACAGAGCAAAGTGTCCTTCCTAAAATTGTGGGAGGGGGAGTTAGGCTGTAGACCAGGTAGTCTACAGCATAACTCCCTCTCCCACAATTTTAGTTTTGATTTTCTTTTAGAATCAGTGATGTCTACCCGCAATAGTTCATTTTGTTGCTTTTTACCTCTCGCAGGATTAGCTTGATTTACCTCACAACTTCCATGACATATAGGGTTACATCACAAGAAAAATTTGCATTTATATAGTGCTTTTAACTGGAAAAAAAAATCCCCAAGGCATTTCACAGAGGAGTAAGGAAATAAAATGGATGCTGAGCAAAAGGAGGAGCTACTGGGAGGGGGTGACCAAATTCTTGGTCGAAGAGCTGGGTTTTAAGAAGGGTCTTAAAGGAGAAATGGAGGTGGAGAGCCAGAGGGGTTTAGTGAGGGAATTCTAGAGCATGGGGCCCAGGCAGCTGAAGGCACGGCCGTGAATGGTGGGGTGAAAAGAGGGGGGGGGGTGCACAAGAATGAAGTGTTTGGGGTGGGGGTGTTGTAGGGCTGGAGGAGGTTAGAGAGATAGGGAGGAGTGAGGCAAAAACGCGATTTAAATATAAGGATGAGAATTTTAAATTTGAGGCGCTGGGGGACCAGGTGCCAATGTAAGTTAGGGAGGACAGGGTGATAGGTGAGCAGTATTTGGTGCGGGATAGGATACGGGCAGCAGAGATTTGGATGAGCTGATGTTTATGGAGGGTGGAGGGTTGAAGGCCAGACAGGAGAACATTGCAATAGTTGAATCTAAAGATGTCAAAAGCACGGATGAAGATTTCAACAGCAGATTGTCTGAGGCAGGGGCAGAAGCAGGCAATGTTATGGAAGTGGAAATAGGCAGTCTTTGTGATGGGGAGGATTGGGGATTGGAAGTTCTGGTCAGGGTTGAAAAGGACATCAAAGTTGCGAGCACTGTGCTTCAGCCTGAGTGTGTGGCGGGGAATTGGTGTCTACTCTGTCTTTTCAAAACACACTACACTCCTGAATGTTGTATTAGTTTCCATTTTCTGCATGAAGCCATGTTTCTAATATTCCCACATCATAGCTCACCACTGCCACATCTCCAGTTCTGGCATCTTATTTCTAATGCTTCTAGCGTTCATGTATATACATCTTCTTGCGCATTTGCCTCCCTTTGCTGTCCCCCATGTCTGCTCCTATTCCATGTGTCTTTCTCTGGGTAACTCTGTCCATACCTACCTGTTCACTACCTCCTCCCCTATGATCTGTCTCATTTTTTTTATTCGTTCATGGGATGTGGGCGTACCTGGCAAGGCCAGCATTTATTGCCCATCCCTAATTGCCCTTGAGAAGGTGGTGATGCGCCACCTTCTTGAACCGCTTAAGTCCGTGTGAAGGTTCTC
Organism: Heptranchias perlo; assembly: GCF_035084215.1. Taxonomy (NCBI): domain Eukaryota; kingdom Metazoa; phylum Chordata; class Chondrichthyes; order Hexanchiformes; family Hexanchidae; genus Heptranchias; species Heptranchias perlo. The sequence goes on from NC_090341.1 coordinate 53,750,797, forward strand.
CCATAGTGCTGTTAGGTAGGGAGTTCCAGGATTTTGACCCAGCGACGATGAAGGAACGGCAATATATTTCCAAGTCGGGATGGTGTGTGACTTGCAGGGGAACGTGCAGGCGGCGGTGTTCCTGTGCGCCTGCTGCCCTTGTCGTTCCAGGAGGTAGAGGTCTTGTGTTTCGGAGGTGCTGTCAAAGGAGCCTTGGCGGGTTGCTGCAGTGCATCCTGTAGATGGTACACCCGCAGCCACCATGCAACACCGGTGTTGAAGGGAGTGAATGTTTAGGGTGGTGGATGGGGTGCCAATCAAGTGGGCTGCTTTATTCTGGATGGTGTCGAGCTTCTTGAGTGTTGTTGGAGCTGCACTTATCCAGGCAAGTGGAGACTATTCCATCACACTCCTGACTTGTGCCTTGTAGATAGTGGAAAGGCTCTGGGGAGTCACTCACCGCAGAATACCCCAGCCTCTGACCTGCTCTTGTAGCCACAGTATTTATGTGGCTGGTCCAGTTAAGTTTCTGGTCAATGGTGACCCCCAGGATGTTGATGGTGGGGGATTCAGTGATGGTAATGATGTTGAATGTCAAGGGGAGGTGCTTGTTGGAGATGATCGTTGCCTGGCACTTGTCTGGCACGAATGTTACTTGCCACTTATCAGCCCAAGCCTGGATGTTTGGATGTTGTCCAGGTCTTGCTGCATGCGGGTTGCTAAATGGAACTGAACACTGTGCAATCATCAGCGAACATACCCATTTCTGACCTTATGATGGAGGGAAGGTCAATGATGAAGCAGCTAAAGATGGTTGGGCCTAGGACACTGCCCTGAAGCAGCAATGTCCCGGGGCTGAGATGATTGGCCTCCAACAACCACTACCATCTTCCTTTGTGCTAGGTATGACTCCAGCCACTGGAGAGTTTTCCCCCTGATTCCCATTGACTTCAATTTTACCAGGGCTCCTTGGTGCCACATTCGGTCAAATGCTGCCTTGATGTCAAGGGCAGTCACTCTCACCTCACCTCTGGAATTCAGCACTTTTGTCCATGTTTGGACCAAGACTGAAATAAGGTTTGGAGCAGAGTGGTCCTGGCGGAACCCAAACTGAGCATCGGTGAGCAGGTTATTGGTGAGTAAGTGCCGCTTGATAGTACTGTCGACGACACCTTCCATCATTTTGCTGATGATTGAGAGTCGACTGATGGGGCAGTAATTGGCCGGATTGGATTTGTCCTGCTTTTCGTGGACAGGACATACCTGGGCAATTTTCCACATTGTCGGGTAGATGCCAGTGTTGTAGCTGTACTGGAACAGTTTGGCTAGAGGCGCGGCTAGTTCTGGAGCACAAGTCTTCAGCAATACAGCCGGGATGTTGTCGGGGCCCATAGCCTTTGCTGTATCCAGTGCACTCAGCCGTTTCTTGATATCACATGGAGTGAATCGAATTGGCTATCGACTGGCTTCTGTGATAGTGGGGATATCGAGAGGAGGCCGAGATGGATCATCCACTCGGCACTTCTGACTGAAGATGGTTGCTAACGCTTTGTCTTTTGCATTTACGTGCTGGACTCCGCCATCATTGAGGATGGGGATGTTTACAGAGCCTCCTCCTCTCGTTAGTTGTTTAATCGTCCATCACCATTCGCGACTGGATGTGGCAGGACTGCAGAGCTTTGATCTGATCCATTGGTTGTGGAATCGCTTAGCTCTGTCTGTAGCATGTTGCTTCCGCTGTTTAGCATGCATGTAGTCCTGAGTTGTAGCTTCACCAGGTTGGCACCTCATTTTTAGGTATGCCTGGTGCTGCTCCTGGCATGCTCTTCTACACTCCTCATTGAACCTGGGTTGATCGCCTGGCTTGTTGGTAATGGTAGAGTGAGGAATATGCCAGGCCATGAGGTTACAGATTGTGTTGGGAGTACAATGAGGAGAATTTTTTTTAAGCAACACGTTGCTATAATCTGGAATGCACTACCTGAAAGGGTGGTGGAAGCAGATTCAATAATAACTTTCAAAAGAGAATTGGATATATGCTTGAAGAGGAAAAGTTTGCAGGGATACGAGAAAGAGCAGGGGAGTGGGACTAATTGGATAGCTCTTTCAAAGAGCCAGCATGGGCACAATGTGCCAAATGGCTTCCCTCTGTGCTGTTACATTCTATGATTCTATACGCACAGGGCCAATAACACACTTACATAAACCAGATAGTATAGAAACGGATGTCCATTTCATCAGATTAAACTGACATTTGAGTTCCGGCAGTTTTCTTAAACTGCTCCTGTTCTTACAAGCTGGCAGTGGGGAAAAAGATAACTTGCTACCCTCAGCCATTCCTGCACTTCCATGCAATGGTTTTCTTCATGTTCCCTAGGCAACCCATAAAAAGATAAGAAAAGATGTGTGCAGTTACAAGGATGATGCATGCATGAATTTTAATTTTTTTTAGGATCATTAACATTTTTTTTTCAACATTTCTTCAGTTGAATGAAAGTTAGAGGAAGAACGAAGTATGTGAAGCAAATGGTAGATTTGAGTGCTTCCTCAAACACATTATCACCTCACAACAAGCGATTGGTCTGAGTTTTTGACTTGGGGGCAGAAGGTGGATCAACCAAGCCGGATTGTTTTGTTTTTAACACAGACACAAGGGGCTGATTTTAACTCGGGGCAGGATCAGTGCGTGGGGGCCCGAAATGGGCGGTTCACCCATAAGTCTGAAAGCTCGCAAAGCCCGGTCAATTTTAACTGCTGGGCCTGACTTACATTTGATTGGCGGGTAGGTCGGTCGATCGTATCAGCAGCAAGCCGCCCACCCATCTACACCGCACAATTTCTGTTAGAATCCCGGGCCAGTATTTAAAGGGTGAATGCACCTCTTAAAGGGAGGTTGCATTCACTCAATGCGAACCCTAAATTTGGCTTCTGCAATTTGTTTTCTGCTTTCAGGAGATGGCTGCAAAGAGGGGTAGGATTGCCCCCAGGTTTTCTGACCCCTCGCTGTAGATGATGCTTGTAGCAGTGAAGGCAAGGATGGAAGTGCAGTTCCTACAAAATTTCAAGAGAATGCCCAACAGCATCACCAGGAAAGCATGGTTGGAGGTGGCAGAGGAAGTTAGCAGTGGGAGCATCCGGGGACTGAGGCTGCAAAAGATTTGATGACATTACTAGATCAGGGAAGGTCAGTGCAACTCCTCCAGATCCCCATCTCTTACATTGCACCTGCTCACAGTCCTTCTCCTCCGCCATTCAGACCAATCACCATCCCTGCATCAATTCCCTCACCACAAATCACAAGGGCACACACTACCACCTATCCTGCTCACTCCTAATGTACTCACTTGCTGCCTGCACTGTTTCCACTAACTACCCTTTTAACCTGCCCTCAATTGCAGAAACTGCACCTCCTCTCAGCACTCTTTCCTCGATTCACACTCAAGCCACTCACTTCCCACTCAACACATCCTTATTCGCCTAGCATCTTACGTCTTTCCCCGCTCAACTTCTCTACTACATGCACAAGTCACGCACATCTCCACTTGCCTTCTCAGTAACCACTCATAACTCCCTCCTCCTCTTCTGCAGAAGAGAGCGCACAACACAAAGGAAAGAAGTAAGAACAAAATGTCAATTATGCCCTTAACCCAGGTGGAGCAAGATGTACAGAAAATAAGTGGGGCTTCCAAAGCAATGACCACTGGAGATGGCGAGGTTGGCATCTCCACTGAACAGGGTGACTGGACATTAATTGTACCCCTTCACTCAGGCACATCACTCAGTACTTTCTGCATTTGGGGGAAGCCTGCCATTGCTGTGAATCCCAAGACCATAACATGCTGATTATTGTCATCCACAGGAAAGGAGATATATTTTCTCATCTTAGCAAATAGTACATTGGTGACTTGTTTGAAGCACACGTAGATGGCCAACTGTGAGATCCTTGTGACGTTTCCAGTAGCAGGTTCGAAGAATCGATCCTGAGGCATAAAAGTTAAGGGCAGTGGTAACCTTGAAGCCACTAGCATTGCATGGCCCCCTGGTTCAGCAGGCAGCACTATCTATCTAAACAAGATGTGGAGATGCCGGTGATGGACTGGGGTGGACAAATGTAAGGAATCTTACAACACCAGGTTATAGTCCAACAAATTTGTTGGACTATAACCTGGTGTTGTAAGATTCCTTACATTTATCTAAACAAGCACAGCCTCTTCTGGCACTGCTCCTCAGAGAGGCCGAGAAAGGTGACCCTTGGCCTGTAGATCCTATTGGGTGAGTAAGGCCTTCTGTAAGCAGGCATCCTCACTTGCTGTATTTGGAGAGGTCCAAGTGCAGTTACTGCTGCATGTTGACAGCTGAGCTGCTGCTCTTCTTCCTCCTCCTGCACGCAGTACAGTAACAGCAGCACCCACCCTTGTCTTTTCCGGTTTCTTGAGGATGAATTACCAGAAGCCCCTTCAATCGTAAGCCAGAGTGCCTAAAATGAACAATTAGTCAATTGCCAGAACACTGAAGGCAACAAGCCCAGTGACACTCGTATGCAACTGATCTGAATGCCTACAGCTCGTGGCCACTTTAAATTCTGCAGCCTGTATACTCGGCATCCAATCCAGCCAGGTTTCCCCATATGAGCTGGCCGACTGGTGGGACTCCTGCTTTTTTGTGTTAAAATGGTGTCAAGGTCCTAATACACCATTGAAACCCGATTTACATAGTATTCATAAGAAAAGAAAGACAGGCTTGCATTTATATAGCACCTTTCACGACCTCAGAACATCCCAAAGTGCTTTATAACAAATTAAGTACTTTTGAAGTGTAGTCACTGTTGTAATGTAGGAAACTCAGCAGCCAGTTTATGCACAGCAATGAGATAAATGACCAGATTATCCGTTTTAGTGTTGTTGAGGGATAATTATTGGCCAGGACACCAGGGAGAACTCCCCATCTCTTTTTCGAATAGTACCATGGGAACTTTTACGTCCACCTGAGGGGGCAGACAGTTCGGCTGAGACGTAAGTCTCATCCGAAAGACAGCACCTCCGACAGTGCAGCACTCCCTCAGAACTGCCTGCCTGCCTGCAGCAGGAGCCTTGGCTGACTAGAAAGTCAGTGAAGATAAACTGTCACCAGGTGAGAACGGAGCGACCTTAAATCGCTAAGTTGACTTGGGGGATTTTAACTCTCCTATGCACCATTCCCGCCAGGTGACAGGTTAAAATTGATCCCAAGAGTTGTCCATATTTACATATAAATCTGTCATCTTTTTTGCAAACAGAACTAGGTAACAGCTGGTTGGGAGTATGCAATGGCTGTAAAACCATCTCAACATGACACCATGAAGTGCTCTTCCTTTGCTGTCATATAGATTATGCAGTTATCAGACTCCCTGTGACTGTACTGGAGTTTAGTAATGCTGCCAAACAGCTGTTAGTCTGCATCAATCGTGCCTGTCAGGTTCCTTTTTTTTGTTGCATTAACCAGCTTTGCAAAATTTTGCTTATCGTTAGAATTCCTGTTCTATTTAACTTCCCATTAACTTTTCTGAAGGCTGCTTCATCATTACTTTCTGCTGCCTTCTTCACCTACACAGTCTGAGCTGTGATCTTCCACATAGTGCCACTTGTTGATCAGTGACAGAAGGTGCACTGCAGGGCAGGGGCACCCCATCAGATGAAGTACTTGCTGCTTGATAGATCAGCTACAAATCAACCTCACACGCCTAATGGGGTCAGTAATAGTCTTAATGCCTGTTGACACTAAGCTTAAAGTCTCGACCTTTTGGTTGCTCACTTTCAGCTACAGGCTTACTCTTTCTCCAGTTTAAAACGATCAACACAATAGATACTGTGGTATCCAGTCACCTTATCTCTCAAATACTTACATGCTGCTTTTTTTTTAAAAAGAAAAATATGCTATTATTCTGAGACAGAGGCAAGCAACAGGAATAAACATTTCAAACACTTAATGAAATATACACAGGAAATGGCAGAAATGACCATAAAATTAAACTTCAGACACTCCTTTATGTCAGATACATGCTACCGGTGTCTTACTACTCGGATCCTGCCTTCTCCTGGATCAATTTGATTTCTCTTATTCTTTGGAGAGGTAGTGTACATACCCTCTCCTCTCTGCCCAGTGCTTGTATCAGCAATCAATGGCAGCAATGGCTATAAAATTAAACTTCAGACACTCTTTCAACGGAAATGTCAGATACACACTGCGACTGTCTTACTGCATAGTGTCTCTGTGCTGTTCACCTCATTACCCTATCCCTGATATTCCTCTTTGAACATTAGTTTCAATAAATCTAAACATTAATTTTTTGTAAAGCCATTTATGGATTCATTAAAACTAACACGCAGAAGAAAACATCAAGCTTTGATCCTGACCCCCTAAGGTCTGACCCCCTTCTATTTACCCATGTTTGCACTATCACAGTTATTTAAATCTCTTGTGTGAGGCAAATAATGACAGCAAACTTGTGCACCCAGAGAAAAAAAATCAATTTGTCCTTCAACCCTGAAGGTAACTGAGCAAAACCCCGAGGATATCAGTCAGGAGATGGCATTACCATCAGAATGGTGGCAGTATAGTATTTGATCATCTGTGACTCATCATCTGTGAAATAGGACTTAGGAACATAGGAAAAGGAGTAGGCCATTCAGCCCCTTGAGCCTGTTCCACATTCAATGAGATCATGGCTGATCTGTATCCTAACTCCATCCACCCACCTTGGTTCCGCATCCCTTAATACCCTTGGCTAGCAAAAATCTATCGATCTCAGATCTAAAATTATTAATTGAGCTAGCATCCACTGCTTCTTGTGAAAGTTCCACATTTCTACCACCCTTTGCATGATGAAGTGTTTCCTAATTTCTCTCCTGAATGATTTTAAGATTATGTCCTCTTGTCTTAGACTCTCCCACTAGCGGAAAAAGTTTCTCTTCATCTACCCTATCAATTCCTTTCAAAATCCTAAAAACCTTAATCAAATCAGTCCTTAACTTTCTATATTCCAGGGAGTATAAGCCTAGTTTATGCAATCTCTCCTCATAATTTAACCCTTGGAACCCTGGTAACATTCTGGTGAATCTGCACAGCACTCCTTCCAAGGCCAATGTATACTTTCTAAGGTGCAGTGCCCAGAACTGTATACAGTACTCCAGATGTGGTCTAACCAGGGCTTTGTATAGTTGTAGCAAAACTTTCTTCTCGTTATATTCTAGCCCTCTAATTATAAAGACTACCATTCCATTAGCCTTTTTGATTATTTTTTGTACCTGACCACTACATTTTAGTGATCTGTGTACATGTAACTTTGAATAGCTTTCATGATCAGACATTAGTCCAGCTATTTCAGAAAGGAGTTAATTGGCACACACCAATTAATCTTAATCGAAGTCTAGTCCATATGCTATGGAGTAAAATAACATTCTACTAATCTCAGGTCTCACACAAAGCTTGCCAACTTTGTACATAGGCCCTTCAGCCCTGTGATCACAGTTTCAGTAAAACAAGCCTTTTACAGCCACATAACCTCTGCCTTACAAAGTTTTCAAGAGCTCGTGAAATCCCTTCTTCATTTGTTTCATCAATGAGAATAAGTCCAATTTTATTTGCCCCTACTCTTCATAACTGAGAATAATTCCAGAACGACCTTAATTGCTCTTCGAACCATCTTCTGAAAATGAAGGCCATGATTTTCTGTGCGCTGTAATATTAACATCTTCTCGTTCCTTCGCCAGCTAAAATCAATTTGCATTTGTTGCTTATGGTGACAACAGTGGCTTTCTGCATGTGTGGGTGGATTTAAGTAACTGGGGCAAGGTAAAGCAGAGGGATGGAAATATACCAGGTCCAGTTTTAAGCAACAGTAATAAAGGTAAAAGAAAGTAAATGAAAAGTAAATGAAAAAACTAGGTGGTCTCTTCTATGGAAATGTTTGCATGGGGGACATAATTCCAGGTGTGTTTGGAGTGGAGGATTAAAAATCTGTTCGAACACATATATAGGCGATAACCGTGGCCATTCTTTGACAGAAGTTCAACTCTACATGAAAAAAGAAATTGCCATCATCCCACTGGGAGGAAAGGGAAAGAAAATGACTCTGGGACACCATGCCTTGATGAAACTCATATCAATGTACTTTGGTTTTGGTCCAGTGAACTTCCTCCACTCCACTGCATACAAGGCATTATTCAAGGCATATTTGAATGATTCCGGGGATGAGGGACTTTAGTTACGTGGATAGACTGGAGAAGCTGGGATTGTTCTCCATGGAACAGAGATGGTGGCGAGGAGATTTGATAGAGGTATTCAAAATCATGAAGGGTCTAGACAGAGTAGATAGAGAGAAACTGCTCCCATTGGCGGAAGGGTCAAGAACCAAAGGACATAGATTTAAGGTGGTTGGCAAAAGAACCAAAGGTGACATGAGGAAAAACTTTTTTACACAGTGAGTGGTTAGGATCTGGAAAGCCCTGCCCAAGGGGGTGGTGGAGGCAGATTCAATCAAGGCCTTCAAAAGGGAACTGGATAAGTACTTGAAAGGAAAAAAATTGCAGGGCTACGGGGAAAGGGCGGGGGAATGGGACTAGTTGGATTGCTCTTGCATAGAGCCGGTCCGGATTCGATGGGCCGAATGGCCTCCTTCCGTGCTGTAACCTTTCTATGATTCCAAAATGCACCCTTAATTCTTTGATCAGAGGACAGAGCACTGAGCCCTTGAGTATAACATCAAGAGCTGTGCAACTCAGACAAACTAAAGCAGCTCCACCAGCACCAGGTCAGTACAAGGGTCGGTAGGGTGAGAGCTTTGCATATGGACTTTGAACTTCTCTCAAAGAATGCTAAAGTCTCTAACTGTGGTAGGTAAGCCAACATTCTTCATTTATTTTACCTTGACATAGAAACAAGAATAAACCAAATTCCTGCAGAAACTAGCAGTGGGACTCCAAGGTATTAGGCCAAGAATTTCTACAATATAGCCTGAGGTTGCTGATGCTACACAAATGAGAAACCGCGTCAATGGCCCACGCAGGTGGGCTGAATCTAAAACTGCCAGGAAATATAGCAGAACTATTCCTGGATCTGTTTAGCACAAAATAAAACTGATTTACACTGAAGAAAAATAAGACACAAAACATTCTTCATCCGGCTAGCAGAATTAAGGCACAGATAACAGTGGGAGAGAACTAGCTAAGAATCCTAGCTGTGGGGATTACTACCTGGCAAACCAGCAGCACCATTGTACAAATTTCTTAAAGGAACAATGGCTATAGATGCACAGCCATTCAACACACAGGAGACACTTGCTTGCATATGGTGGTTGAGTTGGCTTGCACTTGTCTGGATGTTTCGTTCTCCTTTTTAGCAAATATTAGTACACATTTACATTGTCAAAACGTCTAAATACCAGTGGCAGGATTGCCCTCTGAAGGCCTGCTGGTTTTCCGTCAACAAGGACCAATCACAACCTCGACAGTAACTTCGACGGTCGCTAGTTCTTCAGCAGGGTCAAGGCATCATGTAGGCCCATGAGAACCACAGCAATGGCAGAGACCCCTTCATATGCAACTGCTGCTTTGCCCCACCATGGAGACATAAAGGGTCAGGATTTGAACCACAAAGAACTTAAGGAGAAACAGTCTTTAACAGCAGTAACACTTGTGGCTTTGACTCTGGCCCTGAATCTTCACCCTTCATGTAGGCAATTGGAAATGAATTTAGATTTGAGGTTAGGATCAGATCAGCCATGATCTTGTTGAGTGGCGGAGCAGGCTCGGGGGGCCGATTGGCCTGCTCCTGCTCCTATTTCTTATGTTCTTATGTTTCTTAGGCCCTGCCCACTCCTTCCAACTGACCCACTTTTTTAACATTGGCTGCTGTCATGCTGACATGGCTACCCTTGACTGAACCCTGTCCCGTTTACTGCTCTGACCTCTGCTCCTCCATGCCTCGGGTTCCTGACCCCAGTCTTTACCCCCTGCTGGCTTCAAGCTACTGGCCCTGGCTTTATCTTAGCCTCCAGTTCCAGCCTTGGCCATGGTCTCTTCCAGTGTCAGAGCTGGTTGGGCCCAGATGTGTGTGACTGGGAGCTTTTCAAAAGGAAAAAGATAAAAAATGAGTCATTCAATAAAGAAATATGTATGAGGGGCATACAGAGAGAGTACGAGATATATAGAAGAGCGAGAGAGAGGGAGACGGAGAGAGAGAGAAAGAAAGAAAAAGTAGGATATAGAAAGAATGGAAAAACATTAATAATAAGAGTGGGAGAAAAGCAGAAGTAGAGTTACTGGAAGATGAATGTTAAGTGATATCACTAATGAGTCAAAATAGCCTGTTTTGAGTTGTAATCAACTATTTTGGAGATGTATCTCAAAACTAATTAACAATAGTCATGAGGCAAAAAACGGCAGATGCTGGAAATCTGGAACAAAACCAGAAAATGTTGGCAACATTCTGCAGGTCCGGCAGCATTAACGGAGAGTTAATAGATAAATTAGCATTTCAGGTGTTGACCCTTTGTCAGAACTGACAGTATTTTTTGTTCTTGTGAAACTAGCCCTACACTGGCCAGATATTTTCAATGAATAGCCACATTCCTTTGCCAATGTACATTACATTTATCTACATTAAACTACATCTGATTCTTTTTGCTCCACTTATATAATTTGTCCAATTCTTGTTGAATACCATCACTCTCCCCTACACAGGTTATCAGATAATCTGATATTACTAGAATTACTCTGCTCCATTTTATTTACTTACAGTGTAAACAAAGAGCTGGGGTAGACCTCTGAAGACCCTACCAGTCACTGCTTCTCCAACAAGCTTCCTTTATTTACCATTTGTCCATCATCTGCTTTCTAATGCAATATCAATTTTCAGTGCAGCTTTATCTATTTAACAGCATCAGAGGTGGGCTGTCTCATCAACTCTAGGGTGCTACATGATTCACCATTTCTCTTTTGAATTGCAGGATTACATAAGACAGTTTCCACACCTCTAGTATGAGCCCTATATTTGTTTAACAGTTCACACCACTAGAGGCCATTTGACTCAACTATGTTGGCTGTAAGCTAGAGCAATACAAAACCAATCCCACTGCCCACTCTGCCCCTAAGTCCTATATCTTTCTCTGTTTCAAGTAATTATCCATTTCCCTTAAAAGATGCAATGGTCTCTACCTCAACCACTTCCTGTGCCAATGCATTCCATGCTCCAGCAACCCTCTGCATCAAGAAATTGCTCTTAACCTCTCTCCTCACTCTCAATGATTTAAATTGATGATTCCTTGTGACCATCTCGCCAACTGGAGGAAATAGTCTTTCCGTATTCACTCCATTAAAACCCTTCATAAATTTTAAAAAACCTCCTCTTAGCCTTCTGTGCTCCAGTGGAAATAGTTCCAATATCTCAAGTCTCTCCTCATAACTATAGTTTCTCATCCCTGGCATCATCCTAGTGAATCTGTACTGTACGTTTTCTATAGCTTTGATGTCCTTTCTATAATGGAGTTCCCAAAATTGCACATAGTAATCTAACTGTGGTTTGTACAAATTTACCATTAGTTCTTTGCTCTTCCATGCTCCTATTTATAAAACCCAAAATTCTGTTGGCATGTGTGAAACTCCTGTAAAGGTTAACGCTTCACTCATTTCCTGATGATTCTGGATTATATTCCATCTGGTTCAGGTAGATACTTACAACTTGGAGTTTCATCATAATACACGCTTTACTGACCTCTACATCTGTTACTAATTTCTGAGCTGGATTTACCATATTTGTATGAGGTCAGGTAATTTAATGCATCTGCCACTTGCTAACTCCCCATGTTAGTGCCCAAGTTATCCCTTCAAGGACTTGTCTGATCTTTAACACTATATCTTCTGCATACATACTTTAAAATGTACTGTATTTTCCTTGCTACCATTGGTAACCTTACTGTTTCCTTTTAACCCTTCAAATATTTCTTTCCCCAGTCATTCACAACTGATTTTGTATATTTCCCAATACTTATTACATATGCTTAGGATAAATCATCTTAGCTTTCAGGTCATTCTTAATGTCTTTACTCAACAACTGTGATTTAGATCTTACTCTTTTTTTCCTTGTTCACGTTCCTTTCATAAGTTTTTTAAAAATCCATTTTTCTTCTCACTTCAGCAACTGTCACTGAACTAAAGAAAGATTTGAAAGAAATGCATTTATATGCTACAAAACTACATTTAATCTACACATGCACTCCTAATACAAGCAAATTCCTGGCAATGTTCTAATATATTTTTTATATGTCGTGTTTGCAACACAAATCTATCACACTTCGAAGTGTCACACCTGAAAGCATCACACTTTCTACACATGCGAAGTACGTGGTCAAATATCATCTTCATAAAACAGCAAACAGCTGAAAAGACTTTTAAAATATTTTTTTTAAAAAAATCAGTCATTTCCTTCTCGTTTTTGATAATCTGGACTCTCTCCAAAAGGAGGAGCTGGGGATTTACAAGTAACTGTCAATCTGCAATCTTCCTCAATAACAGCAGCTCGCCTCTAATTGGTTACTCAGGGTGTATCTATTTAGACCACTTCTTAGACCACTTCTCTCACATGGAATAGCTGAGCTGCAGCCTAAAAAGGGTTAGATCAGGTTCAACACAGCTCAGTCATAGCAGTTACACATCTTAATCACGCCCCAGACACTCAACTACTCATGAACAAAGACACGGGAGATCAGCTAATACATATTATAGCTGAGGCAATTTTAATTTTGTTTCTCACTTGACAAGTACATGGTAACGGGTACTGTTACATAAAACTCTGGAATCTTCTGTTCAATCTAGTGCTGACAATGCCATTTAATCACACCTTAAACTTCACAGCAAGGTGCAGTCGGGGTAGAGAATTATGAACTGGTCGAGTTGCCCTAAAGTGATCAGCCTTAAATGAATATATTATATTAATCTAGCAATATCCTCAATAGTTTTTAGAAATGAAATCTGGGTACTGTGGAGCTTGGCAGTATACTTCGAGAGGGCTATCCTGATGGTACTGTATCTTTTCTCTTTTGATACTTGCAGCAAATTTTACCAAATGGATAAGAATCCCTGCAAACATTTAAATGTATCAGGGGTGGAAGAGCCGTAATATTGACCCCCTACTAATTACTCAAAAGCACGGCATTAGTAAGGAGCACCAAAGCTTTATCTAAATGGGGCTGGAATTTAAGTTGTAAATCAAGAGCCTTGGGCGTTATCACATTAATTGGCATGGCAACTGCTCCCACGAAGTTCAAAAAAGCATCAGGGCGCAGAGATGCCCAAGAGCTCAAATAATGGCAGAAGTAAAGCAAGAGGAACGCAGACTGTATCAAGAGCCACTCAAATCGACAAGGTAAACTGAAACAGGAAAATATTTCGGCACTGCAAGAGCTCATTTCTTCAATACCTCCCAACAGCATGAAGTTTCAGCAAATCAGGTGAAGTAAGAGGGAGCAGACCATTCAGCCCCTCAAGCCTGTTCCACCATTCAGTTAGATCATGGTTGATCTGTATCTTAACTCCATCAACCTGTCTTGGTTCTGTAACCCTTGCCTAACAAAAAAGAGTTGGATGGATCAGTAACTCCAGGTAACTTCTTAAAGGGTGCATGGGCAGAAGGAGATTTAAAAGAAGAGCACATATGAAGGTGACAGGACAGGTTGAGAAAGTGGTTAAAAACACAAATGGGATCTTGGGCTTTATAAATAGAGGCATAGAGTACAAAAGCAAGGAGATTATATTGATCCTTTATAAAACACTGGTTCAGCCACAGCTGGAGTATTATGTCCAATTCTGGGCATTGCACTTTAGGAAGGATGTGAAGGCCTTAGAGAGGGTGCAGAAAAGATTTACTAGAATGGTTCCAGGGATGAGGGGCTTCAGTTATGTGGCTAGATTGGAGAAGCTGGGGTTGTTCCCCTTAGAGCAGAGAAGGTTAAGAGAAGATTTCATAGAAGCATTCAAAATCATGAAAGGTTTAGATAAAGTAAATAAAGAGAAACTGTTCCCATTGGCAGAAAGGTCGATAACCAGAAGACACAGATTTAAAGTGATTGGCAAAAGAACCAAAGGCAACATGAGGGAAAACTTTTTTACGCAGTGAGTAGTTATGATCTGGAATGCGCTACCTGAAAGGATGGTGGAAGCAGATTCAATCGTGCCTTTCAAAAAGGAATTGGATATATACTTGAAGGGAAAAAATTTGCAGGGCAATGGGGAAAGAGCGGGGGAATGGGACGAACTGGATTGCTCTTACAAAGAGCCGGCATGAGCTCGATGGACCGAATGGCCTCCTTCTGTGCTGTAACCATTCTAGGATTCTATGATACTATGAAGTTAAGGATGCAGTACAGAGGAACCTGTGTGAAGTAAATGAGAAAGGGGACCACCTGAAATGCCAAATTAAATAAAACCTATAGGGAATATAAAGTAAATAGAAGGAAAATCAAAAAGGAGTAAAAAAACGTTAAACTTAATGGGGACAATGAGAGAAATATAACAAGAAAGAGTAACAGTCACAAAAAGGAAAACTAAGATGGAGACCTGAGGTGTGTTTGCTGTGGGATGTTCACAAATGACACAAAAAGCAGACACAAAAGAACGGTGAAGAGATGCAAAAACTGTCAAATAACCAGCAAGCTTAAAGGCAAAGTAATGGCCTTACAAAGTAACATACAGAAACTTACAGCGACAGACAGAAGCAAGGGGATTTTTGAGTGGGTAGTATTAGGTTCAGTAAGTGAGTCACTCAGGTAAGTGATATGCCTAAGCCAACATCAGACCGCGACAGTGAACCTTCAGGGATTGGAGCTGAAGAAGAATATAACCACGGAACAGCAATGTCATGACAAAGGAACAATTGCAAAAAGAAACCAAGGTAGTGGAAATGCTGGATGGATATAGGTCGAAAAAGGAAGCAAGAAATGTAGGAAACCCTGTGAACCCAAGAGATTTTTTTTATTATTTCATGGGATGTGGGCATCGCTAGCAAGGCCACCATTTATTGCCCATCCTTAATTGCCCTTGAGAAGGTGGTGGTGAGCCGCCTTCTTGAATTGCTGCAGTCCGTGTGGTGAAGGTTCTCCAACAAGGCTGTTAGGTAGGGAGTTCCAGGATTTTGACCCAGCGACGATGAAGGAACGGTGATACATTTCCAAGTCGGGATGGTGTATGACTTGGAGGGGAACATGCAGGTGATGATCCCATGTGCCTGATGCCCTTGTCCTTCTAGGTGGTAGAGGTCGCAGGTTTGGGAGGTGCTGTCGAAGAAGCCTTGGCGAGTTGCTGCAGTGCATCCTGTGGATGGTGCACATGGTGCGCCGGTGGTGAAGGGAGTGAATGTTTAGGGTGGTGGATGGGGTGCCAATCAAGCGGACTGCTTTGTCCTGGATGGTGTCGAGCTTCTTGAGTGTTGTTGGAGCTGCACTCATCCAGGCAAGTGGAGGGTATTCCATCACACTCCTGACTTGTGCCTTGTAGATGGTGGAAAGGCTTTAGGGAGTCAGGAGGTGAGTCACTCGCCACAGAATACCCAGCCTCTGACCTGCTCTTGTAGCCACAGTATTTATGTGGCTGGTCCAGTTAAGTTTCTGATCAATAGTGACCCCCAGGATGTTGATGGTGGGAGATTCAGCAATGGTAATGCCGTTGAATGTCAAGGGGAGATGCTTAGACTCTCTCTTGTTGGAGACGGTCATTGCCTGGCACTTGTCTGGCGCGAATGTCACTTGCCACTTATCAGCCCTAGCCTAGATGTTGTTCAGGTCTTGCTGCATGTGGGCACAGACTGCTTCATTATCTGAGGGGTTGCGAATGGAACTGAACACTGTGCAATCATCAGCAAACATCCCCATTTCTGACCTGATGATGGAGGGAAAGTCATTGATGAAGCAGCTGAAGATGGTTGGGCCTTGGACATTGCTCTGAGGAACTCCTGCAGCAATGTCCTGGGGCTAAGATGATTGGCCTCCAACAACCACTACCATCTTCCTTTGTGCTAGGTCTGACTCCAGCCACTGGAGAGTTTGCCCCCTGATTCCCATTGACTTCAATTTTACTGGGGTTCCTTGGTGCCACACTCGGTCAAATGCTGCCTTGATGTCAAGGGCAGTCACTCTCACCTCACCTCTGGAATTCAGCTCTTTTGTCCACGTTTGGACCAAGGCTGGAGCAGAGTGGTCCTGGCGGAACCCAAACTGAGCATCGGTGAGCAAGTTATTGGTTACTTCAAAGTGCCGCTTGAAAGCATTGTCGACGACACCTTCCATCACCTTGCTGATGATTGACAGTAGACTGATGGGGCGATAATTGGCCAGATTGGATTTGTCCTGCTTTTTGTGGACGTACCTGGGCAATTTTCCACATTATCGGATAGATGCCAGTGTTGTAGTTGTACTGAAACAGTTTGGCTAGAGGCGCGGCTAGTTCTGGAGCGCTAGTTCTGGAGCACAAGTCTTCAGCACTACAGCCGGGATGTAGCCTTTGCTGGAAGCAGTGCACTCAGCCGTTTCTTGATATCACGTGGAGTGAATCGAATTGGCTGAAGACTGCCTTCTGTGATGGTGGGAATATCGGGAGGAGGACGAGATGGATCATCCACTCGGCACTTCTGGCCGAAGATGGTTGCAAATGCTTCAGCCTTGTCTTTTGCATTCAATCAGAGGTAGTGGTGAACAAGTCCAGTGACATTTTTAACCACTTCAAAGTTTGCTGCTTTGAAGCTTTTGGAAAAAAAATTGTTATCAGACTCCTCTCTATTGTTACCTGATTAGATAAAGGAATTTCTATCTTGCAACTTCATTTAATGCTAGGTAGACAGGTGTGATGAAATTAGTGTGTTGATTATTTTTGGACTCTGCCATCATTGAGGATGGGGATGTTTACAGAGCCTCCTCCTCTCGTTAGTTGTTTAATTGTCCACCACCATTCACGACTGGATGTGGCAGGACTGCAGAGCTTTGATCTAATCTGTTGGTTGTGGAATTGCTTAGCTCTGTCTATAGCATGTTGTTTCTGCTGTTTAGCGTGCATGTTGTCCTGTGTTGTAGTTTCACCAGGTTGGCACCTCATATTCAGGTACTCCTGGTGCTGTTCCTGGCATGCGCTTCTACACTCCACATTGAACAACAGCACCAGATACAAGGCACTGTCCAACACTGCAGAAAGATACAAGGTCTCAGAAGTAAAGGCAGTCAGAAAACTAGACAGTATAGCCTCAACAATGACGCAGTTTACAGGTCACAGAGAGATTGTAGTCATAGGCATTTCTTTGCTCAGGAAAGTGGATAGCCATATGTATCATAAGGACACTACCTTGAGCATGGTGAGTTGTCTTCCTGGAGCCAGGAAAGTACATATTTAGGAAAGGTTAGAAGGGATACTGATGGCAACAGGTAGAGACTGAGTGGTAGATGTCCATGTATGGGGTAAATGGCATAGGGAGGAATAATATAGGGGCTTCAAAGCATCATGTATGAGAATTGGCTCAAAACTCAAAGATAGAAGATACAAAGTAAATGTAATGTTCTCTGGTATACTTACAGCATTTGGGAAAGGAGAGGAGTTCACCAAAAGAATTGAGATAAACGAGTGGATGGGAGCCTGGTGCAAGAACAATGCTACCTTCATAAATAGGGAACACTTCGAGAATGAAAAGGACTGTGACAGGAGAGATGCGCTGCACTTAAACCAAGTAGGGACATCAAGACAGCAATAGAAAATTATTTAACCTAGACAGATTGGGGGGGGGGGGGGCATGGTTGGAGGAGAAAACAGGATCCCAGGCAAGAAGGATCAAAGGTGAGAAAGTAGTCAACAAAGAAAGACGATTTGGATTTATATAGTGCTCTCCCAACAGGTAGGTATTGGTGCAGATAACCAGAGTGAGACACATGATGCAGAAACCAGGAATAGGCAGACATGGGGGGTCGTGAGAGGAGGCCAATCTATAAGATAATACATGAACATTAGAAGGATTAGAAATAAGATGCTGGAACTGGAGGCTGTTGTGGCAGTAGGGAACTACAATATGATGGGAATATCAGAAACATAACTTAATACAGAGGTTGAAAATTAATACAACATTGAGGGATATAGAGTGTCTAGAAAATAAGTGGATAAAAAAGGCTGTGTAGCTCTATAAATCAGCAACACCTGTGAGGGTATTGCTATAGACCACCTGGTCAGCAAAAGAAAAGGGCAATTTGCCATAATAAGAGATAAGAAGGATATATGAGAACAGGAAAGTTAACTTAACGGGGAAGTTCAACCAACCAAATATATACTGGGAATCCTGAGATGTACTGCATGACTGCCTCTGGACAAGCAACCACAGAATGATAAACTTTAATATGATCTAGCAATCTGAAATAATGAAGAACAGGAGCCAGCTATGTAATTTTAAAAGGGGTAAGTTCCTTGGGCTGTGGATGCTCATTGAGTATATTCAAGTCTGAGATCAATAGATTTTTGGACACCAAGGGAATGAAGGGGTATGGAGATAGTGCGGGGAAGTGAAGTTGAAGTAGAAGATCACATAAGATCTTATTGAATGGCGCAGCAAGGTCGAGGGGCCTTATGGCCTACTCCTACTCCTATTTCTTATGTTCTTATGTTCTTGAAATCAGGGAACAACTAAAGCAAATAGGGAAGGTTGTTCAATAGAAGGCAAATGGAACACTTTTAAAAGTATAATGCTGAGCATGCAGCATAAATACATTTCCAAAACCAACAAACTCAGACTACACGAATGTGACCTTAACTGGATGAGCAAACAAATTAGAAGTGAGATAAAGAGGAAAAATGGCATGTAGAAATCTTGCAGGGAGAAAAGAGAAGGGGCCCATTAGGATGAATACAAGAAATTGTAGAAACATGTTAAAAACAGGAACAGAGGTAGAGAGAGATCTGGAAAAAAGCATAGCAGCTGAGGATAAGCATAATAGTAAACAAAACTCTTTCACTGCTGCAATAGCAGTCAGAAAAGAGGTGAAAACAACTTACATTTATATAGCACCTTCTACTTTTTAACAAAAGTCACAAGGCAATTTAGAGAGGCATAAGGCAAAAACAGACGCTCAGCCAAAGAAAGTCTTAGTCAAATAGGTGGGTTTTAATTAGAGTCTAAAAGGAGAAGATGGTGGAGGGGGCAGGGGGATTCCAGAACGTGGGGCCACAAAAGATGCAAAATGGGCTTGAAAGTGAGATAAGCACAAAACAGTATATATTCCAAATGATTACTTCCTCCAATTCACAAGGGCAGATGTGAGCAACATGCACTCTCCAATCAAAGATATCCCAAGTAATATTAATGGCTAATCAGGCTCGAGATAAATACAAGCCCCAGGGATAGATGGCACTTTCCAAGATTGCTGAAAGAGGATAGACTAGAAATTTGTGAAGCATCACAGGGGTGGTACCAGAAGATTGGAAACAGGTGTGCCTATATAATGAAATGATGTGGAGATGCCAGTGATGGACTGGGGTGTACAAATGTAAGGAATCTTACAACACGAGGTTATAGTCCAACAGTTTTATTTGAAAATCACAAGCTTTCGGAGGCTTTCTCCTTCGTCAGGTGAGTGTCTCCTTCGTCACTCACCTGGCGAGGGAGAAAGCCTCCGAAAGCTTGTGATTTTCAAATAAAACTGTTGGACTATAACCTCGTGTTGTAAGATTCCTTACATTTATATAATGAAAAGGTGACAAAACACACTCAGGCAACTATTGACCATTAGTACTACTTCCATTCCATGTAAAATAACAGCATCAGTTATTAGGAGTAAACTTGAGGATTATCAGCAGAACAATTACCTTGTTAACAGCAGCTAGCGTGGATTCAGAAGAGGAAGATCCTGCCTGATCAATCTCCTCGACTTCTTTGAGGAAGTGACAACTCAAGTGGACCGTGGTAAGTCGTATGACTGTGACTTCACAAAAGCTTTTGTCAGTTCCACACAAAAAACTATTAAATGCGAAGTTGTGGGGAGACAGGGTAAACCCTGGGAATGCGCAAGAAACTGGTTGAAGAGTAGGAAACAATGAGTACTTGATTGTGGAGTTACGTCAGAGTGGGGGGGGGAAATACTGAGTGAGGTGCCTCAGGGCTCAGTGTCGGAACCACTACTGTTTCTAATTTATGTAAATGACCTGGATTCAGAAGCTCAATTCAAAGTGGTCAAATTTGGAGATAACACCAAATCAAGAGAGGCAGTGGAATTGTAAGAGGCAGCTCAGAAATTACAGAATGACTTGGACAAGATATATAAGTGGGCAGAACAATGCCAGATGATATTTAATGCAGTCAAATATAAAGTACTGCACATAGGAAGAAAAAAAATAGATGATATGCATATTCCATGAATGCTTTTGAAATGACTTAGGATGAAGCTGGAAGAGATCTAGGAGTCCTCGTGGACTCAATGTTAAATATGTCCAACGAATGCAGTGCAGCAACCAACAAAGCCTATAGAATGTTGAACTATATAGCCAAAACAGTAAACATAGGCCAAGAAGGCAAGTATCTAGCTTGACAGTGCTGTAGTCAGACCACACCTTTTAATACTGTGTCCCATTCTGGTCAGCCAAGAAACATGATGTAGACAGACATTCAAGCGTTGGAGGCAGTGCATTGAAAAGCCTGAGGCTAATCCCAATGTCAGGGGTATGACTGAGATGAAAGTGTAGAGAATTGGACTTTTCAGCCTGGAAAGGAGGTGTCTGATCCAATAGCGGTGTATAGGATTATTAAGGGTGTAGGAAAAAGTTAACCCAGAATATAATTTTAAATTAAACTGCGGGAGTGGAACAAAGGGACATAGGTTCAAACTAGAGAAGGGTACTTTTAGGACTAATATCAGGAATTTTTTCTTCACACAAAGAGCAATTAATAGGTGGCACAAATGTCCAGATAGAGTAGTGGAGGCAAAACCCCTGGAATCATTTAAGAAACAATTGGATGTTACCTCGGAGATGGGTGGCATTAGGATCTCTCAATGGATGAAACAAATGGGCCAAAATACCTGCCTCATCCATTATTATCTTGTGAACAATTTGGGCATTATAAAATCTGGTTTATTTTGTGCTCCATTGCAAAGCCTGATTCACCCCACAATGGGTGGACAGAATTGCTTCCCTCCACCCCCACCTTTGGCATTTCAGAGTCACCCATTTTCATTCCAATATTTTGCTCATGATGTGCTGAGACAGTCAGTCATCACTTCCACACCCAGTCTCATGAGTAAGGTCCATCTCAAACAGATTCTGCAACCTAGAGAGAAATCATGGTTGGTGTCAAAGCTACCACTTCTGCAAAGAGCCATCAGAGGCATGTGGCACTATCATTTATAATTTAAGTTTTATTTGGCAGTGCAATGTGGAAGTTATTGCCACCAAATAAATAAATGCATTTTCATTATTCTTTTGTGATGTGGTGGGTGTGAATCTGTTCCTGAAAGCACAGGAAACATAGGGGTAATTTCTCTCCAGGTTGTCGTATCAACATTTTATTAAAAGTGATCAAAAATGTTAGAGAAACTGCTAGTGCTCCATTAAAGATTAGCAGATTTTTTAAAAATGGAGCAAACTCACTGCAGTAAGCTTGATTCACAGTGGCTAAAATTGTTACTGTGCATAAAGCCCATGATTCTTCATTAACAGAACCGCTATCACAGATAAAAGCAAGCATTGGTTCTCTTTACTAATGCCTATGCTTTTAAACAATTAGCAACAATAAAGATATGAATGAATGGAAAAACTGTAAGTGTTTGCAGTCATGATAGGGTTTCTAGCTGTTTGGCAAGAATTGCTGCAGAGAAAGAAAGTACAGTACAATCAGAATATCCCTCTGTTGAAATTTCTGGCTGAGCCTCACAGTACCCAGCCATGGTGGAAAGTAACATTTCTCCACTAACATCAGCCACTACTGAACCCATCTTAGCTCGATAGAAGTAGATCTTTAAAAACCCTCAGGCTGCCTTCGCCAGTGTGTTAAAGAGAATGCATGCTGGTTGAGACGTCACAATTGCAATCACTTTACTGAATAGATAGAGCTGGTCAATGGAGTTATTGGCTGTTTCACAGATACAATTTCCATGCTGCACACAAACAAATCAGATGGTAGTGAGCACTCACCAGTTTATAGAGATCTGCCACGCTTAGCTGTTCTGGATCAACCATTTCAAAGTCCTTTCTGGGAACCAGGTCCATGCCCATCTGTCTGATGAATCAGAGAAAATTATATTAGAGCACAAACGGCAAACATTATGCATTTAGCCCCCAAATTTTTAAGGGCTTTTGAGATTCAAAAAAGTACACTGTTGTACACTTTCTACATATTTTGCATAAGTATGATGCTGGATGTTATGTAACAGAGAAAATAAACAGTGCAATCTGACTGTACAGTAAATTCTGAAAGAAAAAACTAAATATTGCTCTTTATTTTCAGTTAAAGCAGACTGAGGTCCTCAAAGGGTTAAAATAAGACCAGCATAACCAGTTGTAGCAAAGGTTTTTCATTGAGGCCTAAAATTGCTAGCCAATGATTCCTCTTGAAAGTATATGTGTGGACATGAGATGAGGACAAGGTTTAGCTTAGCTAGGAGGTCCCCCAAAATCAGTCAGATAGTAGACACTCGCTCTCTAGGCTCAGACATGAAACGGGCACTTGCGTGAAGTACTGGAGAGCTGCTGGCACCTGTGGAATTGTAGGTGAATAGGACGCTTTCAGGAGAGGAGGAGGAGGAAACTGGGGGAAAGAGATCCTGCAGGCAAATGCTTGGAGACCTTGGCAACCATACAAAGTTGTACAGCTGTGATTCTAAAATTCAGATACCAGAGAACACAAAAAAGTGACAACAGTTTGGGTCTAATGCACAGGCTGTAGGTTTGTTGGTAAATATGCAAACTGAGATTTTAAAAAACAAGTTTTTCAACAACATTCAGAAACTATACTAGCAAACCCCAATCCAGAGAGCCAACAGGGCTTCTCTACATTAACCTCCAAAAGGACTGGGTTTTTAAAAACCTAAGATTTTGCTCTATTCATCAACAGTTTCCAAGATTAATTATATCGTCATGAGTAGTTTCTCATACTTTTGAGACTTCAGCTGTCACAAGCACACTTTATTTTTTGCTAGAATGTACACCTATTTTAATTTTCCTTTATCACAAAGCATTATGAATTTTGGAGAATGGTGGAAAGAAATGAAACTGCTCCAATAAAACCACAGATCAATCTGATGTATTCCTTAAATAATTGACAAACTGATTCTGATTTTTCATATTCTTTACAGAATACACTTTTCCCAATGTCATACTTTAAACTGCTCTTTTTGCATGCTGAAAAATCCCAGCAGGAGTATAAGGGCCAGGAAAGCTAAGACTAAGGCTGCTTTTATAGTGGGTTTCGTGGTGTGAAAGAGCTGCCAGCTTCTAGATCTCTCAATATTTAGTAACCCCCCGCCCCCGCCCCCACCCCCTGGACAGGTAAACTTGCCATATTCACTAAGGCCCAACATCAGGAAGCCCCATTTTTTTTTTAAAAACTGTTATTTCCGGCAGCTTGCCTTAATGAGTCCAGCAACTCTACAAGCAGCTGCTGTGGGAATACGAGACGTGTGTCCCAGGAGCTAGTAGCACCAACCCAATATAAGAACAACTAAATATGGGATATTAGGACAGGATTCAATATATGGAGATGCAATGCTTCACAAACATTTAGCAAAGTTTTACCAGGACGTGGAAATTTGACCATTGTACTATTATTTCATCTTAAAGTATCTTCTCTTCCTATCTAATTAATTATTTTCTATATGCGTCGCCCACATCAAATTATAGCTGAAAATGTTTCAGATGTTTTCCTAGCCTTCTATACGTATCCCTCGTTTTTCCTCAACTTTCTCCCCATCTCTACTGAAAGAGCTGACTCTTATTGTAGTATGGTTCCACGGTGCCAGCCTGTAAGTTTTGCTCAAGTGACCAGCTTAAGCTCTGACAGTGAATGTCAATTGACTAATTGATTCAGCAGACTATGATCCTGTCCTCAACCAATGTCCTTTCCAGCAAAGGTTATTGAGTAGCATAGGAACAGAAACCCGAGCTCATTTTTCTCTTCCATAGCCCAGGGGATACTTAAGAAAACAGCCAGGGAGGGAGGTGTAGTTTCTGCAAGGATATGGATATGGAGAAGGGACAATTAAACCATAATCAGGCCATGTGACAGAACAGGCAATGGGATATTTACAACAGGTTTGGGTTGCCAACCCTCCAACATTGTCCTGGAGTTTCCAGGAATTAAAGATTAATCTCCTGAACACTGCTGCAAGCAATCCAAGAGAAAAATCATAGGGGCATTTTTAAAAATTGTTTTTTTTCCATTTTCTTTGAACACTTTTGTTTATTAATTAGAAAAATCTTGGGAGATGGGGAAAAAGGCTGTTTGAGTAGGCAGGACGATTAGAGGTGAGAGGTCATGTGATGAAACATCCAGATATACATCCAACCAGTTCGAGCAACCCTACCCAGGCACACTGACCAACAGAGGGGGGGAGGGAAGAACAGGGACGAGAGGGCGGGTGCGAGCGGGATAGAGGAAAATAAACATTTGTAAATCAAAAAGATACAAATACTGAAAGTAATTTTCAATTATTTCTTATGGCTTCAAAGCATTTGGGATAAAAATGGGATGAACTCCAACTTTTAAATTTTTTTCCAAGGGTTCTTCGTGGTTTTAGGCCACCAAACCATGAAAATGGTTTCCAAATAAATTACAGCTGTTAATTAGGTAGCATTGGCACAGTGCCCCACACCTCTCCTCTGCTCACCTTTGCAAGCATGTCTGAAAGTTTCCACCTGATCTCCTCCAAAAAACCACTCCAAGAAATTTGACCAGGGCGCCAGCCTTGAGTTAGTGGAAGCACGCTTGCCTCTGCGTCAGAAGGTCGTAGGTTCTAGCCCCACTCCAGAGATGAGCATATAATCTAGGCTGGCAAATGAGTCGTTAAAGCAAGCCCCCCCCATCTGTCCTCAGGTGGACGCAAAAGATCCCATGATCCAAGAAGCTCTCTGGTGTCCTGGCCAACATTTATCCCTCAGCCAACATCAATGAAACAGATTATCTGGTCATTTGTCTCATTGTTGTTTGTGGGACCTTGCTGTGTCCAAATTGGCGGCTGCATTTCCCTACATTACAATAGTGATTACACTTCAAAGATACTTCATTGGCTGTGAAGCGCTTTGGGTCCCGAATTCATGAACGGTGCTATATAAATGCAAGTTCTTTTGTTCTTTAAATTATTCATTCTATTGAAAAATTCAATTTTTTTTTGTACAATATTTTGTGTGTGTATTTTATGTTGTAAACAACTGGATCATAAGTCTAAGATTGCAGTTGGAACCACTTTGAAAAAATAAACTGAGCAATGTACTTTTTGAATTGGTTGGTTTTCTGAGATCTTTCCTGATCTATATTTGAAGAAATCAGTACGGTTAACTTCCTTTATTTGAGCCAATTAGAAAAGTGTGACACTTGAATTTTTCCTGTTGCAGATTTAATGTGCTAATTACACAATTATTATATACATATACTAACAGGTCATGGGTATTAGAGTTATACAGCACGGATAGAGGCCCTTCGGCCCATCGTGTCCGCGCCGGCCATCAAGCCCTGTCTAATCTAATCCCATATTCCAGCATTTGGTCCGTAGCCTTGTATGCTATGGCATTTCAAGTGCTCATCCAAATGCTTCTTCAATGTTGTGAGGGTTCCTGCCTCCACAACCCTTTCAGGCAGTGAGTTCCAGACTCCAACCACCCTCTGGGTGAAAAAGTTCTTTCTCAAATCCCCTCTAAACCTCCCGCCTTTTACCTTGAATCTATGCCCCCTTGTTATAGAACCCTCAACGAAGGGAAAAAGCTCCTTAGTATCCATCCTATCTGTGCCCCTCATAATTTTGTACACCTCAATCATGTCCCCCCTCAGCCTCCTCTGCTCCAAGGAAAACAAACCCAATCTTCCCAGTCTCTCTTCATAGCTGAAGCGCTCCAGCCCTGGTAACATCCTGGTGAATCTCCTCTGCACCCTCTCCAAAGCGATCACATCCTTCCTGTAGTGTGGCGACCAGAACTGCACACAGTACTCCAGCTGTGGCCTAACCAGTGTTTTATACAGCTCCATCATAACCTCCTTGCTCTTATATTCTATGCCTCGGCTAATAAAGGCAAGTATCCCATATGCCTTCTTTACCACCTTATCTACCTGTTCCGCCGCCTTCAGGGATCTGTGAACTTGCACACCAAGATCCCTCTGACCCTCTGTCTTGCCAAGGCACCCTGAATTCCATGGGCTCGTACCTTCTTGACCAGTCTCCTGTGCGGGACTTTATCGAAGGCCTTACTGAAATCCATGTATACCACATCCACTGCGTTACCCTCATCCACACGCCTAGTCACCCCCTCAAAAAATTCAATCAAATTAGTCAGACATGATCTTCCCTTGACAAAGCCATGTTGACTATCCCTGATTAATCCTTGCTTCTCCAAGTGGAGACTAATTTTGTCCTTCAGAATTTTTTCCAATAATTTTCCTACCACTGATGTTAGGCTCACTGGCCTGTAGTTCCCCGGTTTTTCCCTACTCCCCTTCTTGAATAATGGTACTACATTAGCGGTTCTCCAGTCCTCTGACACATCCCCTGTGGCCAGAGAGGTTCTGAATATATGTATCAGAGCCCCCGCAATCTCCTCCTTTGCCTCACACAGTAGCCTGGGATACATTTCGTCCGGGCCTGGGGATTTATCCATTTTTAGGCCTGCTAAAACCGCCAATACCTCCTCCCGCTCGATGTTAATATGTTCGAGTGTATCACAGTCCCCCTGCCGTATTTCTATGTCCACATCGTCCTTCTCCATAGTGAAAACAGATGCAAAAAATTCATTTAGAACCCCTCCTACATCTGCCGGCTCCACACACAGATTGCCATTTTTGTCCCTAATGGGCCCTATTTTTTCCCTAGTCATCCTCTTACCCTTAATATACTTATAAAACATCTTAGGATTTTCCTTTATTTTGCTCGCCAGTGTTATTTCATGGCCCCTCCTTGATCTCCTAAATTCTTTTTTTTAAGTATCCCCCTGCACTTTTTGTACTCCTCTAGGGCTTCCTCCGTCCATAGCCTTTTGTATCTGCCAAAAGCCCTCCTTTTTTTCCTAATCCATTCTCGTATATCCCCTGACATCCAAGGTTCCCTGGAGTTCTTGGAACCACCCTTGACCTTTACGGGAACATGTTGCCATTGTATGGTCTCAATCTCCCTTCTGAAAGACTCCCATTGCTCCGATGCGGATTTTCCTACAAGCAGCTGATCCCAGTCCATTTTGGCCAGATCCTGCCTTATCCTATTAAAATCGGCCTTCCCCCAATTTAGAACCTTTATTTCCAGCCCCTCCCTGTCCTTTTCCATGACCACCTTAAATCTCACCGAATTATGGTCACTGTCACCAAAGTGCTCACCTACTAGCACTTCTTCCACTTGGCCGGCCACATTCCCTAGAATTAGGTCCAGTACTGCCCCCTCTCTAGTAGGACTTTCTACATGCTGGCTCAAAAAGCTCTCCTGGATGCACGTTAAGAATTTTGTACCCTCTAAGCCTTTTACACTCGGAGTATCCCAGTTAATATTGGGGAAGTTGAAATCCCCCACTATTATTACCCTATTATTTGCACAATTTTCTGAGATTTGCCTACATATCTGTTCCTCTATCTCCCCCTGACTGTTTGGGGGCCTATAGTACACTCCCATCAAAGTGCTTGCCCCCTTTTTGTTTTTAAGCTCCACCCATATGGCCTCATTAGAGGAACCTGCTAATATATCATCCCTCCTTATGACAGTAATTAATTCTTTAATTAATATTGCGACCCCCCCTCCTCTTATACCTCCCCCTCTGTCTCGCCTGAAGATTCTGTACCCCGGAATATTGAGCTGCCAGTCTTGCCTCTCCCTCAACCATGTCTCTGTGACAGCAACAATATCATACTCCCATGTGTTTATCAACACCTTCAGTTCATCCACCTTATTCGCAAGACTCCTTGCATTAAAATAGATGCCATCCAGCCTTGCCCTCACATATTTGCCCTGTCTTCCAAGCTGACTTGTTTTTTTCTCTATATTTGGCTGCACATCACCCCCTATTGTCGCTCCACTCTGTATCCCATCCCCCTGCCAAGTTAGTTTAAACCCCCCCCAACAGTGCTAGCAAACCTCCCCGCAAGGATATTTGTCCCGCTCTGGTTCAGGTGCAAACCGTCCGACTTGTACAAGTCCCACCTTCCCCAGAAGCAGGCCCAGTGATCCAGGAAACTGAAACCCTCCCTCCTGCATCAACTCTTTAGCCACGCATTCATCTGTTCTATCCTCCTATTTCTATACTCACTAGCCCGTGGCACTGGGAGTAATCCAGAGATTACAACCTTTGAGGTCCTGCTCTTTAATCTGCTACCTAGCTCCCTAAATTCTTGATGCAGGACCTCATCTCCCTTCCTACCTATGTCGTTGGTCCCAATGTGGACCACGACCTCTGCCTGCTCACCCTCCCCCTTGAGAATGCCCTGTAGCCGCTCAGTGACATCCATGACCCTGGCACCAGGGAGGCAACAAACCATCTTGGTGTCTGGAACATGGATATGTTTAGCTGCTAAACCTGTTTTTTCCCTTTAACGGAACTCAAATACTTCCTGTGGGAATCCAGATAATTGTAAATGCTTGTAAATTTTAGCTTGTATATTTCAGGTTTCTGGTCAATGACTAATTTTATTTCTTTTTAAAACATTTTATTTTCATCTTTAACATTTGGAGTCTAATGATAACACACAACATCGTACAAAGATGTTCGAATCTTCCTTGGTGTTGCTCAGAGTGAGTTAGACAACATACTTTGATAAGGACAGTAGAGTTATACCATGTAAAGCACAGGGTTTTATTCTGCTGCTACAGTGATACAATGTCCATTTAAGGCCATAAAATCTAATTCTTGTAAAGCAAAGAGCCTCAGATCAATCAATGTAATTGTTGCTTAGCCAGGGAATTAAGATGAGAAAGTGTTAGTTGTTTCAGATCAGAAGTATCAAGCATTAAATGACTGTCTTTATCCCTTTTTTTATAGGATTGTTTCGCATCTATAATTAAGTATCATTTATCGGATCTATATGATAGACAAAACATGTATTAGATGAGAGAGAAAAAGACAGCAATGCTATTTTTCTAGAATAGCTGCATTCTCACAATCATCAGCATGCATATTACATGTCCAGAACTTTTACACTAGCTATCACCAGGTAAATTGCACTTATATTAAGAACATAAGAAATAGGAGCAGAAGGCCGTACAGCCCCTCGAGCACGCTCCGCCATTCAAGAAGATCATGGCTGATCTTCTGCATCAACTCCACTTTCCCGCCTTATTCCCATATCCCTTAATGTCCAAAAATCTATCGATCTCCGTCTTGAATATACTCAATGACTGAACATCCACAGCCATCTTGGATAGAGAATTTCAAAGATTCACAACCCTCAGTGACGACATTTTTCCTAATCTCGGTCCTAAATGGCCGACCCCTTCTCTTGAGACTATGACCCCTGGTTCTAGACTCTGCAGTCAGGGAAAACATTATCTAGCCTGTCAAACCCTTTAAGAATTTTATATGTTTCAATCAGATCACCTCTTATTCTTCTAAACTCTAAATTAAAAAAAATTTCCTCATGTTATACTCAATCTGCCAACTTCTCACCCACTCACTTAACCTATCTATATCCCGTTGCAGCCTCTTTGCGTCCTACTCACAGCTTTTTTTAAAATTCGCTCATGGGATGTGGGCATCGCTGGCGAGGCCGGCATTTATTGCCCATCCCTAATTGCCCTTGAGAAGGTGGTGGTGAGTCGCCTTCTTGAACCGCTGCAGTCCGTGTGGTGACTGTTCTCCCACAATGCTGTAGTTCCAGGATTTTGACCCAGCGACGATATATTTCCAAGTCAGGATGGTGTGAGACTTGGAGGGGAACGTGTAGGTGGTGTTGTTCCCACGTGCCTGCTGCTCTTGTCCTTCTAGGTGGTAGAGGTCGCAGGTTTGGGAGGTGCTGTCGAAGAAGCCTTGGCGAGTTGCTGCAGTGCATCCTGTGGATGGTATACACTTCAGACACTGTGCGTCGGTGGTGAAGGGAGTGAATGTTTAGGGTGGTGGATGGGGTGCCAATCAAGCGGGCTGCTTTGTTCTGGATGGTGTCGAGCTTCTTGAGTGTTGTTGGAGCTGCACTCATCCAAGCAAGTGGAGAATATTCCATCACACTCCTGACTTGTACCTTGTAGATGGTGGAAAGGCTTTGGGGAGTCAGGAGGTGAGTCACTCGCCACAAAATACCCAGCCTCTGACCTGCTCTTGTAGCAACAGTATTTATATGGCTGGTCCAGTTAAGTTTCTGGTCAAAGGTGACCCCCAGGATGTTGATGGTGGGGGATTCGGCGACGGTAATGCCGTTGAATGTCAAGGGGAGGTGGTTAGACTCTTTCTTGTTGGAGATGGTCATTGCCTGGCACTTGTCTGGCTTACTTTCCCACTTAGCTTTGTATAGTCAGCAAATTTGAATGCATTACACTCGGTGCCCTCATCTAAATTGTATATATATTGTAAACAGCTGAGGCCCAAGCAGTGGTCCTTGCAGCATCCCACGAGTTACAACCTGCCAACCCGAAAATGATTTATTTATTCCTACTCTCTCTTGTTTTCTGTCCATTAGCCAATCCTTAACCAGAATCATAGAATATATTACCCCCAATCCCATGAGCCCTAATCTTGTGTAACAACCTCTTGTGCAGCACCTTATCGAATGCCTTTTGAAAATTCAAATATACTACATCCGCTGGTTCCCCCTTATCTACCCTGCTGCTTACACCCTGCCAAAACTCTTAATAGATTTGTCAAACACGATTTCAAAAAACCGTTGTTGACTCTGCCTAATTATATTAAGAATTTGTAAGTGCCCTGTTACTAAGTCCTTAATAATAGATTCTAGCATTTTCCCTACTACGGACGTGAGGCTTACTGGCATTTACTTCTTGAATCGCGGAGTTACATTTGCTACCTTCCAATCCATGGGGACCGTTCCAGAGTCTAGGGAATTCTGGAAGATCAAAACCAATGCATCCACTGTCTCTGCAGCCATCTCTTTTGAAACTTTAGGATGTAGGCCATCAGGTCCATGGGATTTGTCAGCTTTTAGTCCTATTAATTTCTCCAGTACTTTTTCTTTACTAATCTTAATTACTTTAAGTTCCTCACTCTCATTAGCCCCTTTGTTTCCCACTATTTCCAGTAAGTTTCTTGTGTCTTCTACTGTGAAGACAGATACAAAATATTTGTTTAATGTCTCTGCCATTTCCTTATTCCCAATTAAAATTTCTCCTGTCTCTGCATCTAAGGGACTTACTCTAATCTCTTCCTTTTTACATACTTGTAGAAGCTATTACAATCTGTTTTTGTATTTCTTGCTAGTTTACTCTCATTCAATTTTCTCCCTCTTCATCAATTACTTTTGCAGGATTCAAACATACAAAAGTGGTTTGGAGTCAGAAGCTGAACTGCCTTAGCACTTCTGCTAATTTCAATGGAAATTAGCTGTCTGGTTTTGGCCTGATTCGTGAGGAACTTGTTGAAGTTGGCTGATAATTGGCAGTCTTAGTGACCTGAATACACATTAAGCCTTGAGCTACACCATGGCCATGATTCTGTAAATGTAGTAACAGATGCAGCTGTCGTGAATTATTGATAGAGCCTGCTGGTACCGCAGAATTGAATAAATAACATTTGGACAGCATGCCTGATTGTGAGAAATAAACATTAATTAATCTTTACAGTCTGGTCCAGGCAAAACAGAATTTCTCTCTTCAGTGGCATGACTTCCTTATGTTTAAGTTCCACTCTAGGATTGAGCACATAACTGAGACTGTTCCTTCAGTGTAGTACTGAGGGAGCGTTGCACCAGTGGAGGTGTGGAGGAGATGTCTATTCCAATGGATATAAAAGATCCCATGTCAATATTCAAGACTAGCAGGACATTCTCCCAGGCACCCGGTCAACATTCCTCCCTCAACCAATGTGGTCATTCATCTCATTTGCTATTTGTAGGATGTAACTGTGCATAATTGGCTGCTGGTTTGTCTGTACAACTGTGACTACACTTTAAAGTAATTAGTTGGATCTGAAGTGCTGTGGGATGTCCTTAGGACGTGGTATGCGGTTATATAAATGGGACCTCTCTCTTACGCAAAGGATTACATTTAGTGCAAGAAAAATGTTTTACAAGTTGTTCACTTAATTAGTAAAATGGATAATTACTGTTGTTTCCTCAATTAACTTTTATATCCTCTTAAACTATTCTTGAACTTTAACCAAGAAATTGACTTCAAATTGCTTCTATGTTAAGTTAACCATACCATTTCAGTGAAATAGCCAACCAATCAGAAACCACTTTCATTCAATAAATAGGTTGGGGAAAGCTACCACGAAACAACCGGTAACCACCACATAGCAAATTAAATTGAACAATTTGTTTCAAAGTCACCAATCAAGAATCAGCAACTACAACCAAATACTTGAAAAAAAATTCTCCAACTGTTTTAATTGGGCCTCTTGGTTCCCCACAAAGTCCAATCTGTTCAGCTAAAAATATTTATTACATAATAAATTAATAATTCTGGAATAAAAATGCTAACCTTTCCCATAAATTATGTTAGAAAGCCCTCCCAGAATTTCTGCTGTACACAATTGACCCTTTCACTGGTGCCTGAGGCTTCATTCTGCTGCATTTGCAGAGGTTGCATTATGGACCTGGAGTTTGCCTGAATGGAGAGGCTGAACCAGGTAGTGGACTACAGCTCTCAGAATGCACCAGTATCTGACGGGCTGCAATTCCCAGAATGAAGCCACTTTCCAATAAGTCAAAATGTGGATAGGAAGGGCAAGGTTTACAATCAGGAATTCTTAGCACACTTTTTTTGAATGGCTGGGTTTGTTTCATTCATAAACAAATTCTAGTACTTTGACGCACGCTGATTTTCTGATTGGACTAATGTAAATAATACTTTTACTGTTCGAGTCGTTAATCAAAAGTTCGCAAGGTGGTTGGTTCCAAAGTATAATGGCTTTATTAAGAAGTTATAACAAGTAACAGAGGTTAAAATACAAGAGTACAATCAAAGATGCTGGTCACATTGATACAAAATTGATCACTTTCCAATGCTTCGAAGTGCACTTTCGAAGGTCTTGATCACTCGGTGAGTCCAGCCCTGCTTTTCTTACAACTAACAAAAAAAAATCCTCCCAGATACAGCTTTCAGATTGGAAATTAGTGTTGGGAAATAAATCTCTCAGAATACCTGCTATCACATTTCTACATGCCCCTGACTCATCGGAATTGGAGTAGGCCACTCAGCCCCTCGAGCCTGCTCCACCATTCAGTTAGATCTGTACCTCAACATCATTTACCCGCCTTTGTTCCATATCTCTGGATACCCATACCTAACAAAAATCGATCAATCTTAGTTTGAAAATTCCAACTGACCCAGCATCCACACTAATCTGACATGGCCTAACCTTCTCAAATCCATGCTGACTCGCTTTGATCTACTGATACTCATCCAAGTGCTCAGTCATTCTGGGGTAAATTTTAACCCCCAAAAACGGGTGGGGTGGGGAGTAAAAATTCTCGGTTTTTAGAGCGGGACGGCATTCCGGCTTCAACACGCCTGCTTCTGGGTTTAACTCAGGCAGGTTTGTCTGCGTGTGGGCAGCAGACACCAGGAAGTACCACCCCCCACTTAAATCCAGCAAGCTGGTACTTAAAAGGGCAATGTACCTCATTGAGATACTTAATATTTTGTGTATTGGAATAATATTAATTTAACCTTACCTGTTTGGGTTTCCCATCGCTTTCCATTCAAGTCAGGTGAAAGCAAGCAGGATGGGCCGGATCCAATAGGTGAGTGCCTTTATTGCACTGCTTGTGGGATCGGAGGAGCAGGAGTGCTTCTTCCAGGCGCAACAACGCTTACCTGGCCGACAGGATCCTGCGATCGGCTGCTCCCTCCAACCAATCTCTTCATCAGCCCCCCACCTTCTCCCAGTCTCTCTTTTCCACCCCACCCCCCCCCCCCCCCATCTTCTCCCTAGCCTATAATCCCTCCCTCCCTCTGATCCCTGGCTGCGGCCTGCTACAGCAGGCCGTCCTGGCCAACAGCCATCCAAGCTGTCAATCAGGCTGGCTGCCAGGCGCAAAACTGGAAGTGAAATTAATGGGCCTCATCAAGGTCATGATCACCACTTGCCTTCCGGGTTTCGCACCTTGAAATCCTACCCTCACTCCCTTCCCAGCTCTCAGTTAAAATTTACCCCTCTGTCTCCGATGATAGATTCCATTAACTTGCTCACAATGGATGTTAAACTGACCTGGTTACCTGGTTTCTCACTCTCTCCCATCTTAAATAATGGTGTAACATTTGCAATTTTCCAATTCGAAGGCACTGTTCCTGAATCCACAGAGTTTTGGAAAATTATGACTAATGCATTTGTAATTTCCTCACTTATTTGTTTCCACCCCAGGGTATTAAAAGAATCAGGTTCTGGAGATTTTTCGATCTTAAGTCACATTATTATCTCCATTTAAAAAAAATATATTAAAGTTCCTCCCCTTGACCTATATTTAGGTTTCTTTGTACCACTGGTATTTAGTCCTTTTCCTCCACTGTGAAAATGGATAGAAAGTATTCATTCACTCTGTTTACCACTCTTTCTCTTAACATATTTATAAAAACTTTTGCAGTTAGCTTTGATATCACTTTCAAGCTTTTCTCATTCCCTTTTTGCCCCTTTTA
The DNA here is from genome assembly GCF_035084215.1 of Heptranchias perlo. Classification (NCBI taxonomy): domain Eukaryota; kingdom Metazoa; phylum Chordata; class Chondrichthyes; order Hexanchiformes; family Hexanchidae; genus Heptranchias; species Heptranchias perlo. Next base: position 53,785,736 of record NC_090341.1, read on the forward strand.
TTACATTCTTTGTATCCTTTTTTTTTACAGCTCTCCAAGTCTGCTGGATTTCTACTTTTCCTTGCATTTGTATAAGCCTTTTCTTTTAGCTTGATACTGTCTCTTACCTCATTGTTGACCATGGTTGCTTAATTGCACAAGTGAAGTCTTTGTCTTTTAGGGGTATGTACTGGTTTTGACCAAAGAGGCTCAGTGATCATCCACAGGTTTTACTTGCTCTCTGGTCCTACTGTGCTCTAGTCCCAGGTCTCCCATGTTGATGGAACATTGCAGCTGAGATTAAATCACAGCAATGGTAGGAGGTCAGAAAGTTAAATAGGAGGCAGCAGCAGGTGAGGACAGTATGATTGGAGGAAGCTGCTGATTGGGTGTGTTTGGTGGGAGCCAGCAGATCAGAAAAGTCTTAACAACTGACTATACAGCTGATAGGGGAGTAAAGGATGATGGAACATTCACAGTCTACACTATTCAATTTACTGAAACAGGCAATTCAATAAAAAGAAAGACTTGCATTTATAAAACACTTCCCATGATGACGGGATGTCCCAAAGTGCTTTACAGCCAATTAAGTACTTTCTGAAGTACAGTCACTGTTGTACTGTAGGAAATGTGGCAGCCAATTTGTGCACAGCAAGGTGTCATAAACAGCGATGAGAAATGACCAGACAATTATTTTTTGAGATGTCCAGGACACAGGGGAGAACTGCCCTGCGCTTCTTCAAAATAGTGCCATGGGATATCTTGCGTCCATCCATGAGGGTAGACGAGGCCTTGGTTTAACATCTCATCCGAAAGACTGCACCTCTGACAGTGCAGCATTCCCTCAGTACTGCACTGGAGTGTCAGCCTAGATTTTGTGCTCAAGTCTCCAAAGTGGGACTCGAACCCACAACCTTCTGACTCAGAGGCGAGGGTGCTACCAGCAGAGCCACGGCTGACATAAATGATCTGGACATGATTGCGTGATGTAAGAAAAGGATTGTGTAGTGATTATTTATTCAATAAACAGGTTATTCGTTTACCAGGTATTTGTTTGAGTGGGCTTTACTGTAGTGCATTCACGTTTCCATCATCATCCAATTGTATTTTGAAGAACCTTAATGTTTTCATTTCTATTACTTTGTTTAGTGGATTGTTGACCGGAGGTCACCGGTTATGGTTATTGGCTTAGTACAAAGAGAAGAGTCCATTCTCTCTTAACTCTCAATTCGCTTTATTCACGTCGTTAGATCATATACATATAGCTTATACGTCTGGTTAGATATAGACATGCAGTTTGCACCAGGTTATACAGTTTTACACCCAAACTAGGATCTAAACGCACACCCACTAGGTTTCTCTGACATTCCCTGAGTGGTCACAGAATATAAAGGATAATACCCGAAAAGGAGAGCTGACGCTGGCCAGGCGTTCCATTCTCTCTCTCTCGACGTCGTCTCTACGTCCCTGACGTAGGGTCTTCCACTTCTGCGATGGTTGGTCTCCGGAGTCTTTGCTCTGGCTCCACGCCCGAGATTCTTCATTCTTATTCCGAATCTTATCTATTCAAGCTGTGCTGTCTCTCTCCCCCTTTGGTTTAGGCTTGCTCGCCTAGTCTGTATCTTCTCCTCATTGGCTCTGTCCCAAGGACTTAGATAGCATTACCTCATTACTCCTTTTCTAAATAAGGACTTCTGTCTTATCACATCTCCTTTGTCTTTCACAAAACTTAGCTAATTCAAACCAGTTCCAGCCAGCTCAGGCCAGCGACTGAACTCCGGTTACTTCAGTTCAAAAGTTGCTTTTGCCTGTGTGTCAGCAGCTCGGAATCTCAGGTTACTTCAGCTCCTGGCCAACAAGATTATTCCAAACATTTCTCACTCTGAGCAAAGAGGTTTTTCCTGGTATCAGTTTTAAATTGGCTTTTGTTAATTTCCATTTAGGTCTTCTGGTCCTACTTTTGGGAAGAGTTAAATATGGTATCGAAAAGCAGCTAGTCAATGGAATAGAGAATAAATACAAGGCAACAAAGAATCCAACAAACAAGGTGGGGGAGAGTGAAAGACTGGAAATGGGCAGATAAACTCTGAGGTCACTTGCAAGCTGCTGTTTTTTCCCCACAGGTTTTTGCCCCTGGCTGTTCAGACCGAGATGAAATCTTCTAACTCAGGAACATGTTAACCATTCTTGGTCACATGCTGTAAATGCTGCTAAACACAGCAGCTAGTGGGGTCATTAAAAGCCTTCAATTAGTTTCATTCTTCTGCTGAAAGAGGAAATGCTTAGCAGCTGACATAGCACATCATCTTCTGTTGTTCATTTATCCAAACAAATAAACGCGCACTCAGTTCACAGCAGAGTTGGTCGGGCACTGGAACACTGTCTGAAAACCGAGGAGGATCCGGTTCAGTATGTGGTTTAGCTCAATTGCACGTGCTAATTAGAGAGGTGCTTTTTGGATGACAATGAAAAACAAACCTCCTCAACAAGGCTTGCTTTAGTTTTGCAGTTATTTTATTGTTAACAGCACATTATGGTACATTGTGCATGGCACACATTAAACTGTTGCTGAGCATTATGCTTGCAGACAAGCCTGGCAGTTTGTGTTAGCATTTTGTGTGTCTCTTTAGGGGAGGAGAAGTCAGCTAAGACACTGCTTGGTTTTCTCTTTGCCCTATTCTGGTTCTCCTCTGCTGCTTTTTTTTCTAAACACTAAATCAGGAACTCCCCAATCACTGAGAGGACAAATGCAGCCGTGGTGTGGTACTCAGCTGTAGAGAACAGGAGGATCCCAGGGCTCTATTCAATTAGCTGATCACAGCTGGGGTGGTAGTGTGGCTGCTACAACTGGCCTCAATATCTTGCCTTTACTGTACCAATATGTAGATCTACACCAACAGCCATTATTGTATCAATGTACACGCTTATAAATACCACAACTGTACCAATATGTGGACCAGTGTACAATTCTCTTTGTGCTACTGGTACAGTTACTTACAAAGATTGTTTGCCTGGATAGAATAAGCAAGTTCAAAATTAAATAGGAGTCAAGAAGTCATATTTTATTAACATAGTAAGTATTCTTACAGATTTGAGGGAGGTGGAAACTGATTTCAGCCAAACAAAATTGTTCTTTCTGATTAGCTGGAAATTAATTTAAGGTTATAAACTATTGGAAACATTATTAATGTGCTAACATTAAAATATATTTTGAAGAAAATATATTCTAGTCCCCTGATGGCTTAGTTGTTAAAGGCAATGTTGAACTGAGCCAGGTTCAATTCTCGATCTGTGTTGAGTTAGCTGATCTTATCAGGGTCTGCAGTAGGATGTTACAATCAGTCACAGTGCCCTTGGACTACAAGAGGACAAAGATCAGCCAGTATTCTCCTCCTGATTGCTATCCAGCGACCTTGCCTGAAAGTGCACACTTGTGGATGTCCAAGGAAGTTAGGGTTGTTATGGCCATCCCATGGGAAATATCTTGCAGGCTAACGAATGGGCACTTGGTGGGATACTTGGTGGGACCAGTGCTTGTGAAACTTACCCTAGCAAGAGTCAGCACTATCAAGTGGGGTTGGGGGGCAGAGAAGAAAATAATTAAATACACAATTTGATCCACGTACTGTTTAAACAAAAACAAAGGGATACGAAGAAAGTAAAAAAAAAAGGCATGTGTGTGATTACCCAAACAGGCATCCACAATTGAGAAGAACAGTTTTCACTATTGCCACTTGTCATACCTGGGGTCATACCTAGCACAAAGGAAGATGGTAGTGGTTGTTGGAGGCCAATCATCTCAGCCCCAGGACATTGCTGCAGGAGTTCCTCAGGGCAGTGTCCTAGGCCCAACCATCTTCAGCTGCTTCATCAATGACCTTCCCTCCATCATAAGGTCAGAAATGGGGATGTTCGCTGATGACTGCACAGTGTTCAGTTCCATTCGCAACCCCTCAGATAGTGAATCAGTTCAAGTCCGCATGCAGCAAGACCTGGACAACATCCAGGCTTGGGCTGATAAGTGGCAAGTAATGTTTGTGCCAGACAAGTGCCAGGCAATGACCATCTCCAACAAGAGAGTGTCTAACCACTTCACTTGACAGACAACGGCATTACCATCGCCGAATCCCCCACCATCAACATCCTGGGGGTTACCACTGACCAGAAACTTAACTGGACCAGCCACATAAATAGTCTGGTTACAAGAGCAGGTCAGATGCTGTGTGTTCTGTGGCAAGTGACTCACCTCCTGACTCCCCAAAGCCTTTCCACCATCTACAAGGCACAAGTCAGGAGTGTGATGGAATACTCTCCACTTACCTGGATGAGTGCAGCTTCAACACTCAAGAAGCTCGACACCATCCAGGACAAAGCAGTCTGCTTGATTGGCACCCCATCCACCACCTTAAACATTCACTCCCTCCACCACTAGCACACCATGGCTGCAGGATGCACTGCAGCAACTCGCCAAGGCTTCTTCAACAGCACCTCCCAAACCCGCGACCTCTACCACCTAGAAGGTCAAGAGCAGCAGGCACCTGGGAACACCACCACCTGCACGTTCCTCTCCAAGTCACAAACCATCCCAACTTGGAAATATATCGCCATTCCTTCATCGCCACCAGGTCAAAATCCTGGAATTCCCCACCTAACAGCACTGTGGGAGAACCTTCACTACACGGACTGCAGCGGTTCAAGAAGGCAGCTCACCATTACTTTCTCGAGGATAATTAGGGATAGGCAATAAATGTTCGCCTTGCCAACGACGCCCACATCCCATGAATGAATAAAAAAAAACATCTGCAGCCAATATTCTTCAGTGTGTGACATCAGCAGGCAGTACTAAAAACGATCGGCCCCATGATTTCACAAAGCACATGCAGCAAAAGCAAATCCAGGCAAAAGATATCCCAAGGCACTTGTTTTGCACACTGTTAAAATTACCAAAATTTTATTTTGGAATGCAACCCTGCTAGTAATTGCTGCGGAGGTGTCAGATGAGCTGAATCTGTCTTCTTTACAGTCTGTTTACCTATGGTGTGTGTGTGTGTGTGTCTTTTATCTGTCTATGGTGGACTTTCCATCATCTTTACTTCATAGTATCATAGTAAGACACAGCACAGGAGACCATTCGGCCCATTGTGCCTGTGCCTGCTTTTTGAAAGAGCTATCCAATTAATCCCATAGCCTTGTAAAATTCCTCCCTTCAAATATTTATCCAATTCCCTTTTGAAAGTAATTATTGAATTTGCTTCCATCACCCTTTCAGGCACTGTATTCCAGATAATAACAACTCTCTGCATTTAAATAAGTGTTTCCTCATGTTGCCTCTGGCTCGTTTGCCAATCACCTTAAATCTGTGTCCTCTGGCACCTTTTGCCACCAGAAACAGTTTCTCCTTATTTAATCTGTTAAAACTGTTAATGATTTTGAACACCTCTATTAAATCTCCCCATAACCTTCTCTGTTCTAAGGAAAACAACCCCAGTTTCTCCAGTCTTTCCACATAAATGAAGTCCCTCATCCCTGGTGCCATTCTAGTAAATCTCTTCTGCGCCCTCTCTAAGGCCTTGACATCCTTCCTAAAGTGTGGAGCCCAGAATTGAACATAAAAATCCAGCTCCAGCTGAGGCCTAACCTGTGTTTTATAAAGGTTTAGCATAACTTCCTTGCGGAGCAGGCTCGAGGGGCCATATGGTCTACTCCTGCTCCTATTTCTTGTGTTCTTATGCCTTTATTAATAAAGCCAAGGATCCCATATGCTTTTTTTTCCCTAATAGTGTTCTCAACTTGACCTGCCACCTTCAAAGATTTGTGTACATGCACCCCCAGGTCTCTGTTCATGCACTCCATTTAAAATTGTACCATTTAGTTTCTATTACCTCTCCTCATTCTTCCTACCAAAATGTATCACTTCACACTTCTCTGCGTTAAATTTGATCTGCCATGTGTCTGCCCATTTCACCAGTCTGTCTACGTCCTCCTGAAGTCTGTTACTATCCTCCACATTGTTTACTACATTTTCCAGTTTCGTGTCATCTGCAAACTTTGAAATTATACTTTGTATACCCAAGTCCAGGTCATTAATATATATCAAAAAGAGCAATGGTTCTAATACGGACCTCCTGGGGAACACCACTGTATACTTCCTCCAGTCTGAAAAACAACCATTCATCACTACTCTGCTATCTGTCCCTCAACCAATTTTGTATGCACACTGCCACTGTCCCTTTAATTTTACTAACAAGTCCATTATGTGGTACTTTACAGACTTCCAAAAGGCATTTGATATATACATCAACTGCACTACCCTCATCAACCCTCTCCGTTACTTCATCAAAGAACTCAATCAAGTTAGTCAAACACTACTTTTCTTTCACACATCCATGCTGACTTTCATTTATTAGCCCATACCTTTTGAAGTGCCAATTAATTTTGCCCCAGATTATTGCCTCTAAAAGTTTCCCCACCACCGCGTTAGGGTGGCTGGCCTGTAATTGCCAGGTTTATCCCTCTCCCCCTTTTTTGAACAGGGGTGTAACATTTGCAATCCTCCAGTCCTCGGCACCACTCCCATATTTAAGAAGGATTGGAAGATTGTGGCCAGAGCCTCCGCAATTGCTTCCCTTCCCTCAGTAGCCCAGGATGCATCCCGTCTGGACCGGCTGACCTTTCTACTTTGAGTACTGCCAATCTTTTAAGCACCTCTTTATCTATTTTTATCAAATATCTCTACTACCTCCTCCTTCACTGCTACATTGGCAAGATCCTCTTCTCTAGTGAAGACAGATGCAACGTATTCATTTATTACCTCAGCCTTCACAAGATGATCTCCTTTCTTTGTCCCTAATCGGCCTCACCCTTCCTTTGACTACCCTTTTACTATTTATATGTTTATAGAAAACTTTTGGGTTCTCTTTTGTGTTAGCTGCTAATCTATTCTCATACCCTCTCTTTGCCCCTCTTATTCCCTTTTTTTAGATCTCCTCTGTGCTTTCTGTATTCAGCTTGCTTCTCTACTATATTATGAATCACATTTATCATAAGCCTCCTTTTTCTGTTTCATTTTAATCTCTATATCTTTAGTCATCCAGGGAGCTCTAGTTTTGGAGACCCTTCCTTTCCCCCTTGTGGGAATGTATCTACTCTGTACCCGAACAATCTACTCTTTGGATGCCTCCTATTGTTCAATTACTGATTTGCCTAACTATTTCTGATTCCAATCCACCTGGGCAAGATCCCTTTTTAACTCACTGCAATTAGCATTCCTCCAGTTAAGTATTTTTACGCTTGATTGTTCCTTTTCCTTTCCATAACTATTCTAAACATAAGGACTTGCCTCCCCCACTGAAACATGCTCCACTTGCCCCACTTCATTCCCCAGAACGAGATCGAGCATTGCTTCCTTCCTCATTGGGCTGGAAACACACTGATCAAGAAAGTTCTCCTGTACACATTTCAGGAATTCCTCCCCCTCTTTGCCCTTTACATTGTTAATATCCCAGTCCATATTGGGATAATTGAAGTCCCCCATTATCATTTCTCTATAGCTCTTGCATCTCTCTGTAATTTGACTATAAATTTGCTCCTCTATCTCCTTCTCACTAATTGGTGACCTACATTATAGGCCAGCACCTCCGCAATTGCCTCCCTTCCCTCAGTAACCTAGGATGCATCCCAAGGTGAGACGGGGGTTTCAAATCATGGGGCACTGGCACCAGCACTCTGAAAAGAGGGAGCTGTTCTGTTGGGACAGGGTCCACTTAAACCAGGCTGGGACCAGTGTCCTGGCAAATTGGAAAGGAAATGACAGAGACATTAAAAAAATATTCTGTATCTGTCTTCACAGTAGAAGACACAAAAAAAATACCAGAAATAGTGGGAAATGAAGGGTCTAATGAGAGTGAGGAACTTAAAGTAATTAAGATTAGTAAAGAAAAAGTACTGGAGAAATTAATGGGACTAAAAGCTGACAAATCCCACAGCCCTGATGGCCTACATTCTAAGGCTCTAAAAGAGGTGGCTGCAGAGATAGTGGATGCATTTGGTTGTGAACTTCCAAAATTCCCTGGATTCTAGAACAGTCCCAATGGATTGGAAGGTAGCAAACGTAACCCCGCTATTCAAGAAAGGAGGGAAAGAGATTACAAGGAACTACAGGCCAGTTAGCTGGACATCAGTAGTCAGGAAAATGATGGATTCTATTATAAAGGACGTGGTAACGGGGCACTTAGAAAATCATATGATTAGGCAGAGTCAATATGGTTTTATGAAAAGGAAATAGTGTTTGACAAATCTATTAGAATTCTTTGAGGATGTAACTAGCAGGGTAGATAAAGGGGAACCAGTGGATGTAGTCTATTTGGATTCGCAAACGCATTCGATAAGATGCCACACAAAATATTGTTACACAAAATAAGGGATCATGGGGTTGGGAGGTAATAGATTAGCATGGATAGAGGATTGGTTAAAGGACAGAACAGAGAGTAGGAATAAACTGGTCATTTTCAGGTTAGTAGGCTGTAACTAGTGGGGTGCCACAAGGATCAGTGCTTGGGCCCCAGCTACTTGACTTAGATGAAGGGACCAAATGTAATATATCCAAATTTGCTGACTATACAAAGCTAGGTAGGAAAGTAAGCTGTGGGGAGGACAGAGTCTGCAAAGGGATATAGACAGGTTAAGTCAGTGGGCAAGAAGGTGGCAGATGGAGTATAATGTGGGGAAATGGTAGGAAGAATAGAAAAGCAGAATATTTTTTTTAAATGGTGAGAAACTTTTAAATGTTGGTGTTCAGAGGGATTTAGGTGTCCTTGAACATGAAACACAGAAAGTTAACATGCAGGTACAGCAAGCAATTAGGAAGGCAAATTGTATGTTGGCCTTTATTGCAAGGAGGTTGGATTACAAGAGTAAGGAAGTCTTACTGCAATTGTACAGGGCTTTGGTGAGACCACACCTAGAGTACTGTGTACAGTTTTGATCTCCTTACCTAAGGAAGGATATACTTGCCTTAGAGGCAGTGCCACAAAGGTCGCTAGATTGATTGAGGAGAGATTGAGTAGAATGGGCCTATATTCTCTGGAGTTAAGAAGAATGAGAGGTGATCTCATTGAAACACATAAGGTTCTGAGAGGGCTTGACAGGGTAGATGCTGACACGTCGTTTCCCCTGGCTGAAGAGTCTAGAACTAGGAAGCATAGTCTCAGAATAAGAGGTTGTCCATTTAGGACTGAGATGAGGAGAAATTTCTTCACAGAGGGTTGTGAATCTTTGGAATTCTCTACCCAGGAAGGTGTGGATGCTCAATCGTTGAGGGTATTCAAGGCCGAGATTGCTAGATTTTTGGACTCTAAGGGAATCAAGGCCTATGGCAATCAGGCGGGAAACTGCAGTTGATGTCGAAGTTCAGCCATGATCTTACTGAATGGTGGAGCAGGCTCGAGGGGCCATATGGTCTACTCCTGCCTCTATTTCTTATTATACACCCGGTAAGTATAATAGCTCACCTATCGTTCCTTAATTCTAACCAAATAGATTCTGTCTTTGGACCCTCAACTGCATCATCCCTTTCCACTGCCATAATAGTTTCTTTGATCAATACTGCCACCCACCCGCGCCCACCCCACCCCCCACCCCCTCCTTTATTTCCTCCCCTATCTTTCCTGAATACCTTGTAGCCAGGAATATTAAGTTCCCAATCCTCCCCTTCTCTGAGCCAGGTCTCTGTAATTGCCACTATATCATAGTCCCATGTGGCAACTGGTGCCTGCGGCTCACCAACCTTATTTACTACGCTACATGCATTTACGCACATGCACTCCAAACTCATCTTAGACGAGCTCGCATTTGCCTCCTATCTGATTTCTCCTTTTTCTGAACTATTCTTTACTCTAGTGCTTTTCGTCTCTCCCAGTCCTTTCTGCACCATGTTTCTCCTCTCTAATATTTCATCTTGGTGCCCATCCCCCTGCCAAATTAACTTAAAACCTCTCCCACAGCACTAGTTAACCTCCCCACAAGGACACTGATTCTAGCTCTGTTGAGGTGCAACTCGTGCATCTTGAACAGATCCCTCCTCCCCCAGAACTGGTCACAGGACATGATGCCCTCCTTTCTGCATCATTTCTCCAGCAACGCATTAACCTGTCTTATCCTCCTAGTCCTATACTCACTGAATTACTGCCAGTGCCATGATCTAGCGATTACTACCTTTTGAGGTCCTGCTTTTTAACTTCCTCCCTAACTTCTGACTGCAAGAACTCAATCCTTTTCCTTCCTCTGTCATTGGTCACATAAGACCATGACTTCTGGCTATTCCCCTTCCCCCCTCAAAATGTTCTGCACCCTCTCAATGATGTCCTTTACCCTGGCACCAGGGAGGCAATGCGCCATGGGGGACTCACGTCGGCGGCTGCAGAAACGCCTATCTGTCCCCCTGATCATTGAATCCCCTACGCTTCGCTGTGCCCCCCATATAATCCTTTGCCCCATGGTGCCATGCTCTGGACTGAAATCCTTCGATGTGTTGTCACCCTCAACGGTATTCAATACTGAAAACTGGTTAGTGAACGACACACACCCAGAGGATTCCTGCATTGCCTGCGTCTTCCTACCCTGCCAGATGGTTACCTACTTACTGTCCTAAGCTCTCTGTGGCTGTGGGGTGACCTCCTCCTGGAACGTATGATCCAGGAAATTCTCAGCCTCCCGTATGTCCTGCAGTGATTCCAGTCGTTCAAGTTCAAAAACTCTTGGAGTTCGAGCAACTGGAGACACTTTCTGCACACCTAAAGTGTCCTGGAGTTCCCAAATGGCACAGAAATTGTAGGCAACGGGCTTTAGCTGTCCCTCCATTCTATTTAGAGTCCACTTATATTGTGTGTGTGTGTATATATGTATATGGCTCTTATGTTATTTATAGGTTTTATCTTAGTACCCCTTTAACTCCCATTTATTATTTCTTTACCCTTTTTTTTTAAGATCGTTATTTTTCACTCAATGATGACCAACTACAATTAATATTGTAGAGTGTATACTAAATGTAACTGTTTAGCTAACACAAACATTAACCAATAAATTAAATACGTACCCCGCCGCTCCTCCTTGTGTTCTAACGTCACTTTAAAAAAATTTATTGTGTGTGTTTCGGACTCACCGCTCTGCTCTCGGCTGCTCTTTTATAATAGGCCACGGGTGGGATTCCCCAGCTCTCTCTGGGCTGTTCTCCGCTGTTCCGTTATACTGTTGCCGCGGGGGGGGGGGGGGGGGGGGTGGTGGTAGAAGATTCCCGCACTTTCTTTTTGCCGCACTTTCTAGGTCTAAGTACTTTCTTCTATTGCTTTTAGTTTTTCATCTTTTACCTCTCTGCACCACCGGTTTCATAAATTTGTTCCATTTCTTCCCTACACTCATTTCTACTTGCTTGATTTAACTCAAATAAAATAGCATATGCAAGCCACAAATCCAAATTAAAAGAAACTGGGGGGGGGAGAGAGAGAAGAGAAGAAGTAACATAAAAGGGAAGAAAGTATCATGAAAAGGAAAAAATAATTCTATAGAGAGCTACAAGAAAACTGAGAAACAGACAAGATGAATGAAAAATCCAGAAGATGGCACAGCTTCTTAAACTGCAATGATATTACACTGTAGCATTTTCACTTTGCACTGTCGCTACATTGTAACGTAAATCTGGCCCAATCTGACTCTAGAGAAAAATGGAACCTTCCTGCAAGAAGTCTTAATTCCACTTTGATCCAGAATTCAGCTTGGCCTGATTTATACTGAGCTCAGGCATCCATGAGAAGCAAAACCGATACTGATGGTGCAGCTGTTGCTTTAATGCACCACTGTTGATATAGCGAGGATCAAAGGGATTCTGTAAAAGACTGGCCATTTCAGGAGTTATAAATATGTTCAAGCTGCAGAGCACTGTCATATGCCATTATCACTAAAAAAAATTAGAAGTGGAGGAAACCTGAAAAAGAATTGTTAATGCTATATTTAAACAGAAATAGTTTTCAGTTGTATTTAACAATTAGATTTCTACAAATGTTGTTGTAGCCCCTTTGCACATATTTTTCAGAGGGCAAGTAGTGTAATTTAAGAAGTCTCATACATCTCTCATGCTCCAGGCGGTATGATTCAAAACCTCATTTTAGTTAAAGATACAAAACGATCTTTAAAAAAAAGCAAGATAGAAAGGCTGTCATTTCATAATGGGCTCTTCTGACCTGAAGTTAGAAATGTACAAGTAGTTATAAGTGCCTTGTGATTGATTCATACAAGCAGTTATAATTACCTGAATGTGCCTATTTATACCTCAAAAGCAGTGTCATGTCAGGTTAGCTAAAGATTACAACTGTACTCCAGATCTAGATCATCCATGAGCAATGTGAGGAGAGATCTGATGGGGTTTAGAATGCAAGAAATCCGGCTCAAAGTGAGAAGCTGCTCAACTGACTAATGACAGAACTAACAAGAGCAGCATAGTTTTTTTTAACTTCAAGGGTTACCTCAGATTGCAAACATGCTGCCAATGGCAGCCTTCTAAAGATAAAAACCGATCATCGTTGCACTTGGAGTAACCAAAATCCTTCTTAGAAGGGGGTTTTCTGAGCTGCTCCATCTACTGGGTGCCAGTGGTGGTAGTAATAAAACAGTTTTCTGCCGGTGGTACATAGGGCAATCCGAGAGCTGACCTCTCAGTTTGCCTGTAAAGAATTTCATCGACATCAGGGCAGCCTGGGACTAAATTGTCAATGTTGCAAATGCAATTTTGAACTGACTATAAATGTGGAAGATTAGGGCGTGTGTGCAGTTGCTTTATAGTCACATTGCTTCATTTGCTGAATCCACACCGCAGTATAAGCAAAGCAGATTCAGCAGAGTAATAGGTAATAGTGTAAAAAAGGTATAAGCCTCGCAAAACTGACTTCTCTAGCCCCGCGGAAACAATTTATTTTACTACAAAACAATTTACATTTACATTGAGCTCTTCATTTTGACAGATATTTCAGAGTTACATAATGGAGAGACTAAAGGAATCATCAGAGGTAGGCTTTTGAAGGCAGGGAAAGTGTTAATAAGCCAAAGTGGCTTTGCGAGAGAATTCCATACTGCAGGGGCACGGTGGCTGAAACGTTCACCTCCAACAGTCGGGTAGAGGAAGGGGAAATTAACTGTAATCCAAGGCCAAAGGAACAGAGCGTGTAGGTCGGGACACAGGTTGGAACAAAGTTGTAGAGATACTTAAAGACAAGATTAATGATCTTGAAATCAATTCACGGAGACACAGCCAGCCAGTGCAAATGGGCAAGGAGATGTGAGAATCAATTCAAGGGAGGACTCAAAATTCTGGATCGGATGAGAGTTTCAGCAGCAGTAGGGTGTAAACAAGGAATTTTCTGCAGTTGGAAGAAAGCTATCTTGACAGTGCAATGGTTGTAGGGTTTAAAGCTCAGTTTAGGGTTGAACAGAATGCTGAGGTTGTGTGCCATCAGGTTCAGACCGAGCAGACGATTAAGACATACGGGCTGGTGAGGGCTGAGCAAGATGGCTTCATCTTGCTGATGTTGAGCTGTAGGAAATTTCAACTCATATGCCAGATGGGAAGTCAGATACACGACAACAATCCTGGAGTCAACGGTGACAACAGAGAGATAGAGTTGGGTGCCATCTGTGCACATGTGGAAACTGACTCTGTGCCTGTAGATGATTGTAAACAATTTTACAACACCAAGTTATAGTCCAGCAATTTTATTTTAAATTCACAAGCTTTCGGAGATTTCCTCCTTCCTCAGGCAAACATTTGCCTGAGGAAGGAGGAAATCTCCGAAAGCTTGTGAATTTAAAATAAAATTGCTGGACTATAACTTGGTGTTGTAAAATTGTTTACAATTGTCAACCCCAGTCCATCACCGGCATCTCCACATCATGACTACCTGTAGATGATGTCACGGCGGGCTTTCATGTAGATGATGATTAAGAGAGCTAAAGGATGGAGCCTTGGGGTACATTTGAAGTGACTATGCAGGTACAGAAGGAGAAGCTATTTGAAGAGATGTAGCGAGTTCATCAGGACTGGTAGGAGCGCAATTAATAGACAGCGGTATCACAAGATAGATTATGAAGGAGACATAGTGGAAAGATCAACACTGTAAACGGTAGCAGAGAGATTGAGATGGGACAGGAATTAACTCAATCATGTGCAGCACTTAAAAATGAGAATTAAGTAAGTAACCATCTCACGCAGAATTTCCTTTTTGGGACATATAATGACAAGAAGGGAACCTTCCTCCACAAAGCAATGTAGATAATTTAAAAATTGATACTGCACCATATTTTGTGCGTAAAATCACACTTTTAAAAAAAAATGGGAACAGGTGTATAAAGCAGTTGATTGATCATGTTAATTCCAAAAGTTAAATAACAAAATACAGCCCTTTAGGTTCACTGTCACACTATAAACAGCATTGTAAAGTGGCTGAAAACTAAACCTGAGATCGTGAGGATTACAAACTGTAGCAGCAAGCTGTATGAGTGACTGGCAAGGATGTGATGACATGAGAATTTTGGTTACATATATAGTGGCCCTGTGGATGACTAATAACCAAATGCAATGTTGCTAGAAGGAGTGAACACCAGCAGGACCACTGACTAACAGTGACTGAACAAGTCAAATTCTATTTTTACTATATGGGATTTAGCGATTTTTACCAGTGTTTGAGGCTGAATTCTGGAATTCATCCATTTTTTCCTGTGAAAACCATAAATCAGTAGATTTGGACATCAGACTTTTCATGATATTGTGTTCCCATGAAATCATTTGAAATAATGTGTTGATATTTAGACCAATGGTACACATTGACTATTAGTAGCTTAAAAAAATGCTTGACTTATTGGCACCTAAAACAAATAGTAATTTACCTTTTACAATTCACTGATGGAATATTCTAGATTTTGTTTGTACAAGATCACAGGGTAGGTTTAAATGAAAAAAGCCCTTCAGCCCATTTACTCTCCTTGCAGAATACCTATCTTACCATCTTTCCATTACAGCATCTGTTTCTTAAATGACTTCAGTTTCCTGGCATCAACCACCCCTACTGACAACCCATTTCAACTGTTGATCACCCTCTGAGTAAAGACAAATTTCCTGACATCTGTCCTAAATTTTCTCTTCACAATCATGAATCCTGTGCTCTCATGTCCTGCTGCCCAGACCTGCAAGTATTGTTCCAGGTTTACTTTCTCCATCCAGTTAAGTATCTTATGTACCTCTATTAATGTTGTTTCTAAGACACGTCTTCTTGAGGTTGAAGAGGTATTGCTTATCAAGTTGTTCCTCATAACTCTCCCTCTAACACCATGGATCAGACTGTGTTGTTTTTTTCTAAACTGCCAGTAAGGCCTGGATGGCTCCCATAACATCATGGTGACCAAAACTATATGCAGCATTCCAAGTGCAGTTTGACCAGGGCAGCTTCAGCATCACCTCTAGGTATTTGATCTGAACTGATTTAACAGTATGATCCAGCATTCTATTTCCTTTGTTTATTGATGAATCACACCTTTTAGGAATGACGAGTCCACTAACACCCCTAAAGTTTGCCTCAACTTTCCACTTGACAAGTTCTATCCCACCCATTTCTATTTTTATTTCAAATAAGCAGTATCTTGCCTTTTTCCTTCTCAAGCTTCATTTGTCACTGGTCAGTCTTTGAAAGCTCTCTTTGTAAGATTCTAGTTGCCTCACCTGAATCCTCTCCTAGCTTGATGTCATCTCCAAACTTAATCGTTTTATAACAACAACTTGCATTTATATAGCGTCTTTAATGTAGTAAAACATCTCAAGACGCTTCACAGGAGTGTTATCAAACAAAATCTGACATCGAGCTACATAAGGAGATACTAGGACAGGTGACCAAAAGCTTGATCAAAGAGGTAGGTTTTAAGGAGCGTCTTAAAGGAGGAGAGAGTGGTAGAGAACTGGAAAGGTTTAGGGAGGGAATTCCAGAGCTTAGGGCCTAGGCAGCTGAAAGCACTGCCGCCAATGGTGGAGCGATTAAAATCGGGGACGTGCAAGAGGCCAGCATTGGAGGAGCGCAGAGATCTCGGAGGATTGTAGGGCTGGAGGAGGTTACAGAGATAGGGAGGGTTGCAGCCACGAAGGGATTTGAACAAGGATGATCATTTTTAAGTCGAGGCATTCCCAGACCAGGAGCCAATGTAGGTCAGCGAGCACAGGGGTGTTGGGTGAACAGGACTTGGTGTGAGTTAGGATATGGGCAGCAACGTTTTGGATGAGCTCAAGTTTATGGAGGGTGTACGATGGGAGGCCGGACAGGAGAGCACTGGAATAGTATGATTTATGATTCCAGGTCACCTTTGTAGACAAAGAACAGAAGGGAGTCTTAGTATCCCCCCTTGCAACATAGCTTCCCTTAGACAGCAAATAATCAACATTTGTGCTTACCCTTAGTTTGTAAAGAAGTCTTTCATGCAGTGCTTTATCAAAGGCCCTTTCGATGTCCAGGTACACTACACCATATGATGTGCCCTGTTAATTTGGGATGTCGCCTCTCTAACAAAAAGTCCAAGAAGCTGGTCAGGCAAGATCTATCCCTCCTGAAGCCATGTTGGTTACCATTTATTAGGTTATTTTCATCAATAGGTGCTCTTCCATTTTGTTTCTGATTGTTGAAATCGCATTTATGGGTCTGCAGTTACTTGTTTCCATTGGAACCTCTCTCATGATCATTGGCGTCCTTAAAAAGATCCATGGTTCACAAATCTCCGTTCCTGTCTCTCCAAGTACCCTGGGGTACAATTCACCCATACGGAGGGGTTTATTGGTTTTCAGTGCCATCAGCTTATCTTCACTAATATCAAATTCTTGGATGGATTATTACTGTCCTCCCTGGTTAAAAGCATCTAAACAGTCTTTCAGCATGTAAATTATCTTCTGTTATCCTTATGCTCAACTCCATACAAGTCCCTTAGGGTTTTAACTTCCTCCCAAACAACCCTCCTGCTTATTTTTGATGTTATATATGGTGCTGTGTCCTTGCCCACTTTTTCCCCTGGCACCCCTAATCTCTTGTTTAACCTGCTTCTATATAATCTTATATTCGGCCCATTGGTCATCCTCTACCTTCTCCTTACAAGCTTTTATTCATTTTTTCTAATTTCACTTTTAACTTTCTTGCTAACTTTTGCAGAGTATATGATTTGTATTGCAAAATTGTTCCAAAAATAATAATGAACACTGAATTTCTTTCAGTGAAAGGAGTAGTATCTACTGTTGGAATAAAACACAAGTTCAGCCCTACACTCAAACCCACTGAGCAGCAGCAGTCAGTGTGAAGCTGTCAACGGGTTAAACAACAAAATACACTACTGGCTAAATGTTGCACAGTCTCTAGCTGTACCATTAATATAGTATGTAGTATAAAACTTGTGTTTACTGATTTCTGTACTGGGACCCCTAAATCTCTGCTCATACACAGTTCCTAGCTTCTCGCCATTTAGAAAATACTTGGATCTTTTTTTCTTAGGCCCAAAGTGGATGACCACACACTTTCCCACATTGAACTCCATCTGCCACAGTTTTGCCCACTCAATGAATCTATCAACGTCCCGTTGCAACTTTCAGCTCCCATCTACACTATTTACCGTGCCACCTAACTCAGTGTCATCAGCAAACTTAGATGAAGGAATAGAGAGCCGTATATCTAAGTCATTTATGAATATAGTGAAAAGCTGTGGCCCCAGTACAGATCCCTGGGGGACATCACTAGTCACCTCCTGCCAATTTGAATACATACCCATCATCCCTACTCTATGGCTCCTATCTCCTAACCAATTCCCTATCCAAGCCAATAGGATGCCTCCAATTCCATGTGCTCTCATTTTTGTTAACATTCTTATATGGAATCTTGTCGAATGCCTTCTGGAAGTCCATATAAATAACATCCATAGATGCTCCCTTATCTACCACATTAGTTAGCTCCTCAAAAATTCAACTAGTTTGGTTAGACCTAACTTACCCTTTACAAATCCATGCTGGCTCCCTCTGATCAGCTCATATTTGTCCAAATGTTCAGTCACTTTGCCCCTAATAACAGATTCTAGCAACTTCCCCACAACTGATGTTAGACTAATAGGCCTATAATTTCCTAGTTTATCTCTCTTATCCTTCTTAAATAGTGGAGTGAAATTGGCAATTTTCCAATGCAAGGCGACAATTCCTGAATTGAGAGAGCTCGGAATATCATATCAGCAACAATTTCCTCACCTACTTCTTTTAATACCTGGGGTGCAAACCATCAGGTCCTGGAGATTTATCTATCTTTAATAACATTAGTTTCTCCATCAACATGTTTTTACATATTGAATCTAGTTAGTTCCTCCTTTTTAGTTTTCCTAGGATCTTTGGTATTTTATCCTAATCGTCCGCTGTGAAAACCGATACAAAATAGCCATTTAGTAGGTCTGCCATTTCCTGATTTGCAATTACAATATCTCCTGTGGCTGTCATTAAGCGGCTTTCATTACTCTTAGCCACCCTCTTTCTCTCAATATATTTGTAAAAACCTTTAGTGTTGTCCTTGATATCCATCGCAAGCTTTTTCTCATATTCCCTTTTTACGGCTCTTACCACTTTCTTTGTATCTCTTTGCTGTTCTTTATATCTCTCTCAGTCCATGGGATCGCTACTGTTCTTTGCCTGTAATGTATTGACAGCTGTATCAAATTCCAGACTCACTGCAGTCTCCTGGTCTAACTCATTTTTTCCAAAGACCTCAAATCTGTAGAACTCCTTACCTCTCTCAGCTTTCCCTTCCCTTTACAATCTACAGCCTTTAAAAACCTAAGCTTGATGCTACCTAATCACTATTTCCTGATTCACCGTCTTGTCTTTTACTCTTTACAATCCTGGTATTGTCCTGCACAATGGGTTTGGCCCTCATCCTTATTTATGACCACCTGAACTCCGTAGGTGAGAATTACTGGCCAGCGGCTCCAGCAATCCATGTCTTGTATCTATATACTTCTAAATTTCAGTCACATAAATACCCAAAATTTGTCCAGCTCTTTTTCAAAAAAGTTAATAGTTACCCAGATTTCTCTTGAATATTAATATTGAGCTGGTAGACATGCCATGTGATAGGTTGACACATTCGTAATGTTACATGCGAAATTATTTTAAGCACTCTTACAAGAAAGAACTGATTTGTACTCTATTTCTGTAGAATTAGAAATATGTTGTAAGTATGAATTTTAAAATGAGATGCACCAACCTCCTGCTACCAAAAATCTTGCATGTGGTTGAATATTAGTAGGCTCTATGGCCCATAATTTGAATGCTGATTGTTACATATGACTCTGCCCTGTAATATTCGACGTTTTATTACATATGCCTTACAGATGGTGATTGCAGATTTAAATAAGAAATGCAGACGTAAGCAAGGAATTTAGCCTTTTTTTGGGACAGGTCTATATTAACACAAAGCATTAGGCTAAACACATGAATGCGTGAACAGCTCGTGTTCATTATGATAGATGTTTGGAAAATTGCACACTTGATCATGAATGCTTCACAGTGATAGATGGGAGATGAGAATCAAAAGTAGCCTGTGTTGTATGAACTGTGACTAATATAATTGCCCTACTGGGGACAATCATTAATTAAGAAACAAGTCAGTAGAGGTAATTGAATTTGCACTGCTGCTGCTCAGCCTGTCTCCTAACAAGAGACTCTAAGCATGTTGCTGGTACATGCGGTTGGGATTGAACAAAACTAGACTGTCCTAAATAGCCTAGTCCAAGTAAAACATGTATTTAAGTGTGAACATAGGAAAAACAGTAACAACAAGAGCACAAACTAAAGGAAATGTTGGAAATAGTGCTAATGTTTGACCCCTTTTGTGGGTTTCAATAATGAAGAAATCTGACGAAAGTCCCATTTGAAAGATTAGCCTCTGTTTTCAGAGAATGATAACCCTACAATGTATTCCTGCCATTTTCTGCTTAACTTCAGATTTCCTGCATTCTCTTTGGCTGAAACAAAAGAAAAAGTGTGTGGGACATAGAATCAAACAGCACAGAAGGAGGCTATTTGGTCCATTGTGTCTGTGCTGGCTCTTCGAAAGAGCTATCCAATTAGTCCCACAATCCTGCTCTTTGCTTTTTGCTCTTAGAGATAATGTAGCCTGGGTCTAAAAGTTAACCTGGGCTATGTTATGTTAGGTACTGGAATTCACATATTATCCCTACTCCATCTTTAGTCTGTATGGTTAGTGGAAAATATACACTGAACCAGATTTGCACAGATTAGAACAAATAATCATATTTCTGTACACTTAAATAATATACAAAAACAAAGATATTGCTGATATACTAAAAATACAAGCAGCATTTTAAAATACATACATCAGATAATGTGTTGTAGTTTAATGCTCTTTTAGCTCCTTCATAACCTTCTCATGAATAAAAAGTCTCCACTGCGTTTCAAATGAAATATGTAAATCCAATGCTCATGCAACATGTTAGTCTAAATACCCTTCAGAATTCCTGTAAATACAAATTCCTTTTATATACTTAATTCATTTGATGTTCAAAGCAACAATATTATTGAACACATGACAATCAAAGAAATTCACTTAATATTTTCTCCAAGATTAGATCACTACAACATAATAAGAACACAGAATATTAATGAAGTAAATACACACTGGCTGGAATCTTAAGATGCCGTAACACGTCAGTGTCTACTGTCACAATAATCTAAAATGCACAACCCACACTTTGATGAAAAGGTTAAATGGCTTCAGGGCAGAAAAAAAGTATTGTTGAGTGCCATTTTAGAGTTAAGAAAACAACTGGAATCCATCTTAGATCCTGGTTACTAACCCTTTTAAGTAAAGAAACAAGACGACAAGGTTCCTGTATTTGTCATAATGCCTCTTTTACAAATCTATAAGAACATGTGGCTGTGAAAGGAAATTGAAAGTCAAGGCTGCAAACTGACCTGTGTGTCCCGATTTAGGTTGTGTTTTTTTATATATAAGGTGACTTGGCACCCGTCAGCTTGAGCTGGGCAATCTCCTGATGGGATTGTCGGCTTTACAGTTTTGGCTGTCACTGAAAATATTTATGAAATTTACACAAGGCAAAACGTTTGATGAGGCAACAAGCAATGGCCACTGATGCAGGAAAGGATGTCCCACGCTTGATGTAAAATCTATAGCTTGGATCAGACATTTGGTAGCTTTAAAAGCTCAGCCAGCAAATATATAGGGACAAAAACTGGAGTTAACAATTCTTTTATGGCAGGGCAAATTCCAGTGTGATGGCAAGAAAATAAAACTGAGGGGGAGTGTCAGTGGAGGTGTCAAAGGGCAAGATAATGATCTTGTGGATTACAGATGTAAAGTCACTTGTAGGGACTTCTGACACTCCTAGTTTGTTGGGCTTTTTTATCCATTGTAGCACAGGGGAATGAGAGAATGGGTCTCCACCAATTTTTTTTGGCATGATCTATGCCCCCCCATTCCCCTCTGCTCCAAATCCTAAAATAGCCCTCATTGACCCCCAACTCTTTACATGTGGTCATGCCTCTGACAGTATGTGTAGGAAAGCAAATGAAGAACAATGAAAGAAGGATGTGATGCAAATACTTCTCCAGTTTAGGTGACCACCACAAACCAACAAAAATGGATGACAAACTGTGCAAAATTCACTGTATAGCTGTCAACATATCCAGTACATTAGCAGCTGTACAGCATCACAAAACAGTGCAAAAAGATTGTAGCTAATTCTGAGCTCATCTAGTCAGTAGTAAATGAACTACTGCCACGAGAGGTAACTCCCTGCCAATGCTTACAAAAGAACTGCTCATGGTAATTGCTTTTGTGAAACATAAAACTACCAGATAAAATATGCAACCTAAAAATAATTATGTTTAAATTCAAAGACTGTGTGGAGAAGGGAAAGAACAGGTCTGGGGAAAGAAAACGTTACACAAAGAAAATCAGTTATTAGAGTCATAGAGTTATACAGCACGGATAGAGACCCTTCGGCCCATCGTGTCCGCGCCGGCCATCAAGCCCAGTCTAATCTAATCCCATATTCCAGCATTTGGTCCGTAGCCTTGTATGCTATTGTCTGAATCCCAATATTAAAACTATTTTCTAACCTCAGCTAAATTACTTATGTGACTCAAGCAAGTCCACAATTTCTTACTATTTAAATATTTAACTACTGTGCTGAGATGAAAGTGAATAAAATCCCTTTTTTAAGTTTGCAATTTTGTTTTATGGAGGACGGCTTAGCTCATTCATACCCTGCATGGCTTGAGCAGAAGGGCATTTTACACAAAGGGAAGAAATGGACAATGATGTAAACAGTCAGTATTACATAAAATAAAATACTAATTATATAGGTGAACTTACTCATTGCCCCAGTCCAGGCGGACTGTGATGTGTCGCTTGACATCACGGATTTGGTCTTGGGTCAGGTGACCAGATAGAAGCTGTCTCCGCAAATCAATCAGTTCATTCATTACATGGCGAAGTTTGTAAAATAAATCCACCTTATGTTTCTGTAGGAGGAAGAAGGTAGAATTCATTTTTAAAATGTTTTATAATCTTGCTGACAAATTATCTGCACATTTTGCACTACATCTCCTGACCACAAGCCAACTACACTTCCACCATACTCACCACAGAGCGGAGGAGTGTATTTTTGCGTTCATCAAGATCAAAGTGTTAGCATCAAGTATTCCTCATGTTAGTGGTAGTGCAGTGTAAAGGTCTCTCTATTCTGCATGACAGCATCCCTCAGAAACTCTGAAGAACATTGCCTTTTGCATTGCTGTGAATTTTACCATTCCCCATAGTAGCCATCCTTGTGACATGTTTCAAGAAGAGTGCCAATTTTATGAATTACAGATAGCATTATGTGGCCAGATTTGTGCTGAGATTCATTTGAACTGGGACCTTCATAATTATTAGAGAGAAGTGTTGTGTATCATCAGTCTGGGTTGGATTTGAACCCAGGTGCTAGAAACAAAAGGACAGTGAATTAACCTGCTGCTGTATCCAGTCCCCAAGGATGCAAAAAATTTTCCAAATTGACATGTGTTGAAGGTAGAAAGACATGGATCAGGTTGTTATTGTTAAAAAAAAGTATCACCAAATCTCTGATGATTCCGGAATCATCACTCATCTTTCTAGTACAGTACGAATCGAAAGATAACAATGTAAACTCTGTTGGCACATCACGAACAAAATCAAACTGAGTCAGGAAAAGTACACGTGTCCACAACAATCAATAAAAATAAGTGCTTCCAAATTTGATCACCTACAGTGTTACCAACAAGCATTTAAAGCATATCAGGCTGGCTACACTACAGTGAAGATAGTGTCCGGTCTGACGATATACTTACTTGAGTTTTTTACAGGTTTAATGTGCACACTCTACAGAACCTGCCAGTTGTGCTTATGCTGCTTACTGTGTGAGTAGTGGAAGTTTTATTGAGCAGTTTGAAAGTAGGAAGGCTTTCTTTGGCTCGGTGGTTGGGAGCTGGGAAGTGGGGAGATATCCCGGGCATAGTTCGGGGGGTGGGGGGGGAGAAAGAGAGATATCCCGGGCATAGTTCGGGGGGTGGGGGGGGAGAAAGAGAGATAGCTCGGGCACGGCTCGGGAGGGGGGGGGGGTAGTGGGGAGATATCCCGGGCACGGTTCGGGGGCGTGGGGAGATATCCCGGGCACGGTTCGGGGACGTGGGGAGATATCCCGGGCACGGTTCGGGGTAGTGGGGAGATATCCCGGGCACGGTTCGGGGACGTGGGGAGATATCCCGGGCACGGTTCGGGGACGTGGGGAGATATCCCGGGCACGGCTCGGGAGGGGGGGGGGGGTAGTGGGGAGATATCCCGGGCACGGTTCGGGGGCGTGGGGAGATATCCCGGGCACGGTTCGGGGACGTGGGGAGATATCCCGGGCACGGTTCGGGGACGTGGGGAGATATCCCGGGCACGGTTCGGGGTAGTGGGGAGATATCCCGGGCACGGTTCGGGGACGTGGGGAGATATCCCGGGCACGGTTCGGGGACGTGGGGAGATATCCCGGGCACGGCTCGGGAGGGGGGGGGGGTAGTGGGGAGATATCCCGGGCACGGTTCGGGGGCGTGGGGAGATATCCCGGGCACGGTTCGGGGACGTGGGGAGATATCCCGGGCACGGTTCGGGGACGTGGGGAGATATCCCGGGCACGGTTCGGGGTAGTGGGGAGATATCCCGGGCACGGTTCGGGGACGTGGGGAGATATCCCGGGCACGGTTCGGGGACGTGGGGAGATATCCCGGGCACGGTTCGGGGACGTGGGGAGATATCCCGGGCACGGTTCGGGGACGTGGGGAGATATCCCGGGCACGGTTCGGGGACGTGGGGAGATATCCCGGGCACGGTTCGGGGACGTGGGGAGATATCCCGGGCACGGTTCGGGGACGTGGGGAGATATCCCGGGCACGGTTCGGGGACGTGGGGAGATATCCCGGGCACGGTTCGGGGACGTGGGGAGATATCCCGGGCACGGTTCGGGGACGTGGGGAGATATCCCGGGCACGGTTCGGGGACGTGGGGAGATATCCCGGGCACGGTTCGGGGAAGTGGGAAGTGGGGAGATATCCCGGGCACGGTTCGGGGACGTGGGGAGATATCCCGGGCACGGTTCGGGGACGTGGGGAGATATCCCGGGCACGGTTCGGGGGCGTGGGGAGATATCCCGGGCACGGTTCGGGGGCGTGGGGAGATATCCCGGGCACGGTTCGGGGGCGTGGGGAGATATCCCGGGCACGGTTCGGGGACGTGGGGAGATATCCCGGGCACGGTTCGGGGACGTGGGGAGATATCCCGGGCACGGTTCGGGGACGTGGGGAGATATCCCGGGCACGGTTCGGGGACGTGGGGAGATATCCCGGGCACGGTTCGGGGGCGTGGGGAGATATCCCGGGCACGGTTCGGGGACGTGGGGAGATATCCCGGGCACGGTTCGGGGACGTGGGGAGATATCCCGGGCACGGTTCGGGGACGTGGGGAGATATCCCGGGCACGGTTCGGGGACGTGGGGAGATATCCCGGGCACGGTTCGGGGACGTGGGGAGATATCCCGGGCACGGTTCGGGGGCGTGGGGAGATATCCCGGGCACGGTTCGGGGGCGTGGGGAGATATCCCGGGCACGGTTCGGGGACGTGGGGAGATATCCCGGGCACGGTTCGGGGACGTGGGGAGATATCCCGGGCACGGTTCGGGGACGTGGGGAGATATCCCGGGCACGGTTCGGGGGCGTGGGGAGATATCCCGGGCACGGTTCGGGGACGTGGGGAGATATCCCGGGCACGGTTCGGGGGCGTGGGGAGATATCCCGGGCACGGTTCGGGGACGTGGGGAGATATCCCGGGCACGGTTCGGGGGCGTGGGGAGATATCCCGGGCACGGTTCGGGGGCGTGGGGAGATATCCCGGGCACGGTTCGGGGACGTGGGGAGATATCCCGGGCACGGTTCGGGGACGTGGGGAGATATCCCGGGCACGGTTCTGGGGCGTGGGGAGATATCCCGGGCACGGTTCGGGGACGTGGGGAGATATCCCGGGCACGGTTCGGGGACGTGGGGAGATATCCCGGGCACGGTTCGGGGACGTGGGGAGATATCCCGGGCACGGTTCGGGGAAGTGGGAAGTGGGGAGATATCCCGGGCACGGTTCGGGGGCGTGGGGAGATATCCCGGGCACGGATCGGGGACGTGGGGAGATATCCCGGGCACGGTTCGGGGAAGTGGGAAGTGGGGAGATATCCCGGGCACGGTTCGGGGGCGTGGGGAGATATCCCGGGCACGGTTCGGGGGCGTGGGGAGATATCCCGGGCACGGTTCGGGGACGTGGGGAGATATCCCGGGCACGGTTCGGGGACGTGGGGAGATATCCCGGGCACGGTTCGGGGACGTGGGGAGATATCCCGGGCATTGTTCGGGGGCGTGGGGAGATATCCCGGGCACGGTTCGGGGACGTGGGGAGATATCCCGGGCACGGTTCGGGGAAGTGGGGGGTGGGGAGATATCCCGGGCACGGTTCGGGGTGGTGGGGGAGGGAGATATCCGAGGCACTGTTTGAAAGAGGGGGCGCGAGGGAAGAGAGTGGGGACATATCCCGGGCACAGTGGGGGGAGGGAAGGGATGTCCCAGGCAGGTCCAACTTTGAAATTTTCTCCAATTTCAGATTGTGTCTTCAGACTGACACCTGTGCAAATCCTCATAGTCAGTGGGATGACAGCTCCAGGTGTCAGACATGCAGTGTTTCGCTTGCCCTTTTAGGGGGTGCAAAGTAAGGGTCTTAAAACACACTCTGGTAGCCTGGAGGTTGTAATTGAGCTTCCAGCAGTTCTCACCCAGTTCTCCAATTCCTTAAGCTAATACAGAGACATATTTAGTTTGTGATCAGTTCAATTATATTTTAACATGTTGATTTATTTGTCACCTCTGGTTTGTGCTTCAGTTGCCCTGGACGGTGACCTGTTGAGGACTGAGGGGACCAGCCTATCGGTGCCAGTTATTACAATGCACGACACAGCTCCTGACATATGTCACACATACTGAACTATTTATCACTTACTCATTGCATGGATTGGCTTAGTAGTGGCCTGGATAAATTGGATTGGAGAGAGACAGACTCACCAACGCCATTTTTACAACAGGTGGGGGAAGAGGGAGGTAGAAATAGTCCTAGCGATCTTGAGGAGATAATGGAAACATCGCTGGTAATATAGATGGGGAGGGGTTCCAGTGATGTTGACAGGGATTCATTGTCACAGGTCATGGGGTTCTGTGCTTGTGAGGTTGGAGTTCAGTGCCACCAAGGCTGGGATTTGGTTCCAACAAGTGTGTGACACTGTGCCGACATTGTTGGAGGTGCTGAGTTGCATTGAGATGCTGCTGATATTGAGCATAGGTGTCTGGGATACTGGGGCTCAGAGCCGTTAAGGTTGAGACTAGGTGCTAATGGTGATGGGATGCTGGGTTTGAGGTGCCAGTGCACTGTTTAAATAGATTCTTTTGGCATCTATTTGAAAGGAGGCACTTGGGTTCCTTTAAATAGAAACTCTGCACGTCTTCTGTCCCTTTAAATAAAAGCTCTGCTGTTGAGAGAAGCCAGACAGCAGACAGTAGAGACCCTGACCATCATTTTTCAATACTCCTTAAATATGCAAATTGTCATGTGACTGGAGAGCAGTTGATGTAATACCTCTGCTCAAGAAGGAATAAATCTGGTAAATTAAAATCCATAATGTGAGGTGCAATTCATGAGCATTTAGAAATGCAAACATTGATCAAGGACAGCCAGTTAAAGACAAGGCATTTTTGGCAAATTTATGGGAATTTTTTGAAGTAGTGATTGATTGGATAGATAACTGATTGACATGCAGATGTAGTATAAACAGATTTTCAGAATATAAAATATTTGGGAAGACAGACAGGTTAGTAGAACGGGCAGACAACTGGCAGATGCAATTTAATGTGAAGGGTGAGGTAATACAGTATGGCAGAAAAAAATAAGGAATGGGAGTATACAGTCAGTGGAAAATGATAGAGTATACACAGTCAACTGAAAGGTGTTGATAAAGAGAGGTAAACATATTTTCCTGAAAGTGCGAATGCAAGTAGATAAAGGCTTTATAGATAGTGGCATAGAATACAGGAGTGAAGACGTAATAATAAATTTATACAAACGCTGGTTAGGCCACAATTAGAGCACTGTGCGCAGTTTTGGGAACCCAATTTGCATCACCCCTTCATTGCAAACTGTTCTACATTTCAGTGCAAGAACAGGTTACGACATCCACCCAGATGGCATAGTATCATAGTACGTTATAGCACAGGAGGCCATTTGGCCCATCATGCCCCGTTCTTTCCCCATAGCCTTGTAAATTTTTTTCCCTTCAAGTATTTATCCAATTCCCTTTTGAAAAGTTATTAGTGAATTTGCTTCCACCACCCTTTCAGGTAGTGTATTCCAGATCATTACAACGCTCTTCGCTTAAAAAAAATGTTTCCTCATGTCGCCCCTGGTTGTTTTGCCAATCACCTTAAATCTGTGTCCTCTGGTCCTTCTGCCACCAAAAACAGTTTCTCATTAACTACTCTGTCAAATCCGTTCATAATTTTGAACATCTCTATCTAATCTCCTCTTAACCTTTTCTGCTCGAAGGAGAACAACCCCAGCTTCTCCAGTCTTTCCACATATCTGAAGTCCCTCATCCCTGGTACCATTCTTGTAAATCTCTTGTGCACCAATCTAAGGCCTTGACAACCTTCCTAAAGTGTGGTGCCCAGAATTGAACACAATACTCCAGCTGAGGCCTAACTGGTGTTTTATAAAAGTTCAACATCACTTCCTTGCTTTTGTCCTCTATGCCTCTATTAATAAAGCCCAGGATCCCATATACTTTTTTTAAATAGAGTAGTTAATGAGTCCTGCCACCACCAAGGATTTGAGCACAAACATCCCAGGTGTCTCTGTTCCTGTACACCCATTAAAATTATATCATTTAGTTTATATTGCCTCTTCTCATTCTTCCTGCCAAAATGAATCACTTTACACTTCTCTGTATTAAATTTCATCTGCCATGTCCCTGTCCATTTCACCAGTCCGTTTACGTCCTCCTGAAGTCTGTTACTATCCTCCACATTGTTTACTACATTTCCCAGTTTTGTGTCATCTGCAAACCCTATATACTCAAGTCCAGGTCATTAATATATATCAAAAAGAGCAATGGTCTTAATAGTGACTCGTGGGGAACACCACTGTATACTTCCCTCCAGCCTGAAACACAACCGTTGACCACTACTCTCTGCTTTCTGTCCCTTGGCCAATTTTATATCCATGCTGCCACTGTCCCTTTAATCCCATGGGCTTTAATTTTGCTCACCAGTCTATTATGTGGTACTTTAACAAATAGCTTTTGAAAGTCTATATACACATCATCAACCACACTACCCTCAATCAGAACTCAATCAAGTTAGTCGAACACGATTTTTCTTTAACAAATCCATGCTGACTTTCATTTATTAGCCCATACTTTTCTAAGTGCCACTTAATTTTATCCTGGATTAATGTCTCGAACAGTTTTCCCCCCTACCGACATTAGATTGACTGGCCTGTAATTGCCGAGTTTATCCCTCTCCCCTTTTTTGAACATTTGCAATCCTCCAGTCTTCTAGCACTGCCCCCATATCTAAGGAAGATTGGAAGATTGTGGCCACAACCTCCGCAATTTCCACCCTTACTTCTCTCAGCAACCTAGGATGTATACCATCTGGACTGGGTAACTTTTCTACTTTGAGCACTGTTAATCTTTTAAGCACCTCCTCTTTATCTATTTTTATCCTACCTAACATTGCTACCACCTCCTCCTTTACTGCTACATTGGCAGCATCCTCTTCTCTAGTGAAGACCGATGCGACCAATTCATTTAGTACCTCAGCCATACCCTCTGCCTTCACAAGAAGATCTCCTTTATTTTCCCTAATCGCATCCTTCCTCCCCCCCCACCCCCTCTTTGACTACTCTTTTACTATTAATAAAAGACTTTTGGGTTCCCTTTTATGTTGGACACTAATCTATTCTCGTACTCTCTCTTTGCCCTTCTTATTTCCTCTGTACTTTCTGTATCCAGCTTGGTTCTCTACTGTATTATGAACCTTACATTTGGAACCTTTTGGATGTCATTCCTTTCCCCCTTGTGGAGATGTATCTACTCTGTACCCAAACCATCTTCTCCTTGAACGCCTCCCATTGTTCAATAACTGTTTTTCCTTCAAATTTTTGATTCCAATCCACCATGGCAAGATCTCTTCTTAACTCACTGAAATTAGCCCTCCTCCAGTTAAGAATTTTTACACTTGATCATTCTTTGTCCTTTTCCATAACTATTCTAAGCCTAATGATGTTATGATCACTCTTCCCCAAATTCTCCCCCACTGAAACATGCTCCTCTTGCACCACTTCATTCCCCAGAACTAGATTCCACACTGCTTCCTTCCTCGTTGGGCTGGAAACACACAGATCAAGAAAGTTCTCTTGTATACATTTCAGGAATTCTCCCCCCTCTTTGCCCTTTACACTGTTACTATCCTAGTCTATATTGAGATAATGGATGTCCCCCATTATCACTACTCTATAGTTCTTGTATCTTTCAGTAATTTGCCTACAAATTTGCTCCTCTATCGCCTTCCCACTATTCTGTGGCCTATAGTATAAAGCCAGTAGCATAATAGCTCCTCTATTGTTCCTTAATTCTAAGGAAATAGATTCTGTCTTTGACCCCGCAACTCCATCATCCCTTTCCAGTGCTATAATAGTTTCTTTGATCAATATATATGAACATACGAATTAAGAGCAGGAGTTGGCCATTCAGCCCCTTGTGCCTGCTCTGCCATTTGATAAGATTATGGCTGATCTGATTGTAACCTCAACCCTACTTTCCCGTCTACCTACTATAACCTTTGGCTCACTAGTAAATCAGGAATCAATCCAACTCAGCCTTAGAAATGTTCAATGACCCTGCCTCCACCACTCTCTGGGGAAGGGAGCTCCACAGACTCACGACCCTCAGAGAAAAAAATTCTCCTCATCTCCGTCTTAAATGGGAGACCCTTTATTTTTAAACTGTGCCCTCTAGTTCCAGTCTCTCCCACAAGGGGAAACATCCCCTCAGCATCCACCCCTTCTAGTCCCTCAGGATCTTAGATGTTTCCATAAGATCACCTCTCATTCTTCTAAACTTCAGTGTATACAGGCCCAACTTGTCCAACCTTTCCTCATAAGATAACCCCCTCATCCCAGGAATTAGCCAAGTGAACCTTCTCTGAACAGCCTCCAAAGCAATTATGTCCTTTCTTAAATAAGGAGGCCAAAACTGCACACAGTATTCTAGATGTGGTCTCACCAATGCCCTGTACAACTGTAACAAAACATCACTACTTTTATATTCCAATCCCCTTGCAATAAATGACAACATTCCATTTGTCTTCCTAATCACTTGCTGTACCTGCATACTAACTTTTTGTGGATTCACGTACTAGGACACCCAGATCCCTCTGTACCTCAGAGTTCTGCAATCACCATTTAAATAATATATTGTTTTTCTATACCTCCTGCCAAAGTGGACAAGTTCACATTTTCCCACATCATACTCCATCTGCCAAATTTTTACCCACTCACTTAACCTATCTATATCCCTTTGCAGACTCCTGATGTCCTTTTCACAACTTACTTTCCTACCTACCTTTGTGTCATCAGCAAATTTAGCAACCATACATTCAGTCCCTTCATCCAAGCTATTGTTGTAGATTGTAAATAGTTGAGGCCCCAGCACTGATCCCTGTGGCACTCCACTCGTTACATCTTGCCAACCTGAAAATGTCCCATTTATGCCGACTCCCTGTTTCCTGATAGCTAACCAATCCTTTATCCATGCTAATATGTTAACCCCTACACCATGAGCTCTTATTTTGTGTAGTAGCCTTTGATGAGGCACCTTGTCAAATGCCTTCTGGAAATCCAAGTACACCACATCCACAGGATCCCCTTTATTCACGCTGCTCGTTACTTCCTCAAAGAACGCTGATAAATTAGTCAAACATGATTTCCCTTTCAGAAAGCCGTACTGACTCTGCCTGATTGCGTACTGCCAGCACCCCTCCTTTCTTTCCTTCCCCATCTTTCCTAACTACCTTGAAGCCAGCTATATTGAGCATCCAATCCTCTCCTTTGGGCCAGGTATCTGTTGTTGCCACTATATCACAGTCCCGTCTGAAGACTTGTGTCTGCAGCTCACTAACCTTATTTACTACGCTAGGTGCATTTACGCACATACACTCCAAACTCATCTTAGACTGACTCACATTTGCTCCCGTTTGATCCCTCCTATTTCTAACTATTCTTCACTCTAGTGCTATTTGTTTCTCCCAGTCCTCTGTGCACCTAGTTTCTCCTTTCTAATGTTTCATTCTGGTGCCCATCCCCCTGCCAAATTAGATTTAAACGTTACCCCACAAAACTAGTTAAGCTTCCCACGAGGACATTGGTCCCAGCTGTGTTGCGGTGCAACCCATCCAGCATATACAGATCCATCCTGCCCCAGAACTTGTCCCAATGCCATAGGAATCTGAAGCCCTCCTACACCATTTCTCCAGCCACGCATTAACCTGTTTTATCCAATATTCCTATACTCATTAGCCTGTGGCACTGGGAGTAATCCAAAGATTACTACCTTTCAAGTCCTACTTTTTAACTTCCTCCCTAGCTCCTGAAACAATGCCAACTGTTAGAAATGCTATCATTGGAATTTTAACAAAGTTAAATGCTTTTGCGTCTTTTTTTCCCAATTTGTCCTCAGGGATGTGGGCGACACTGGCAAGGCCTCATTTATTGCCCATTTGTAGTTGCCCTGAGAATGTGATGGCGGTAGGCCTTGTTTTTGACCTGCTACATTATTGTACTGATGGGACCCCCCTGATGTTAATAGTTAGGGAGTTTCAGGACTTTAAACTGGCGATGATGAAGGAGCAGCGATATATGTCCAAGTCAGGATGGTGTGAGACTTTGAGGGGAACTTGGAAGTGATGGTGTTTTTGTGATCTTGCTGCTCTTGTCCTTTTTGAGGATGGAGGTCACAAGGAAAGAAAATGCACGTTTAACGGGTGAAGTTGACGGGTTAGAGGGTCAGCTGAAAGACATCAAAATAGCCTACAGGGTGGCCAGAAACAGGGGTTATGAGGATTTAAACCACGGACCCTGCGAGGAAAAGATCCACAGTTTCAAACAGGCCCTGTCCAAAGCCAGAGGGATGGTTAGCTTAGTTACCCCAAGGGAAGCTCTGGTGGACTGGGAAAACGAGGGAATGGAGTCTGAGGATTGGGTCCGGGGTAGGGAGGCCCGACCAGCGTCGGAAGCGCCACCGGGAGCGATGTGTCCTCTGCGACAGCAAAAGTATGGTCCACTCGCACCAAACGGTGCGCAGGGTCTGCTGCAGAGCGATTACGTGGTCCCATTCACCACCCCACAACTACAGGCTATGACAGCGAGCGTGCCCAAGCTCAAGAAGAAAGGGGACCCCTCCGTTCACTTCACAGAAGTAGAGCAAGTTGGGGGGAATCAATCGGTGTAGTGAGGGAGAGGTTCACAAGCTGTTACTGTTTTCCCTGGATGGAAAGTTGTACCAGGCCCTGTCCGTAACCACTAGGCTGGGACAGGGAACCATGGAAGGATTAAAGGAAGAAATTCTGAGAGCCATGAGGCATACCCAGGGTAGTCCGTTCTCTCGAGTGGAGAGAACGCTGCAGCTGGTGGGCGAAGCACCACAGGCATTCGCAGACAGGCTATGGCCTGTATACGGAAAGGCCACGGGTCGGGTGCTGGACAGGCTACAGCTGCAAGGGGAGCCCAGGAATCACCGGCTCAGGACCCTCATGGCAAACAGTTTGACAAAATAAGGGCTAAGGCAGAAGCTTGGTTTGACTCCGAGGACCTTGCAAATACGGAGGCCGGCGTGCTCCGTAAGATGAACCTGGCCTTTAAAGCCGGTTCAGAGGAGGAGGTCAAACCAAAGGGGAGGGTCCATAAAATGAAAGCCAGGGAGAGTAATAGGAAGGAATGGCAACAGGAAGGAGTTAGTATTGACAAGTACAGGACATGTTTCGGGTGTGGGAAGACGGGACACTGGAGGCAAGAGTGCATGGCCCAGAAGAAAGGGCCAGGCCGAGGGGAACCTCCAATGCAGAGGCCACAAGCCGTTGAAGCGAAGGGGGCGACCGGGGAACCGTTTGACGTTCTGGTAGCCGCCCTTCACACGGTTTTTGTGCAGGAGAAAGGGAGGGTCGACGCTGCCGTGAGCAGTGTGATCCCGACGGCTCCCGTACGCCCATCACCCTGACTAGCGTGCGCCCAGCCTGAGTACCTCTGTCCGCTCACGTACGATGAGTGGGGCAGACCTTGTGTGAAGATGGGGGTGGAAACGGTACAAGGGAAGTATTTGGTGGACACCGGAGCTTCGAGCACGGTGATGCACACAAGCGGCCCCATCAGTTCACCATGGTCTAGCAAGGTCCCATTCAGTCTCGTGGGGTTCACAGGGAACAAGCAGGCTGGGGCAATCTCAAAACCCCTGGCCAAAGAGTTAGGATCCCTCCACACCAGGTGGAAATGCATCCCAATAAAATGGGAACAGCCAGGGTCAGGAGTCCTTGGGGCTGACTTTGTGTTAGCCCACCGGATAATAGTGGATCTCTGGAACCACTGCTTGTGGGGAGCAGGGGGTTCCGAGAAGGTGGAGGAAGTGTTAGTTATCCCAGGGGCTAGGGACAGCGAGGAGAGCTGCCGCACCTTGTGGCAGAAGGGGAGCTATGACCTGGGGGATTGTGCAGGCGAACTCGGCAGCGTTCCCCTCGCACAAGCATGATTGTGGCCGAATGACGGGAATGGAGGTCCGGGTTGAGGGGGATCCGATGTCACGGCCACAGAAGCAGTACGGCGGACCTGGAGACAGCACTGGGATCCCTTGTAGAGCAGGGAGTGTTGACAACGATAGCAACCCACGTGAACTCGCCATTGTGGCCAGTTAAGAAACCGGACGGGTTGTGGCGAGCCACAGTGGACTATCTCGTCCTCAACAAAAATATCCCAGCGTGCGCGCCCA
Organism: Heptranchias perlo; assembly: GCF_035084215.1. Taxonomy (NCBI): domain Eukaryota; kingdom Metazoa; phylum Chordata; class Chondrichthyes; order Hexanchiformes; family Hexanchidae; genus Heptranchias; species Heptranchias perlo. The sequence continues at coordinate 53,820,473 of NC_090341.1, forward strand.
CGGATGCAGCCGTAGCCGAGTTGATAGGGGGAATTCCAGCCACCGCTATAGTGTTTACAGTACTGGACATTTCCAATGGGCTCTGGTCCATACCCCTGAAAAGGGAGGACCAGTACAAGTTCGCGTTCACATTCACATTCAAGGGACAGCAGTACACGTGGACGTGCCTACCCCAGGGGTTTCACAATAGCCCCTCTATTTTCCAACAGAGCATGGCTGAAGCCCTGAAGGCGTACAGCCAAACCCACCAGTTGGTACAGTATGTAGATGACCTCTTGCTCTTCTCAGAAGGGGAGGAGGAGCATGGGGCCCTATTAGACGAGTTACTTGGATTGCTCAGGGAGGCGGGGTTGAAGGTTAACCCCAAAAAGGCCCAGATTGGTCAGGAGGAGGTCAAGTTCCTGGGTCTGACCATACGGGCAGGAGAGAGAGCGACAGATGAGGCAAGGAGGGAGGTGGTACAGGAGTTGCCGGAGCCAAGGGACATTACGGGGGTAAGGTCTTTTCTGGGACTCACCGGGTACTGACGAGACTTTATTGAGGGCTACGCCGCCACAGCAGCCCCTCTACTTCGGCTCCTCCACAAGGGAGTTGCGTGGGAGTGGGATTCTAACTGCAAAGCAGCGTTTGTGCGCCTCAAAGGGGATCTCCTGACAACGCCAGCACTAGGGGCTGTGAATGGGTGGGAAGACTTCTCACTGGAGGTGGCTACGGGCGAGGACAGCTTGGGGGCCATGATGCTGCGGCATGGCAAGCTGAGGCACGTAGTGTATGCCTCCCGAGTCCTCACGGATGTAGAGCAGGGGTACTCCAACTGCGAGCGGCACCTCTTGGCCATGCATTGGGCCAAGATAACACTATTAACCCATCACACCCCCACTCAGATGCTGCTGGACGGCAGGATCAAGGACGGCACAGTGAGCAGCGCTCGCATTGCGTGCTGGACCTTGCTTCTGTCTCAGCTAAATCTGAAAGTGCAGGGACTCACGGAGCCCCTGCTTGGCGCTGAACCTCCTTTATACAGGAGAGCCCCATAGGTGCTCGGTCGAGGGGGTTTGGGACCAGGACATAGGTTTCAAGGCCGGTATTTGTCCTACCAGCCGGAATATCTATGTTGATGGGTCCAGTTCGGTGGTGAAGGGCGAGAGGCTCACAGGTTGCGGGATTTATGACCCTGAGAACCAGGTGGAAAGGGCGATTAAACTCCCGGCAAAGTTGAGCGCCCAACAAGCCGAACTTGCGGCGGTAGTGTACATGGTCACGCACCCCACGCTGTTTCCCTCTCCTTACACCATTTGCTCAGACTCTATGTTCATGTGTAACTCGTGTACTGAGCATCTGGCAATCTGGAGCCGCCGTGGTTTCAAAGCGGCAGATGGGAAGCCCCTAGTAACAGCACCATTATTAAGGAGAATCCTGAGCGCCGTTGAGGGGAAAGAAGGGTTTTATATCCATGAGGTTAAGGCCCACTCAAAGAATGAGCCCGGATGGAAGGGGAATTCTAGGGCAGACGAGCTGGCTAAGAAGGGGGCCAGAGAGGGAGAAGTATGGGACCCCGATCCGATAGGCCCGGTAGGGGCGATTCGAGACAAAGGAGGGACACGGGGTAGTGTTAGCCCCAGACCTGCACTGGGTGCAGGAGCAGGACCCCGAGATCGAGGCGGTCATAGGGGCGTTGAAAGAAGGAAAGAATGTACAAGGGCCGTATGGAGCGGCCGATGTAACGTTGAAGCAAGGAATGCTGTTTAAGGAGGACAAATGGTGTTCCCGGAGCAGCACCGGGAGGATTTCCTCCAGCTGGCACACGGGGGACCAGGAGCGGGGCACCCCGGGCCAGAGACAACGTGGAAGCGGGTAGAAGAGGTCGGGTGGTGGCCTCAACTTAGAGGGGACTTATGGGAGTTCTACACGCACTGTTTGGTGTGGGCGGCAAACAACCCCGATCCCCAGCGAAGGAAGGCAATTTTGGGCCACATTAGAAGGGTAGAAGGGCCATGGCGGTCCCTGCAAATCGATTACATCGGGCCGTTGCCGACCACGAGGTTGGGGCACAGGCGTTGTCTAGTGGTGGTAGATGTGGGTGGAAGCGTTCCCCTGCAGGTCGGCCACAGCATTAGTAACCGCGAGGTTGCTGGTGAGGGAGGTGTTCCACCAGTGGGGGTTGCCACATGTGGTGGAGTCCGACCAGGGGAGCCATTTACCGGAAGGGTAATGCAGGCCACGCTTCAGCTTTTGGGGATACAGGGGATGTGGCACGTGTCCCACAATCCCCAGTCATCGGGAATTGTGGAACACAGGAACCGGACCCTGAAGGAGAGATTAAGGAAGGAGATTGGCGCTTTTCCCAAGCGGTGGGATGAGGCCTTTCCTACGATCCTCATGGGGATGGGGGTACAGGCCAGCCCGTCCCGGAGCACCGGGTATTCCCCACACCATTTAATGACTGTGAGAGAGATGAGGACCCCCACGCATTTGTTAGCATCAGGCTTGAATGAAACGCAGCTCAGGGAAGTGAAGCAAGACCGGTTTGTCAGTAACCTTCACGAGACGCTGCGGGCGATTTACCTGCAAGCTGCAGGTAATACAGGGACACAGCACAGGCAGAATCAGTTACTGCTGGGGCCACAGCGCTGCCAAGAATGGAAGGTCGGGACCAGGTGATGGTCTGTAACTACGCCCACGTAGGGGCGTTCGAACCACTGTACAAGGGGCCATTTAACATCGTAGATAAGGCTAGCCCCATGGTTTATGCAGTGAAGCTCCCCAGGAGGACGAGATGGCTGCACATCAATCAGTGCAAGCTATATACTCCATACTAGGGAGGAGAGAAGGGCAGCCAAGGTGAAGGATGGCACAGGTCAGGTGTCCTCGTTGGCGAGCCGTGGTCTCCCACCGATCATGTGGGATGACGAGGACGAGGCCAGGGTAGGGGTGAGAAGGAGCGACCGGGTGCGTCGGCCACCGGAGCGGTGGACGCCACCAAACTCACCCCCACGGCGTCGCAAAAACCCTGGCTAGTTTCCCTGTGGTCGTGGGTGGCTTTGTCGACAACCATGTATATAGTAGTTTCAGTTTGTGTTGTACAGTTTCACAATGATGTTTGTTTTATAATCACGGACCTGTGGAGGTAGTCACCTCGCACCGAGGATTATGGTGGAGTTTGTTTTTTTGGGTTTGAGAGAGCATGAAGGCCCAGCGGAAAGGGGCAGCACACGGCGCCATATTGACAATGGCATTCATCCTGGGAATGCTCCAGACCGGGAGCGCGAAGAGGGCAGATACCGAAGCATCCTTCATGTACGGACGTACTGGAGGACTTGGACCGACGGTGACTAAAGGGGGCGTGGGGACAGTGGACGGACAGGGTCAGTATCCCCATGTTGGGAGGTGGCCTGGATGGGTAGGGTCGAAGTCGACGCGCTACCTGAATGAGACTGGGTACATCTTCGGGGAAGCATCCGTGCCATGTCTCCGGACGCCAACAGGGTCAGGGTAGCTGAAGGCACGCGCGTCTGCCTCAGATCCGCGGGACACAATTCCCTGGGAAGATGGTGGTGGTTAAGGAAGTTAGATCAGGACAAGGGCAACGCCACAGCAGCCTGGGAAAGGCTAGGGAATTACACCTACCGGACTATCACAGGGAAACAAAGGGGTGTAGAAGTATGTTGGAACAAGTGGCGGAAGGAGGAACAAGGGATTTGTGTGTGTGTGGGGATCGTTGTGGGTCTGTCCGAAGGGTGTATCAATTGCCTTCCAGAGGCAATGGCAGGACGAAGGGACAGGTATGGGATAGTACAGGAGTCAAATTTCCTGTGTGTCCCTGGATCCCTACAACACAATAAATGCCACCGAGATTGTGACACAGGAGAAGAGGCCCCCGCCAACACCCCGACCGGTTAGGGAAGATGAGATAGGTTGTCCGCACGCCACACCGGGTCCCGGGAATGGGTTAGTGTTAGTCCCCACGGGAAGGGTATTATACCACGAGGTACACCATCAGATCGCCTCAGTGATTCTGAACCTCACCCGAGTCCAGTTACCATCATGGTGCCCGGTAGAGACAGAGCAATTGTACGAGACATTGCTCAGAACCATGTACCATCGGTTTTATGAATTAAGCTACGGTGAGGATCACTCAAATGTTGAGAGAAGCGCCAGGGAAGGGGCCAGTTCTAGTAAGTCCAAGCGCGAACTGATGAACGATGCAGCGACTGCGTTCAGTACGGGAGCGTCGGTGATTAACAGTCTGGATAATGCTGAATTACAGATGCAGATAAACACCCTCAGGAACCAGTTGCGAAAGGTCCTGGGGGACGGAAACAAGATTGTTACGAATGAGTTGCATGAGGACCAAGCAATGACCATCCACTTGAGTGAAGTGATCGCCCAGCTTGAGTCTCACGCTAGTGCCATAAACGCTTTAATGATGGAAGATAAGAATGCCTCTGCTCAGGCGGCGCGGAACGACGCTTGTGTGTTTTACGGTGCCTGGCTGTTAAATGAAGGACGCAGTAATTTGGAAGAACTTAGGGAAGGTCACATTCCTTCATGGGTCACGAACAGGCACCTCGCAACGATCAGTCCGTACCACAGTGAGCTGAGTTTGTGTCAGCTTCGGTCGGCCTCGGAAGCGTTCCCAGTTCCGATGGACTGCGGCCGGTCGAATCACACAATTATGGGGATAGTGTTACGGTTACCGGTCCTCAGCAGGGGTCAGAGGCCTGCGCCGGTATACCGAGTTGAGAACATTGAGATAATAAGGAACGGTGTCCATGTGCGACACCGGGAGGTCCCAGCATACGTGATCCAGTGGGAGCACGGTATGGGTGGGAGTGACCTGCAGGAATGTCAGATGAATGGGGAACACCTTGTCTTGTGCCCTCAGCATCTGAACCCGTTTGATCAACCGGTGTGTGGGTTTAAATCAGGGGGAACTGAGCCGTTGAGTTGTACCATGGAGGCGATGGATGGGGATCACGTATCACCTCAGGTGGCATACTCCGGGAACGGCACGTACTGTGTCACCACGGGGGTGGACAGGTACAGGGTTCACAAGGACACGTGGTGTCCTGTGACCGAAAGCACCTTCTGCTTTAAGCCCAGCACCAAAGTACAGATTCGGAATGAGCAACTGCTTCCGATCGCAGAGAAGCAGTTACGGTTGGAAATCAATGATTCTGTGGGGGACTTGCAGAGGTATCTGGCCATGTTTGGGCACAACATCCCACCTCTGCCTGATCACCTCACAGCCTTGGTTAAAGCAGTGGAACTGGTTCAGGCTCACTTTTACAAACTGGAACAGCACAGTAGAGAGATAGGGACGGCGATCCTGGATGTGGTATCGCCACCGTGGTGGGACTTCGGTTTAAATATAGAGATCCCACCGTGGATCCGAATAATTTCACAGGTTCTAGTTGTGTTACAGCTTCTCATGGTTCTGTACCTGATACGAAAAGCTTGCGCGGGGAATTGAGACATTCTCCGGCACAGATGGGACCGGTTGCTAGAAAGACTCATCGGGGCTCCGATATGCAGCCCATGAGGTGCACAACAAACTATGATGAGTTGTTTTAAACTCTGCAATTAAAGGTTTTTAGTTCTCTGTAATGAAACGTCCAAAAGCTTGTACAATCCTCTGTGGACAAAAGTTTGACCAAAGGGCATCTTTTGTAACGTAAGGTCAGATGTCGGTGTTTGTGATGTAATGTTTCACATGTACAGTTAAGTTGATTTTGAAAATGTGTGTGTAACTGAGTGGGGGATGGACGTGGCAATGCCTCCCCAAGTTAGTGTAACGGGGGAGAGTTTAGTTGGAATCATTGTGGGGGGGGGGGGGGGGGCCGACTCACACACGGGCCGCACCAGGAAGCATAACCAGGGAAAAGTACTTTTCATGGAATCCGCGTCCTTTGAGGGACTCGCTTCCTCGAAGGGGCGATTGTAAGAATTCTGGGAATTCCACCTTTTCCCTGAGCATGTAAAACTTTGGCCATTGACCAAAATTCTAAGATGGAAGGATAGGTGAGAGGTCACTAGACGAATCAACAACACACACAGTGGAATGTGGGAGAATTACTGCTTCAGACATGTCTCTGTTTTCATGCAGAACCTACAGCAGGTGATCAACACTCAGCACTAATTCAAGAGGCAGTAGGCCATTGAGAGAGGCAACTGCTCCAGACATGGCAGAGCCATGCCTCGGTTCTGATGCAAAACCAATCGACACCTAGGACGTGGGATGAAAAGGGAGCCTTGTGCGGCAAGTGCTCGACAATCGGAATGAATTCATAGAACAATGGCCCATCGAGAGAAGCAATTGCAACATGATGAGAGACCATCAAAGACTCTTAAGGACTTGTAAGAACTGTTTAAACAGACATGAAGTGCCTCATTTAATGACGAAGACCATTGTAAGAGGGGGGTATATAAGTGGAAGCTCGAAACTCCTCTCTCTCTCTCGCTCTTGTTTGCTGTCTCTGCTTCTTATTCTCTTAGCTCTTATCTCTTTTCCAGCTCTCTCTCTCTCTTCCTCTTAGTTCCTGCTCGTTCCTTTTTTTTTTCTTCACCCGAGCTCTCCAGGGAGGAGAGCAGCTTCCAGCGAAACCAACGAACCCTATGTGAGAGAACCGGTCAGCCAGACCTGCAAGTGCAAAGGATTGGTGAGCCTCAATCATACGTGTGTGTGAGAGAGAGAGAGAGAGAGAGAGAGAGAGAGAGATATGTCTCCAGGGTCCCCACCAACCTCTTAGTTTAGCAGGATAAAGTACTGTAGTAGATGTGTGTAACTCAATGTACTGTGTAGGACCGTTATTTTCTTCGTGTTGACGGAATAATAAAACCAAAATTCCAATTCAATTCAAACACCGAGTTTGTGTGTTCTCTGTGCTATTCGGCTACATGATCCATCACCGGATGAGTTAGCATAAGTCCCGTTTTCCTGAACCCCCGATCCGTGAGGTATAAATGTTTCTTGGCTAGACCGGGGACCAGATATCTGCACCGATCAATAGGGTGAGAATAACCCCAAAACACCCTACAACCCCCAGCCTGTGACCTCCTCTTGTAGACATATTATTGGTACAGCTGGTTCAGTTAAGCTTCTGGTCAATGGTGATCCCCAGGATATTGATGGTGCGGGACTCAGTGATGGTGGTGCCATTGAAAGTCAGGGGGAGGTGGTTGGGCTTTTTCTTGTTGGACATGTTGACTGGCATGTTATCAGCCGCTTGTCATTCCAAGTCTGGATATTTTTCAGATTCTGCTGCATACTAGTGGGGAGTTGCGAATACAGCTGAACACTGTAGAATTGTCAATGAACAACTCGACTTCTGAAGTTATGATGAAGGAAAGGTAATTGATAAAGCTGCCATGAGGAACTCTACAGCGATGTCCCGGGGCTGTGATGGTCTCCAACAACCACAACCATCTTCCTTTGTGTCAGTAAGACTGCAATGGAAAATTTCCCCTTGACCCCCACTGAGCTCAGTTTTGTTGAGTTCCTTGGTGCCACACATAGTTGAATACTGCCCTGATGTCGAGTACAGTTATTCTCACCTTTCCTTTGGCATTCAGCTGGTGTCCATACCTGGATCAAGGCTGTGACAAAGTCTAGAGCCAAGTGGTTTTGGCGGAATCTACGAGCAGGTTATTGGTGAGTAGGTATTGCTTGATGGAACTGTTGATAACTCCTTCCATCACTTTGCTGATATTTGGAAGGAGGCAAATAGGGCGATAATTGGCCAGGTCAGATTGGTTCTGCTGAATCATACTTCACTGGAATAGCTTGGCTGGAGGTACAGCTAGGTCTGGTTTGCAGGTCTCCAGCGCCACAGCTGGGATGTTGTCAAGACCTATAGTCTCTGCTGTGTTCAGTGCACTCAGTTGCATCTCAATGTAACATGCTGGATACTGACCATGATGATGGGGAGGCGGAGTGGGACTGTCCATTTGGCAATTTTGGCTGAAGAAGCTTATAAACACATAAGCCTCGTTTCCTGCACTTACGTGCTGGGCTCCACTCTAGTTGGGGATCGGAATATTCATCGAGCCTCCTCAATTGTTAGTTGCCCAATTGTCCACCCCCATTCGTGAATGGATGTGGTACAGAGCTTTGCTCTGATCCATTGGTTGTGGGATCTCTTAGCTGTGTCTATAGCTTGCTGCTTTTAGTGTTTAGCATGCAAACAGCCCTGTGATGTAGCTTCACTAGATTGGTGCGACATTCTAAGGAATTCCTGGTGTTGCTCCTGACACACCTTTCTACGATCCCTATTAGTTCTCTGCCTTTGTTGTATACCACCACATTCTGTGACCTCATGGTCTGACACATCCTTCTCTCTGGCAGAGAGAAGGATGTGTCAGACCATGAGGTCACAGAATGTGGTGGTATACAACTCTGCTGCTGCAGATGACCCACAATGCCTTATGTATGGCCAGCTGCTAGTCCTTAGTCTGTCCAAGTTAGCATGGTAGCAGTGCTACACAACATGATGGAGGATGTCCTCAATTTAAAGACAAGACTTTATCTTCAGAAGGACTTTGTGGTGATCACTCCTAGCAACAGCATCACAGACAGACATGTCTGCCACAGGTAGGTTGTTGAGAATGAGGTCAAATAGGTTACTCACCATCTGACGCAGGCCCAGTCTGCCAGCTATATCCTTCAGGAGTTGGCTCGCTCAGTCAGTGGTTTTTAATACAATGAAATCCCCCACCAAGAGTTCACTCTGTGCCCTTGTTTTCCTCAGTGCTTCCTTCAAGTGGTGTTCAACTTAGAGCAGTACTGGCTCATCAGTTGAGAAGAGTGCGCAGTAAGTGCTAAATAACATGAGGTTGGCTTTGTTTAACCTGAGGCCATGAGATTTGAGAGGTCTGGAGTCAATGTTAAGGACTTCCAACTGTATACCCTGTGCCCTCGTTTCTGGTGGCTCTATGATGGAGGTGCCTTGGATGTTGGCCGATTGTCATACTCACAGAATCAAATCTATGTCAGGTTATTCCTAGTCTGTGGGGCAGCTTTCCCAACTTGGACACCAGTCCCCAGATGTTGGAAGGACTTTGCAAGGTTACCTGGGTTGGGGTCAGCCAAGGCTTGTCCTGACATGATGCTCGGGTCGCTGCCAATAGGTCAGTCCGATATTTCTCTGATTCTGTTCTGTAGCGGCTTCCTAGTTTACTTCAGAGGGCATTATGAGTCAAAGCGTAGGTCAGACCTAGTAGGAATGGCAGATGCTCTTCCCTGAAGGACAAGTGAACCAGTTGGATTTTTACAACAATCCAGCAGTTTTGATGACCATGTTTCTTGGTGATCGTCCATGGATTACCAGATTTATTGAATTCAGTTTCACAACTTGTCATGGTGGCATCTGAACTCACAACCTCTCAGTCGCTAGTCCAGTATCATAACTATTGTATTATCATACTCTATGAAATAGATTGTACACTGCCTGTTCTAGTTTATGTGGATATTAAAGATCACATGGCACTCATGTTAAATCATATTTAATTCAGAGGTGTTCTCCCAGTGTCCTGGCCAACATTTATCCCTCAACCAACATCACCAGAAACAGATTATCTGGTCATTTATCTCACTGCTGATTGTGTGACCTTGCTGTGCGCAAACTGGCTGCCGCATTTTCCTACAATTGTCCTACAATCCTACAGTGACTACACTTCAAAATACTTAATTGGCTGAGAAGTGCTTTGGGATGCCATGAGGTGCTATATAAATGTAAGTATTTTCTTCATTTATTTATACAGACTAATTTAAGAGTGTCAGGTTGGCTCAGTTGGTAGCACTGACATCTGAGTCAGAAGGTTGTGGGTTCAAACCCCATTTAGGACATGACCGCAATCTTAGCTATATTGTTGGGGATGCTATTTTTGGACAAGACATCAACGCAAGGCTCTGTCTGTCTGTCTGCTCTGCTAGTGCAAATGGATGTTAAAGATCCCATGGTACTATTCAAAGAGCATGGAGTTCGCCCGGTTTCCTGGCTAACATACCCCCCTCAATCAACACTACCAAATACAGACTATCTGGTGATTCAGCTCATTGCTGTTTGTGTGACCCTGCTGCGCACAAAATGGCTACCATGTTTCCCTACATAACTGTCGCTGCACTTTGAAGTAATTCATTGTAAGTAAAATGCATCAAAATGTTTGAGATGAGGTAAGTTGCTATATCAAAGCAAATCTTCTTTCATTTGCAGCACGATTGCTGTTAATTCATGAAATATATTTAAAATTAACAAGTGAGAGCAGAAGATAGATTTACAAAAAATTCTGTATTAACGTTTCTAGAACTAGCCCACAATCCACACAACAATTTAGCTCTCATTTAAAATAAAAATTTGCTAATATTTTTAATTACTTCATGTATGGTGTGAAAAGAATACCTGATTAAGAGCCACATGATAAACTACATAAATGGAAAATGGATTGTACCAAAACTTTGACAACTTTCTGATACTTAGGTTATTAGCACCGAGTAACACGTGCCATAAGCCCACTGCTCATTAAACATCCTTTAGTTACCAAAGTTTACTCAAATTTCATAAAGCAAATACCCACTCGGTTTAAAGTTCTTTATAATTAGAGATGCAGTTTTTCTTTGGTAGGGGAAAGAGAGTAAAGAGATAATTTTATAGGACTGCGAACGTTTAAGGTGATCCCAAAAGTAATTATTTTTCTTCCACTCTTTCCAAAGTAACGGAATGCAGAAGATACTAAAATCTTTTGAAAATCCAAATTAAGTTTGCCGTTTCAAATTAAATCTGCCTTTTTCTACTTGTTGCCATGCATTACAGTATGTATGCTCACTGCGCTAGTAACAGTGGGTCCCTACGTAATTACTATACCAATATAAATGCTGGAATATGCAATTCTCCATTTATGTAGCAATCTAGCTTATTCACTTGATTTGAAAATGACAAGATGGTGTCGGTGGTCAGGATTTACTTAATTTCTTAACTTGAACATCAAGCTGTTTGCAGCACTCCCTGTAACAAAATAGGATACTGATTTTGCGAACATATTGAGGTAATTGTAACATACACATTAAAGCCCAAAAGAGTCAAATAGTGATTGTGTATAATTTTTTATTCTTTAAAGCACAAAATAATGCTGGTTGATGATTCAAGTAGAAAACTCTCAACAACAATACCAACAATTACTGAAATAGAAAACGACCGAGTTTGTAACCAGTGTTTGCAATCAACCAAAAGACTTGACCCAGTGGAAATAATGTAGTGGAGCATAATTGACTTTGTGTAAGTACATCAGTGGGATCAGGGCACAATATACCATCTTATTAAGCAGTCAAGCTTGAAGATTAGTCGAAGTACTTCGGTGTCAAAATCAAACTCAGCTCAATATAAACAAAACTGCTGTACAAGAGAAAACTGCACAGTATGTAAAGAAGAATTTTCTGACGCCAGTCCTAAATTTAAATTTTACTAGTTTGAACCCATGTCCCCTTGGTCTTCTCGAATAATTTAATTTAAAGTAATATTCTGGATTCACCTTTTCCATTCCCTTAACAATCTTATCTACCTCTATACGGTCACCTCTCAGCACCAACTTTCCAGCCTGCAGTGCCTGTCTCTCCAGTCCTTCCTCGTAACTCAGGCTTCTGACACTAGGGAACAGTCTCGCGGCTTTTCTCTGCAGCTGACACAAAGTTAAAAGGCACAGTAAGTTGTGTAGATGGGAGCAGGAAGTTACAAAGGGACATAGACAGTTTAAGTGAGTTGGCAGAACTATGGCAGATGGAGTACGATATGGGGAATTGTGAGGATATCCACTTTGGATCCAAGAAAGACAAATTAGAATATTTTCTTAACGAGGAGAGACTAGGAACTAAGGAGGAACAATGGATTTAAGTGTCCATGTGCACAGAGAACAGGTACAAAAAAGAAAATCAAAATGGCTAATAAAATGTTGACCTTTGTCTCAAAGGGGTTGGAATGCAGAAGTAAGGAAGTAATGCTTCACTTGTACAAAGCCTTGGTCAGACCTCATCTGGAATACTGCGTTCAATTTTGGGCACCACACTCAGAAAAGATACATTGGCCTCAGAGGGGATACAGCACAGATTCACCAGAATGGTACCAGGGCTGAAAGGGTTAAATTGAGGTCAGGTTACATAAACTTGGTTTGTATTTCCTTGAGTTTAAAAGGGTTGACGGGTGATCTAATCAAGGTATTTAAAATAATGAAGGGTTTGATAAGGTAGATACAGAGAAACTATTTCCTCTGGTGGAGTAACCCAGAACAAGGGGGCTTAATCTTAAATTAGAGCCAACCAAAAATGAAATTCGAATTCTAAACCATTTGTTTTTTCCCAGTTTACATCTGATAGAAATCTCTCATCAAAATAACTTTCACATACCCTTCCTATCTCTTCATAGAACAATTTGCCCTCCTACTTTTGATGACCTGGTGGTCTGTTGCATAACTATAGCGTTTGCTTAACTTTGTTTTCATTAGAGAAGTCTAATCAGACCAGTTATAGAATCATAGAAGTTACAACATGGAAACAGGCCCTTCGGCCCAACATGTCCATGTCGCCCAGTTTATACCACTAAGCTAGTCCCAATTGCCTGCACTTGGCCCATATCCCTCTATACCCATCTTACCCATGTAACTGTCCAAATGCTTTTTAAAAGACAAAATTGTACCCGCCTCTACTACTGCCTCCGGCAGCTCGTTCCAGACACTCACCACCCTTTGAGTGAAAAAATTGCCCCTCTGGACCCTTTTGTATCTCTCCCCTCTCACCTTAAATCTATGTCCCCTCGTTATAGACTCCCCTACCTTTGGGAAAAGATTTTGACTATCTACCTTATCTATGCCCCTCATTATTTTATAGACTTCTATAAGATCACCCCTTAACCTCGTACTCTCCAGGGAAAAAAGTCCCAGTCTATCTAACCTCTCCCTATAAGTCAAACCATCAAGTCCCGGTAGCATCCTAGTAAATCTTTTCTGCACTCTTTCTAGTTTAATAATATCCTTTCTATAATAGGGTAACCAGAACTGTACACAGTTGACAAAAAAATCCCATGCTACTATTTTGAAGAACAGCAAGGGTGTTCTCCCTGGGCATGTCCTGGTCAATACTTATCACTCAACCATCACCACTAAAATAGATCTCATTATCTTATTGCTGTTTGTGGGATCATGCAAATTGGCTGCATTACAACAGTGACTACATTTCAAAAGTACTTTGTGGCTGTAAAGAGCTTTGGGATATCCAGACGTCATGAAAGGAACTATATAAATGCAAGTCTGTCTTTTAAAGCAAAAGAGAACCTTTAGAACCAGAGGACAAATTTAGGGTCAAATATTAAAAACAGAAAAGGAACAAAATCTCAATTGTAATGCCATTCCGAATATAGTTGGATACTATTCTATGCAAGTTAAGGGTTTACTGCAGTTATACAGGGCCTTTGAGAGACCACACCTGGAGTATTGTGCGCAGTTTTGGTCTCCTTACCCAAGAAAGGATATACTTAATTCTCTGGTTTTTCCCCCTTCCACAGGTTCAGCTTCATTTACCTCCCAGATGTCCCTGACATATTGGGATATACCATCTCCTTTTCATGTCCACTGATTTTTCTCAATATTCTGTACCCATGAATGTAATATCTATTTCTGATACTCCCACAACATTGTACTTCCCCACTGCTACAACAGCCTCCAGTCCTTATTTTTAATACTTTTGGCATTCGTGTACCTACATCTTATTATAGATTTACCTCCTTTCATGTCTCCCAGTTTCTGCCTATTACTAATCTCCTGCTCATGTATGCCGATCTGGGTATCTGTGTTCATACCCACCCATTGATTACTTCCTCCCCTACAATCTTTCTCTTCTGGGATATGGTTTCCTTCCAGCCCTCCACTAAATGATTTTTGATTGCTGCCTCAGTGTTCCTCGCAAAACTTTTTGTTCCTACTTTGTTTAGGGGCAGGTCATCTCTCCTGAACCAATCCTTTTTATTCTGGGTGATGTTGATCTTTGCAAATATTTGTGTTTTTGAAGAGCTGAACATAATGATTGTTGGACATAGTTACTTACCGTATGTACATAACGGGAACTGGAATCACATAATTATAATTTATCAAATTGCAGTATAAGTTGAAAGTGGATAAATCAACTGTTTTCATTGTCAGAAGGCTGTGATTTGTTTGATAATTGCATTGATGTGATTTCTAATCTCAGTGTGATATATAGTTTGGTGCATTCCAACTCCCACATTGTCCCCATTGCACTTAGTCTCTCAGTGTAATTGCCTGTCCCAGTCTCAGTTAGACCATCTAAGGGTTGTGCTAAAAGTACCACATCTTCTAAAATATTTTTCAAATAACCCATCAATATTATTTTAACTGCAACAATGAAGAAGTTTCTGCAATGCGCTAATGATTTTCAAACTTTCACCTTTGTACACTCTGTAAAAGTAAATACTAATTTTGTTACCTTTCATCAGATGTAAATCACTGCGACAGAAATATTTAAGTATCAATACAGATATCTGAGATGAATACTAGCTTCTACATTATTAATATGGCTGATCTTTCTTTCACATATCAAATCGTCTGTTGTGGACATATTCCACATTAGGTTTACAGCATACATATACAAAGCTGCTTTCTCAATCTAATCCTAAACTCTTAACCACTCAATTACTCCTTCACCCAAAGCTTGCAGACATCATCAATCATTTCTTTTCCTCAGATATTCCCCCCCACATCTCTGCCAAGATCACAGTCATCAAACACCTCCTTAAGAAACACAACCTCAACTGCTCTCCATCTCAGCCTCCCTTCTCTTTAAAGTTCTTGAATGTGTCAACACCCAACTCCACAACCACCTTTCGTACTATTCCCTATTCAAATCCGTTCAGTTTGATCTCCATCTTACTCATAGCAACAATACTGCCCCTTTCAAAGTCACCAACCATATCTTATGTGATTGCAACCAAATATGCTATCCCTCCTTGTTTTCCTTAGCAGTACAGTAGTTCAGTAATGGCACACCAGAAATTGTGAAATTAAGTCTCATCATGGTAAATTATTGAATTCAACTCCACAAGTATGTGGGTTGGCAACAGAAAAAATAACCCTGAAACCCACAGGTTCATGAATGTCCATCCTGATCGAGCCTACACATGACTATTTGGTTGATTCTCAACGCTCTCTGATGTGGCCTAGCAAGTCACCCAGCTGGAAATACAAACACTTCAAGAAGACCCTTCACCAGGGTAACTAGGGATGGGCAATAAATGCAGCCTTGTCAGTGCCATCCACATCCCATGAGCAAATAAAAAATACTCCATCCTCCTCTACTGCCTTTTCTCTGTGACTCTGCCCCCTTATTTCTGCATTCTTATCTGTTCCAGTGTAGCCAGTACATCTCCTGCTTCTCCTCCCATGCATGGTTAACTCCAGTATGCCCAAGGCTCTATTCTTAGTGCTCTCCTATTCCAACGCTACTTCTCAGTGGCAATTAACTGTAAACATGGGGTCAGCATCCATATTTGCTGACGGTACTCAGCTTTACATCTCCATCACTACCCTCAACACCATGGCTACTGCTCTGCTGACTGATTGCCTATTCAACATCAAGTTGTGAATGAGACATAACTTTCTCCACCTTAATATTTACAAGACTAAATTCATCCTTTTTGGCTCCTGCCAGAAATTTCGAACCCGAGAGTCTATTTCTATTCTCCTTCCTGGCTACTTGCTCAAATTGAACCTTACCATGTGCAACACTGATGTTGTCTTTGACCTTGAGCTGAGCATCAAATTCCACATCCAGTCAATTACTGAGTTCATTAAGGTCCTCCACAACATTGTCCAGCTCTGTACCCACCTCACTCCTAACTGCTGAAGAACTCATACATGCCTCCTTCACCTCCCAGTCAATGTCTCCTATGCTCTCCTCACCAACCTTCCAAGCTCCAAGCCCATACAAACTGCAACTCATCCTCAATTTTGTCTCTACACAAATTCCAACTCATCCACAATTGTGTTGCCTGCATACTGATTCCCTCTCACTCATCATCCCCGTTCGTACCAATCGTCACAGGCTTGCCAACCCCCAAGCTTGGTTTTCAAAATCTTTATCCTCTCTCACTGTACCTCTTCAACCTTATCTAGCCCTTATCCCAGCTTGCACTCTGCTCTTCTAACTCTTGTTTAATGTGAGCTCTGCATTTCACCATCAGTGGCTCAGATTTTATGCACCTGCACTTGAGAATTCTCTCACTAAACTCTTCTTCTAATCTCTCCCCATCTTCAACAGCTCCCTCAAAACTCACATCTTCGATCATTCCTTCAGTCCTGACTCTTCTCCCAACTACCATTTGATGTCTGATTCCCCCCTCCGTGAAGCACTATGGAACGTTTTGCTATGTTAAAAGCATTAATTGCTGTTGCTGTTGTCATTGATATGTAAGCAGATATAAATTATAAATTTTAAAATTACATGAATTGACACATTGAGCAATAGAATTATGCCACACAGCTGGGAGAGAGGGAGCAAACAAAACACATTTAGAAATGAAAAATGAGTCAATCTTGCAGCAGCTCCAAAGTCCAGCTACACAGGAGCATGAGCAGATTCTTTGGAGCAGCTCAGAGAATAGTGATGGAGGGTGTGTGTGAAAAATTAATGAGCTCTCTTTGGTTAGTCCACATCCATGAAACAAATCTAGATTCCGACACTTACTGTGATAATGTACTGTAGTAACATTTTAATCATAAAATTAGCAGCCACTTAACTGAGTGCTGCTTCGAAGAGATAGTCCTCATACATTAGTCACAAAGTGAATCAGCAAATCTCTGATACTCCCCCTTCCACAACACGGCACAAACAACATAAAAAACACAAATAAAAGCACATTCATGGAGTGGCCTGTGCATTCCTTCGCAGATAGGCATAGGTTGAACTTTCAGGCTCACCTGACACACAACGCCAACCCGTTGAAGTGAACATCCTCACAACAGTAAAGCAGTCTACTTTGAGATGCAGAAGATTGACACTGGTCATATCAGCGTGCTACAAGTGCACATCGTCAATTGATTAAGATGCGCCGTTAGTGGCAATCAAGGAACACTCTACATCCTTCAAAGCTTCCATGGCTTCACAAATTTGGATATACATTCACTATTGTGCTTATGCTTCGCCTACAGAACAAGCAGTTCAATTTTTTTTCAATGGTCTGCTAATTTTTTTTTAAAACTTTGTCCTTTGAATGGTACACAGTTAGTAAAAGCTGAGGCTGCTATGTGTGGAATACAGATGTAAAACATCGCTGCAAACATTTATACAGCTGCTGTAAATACCAGCTCCAAAATCACCATCACACAGTTTGCCTTTCTCTGAACTATTTTCCATTATGAGCGTATAACTTACGCAGTTTACAGCATTCAAATTTGCAGCATGTGAGTAAATACTCTCAATTTATTTGGCATATATTGCTAAAACAAAAACTTTACAATTAACAACATCAGAGACACTCTGATGAACAGGCAGCGCACAGCAGCGCTGAACAGGCAGCGCACAGCAGCGCTGAACAGGCAGCGCACAGCAGCGCTGAACAGGCAGCGCACAGCAGCGCTGAATCCTTCTGTGCTTACCAAAAATAGGAAATCTCTGAAACCATTACACTAAAAGCTAGAACTATACAACCTGCAGAGCGAGGTGAGCACTAGTGCCTTCTTTATGCTTGTTAAGCTTGCGCTGGAGGATACAGAGAACATTTCTACTCTGCTGAATAATACTTATCACAGCCTGGCTGAATATTGGTTAACTATGAATTAGAGCCTATTTCTTGTTGGAAAGGTGAGTACCAAAAATGTTAATTGGTCCATCTATTCAATATGGCCAATGTAGCAACATAGGATCAGCAGGTACTCAGCAATTCACTGACCCCAATTATTCCAAATGAACTGGCTCAAGCCTGAGCCGTGTGCTTTACCTTCATTCAGCAATTTTATCAGTCTCCAACTGGAATCTAACCATTAGCTCTGTCTGATTTACATAATGTTTTCTGCTAATGTTACCAGCAGAAGGAGACTCATTAGAACAGCTGTGTGAAGGTGTAGCATGACAATGATTATAGAAAAATGCTTTGGAAAGAGAGGTTTGGGAGAAAGGTTATAATATCATAGTAATGCACAGAACAATAAACTAGCCTGCAATTCATTTATTTTCTGCACCATTTTTCAACTGGATGTGGAAGTATTAATTGCTGACCAATGTTTTCAGTATTGAAAATTTTAATGCACCCAATTATGATTTTTTTTGTAAAAACTAGGTTATCTCAAGGTCAAAAAATCAACAGGAAATAACTGCCTTTTTCTATCGTTCGAAAAGATTATTCAGTTTTTTTTTAATATAAAGTGTGACAGACACTTATCAAAAGCACACGCATATTTTATATCCATACATACATTATATATGTAAACAATCTTACAACACCAAGTTATAGTCCAACAATTTTATTTGAAAATCACAAGCTTTCGGAGGCTTCCTCCTTCGTCAGGTGAATGTCAGGAAATCCTTGAACCTTTCGCATTTATATTCAGAGAACAATACCTGGTGATTATGGATAATCATTCCAACTGCCTGTTGTCAAGGCAATCAAAGTGTTCAGACAGAGAGGTGTTACCTACAGGACCACCGAATATACAAACGGCCAGAACACAAAACAGAGAGAGAGAGAGGGAGAAACATCTGAAAGGAAGAGAAAGACTGAAAATGACCCGTTGAATTAAAAACAGATAACTTTTATTCGCTGGTGGGGTTACATGAACCCAAGATCCCGGTTGAGGCCGTCCTCATGGGTGCGGAACTTGGCTATCAATTTCTGCTCAACGATTTTGCGTTGTTGTGTGTCTCGAAGGCCGCCTTGGAGTATGCTTACCCGAAGATCGGTGGCTGAATGTCCTTGATTGCTGAAGTGTTCCCCGACTGAGAGGGAACCCTCCTGTCTGGCGATTGTTGCGCGGTGTCCGTTCATCCGTTGTCGCAGTGTCTGCATGGTCTCGCCAATGTACCATGCTCTGGGGCATCCTTTCCTGCAACGTATGAGGTAAACAACGTTGGCCGAGTCACAGGAGTATGAACCATGTACCTGGTGGGTGGTGTCCTCTCGTGTGATGGTGGTGTCTGTGTCGATGATCTGGCATGTCTTGCAGAGGTTGCCGTGGCAGGGTTGTGTGGTGTCGTGGACGCTGTTCTCCAGAAAGCTGGGTAATTTGCTGCAAACGATGGTCTGTTTGAGGTTAGGTGGCTGTTTGAAGGCGAGTAGTGGAGGTGCGGGGATGGCCTTAGCGAGGTGTTCGTCATCATCGATGACATGTTGAAGGCTGCGGAGAACATGGCGTAGTTTCTCCACTCCGGGGAAGGACTGGAGTACTGGAAGTCCACATACAACTCAGATTACGCTGAGAGACTCTGCCGTCGTACCTCTTGCACACTCCGCAACCATCTCGTACACCAACTCTACAGCAAACGCCGCAACCTCGAAACCAAGATAGAGTCCATACTCTCAACCTGTACTCAGGACACAGCAGACCAGCTACGAGACACCGCCAAACAGACGAGGCAACGGAACTACGCTACCTACATGAAAACCAAGAGCAGGAAGCTTGAGAAACTCGGCATCACCACCAGCATCAACCAAGTTTCCCCTGGTACCACGGTTGCAACCACAGGGAAGTCTATCGTCAATTTGTCCGACCACACCCTTCAACCAGACGGAATCGAAGTTCTCGGCCGAGGGCTCAATTTCTGCCCCATGACCAAAATGGACCCCATCGGTCTCGCGGCGGACACAGAGGAATTCATCAGGAGAATGAGGCTCCGGGAATTCTTCCACAAATCCCAAGATTTCAGCAGCGAACCCAATGAGACAATCAACGATCTGGAACAGCAGACAGAGGGATCCGCGGTACAGCAACCGAAGAAGAGAGTCAAACTGGACTCCTCCAGAGGGTCGCTGCCCTAAGCTTGACATGTATGCTCAAGCTGTCAGGAAATGCGTCAATGCCAGATTCATCAGCCGCACTCGCAAGACAGTCCAGAATGTCACCCGAGCACAACGCAACGCCATCAACGCTCTCAAGACCAACCGCAACATCGTCATCAAACCAGCGGACAAAGGAGGAGCCATCGTCATACAGAACAGAACGGACTATTGCAAAGAAGCATACTGACAACTGGACAACCAGGAACACTACAGACGGTTACCCGCAGATCCGACCAAAGAACACACCCACCAGCTCAACAAACTGATCAAGACCTTCGATCCAGACCTTCAAAACATCCTCCCCGCGTGGGAGACTTCTACTGCCTCCCAAAGATACACAAAGCCAACACACCTGGACGTCCTATCGTATCAGGCAACGGAACCCTGTGTGAGAACCTCTCTGGATACATCGAGGGCATCCTGAAACCCATCGTACAGGGAACCCCCAGCTTCTGTCGCGACACTACAGACTTCCTACAAAAACTCAGTACCCACGGACCAGTTGAACCAGGAACACTTCTCACCATGATGGACGTCTCGGCACTCTACACCAGTATCCCCCATGATGACGGCATCGCTGCGACAGCATCAATACTCAACACCAACAACAGCCAATCTCCAGACGCCATCCTACAACTCATCCGCTTCATCCTGGATCACAATGTCTTCACCTTCGATAACCAGTTCTTCACCCAAACACACGGAACAGCCATGGGGACCAAATTCGCACCCCAATACGCCAACGTTTTCATGCACAAGTTCGAGCAGGACTTCTTCACTGCACAGGACCTCCAACCAACGCTATATACACCAGATACATCGACGACATTTTCTTTCTATGGACCCACGGTGAAGAATCACTAAAGAGACTACACGATAACATCAACAAGTTCCATCCCACCATCAAGCTCACCATGGACTACTCCTCAGAATCGGTTTCTTTCTTGGACACACGAATCTCCATCAAAGACGGGCACCTCAGCTCCCTTCTCCATACAATGTTACTGGTATTGCGAAGCTGCTCAAGTCTGGTGTTTTCACCCACGTTACACAACATTTTAGTAGATAACCAATAAGCAGTAACCAAGGAAGTAAAGTACACCTGCAGACATCGCATGAATATGAGTGTTGAGATCACATGCCCAATGACAGTGTCTGCTACTCTGTTTTTATTTACTAATCAAAAATGCAATTAGCCACAGTTGGATTTCCACTTAGGCACACTGGTTGGACAAGACTGGTTGTACTTAAAAGAATAGTATCCTACAATTTCCCACAATGGTATAATGGCCAATTTGACTGTATGTGAAAGATGAACTAATAAAGGAGAATCATAAGCTTTGATGCAATCTACAAATAGTCTTGCGGAGTTCTAGGAATAGAGTGAAGATAACATCTAATATCTTATCGCTGGCAATACTTCGCTGAAACTCACTGCAGCTTTACTTTATACTCCAATTATATTCATGTAGTAAGCTTAACAATCATTATTTTGTGAATGAATATATGATTGGCATTTGTGGGAAAGGAATCACTGCTGTCTGTTCGCGCACCATACCCTACAACTGACAATTCATTTTAATTTTAAATATAATTCCTTATACTGAAAATGAAATACAACAAAATTTAAAACCTCTTCACAAAAAGCTTTGATGCATTCCACATCATTTAGAAGTGTAGTTACTAAAATGTAATAGCATTTACCCATTCTGAATAGCCAGTTTTGAATCCCATCAACTGACCATCAGACCCAAGTACACTCTATGAATGAATTTTACAATTGTCCCTCAGATTTTGTGCGTTTTGTGGGCAAGTCTCACTCTTGACGGTGAGTCTTGACTACATTCTGCAGTTAAATTTCATCCTTCACAGACAGTCAGATTTGGAAACCCTCTCGGAGCAGATGTGGCTGTGCTTTGCGGATGAGTTTCACCAAATCTCAACCACTGGATTGGTCACCTAAAATTGAAAGATCATCCTGTAATGAACATCTCTTGACAGCTGACATGGAGCATGACAGCCTTAGAGATGCCTGTAGTCCAAACTGCCATACTCTCTTAGCTGAAAGGAGACTGCATAGTGACTAAAAAAGGAAATTGAAAAAAGCTATTTTTGTATGGACAATTTAGTCATTTTCCAACTTCCAGGTTCACACATATTTAATAGCATTAGAATGACTAAACATTACAAACGGTAAGATTCATTTTGTATTAACATATTCTTAAATGTGCAATAATTCTTTGCACATTGTGATTTCTGTGAAGGGATATGCTGTACCTACAGTACATTTCACAACTACCAACTAAGCACTTACAAACTACAGTATAGGTCAATGTGAAACAATTCGTTGAACAAGTCACAGGTCTACTCCCCAAATGATTTCTTCTGGATGTTTGTTCACAACTTATATAGTGCTGCCAATAAAGCACTGGATCAGTACACATCAGACAATTAAAAATGATACAGTAGCAGTTGTTTTTTTTTTCCCCCAAGAAGAAAAATATTGGTCGCTTCATTAACTTCAGTAACAACCTTGCTTCGGGAAGCCAATACTTACATCCTTCGCCAGCCCATTCCCTCCCTTACTGAAAAAGCTCTTTAAATACAAGTGAAGAAACACTGTGGGTACACAATTAAACATATTGCTAAATGCATCTTTTTGTTTTTATTTGATTACTTTTTTTCCTTTTTTGTAGGCTCCCACAAAGGCATATGTCCGGTCAGTACTGTGGCCAATGGGAGAGGGGTAGATGTCCTCTTACCAAAGTTAAGGCGGGCTTTCTCTGGCTGATGACATTTTGCGTGCTATTTTGGGCACTTCCTCTGCAAAAGGTCATTTCTGAACCACAAAGGTTCAAAAAGGCAATCAGACTTCAGGTTCTTAAGGCACTTTTACATTTGGTGCTTCTGGCATACCCCAATAGCTACATCATACTCATATTTAAATTAGAAACAGTAAACTGGGTTTAGCAATGTAAACATGGGAAGCCAGTGTATAGATACTTTCCTGCGACCGAAACTACGTGACTGCCAAAGGTAAAAGCACCTTCAGTTATAGAGACTCAAAATGCAAGAATGAGAAAAGATGCTATCCAGGGTTTCTTAAATACTGAAAGCCAAAGATAATAATACTGTATAAATAGAAGCAGGCTATTTAACTGGCCTGTGAACACACAATTGGAAAACCTGAGCACAAAATGAACTAGGCTCAGATAAAACATGTGACTAGAAGGATTTTCTTCCCCACAAAGTAAAGGATAAGTGAAATAGATTCCCAGCTAAAGCAGTCAGTGCATTAATTAGCACATTTAAAAAGAGCTGAGAAACAGGACTTAGAGTCCAAGAATAAGTAAACAGTATCACCAAATGCTGCAGGGAACACAGTGTTTCCTGAGCTGATAGAATCATGGACATTTCATGCCAAGGAAGAACAAATTACAGTAGAATGTAAGGTTTGATAAATATTGTGCAATTTTGACTGATTAAACTTTCTAGATCTTTAAGTGTACTGAATAGACGCCATGGTTATAGACTATCTATGGAAGAAACAAGCTTGATAGGCCCAATAACCTTTTCTCATATATGCTTTTTTTGTGATTAGCTGCTGGTTAAGGGCTTTAAACAACTGTGAAAGAGGGGAGGTATTTGTCCATGTACAGACTTTGTTCTTCACGGCAACATAAACCCAGCAACATGATGAACAAAATTGACATTACACATTGTAGATAGAGATGCTCATTTCATATGCTGTTAACAGATTTGAGTGCTTGTCACTGCTGGGACATGGCAAGTGTCCTGAAACAAGTTCAATCAACTGCTCTGACTCGATCGGCATCTGATGTGGAATGAATGTTAAATTGCACTTGCTTCAGTAATGGAGCTTAAATATTACATGTGGTTTCCTGTTGTCTAGAATTGATTAAATTATTTCAGGTTACTAGGCAGTCACACTGGCAACTCTCCAATTCTACCTGTGAGCATGTGGCTATAGATTCCTGCAAGGATTCTGAAAAGTTACAGTAAGTCCAATTACTTAAATCAGTTATCTCATCAGATGTACAGACAGGCAATCGATGTTTAGCTAACGGTGCTTTTGAAAATCATTTAACATGACAAAACTGCTGCGATCAATATGACAACTGGTCAGTTAATCTTTTCAAGTACCAGGGCCTTGTAATCGAAGTACTTCAAGCTATAAATGCACATGTGCCTGGAAGAGTGCACTTTCAAGTATATTGGGCCAAAATTTACTATAGCTGGCGAACGACTTGCCCTTGCCCATTTAATTTCCATGAGCTTTTGCACGGCAAGTTGCTGTAAGTGAGAGATAGAAACGCCGCAACGCCCTCTACAGGGCATCTGGGATCTGTGTGAACAGGGCAAGCAACTGTGTATCTCTTTAACCAATCAGATTGAAGAATTGTTAATGAACAGCGCAGTCTGAACCAGGAAGTGTAAGTTAGAATAGCGAATTCAATGTCAAATCAAGTACAGAAAGCGAAATAAAGAGAGGGAAAGAAAGATTGGATTAAGAGAAGAAAGACACAGAAGGAAAAAGTAAAAAAAATGTAATTTAATTGTGTTTTTTTAAATCTCCAACAACAATTAAAAGCTGAAGGAATGAGACTCCACACTTGTAAAAGTTAATTTTCAGTGCCAGAGAGGTTGTTTGGCAGTAATTAAGACTTACCATGCCATTAAAAAGGGTGCTTAGGCTGAAATGGATAAGCCCCAACTTTCTGTGGCGAGTTTAGTTCGTATCTACCATGTAAGTACAGGAACTTCATGCCATTCAATGCATTTGAATGGTGAGTCAGGCAGCAAGATGGCATTTTCGCGAAGCTATTGGGGGAGCGGCACATTCCGAACAGCAACTTCTGGATTTTTGTGTTCAACCGCGCATCTGTCCTCGCCTGAAAATGCTGTGCGATTTGCGCATAAATAACAGTGAGCATCATTAGCCTCACCGTTATTTTGACAGTAAATTCTGGCCCATTATTTGTTGTGGTACTGTCAAGCATTTCGTAACAGATCAACACAACCTACAGTCTGGATTGGATTCACTACTAAATCAATGTACTCGTTTCTCAAACTCATGGTTCAGAAATGACAACATTTTCTTGATGGTCATCACAACATTGGAATAGAGGCCTTCAATATTTTATAAGCTTTTGATATTGTGCAGCACCTTGACCTTATTATGTGCTTTTATATTGGTGTCAGTGGGATGGGTGTTTATGCCCCCAATTCCCAAAGCTCGGATCTCATACATACGCTTTTTTCCCCATTAACTTTAATAACACTATTTAGGCGCATAATAATCATACTGCTGAATGTCGTTGCGTGTGTATTTGATTACTTTCCCTTTCTGCAGTCTCCCACAGTCACATATGTCTGGTTAGTACTTTGGTCAAGGTTTACGCTGGGGCTGCCACCAGATGCGCAAGACCCGCACGTCATGAAGTTGCAACACCAACTCCCCACTGACACCAATGTAACAACAGCTGTTGAGAAGCAGGGCTGAGGAACTGGATTTGCAAATTAATTTGCCTACAAAATGGTGACTACACTTCAAAAATTAATTCACTGGCTGCGAAGTGCTTTGTGATGCCCTGAGGATGTGATTATAACACTATATAAATGCATGATGTGGAGATGCCGGTGATGGACTGGGGTGGACAAATGTAAGGAGTCTTACAACACCAGGTTATAGTCCAACAGCTTTATTTGAAATGAGCTGTTGGACTATAACCTGGTGTTGTAAGACTCCTTACATATATAAATGCAAGTTTGTTCTTTCTTTTTCATAAGTGAATACAAAAATTATATTTTTTTGGGGGGAGGGGGCGGGATTTACTCCAGATATTTTTCTCAGTTTCAGTAACTCGAGACCTCACTAGCTCACTAGCTATGAACCAGAGTATGCTGCTACATGAGCAGTATCTAGGTAATTTGGAGGAAGCCCAAGGGCCAATCAGGAAACCCTTATCGCTGTATTTTGGCTACTGGTTGTATTGTGTGCCATCATTATTCTTCCTCAACTCCAAAAGGTGGTAGAATAAACATAGGCTACAAATGGCCAAACAGATTTATTAAACAGTAAAGAGATAAATGAACAGTAGCAGTATATTTACAGTAGTCACAGACTTAATTGGTCATCCTTGGAATGATATAAAATAATAGTTGCTACTGCTATGTGAAACTTCAATGTAAATTAGACCTAGCACAAGGTTCCTGAGTATAAACCTTATGTGGTGGTACACTGCTGATCATCCACAAAGTCTCTATAGCCTGTCTATATCTCTGATGGTTTCGATGGACTACTCAATTCGAACAAGACAGGCTGTAATATACTTTCTAAAATTTAACCAGGACAAAGGAAATTTAAATATGTATTTCAAACTCAAATAGACCAATCAAACAAACCCCATTTGAATTTCAATTGAATGGCTTTGCCCCATCCTTGGAAACCTGTCACAGACAGAATATCTGATGTGGGGCTACTCTGTATCAAAACAATCAGGGCCACTTTCTGTAAGTTAATCTAATTTTTAATCCTGTATGTATAGTGAAAGAAAGAAAGAAGCCAATAATATGATCCAACATAGACTGAAGTGCTTTGTTATTGTCACAGTCATGATAAATAAACGTTCGTCTAACTATAAGACTGACATACATGGGCTCTTAGGGAAGCAAGAGTGACTTATCGCTGTTTCTTTTCTTTATCAATGATCTCTTTGCTAATACCACTATGTCCTACAAACAAGAAAACTCTTCAGCTAAAAGGTAATCAGCAACTAAATCACTGCAGGCAAATGTGTGCAAAGTTGGATAGCAGGCAGTTAAATGCTGTGCTATTTTCAATGAAGACAAAGTCTGCAACTATTGTGAGAAAAAGCGCCATTATACAGCCAACCATTGTTATTCTGTTAGGATTACAAACCTTTGGCACAGTAATCATGTTTTATCTATGCTGAGTCAAACAAATGGCAGAGATACCCACTGAAGAGTTAGTGGAAAAGTGGGAATGTTCAAAGTACTCAACTCTACTTCAATGTTCCATCCTATTCATATCTGCCCAGTGTTGTAATCTTGTTTGACAAGCTGCACAAAAAACCTATCGCGAGCTCCTGGAGTGAATACATGCAACAACATGCAGAGCAGTGGATTTGAGGAGGAAGATAGCCTACTTACTCTATACCATATGTTGCTTCTTCAGCACTAAAAAGATGTGAAGTCAACGGAAAAGAAAATCGGGCGGGGTGCAAACTGGGCAGCCGATTCACTATCACCTATTTTGTGCTACCGCCCAGGACGCATTTATACCCCTATGTTTTTCTGTATTTATTGATTTATTAGCACAATATTTCTGTTGCTGAATACTACGAAAAAGTCATTTTAGATTGAGTTACATTGAAACTACAGCACAGAAAAATAGGCCATTCAGCCCAACTGGTCTATGCCGGTGTTTATGCTCCACACGAGTCTCCTCCCTCCCTACTTCATCTAACCCTATCAGCATACCCTTCTAATCCTCTCTCCCTCATGTGTTTATCTAGTTTCCCCTTAAATGTGTCCATGCTAGTCGCCACAACTACTCCTTGTGGTAGCGCGTTCCACATTCGAACCAATGTCTGGGTAAAGAAGTTTCTCCTGAATTCCCTATTGGATTTATTAGCAACTATTATATTTATGACTCTAGTTTTGGACTCCCCCACAAGTGAAAACATTTCTGAGTCTACCCTATCATAATCTTAAAGACCTCTATCAGGTCACCCCTCAGCCTTCTCTTTTCCAGAGAAAAGGGCCCCAGCCTGTTCAGCCTTTCCTGATAAGTATATTCTCTCAGTTCTGGCATCATCCTTGTGAATCTTTTTTGCACCCTCTCCAATGCCTCTATATAATTTCTCTAGTATGGAGACCAGAACTGTTCACAGTACCCCAAGTGTGCTCTAAACAAGGTTCTATTAAAGTTTAACATAACTTCTCTGCTTTTGAATTCTATCCTCTAGAAATGAACTCCAGTGCTTGATCTGCCTTTTTTATGGCCTTGCTCACCTGTGTCACTTATGTTTTGTGTATTTGTACCCCGAGATCCCTTTGCTCCTCTATCCCATTTAGACTCTTATTTTCCAAGGAGTTTGTGGCCTCCTTATTCTTCCTACCAAAAGGCACCACCTCACATATATACAAATTCATTTGCCAATTACACGCCCATTCTGCAAGTTTATTAATGTCCTCTTGCATTTTGATGCATTCCTCCTTTGTATTAACTACACTCCCCAATTTGGTGTCGTCTGCAAATTTTGACGTTAAGCTTCCGATTTCCAAATCCAATGTAATTGTGAACAGTGGTCCCAGCCCAATCCCTGTGGAACACCACTTCCCACCTTTTGCCACCCTGAGTAGCTACCCTTAATCCCTACTCTGTTTTCTGTTTTGTAGCCAACTTGCTATCCATTCTGCTACATGTCCCCTGACTCCATATGCTCTGACCTTAGTCATGAGTCTACAATGCGATATCTTATTGAAAGCCTTTTGAAAATCCAAATATATTATATCTACTACATTACCATTGTCTACTCTTTGTTACATCGTCAAAGAATTCAAAAAGGTTGGTCAAGCATGACTTTCCCTTCTGAAATCAGTGTTGACTACTCTATTATATTTTCATTTTCTAAATGTTTTTCTATTACAACTTTGAGTAAAGATTCTATGATCTTTTCTACAACTGACATTAAGCTAATAGGTCTATCGTTCCCTGGACTTGTTCTATCTCCCTTTTTAAATATGGGAATAACATTTGCTGTCTGCCAGTCCTCTGGCACTATTCCCTTTTCTAATGAATTTTTATATATATGTAATAGTGCCTCTGCTATTGTCTCCCGATCTTCTTTTAATTCTCACAGGTGCAATCCATCCAGACCAGGAGTTTTATCCTCTCTAAGTTTGATTAGTTTATCAATTTCCTCCCCCCCTTTCCTATCTTAAATGTTTCTATATCTTTTTTGATCTCCTCTTCTAATGTCATGCCCACCTTGTTAGTCTCCCTGGTAAATACTGAGGCAAAGTAGCTATTCAATATTTCTGCCATTTCACTGTCATTATTTGTGAGTTTATCTTGTGCATCCCTTAGTGGCGCTACTCCTATCCTGATTCTTCTTTTGTTATTTGTGTGTCTGTAGAATACTTGGCTATTTCTTTCCATATTCCTTGATAATTTAATTTTGTAGTTTCTCTTTGTTTTTAACCTCTTCATTTTACCTTTTGTCATCCTCTCCTTTATCGTCTATGTACATGGAGTATGCTTTATTCTTTAGTTTCAATTTTACCCTTATCTCTTTATTCAGGGCAGTGTCCTAGGCCCAACCATCTTCAGCTGCTTCATCAATGACCTTCCCTCCATCATAAGGTCAGAAATGGGGATGTTCGCTGATGACTGCACAGTGTTCAGTTCCATTCGCAACCCCTCAGATAATGAAGCAGTCCGAGCCCGCATGCAGCAAGACCTGGACAACATCCAGGCTTGGGCTCATAAGCGGCAAGTAACATTCGCGCCAGATAAGTGCCAGGCAATGACCATCTCCAACAAGAGAAAGTCTAACCACCTCCCCTTGACATTCAACGGCATTACCATCGCCGAATCCCCCACCATCAACATCCTGGGGGTCACCATTGACCAGAAACTGAACTGGACCAGCCATATAAATACTGTGGCTACGAGAGCAGGTCAGAGGCTGGGTGTTCTGCGGCGAGTGACTCACCTCCTGACTCCCCAAAGCCTTTCCACCATCTACAAGGCACAAGTCAGGAGTGTGATGGAATACTCTCCACTTGCCTGGATGAGTGCAGCTCCAACAACACTCAAGAAGCTCGACACCATCCAAGATAAAGCAGCCCGCTTGATTGGCACCCCATCCATCACCCTAAACATTCACTCCCTTCACCACCGGCGCACTGTGGCTGCAGTGTGTACCATCCACAGGATGCACTGCAGCAACTCGCCAAGACTTCTTCGACAGCACCTCCCAAACCCGCGACCTCTACCACCTAGAAGAACAAGAGCAGCAGGCACATGGGAACAACACCACCTGCACGTTCCCCTCCAAGTCACACACCATCCCGACTTGGAAATATATCGCCGTTCCTTCATCGTCGCTGGGTCAAAATCCTGGAACTCCCTTCCTAACAGCACTGTGGAAGAACCGTCACCACACGGACTGCAGCGGTTCAAGAAGGCGGCTCACCACCACCTTCTCGAGGGCAATTAGGGATGGGCAATAAATGCTGGCCTCGCCAGCAACGCCCACATCCCGTGAACGAATAAAAAAAAAAAATTCATCCATGGTGTTTTGTTGTTGGCTAGTTTGTTCTTGCTTTTTAAAGGAATATATTTCTCCTGTACTCTATTGATCACCATTTTAAATATTTCCCATGCTGTTGTATCTCTTTGTCTGCCAAAATTTTTTTTCCAGTTTACCTTCCCTAGTTCCACACTCATCCTCTCAAAATGAGCTTTTTTTCCCAATCTATTACTTTGGTCTTTGTCTTATGTCTTTCTCAATCATTTTAAATATGTTATGATCACTATTGCCTAGATGTTCTCCCACACTTTTCTTATCTGCTCTGGTTCATTTCCCATTATTAGATCCACCAGTGCTTCTTCTTTTGTTGGGCTTCTCACATCCTGGATAAGAAAGGAGTCCTACACACACTGTAAAATCTCCATTACCTTTTCCCCTTTCCCTACCTCTTCTTGCCAGTTTATTTTCTGCAATGGTAGCACTGCTTTCCTTTCAGGAGCTGCCAGTCTTTCGCAAGTTAGGACAGGGAGCCCACAGCAGTGTCAGTATCTAAAGGGAGCCCCTGAAAATTTTTTTTGAACAACTGAAATAAGATGTCTGCAGCTTGCCCATTTCATGAAGTTTTTATAAAGTTCAAGCAACTGCTGTGTCTATCTGTTCTTTGTTGTTGCATCAGGTAGTATAGAAACATACACAACAGGTGAATGGGTGGTTACACTGCTAGGGTCACAAGCGGAAAAATGCGCAAAGAATGCACTGGACACTGTATTGGTTTTGCCCATGTGAAGTAACCCTAAAAAGTTTCCACACAAACTCTCCCACGAATCAGCGCAATCCAGCAGCATAATGAATTCGTGACATCCTCCAGCATCACAAAGAGGATTGCCAGGAAATGAGCCATTCTTCAAATGACTGATTAAATGCTCTTGGTCTCACTTTTAATTGAGTTATAGTCCAGCAATTTTATTTTAAATTCACAAGCTTTCGGAGATTTTCTCCTTCCTCAGGCAAATGTTTCAAGATCTCGAGACATTTTGACGATTCGAGATCTTGAAACATTTGCCTGAGGAAGGAGAAAATCTCCGAAAGCTTGTGAATTTAAAATAAAATTGCTGGACTATAACTTGGTGTTGTAAAATTGTTTACAATTGTCACTTTTAATTGGCTTCAATTGACTGCTGATCACTGCTGTTGTCAATTAACCAAATACTGCAGCAGAGTAGGACACACCTGTGTGGCTTCAATTGACTGCTGGTCACAGCTCACAATGGCAGATCAATTGACCAGATCAATTGACTAACTAATTTAAACTGAATTTAAAGTAATTGAAAATAATTGAAGCAGCAGCAGGAGATCAGAAATCAATTGATTGCTGGTCACTGCAGTTCAGGTGATTGACATGACCACGGATGCCTGTGCGCCTGAGAGTCTGGATGCAACATGATGAACACCCCTGAACCAGCGCAATCAGCGGAAATTCGCCATTCCAAACAGGGGCAGTGGCCAGTTTTGTGGACGGGAACTGCTTCGGGCGAAGGGACATTTGTCAGCTTGGCTCAGTTATTAGAACCTACAAGTTCAGAATAAAAAAATTGCGGATACTCCATCGGATCACAGAATGGTTACAGCACAAAAAGGAGGCCATTCGGCCCATCGAGCCCATGCCGGCTCTTTATAAAAGCAATCCAGTTAGTCCCATTCCCCTGCTCTTTCCCCGTAGCCTTGCAAATTTTTTCCCTTCAAGTATTTATCCAATTCCTTTTTGAAAGCCACAATTGAATCTGCTTCCACCCCTTCAGGCAGCGCATTCCAGATCATAACTACTTGCTGCGTAAAAATGTTTTTCCTCATGTCGCCTTTGGTTCTTTTGCCAATCACCTTAAATATGTGTCCTCTGGTTCTCGACCTCTCCGCCAATGGGAACAGATTCTTTTTATTTACTTCAGCTAGACCCTTCAATCTCTTCTCAACCTTCATCCCTGGAACCATTCTTGTAAATCTCTTCTGCACCCTCTTTAAGGCCTTCACATCTTTCCTAAAGTGCAGTGCCCAGAATTGGACACAATACTCCTGTTGTGGCTGAATCAGTGTTTTATAAAGGTTCAATATAACTTCCTTGCTTTTGTACTCTATGCCTCTATTTATAAAGCCCAGGATCCCGTATGCTTTTTTGACCGCTTTCTCAACCTGTCCTGCCATCTTCAAAGTTTTTTGCACATATACCCCAGGTCTCTCTGTTCCTGCACCCCCTTTAGAATTGTACTATTTAGTTTCTATTGTCTCTCCTCATTCTTTCTGCTAAAATGTATGACTTTGCACTTCTCTGCATTAAATTTCATCTGCTATGTGTCTGCCCATTCCACCAGCCTGTCTATTTCCTCTTCAAGTCTATTACTATCCTCCTCACTTTTCCAAGTTTTGTGTCAGTGTACTCTCCAGTATAAAGTGATTATGGGCACAACTCACTTACACTTAAAATTCCACAATCTTTAGCACTATTGCATTTCACAACATCCAGATTGCACCGTTATCTGGAAGGAAATCATGCGCAAACTCCAGGCCACTATGTTAAAGTTTTAGGTTCATCAGAAAATAGGAACATAAGAACAGAAGTAGGCCATTTAGCCCCTCGAGCCTGTTCCGCCATTCAATGAGATCATGGCTGATCTGTGAACTAACTCTATATACCCGCCTTAGCCCCATATCCCTTAATACCTTTGAACCATAAAATCATAGAAAGGTTACAGCCGGAAGTAGGCCATTTGGCCCATCGAGTCCGCGCCGGCTCAATGCAAAAGCAATCCAGCTAGTCCCACTCCCCCGCCTTATCCCTGTAGCCGAGCAAATTTTTTCCTTTCAAGTACTTATCCAGTTCCCTTTTGGAGGCCATGATTGAATCTGCCTCCACCACCCCCTCGGGCAGTGCATTCCAGATCCTAACCACTCGCTGTGTAGAAAAGTATTTCCTCATGTCACCTTTGATTCTTTTACCAATCATCTTAAATCTATGTCCTCTGATTCTTGACCATTCTGCCAATAGGAACAGTTTCTCTCTATCTACTCTGTCTAGACCCTTCATGATTTTGAATACCTCTATCGAATCTCCTCACAATCGTCTCTGTTCCAAGGACAACCCCAGTTTCTCCAGTCTATTCCTGGAATCATTCTAGTAAATCTCTTCTGCACCCTCTCTAAGGCCTTCACATCTTTCCTAAAGTGTGGTTCCCAGAACTGGACACAATACTGCATTTGTGGCCGAACCAGTGTTTTCTAAAGGTTCATCATCACTTCCATACTTTGTACTCTATGCCTCTATTTATAAAGCCCAGGATCCCATATGCTTTTTTAACTGCTTTCTCAACCTGCCCTACCACCTTCAATGATTTGTGCATATACGCCCCCAGATATCTCTGTTTCTGTACCTCTTTTAGAGCTGTGCCCTCTAGTTTATATTGCCTCTCCTCATTCTTCCTACCAAAATGTATCACTTCGCATTTTTCTGCGTTAAATGTCATCTGCCACGTGTCCGCCCATTCCACCAGCCTATCTATATCCTCTTGAAGTCTATCACTAGCCTTCATAGTTTACTACCCTTCCAAGTTTTGTGTCATCTGCAAATTTGGAAATTGTGCCCTGAACACCCAAGTCCAAGTAATTAATATACAGCATTGACCCCTGAGGAACACCACTGTACACCTCCCTCCAGTCCGAAAAACAACCGTTCACCACTATTCTCAGTTTCCTGTCACTTAGCCAATTCTGTATCCATGTTGCTACTGCTCCCTTTATTCCATGGGCTGCAATTTTGATGATAAGCCTACCATGCCGTACTTTATCAAACACCTTTTGAAAGTCTATATACACCATATCAACTGCGTTGTCCTCATCTACCCTCTCTGTTACCTCATCAAAAAACTCTATCAGGTTAGTTAAACACGATTTGCTTTTAACAAATCCGTGCTGGCTTTTCCTAATCAATCCACACTCGTCCAAGCGACTGTTACTTCTGTCCCGGATTATAGTTGCTAAAAGTTTTCCCACCACAGGTTAAACTGACTGGCTTATAGTTGCTGGGTTTATCCTTACACCCTTTTTCGAACAAGGGTGTAACATTTGCAATTCTCCAGTCCTCTGGCACCATCCCCGGATCTACGGATGTTTGGAAGATTATGGCCAGTATATCTGCAATTTCCAACCTTACTTCCCTCAGCAACCTAGGATGCATCCCATCCGAACCGGGTGATTCATCTACTTTAAGTACATCTAGCCTTTCTAGTACCTCTCCTTTCTCAATTTTTAGCCCATCCAGTATCTCATCTTTATCGTCCTTTACTGAGACTCTGGCAGCCTCTTCTTCCTTGGTAAAGGCAGATGCAAAGTACTCATTTAATACCTCGGCCATCCCCTCCACCTCCATGAGTAGATCTACTTTATGGTCCCTAATCGGCCCCACCTCTCCTCTTACTACCCATTTATAGTTTACTTTGGTTAACAAAAATCTATCAATCTCAGATTTAAAATTAACAACTGAGCTAGCATCAACTTCAGTTTGTGGAAGTGTTCCAAAAGAACAGCAGCTTGTCAATATCAGTATTCTTTGTAAAATACTTGCATGACCTCCCATGCACCATTCACAGTAATAATACCATTTTATAATAATGGTAGTGTTATACCATGTATCACAAAATGCATTATTATATAATACAGAAATGTTATACTATGTAACACGCAATGTATTATAATTCAGAAATGTTACACCATGTAACCCACAATGTATTATAGAATACAGTTGATATGCTGTGCCTTTGCTCCAGGAAGGGAAGAAAATTAAAACATTTCCTCTTCCTGAAATGGTCTCATTCTTTCTATGCCACTTTCTGTTTGACTGCCACATTTTCTTTCTCATTGAGGAATCTATTTGTCTCTGAATATTTTTATTACTCTTTCACAACTTGTGTAAGTTTCTCCTTCAATGTATCTCCTCTTTTTCCTGTATTAGTGTCAGCTTGGCTCAGTTATTAGAACTTACAAGTCAGAAATTTGTAGTTTCAAGCCCCACTACGAATTTGAACACTTAATAAATATATGATGATACTTCAATGCAGCACTGAGGAACTGGTCCAGTGTCAGAAGTGCTATCTTTCAGGTTAGATGTTAAATCAAGGCCCCATCTGCCTGCTCAGGTGGACATAAAAGATCCCATGGTATTATTTGAAAAGGAGCAAGAGGTTCTCCTGGTGCCCTGTCCAACATTCCTTTCCAAAACGCCACTACCACAAACAGATTTTGGCTATTCATCTCATTTACCATTTATGGGATCTTGTGGCGTGCTAAGTGGCTGCTCCATTTGCCTACCTAATTATGGAGAATGCATGTCAAATGAAATCCATTGATTGTAAAGCACTTTGGGACATCGTAACAATGTGATAAGGCGATATATAAATGGAATTCTCATTCTGCAATTAGTCTGCAACACTCTCAGACATCCCCTTACCTAGGTACTTAATTTCTTTGCTCATCTTTTTAAAAATTCAGAATATACGGTAAGATAGTAGGCAACATGTGTTACACTTTTTGGGTTTTTACTCAGTGGAAAATGGTCTGGGATCACTACTTAAGATAAATTCTCGGGATGTGGGCTTTGCTGGCAAGGCCGGCATTTATTGTAC
Source organism: Heptranchias perlo (assembly GCF_035084215.1). NCBI lineage: Eukaryota > Metazoa > Chordata > Chondrichthyes > Hexanchiformes > Hexanchidae > Heptranchias > Heptranchias perlo. Next base: position 53,856,491 of record NC_090341.1, read on the forward strand.
TTCTCTAGTTGCCCTGGGCGGTTTGATGCAACTGAGTGGCTTACTAGGGCAGTTAAGAGTCAAGCATGTTTGTGTGGGACTGGAGCCACGTATAAGCCAGACACGGTAAGGATGGCAGATTTGCTTCCATTAAGGACATTACTGAACCAGTTGGACTTTTACAACAATCCAATAGCTTCATGGTCAATTTTACTGATATCAGCTTTTTATTTTCAGATTTAATGAAAACTGAATTCAAGTTCTCAAACAGCCACAATGAGATTTGAATCCATGGGGCGTGATTTTTGCCTGGAGCCGGGAACTCAGTGGCTGGGTAGATAATCGCTTGGGAAACCCGGAAGCAGAGCGCGTTGGAATCTGCGATTGCAACTAAATTGAAGGCACTTAATTTTTCTTCTGAATTTCGCGTCTCCAAGCTGCGCAGCAGGCATACTGCGCACTTGTATGATATGATCTAAACTCCACTATTTAAAAGGCCAAAGCTAAAATGGATTTTGGAGGAGAAAGGAGGAAGTGAAGCTATGGATTCAAAGACAGCAAGGGCAGCACCCAGGTTCACATATGCTTCACTTGAAATATTGCTGGATGGAGTGAGAACCAGGAGGGAGGTCATCTATACAAGTGATCGGAGGAAGAAACCTGGTTCTGCAACCAAGGCGTGGCTGGAGGTGGCAGAAGAGGTCAGCAGTAGGAGCACAGTGCCCAGGTCTTGGCTACAGTGCAGGAAGCATTTTAATGACCTAACTGGGTCAGGAAAAGTGAGTACATTTGCTGATTCACCCGCATCCTATGTTGTGCAAGATTCTCCCCCTCCTCTCCCCACACCCACCCCCCCCAACCTCACTCTATGTTGGCACGTCTACTCCATCACATCACTCCTCACACCCACTTAAATTTCAGCATCAACCATTCTTCACCTCCCATCACTGCTACTCACCCCAATCCTGATGTAACGTGATATAAATGTCTGATAGTTACCCTCTGATGCATCTGTTTTATTGTCAGCCTCACCCATAGCAATGTACCCATCAGGTGAATACGTCACCTTCAATCACTCGAAGGTCTGTTCTTTCTCCCCTTGTAGGAAAAGAGAGCGCAAAATGCAAGGAAGGGGACGAGGACTGGAGTTGGACCACCACAATTTGTCCAGCTCACAGATGCAGAGTAGGAGGCCATGGAGATAAGTCGGACCCTTGCATGCCAATCCTTCAGAGATAGAGAGATTGGCAACCCGCAGATGGCTGTTGGCAGAACTTCAACATCTTTCATACATATGATGAACTGATTTTACCAATGATTGAACTGTTCCAGACCTCAGTACGGTCAATGGAAAGATTGTCACTTTTCTGATGAATAATTAATATCGGCCTCTGCTGTATTCCAGAGCCTTCATCCCTTCAAGAGGAAAGTGCCGAAATGGAAGAAAGCAATTCCTCAGAGGATCTCATTCCCTCTGAGGCTGCACCGTCATATGACATACAGCCACTCACCAGCGCAGATACTGGCACTTCGGTGGGTCATGTCAGATAGTTAGTTGGGTTGTCACCACTCAAGCGTGCGTGAGCAGACACTGGTAGCAGGGGCAGCTGCGGAGAGTCCGCATCGGGGGGCGCGCACATCTATGAGCTCTGCTCAGCTGGACACAGATGCTGAACCCCGGGGTCAGAATGAGAATGATAAGAAGTACAGCTGCACCTTTGCGAAGTACTGCAAAACATGCCACGCATTCGCCATGATAGCGGAGAAGATGGAGGAGTCCAACTCCATCGCTAGTGAATTGGTGGCACAGGTAAATGAGGGAATGTCTGCAATGAAGAGAATGGCAGCCTCCACTGAGCTTCAAGCATGGCTCTCAAATGAGTCCATGCAGGCCATGGCAATGGCCGTGCGGACTCTGGATGCTAACATGTCTGCCACCTTAAACAGGCAGACGGATACTTTAGCCGTGGCCTTACATGCAGCACATCTGCTCACCAGCCTGCTGGCCAACAGTATGGTGGGAGCGATGTTGCACTGGCCCAGGAGAGGGATGATGGCGAAAGGGGACGTGGAAGTGGGAACTCCACTCAAAGTGCAGGTGCTGCAGTCTTTGGCGGGGCCCTCATGGGCTCCAAAGCCCAGAGGTCGTACACCAAGAGCATCTCAGCAGTCAGGGCAGGGATCTGTGTAACCTGCCAATACTTCTGCTGAAGCCACAGGAGATGCACCACGTAGAAACATTAGAAAGAGGAAGGCTAAGTAATTGTAGTTCACCAAAGGTATGCACAAGGGTGTTTGACAAGCTGTCATGTTGTTAATTTATATGTTTTTTTGTTATGGCACCTTAAATTTAATCATTATCACCACCACTGCTACGTCTTGGCCATTATTGAGTCCCTTTTGTGAAACTGCCCTTTCATGTGCTTCATCATGAATGCCAATACACGATGCCATCCACTGGACACATGTGCAATGGGTATATGCATGGTTGAAGAACTGCTTTGAGCAAAGGGGGTGGGGGGGGCGGGGGGGGGAAAGAGGGGTTGGTGATGGTGGTTGTTCCAGGCAGCCTGAGCATTTCAATTATGAGAACCTGTTAGAGAAGAGGGAATCCCTGGCATCATGGGCAGCAATGTGTGCCGCTGCTCTGGCGATGGGATCCCCATCTTCATTTTCATTTTTCTCCTCCTCACTCACTTCTTCAATGTCGCCGCCAGATGAGGATGCTTGATGAGCGCATTCAACGTTCTCCACCTGTAACCCTCTCTGCTGAGCTATGTTGTGCAGGACGCAGCACACAACAATTATTCTGCACAGAGAATACTGGAGGGCTCCCCCAGGTCTATCCAGGCACCTGAAGTGCATCTTCAACATTGCTCAATGACAGACCTGGTGGTGATGTGGCTGTGGTTGTACCGCTGCTGTGCCTCATTGGTGGGGTTTCTCATAGGTGTCATGAGCCACGTCTGCAGGGGGTATACCTTGTCTCCTTAAGTTTGTCTTGTGTGTGTAAGAGGTCCAGGATGTTGGACAGGCGCAAAATGAATGAGTCATGGCAGCTGCCAGGGAATCTGGCACGTACCTGCAGAAATCTCTTCCGGTGGTCGCACACCAGTTGTGCACTGATGGAGTGATATCTCTTTCAGTTTATGAACAATCCTGGCTCATGTGGAGATGGTCGGATTGCTATGTGTGTGCAATCAATTGCGCCCTGCACCCATGGAAAGCCAGCCAGACAGTTGAAACCCATTGCCCTCTCAGTCTGGCTGATGTCGTCACAGGGGAAGTTGAGGTCGTCGGATGCCCTGGCAAACAAGCCATCCTGGACCCGACGTATACATTTATGAACAGATGACTGAAACATCCTGGAGATGTCACCAGCGGCGCTCTGGAGAGATCCGTAGGCATAGAAATTGAGGGCAGTGGTGACTTTAACTGCGACGGGCAATGCACGGCCACTACGCCCAGCTGGAAGCAGCTCTTCCTTTTTTTAAAAAATTACTTCATGGGGTGTGGGCATCGCTGGCTAAGCCAGCATTTATTTCCCATCCCTAACTGCCCTTGAGAAGGTGGTGGTGAGCCGCCTTCTTGAACCGCTGCAGTCCGTGTGGTGAAGGTTCTCCCACAGTGCTGTTAGGGAGGAAGCTCCAAGATTTTGACCAAGAGACGATGAAGGAACGGCGATATATTTCCAAGTCGGGATGGTGTGTGACTTGGAGGGGAACGTGTAGGTGGTTTTATTCCCATGTGCCTACTGCCCTTGTCCTTGTCCTTGTCCTTGTCCTTGTCCTTCTGGGTGGTAGAGGCCGCGGGTTTGGGAGGTGCTGTCGAAGAAGCCTTGGCAAGTTGCTGCAGTGCGCCAGTGGTGGAGGGAGTGAATGTTTAGGGTGGTGGATGGGGTGCCAATCAAGCGGGCTGCTTTGTCCTGGATGGTGTCGAGCTTCTTGAGTGTTGTTGGAGCTGCACTCATCCAAGCAAGTGGAGAGTATTCCATCACACTCCTAACTTGTGCCTTGTAGATGATGGAAAAGCTTTGGGGAGTCAGGAGGTGAGTCACTCGCCACAGAATACCCAGCCTCTGACCTGCTCTTGTAGCCACAGTATTTATGTGGCTGGTCCAGTTAAGTTTCTGGTCAATGGTGACCCCCCCAGGATGTTGATGGTGGGGGATTCGGCGATGGTAATGCCGTTGAACGTCAAGGGAAGGTGGTTAGATTCTCTCTTGTTGGAGATGGTCATTGTCTGGCACTTGTCTGGCGTGAATATTACTTGCCACTTATCAGCCCAAGCCTGGATGTTGTTCAGGTCTTGCTGCATTATCTGAGGGGTTGCGAATGGAACTGAACACTGTGCAATCATCAGCAAACATCCCCATTTCTGACCTTATGATGGAGGGAAGGTCATTGATGAAGCAGCTGAAAATGGTTGGGCCTGGGACACTGACTTGAGGAACTCCTGCAGCAATGTCCTGGGGCTGAGGTGATTGGCCTCAAACAACCAATACCGTCTTCCTTTGTGCTAGGTATGACTCCATCCACTGGAGAGTTTTCCCCGATTCCCATTGACTTCAATTTTACTCGGGCTCCTTGATGCCACACTCGGTCAAATGCTGCCTTGATGTCAAGGGAGGTCACTCTCAACTCACCGCTGGAATTCAGCTCTTTTGTCCACGTTTGGACCAAGGCTGTAATGAGGTCTGGAAATGAGTGGTCCTGGTGTAACCCAAACTGAGCATCGGTGAGCAGGTTATTGGTGAGTAAGTGCCTCTCTTGATTGTACTTCCTGAAGGAGGCTGCAGGTGTCTGCGACTACCTGGTGACTCAAACTGAGCCTGCGTAGGCACTGCTCCTCAGAGGTGTCCATGAAGCTCAGCCTCTCACATGGGTAGTGCCTCCTGTGACCTCGGGCCCTGCACTGGTCCCGTCTCTGCTCTTCTCTGGGTCCTTGTTGCGCACCTCTGTCTTGTGCAACTCCAGATCCCAGAACTGCACGACATGACTCCCGAGAATGGTGATGTGTCTCCTCCTCAGATGTTCTGTGAAATACATTCATTGCGCCCCCCCCGCCCCATCCTGATCTTGTCAGTTTAAGGGGCTCCAAAATCTAGGCAAATTCGTCTGTATACAAGAATTCTCAATCTCAACAAAGAAATCTCAGTCTAAACACAAAGAACTCCCAGCCAAACATTTGTCTGAGAGAACGGAGTGCCTAGCTGCAATACCTCACCTTTTATTGAGATGTGTCAATCACTGGTTTAAAGGGCCAAATGAACTTCGGCTGCAACCCACCTCTGTTTCAATGGTGTGTTTCAGAAGCCATGGGAGATGTTCAGGAGTAGTAAATCAGTTTCTATCGCAGAATCCACAAAAAGTTAAACACCTAAGGTGTTTCAACGTCCTGAATTGGCCCTTTAAATAATCGGCCCGCAGATTTTAAGTGGGAACGGGACTTCCGGGTTTCTGTTGTGCGCGTGCATCCGAACACGTCTGTGTTAAACCTGGAAGTGGGCGTGTTGGAGCTTGGATGCTGACCCGCTCCAAAAAACTGATATTTTAACCTCTCACCCGTCCCCAACCCACCCGTTCTTGGCGATTAAAATTACCCCCGTGCTCTCTGGATTATTAGTCCAGGCCTCTGGATTATTAGTCCAGTCATATAACCACTACAATACCGTATCCAAATGTGTGTCATTATATCGAAGTGGTAAGGTCTGGGAGGACTGAAGGGGTTTATCGGGGGGAGGTAGAGTGAAGTGATTTGGGGACTGTAATACTTGAGGGAAGTGCCACATGGAAGCATAGAAAGTGAGCGTAGCTGCATCAATGGTACGTGCACCTGCTGTGAGCAGCCTGGGAGGACAGAAAGCCATCATCCCTTTGTAGGAGAGAGGTATCGAGGTGAAAGACTCAGCAAGGGCAGTAAGGTCATGTGTGTACAGACCCCAAAAGATATCAGGAGGGAAGTCCTAGCTGAACAGTGCAGGCTACAGAATAGGAGCAAAACTGAAGACCTGGTCCCCCAAGATAGGGTAAGTGGTATGCCTCTGTAGACAAAATATATTGGGGGTGAAATTGGTCTTCGGCGATTTGCTAATGCCCAGTTAGCACTATCAGCAGCCCGTTTTACATCTCGCCAGATTTTCTCTCTCATTAATTTCCATGGACAGGCCCATCAGGAACAATGCTGGGTCCTCTGGTCTGATTCTTGGGGTTTTCTGAACTGACATCCAGAATGGCTGACTGTGGGGCCAATGATCAGAATATGTGAATGACAGCACCATTGTAGCTATAGCGCTTCTAGCAGGTATAGAGAGTATAGAGGGGTGAAATCTGAGGAGCTAATTTAGGGTGTATTTGCAGACACTTTCCTGCCCAGAGGAACTTTGAGATACAACTGTCCAGGTCACTGATTTGTCAGGTTGGGACCCTGATATGTAATATCCAGATTAGCAGGAGAGGATTCCATCTTGTGTTTGCCCTAGCCAGAGTAATAATGGGCAGATTGTTACATCCAGTTAGGTCAATGTATATGTTGTTGGGGATTTCCTTTTGTACAAAGTGGCAAATTTTGATGGAACAGGTACTCAAAGTCAGTCCCTGACTTTACAAGGTGTAGGACGACTGTATGTACATGGTGACGTCCTAGTTAAGGGACACATGGCCCCCCTCTTAGAGTAGTTCAGCTTGTAGCCTGAAAGTCATCCAAATTCTCTGGAAGAATCTGCTGGGAGTGAGGTTAGTTACAACCTACGTCATCAGCATACATGGAAAGTATGGTTAACAACAGAACCAATCAGGTGCAATTGTGACATACACTTCTGGCATACATTTCCCACACAGCAGACATACCCTAGGTGTCAGACTGATACAGTTGTCCTTCCTTACTGCAATTGATGTCAATTAACTTTCTAGTCTGTATCCTCTGTTAGCTCTGCCAAATTAATCCCTTACCATCTCTGAGGCCATTTTAAGGGAGGCAGAGATGAAGGACTGAAAAAGATTTCCTGTCTGTCAACTCAACTTAGGAATGAATTATGGCACGGAGAGAAATGATTGTAGCAAGGAAGGAATAAAGGAGGAGGAAGTTGTTAAATATGCCAATTTATGTTCAGAATTGGCTCTCAGTTCCTTACATACTTGTCAAAAGGCGGGCCTTCCACCCTGCAGATTAATGTCCAGACGGTGAAGGCAAAAAAGACCTATCCCATTGGCTGTGTCTCCTCTCAGGTTCTTTCTTTCTCGTCATTAAGAACAAGTCCAATTCTGCCAGTTTAGCCTCACAACTTAGCAGTTTGAGTTACAGAATTGTCTCTTGTTTCTGTGAATGCTCTCAACAAATCATTGTCCTTTTTAAGATAAAGTAACCGAACTGCACACAATATTCTAAATGTGTATATACTGAGTTGGGGATATCCTTTTCTACAAAATGGCAAGGGTTGAAATAATTTGCTTAAACTTATAATTATATGCCCTTGAGAAGTAGCCAAGAACTCTGATTCGCCTCCTTATGAACAGCTTTGTATTGACTTGGTACTTCGAGTGAATGATTGGAATTCCCACACAAATCTTCCTGTTTTTTCATAGTCAAAAAGGTTACGATTGACAGTAGGCATTTTAATAAGGAGGCGGAGGGGAAAGAAGAGGGGGAGGAAGAGGGAGGATCCAGTTGTCGTGGTCCACGTAGGAACCAATGACATAGGCAGAACTAAGAATGAGGTTCTGCTAAGACGGTTTGAGGAGCTAGGGTCTAAATTAAGAAGCAGAACCTCAAAGGTAATAATCTCTAGATTACTACCTGAGCCACATGCAAATTGGCATAGGGACAGACAGATCAGAGAGTTAAATGCCACTGGAAAGAGTATTAATAATGGGAGCTTGTACAAAGGAAATGCAGTTATCATGGGGGACTTTAATCTGCATATAGACTGGGCAAATCAAATTAGCAAAGGTAGTTTGGAAGACGAGTTCTTGGAATGTATTCAAGAAGGTTTCCTAGGGCAATACATCATGGAACCAACTAGGGTTCAGGCTATTATAGAACTTGTACTGTGCAATGAGACAGGGTTAATTAGTAATCTCACAGTAAAAGAACCTCTGGGGAAGAGTGATCATAATATGATAGAATTTCACACTGAGTTTGAAAGTAACGTACTGAAGTCAGAAACTAGAATCTTAAACTTAATTAAAGCCTATTACACATAAGGGGCAAGTTATCAAAGGTAGATTGGGAAATTAAATGAAAGGGTTTGACAGTTGAAAAGCAAAGACAATCATTTAAAGAAATATTTCAATATTCTCAACAAGTATACATTCCATTGAGAAATAAAAATTCCAAGGGAAAAGTGATCCACCCGTGGCTAACTAAAGAAGTTAAGGAGAGTATTAGAATCATAGAATCATAGAAGTTTACAACATGGAAACAGGCCCTTCGGCCCAACATGTCCATGTCGCCCAGTTTATACCACTAAGCTAGTCCCAGTTGCCTGCACTTGGCCCATATCCCTCTATACCCATCTTACCCATTAGATTTAAAGAAGAGGCTCAAGATGTTGCCAAGAAGAGTAATAAGCCTGGAGATTGGGAGAGTTTTAGAAACCAGCAAAGGATGACCAAAAAATTGATAAAAGGGGAGAAAATAGGATATGAAAGTAAACTAGCAAGAAATATAAAAACGGATTGTAAGAGCTTCTACAAGTATGTAAAAAGGAAGAGAGTAGCAAAAGTAAACGTTGGTCCCCTAGAGGCTGAGACAGGAGAAATTATAATGGGGAATCAGGAAATGGCAGATGCGTTAAACAAATATTTTGTATCTGTCTTCACAGTAGAAGACACAAAAAGCATTCCAAAAATAGTGGGGAACCAAGGAGTAAATGAGAATGAGGAACTTAAAACAATTAATATCACTAAAGAAAAAATACTGGACAAACTAATGGGACTAAAAACCGACAAATCCCCTGGACTTGATGGTGTACATCCAAGGGTTCTAAAAGAGGTGGTTGCAGAGATAGTGGATACATTGGATATGATCTTCCAAAATTCTCTAGATTCTGGAATGGTCCCAGTGTACTAGAAGGTAGCAAATGTTACCCCACTATTCAAGAAGGGAGGGAGAGAGAAAACGGAACTACAGGACAGTTAGCCTGACACCAGTCATCGGGAAAATACTGGAATCCATTATTAAGGAAATGCTAACAGGGCACTTAGAAAATCATAATATGATTAGACAGAGTCAACTTGGTTTTATGAAAGGGAAATCGTGTTTGACAAATTTATTAAGAGTTTTTTGAGGATGTAACTAGCAGGGTAAATAATAGGGAACCAGTGGATGTAGTGTATTTGGATTTTCAAAAGGCATTTGATAAGGTGCCACATAAAAGGGTGCCACATAAAAGGGCTCATGGGGTTGGGGGTAATATATTGGCATGGATACAAAATTGGTTAAAGGACAGAAAACAGAGAGTAGGGATAAACAGGTCATTCTCAGGTTGTCAGGCTGTAACTAGTAGGGTGCCGCAAGGATCGGTGCTTGGGCCTCAGCTATTTACAATTTATATTCATGACTTAGATGAAGGGACTAAGTGTAATGTATCCAAGTTTGCTCACGATACCAAGCTAGGTGGGATAGTAAGCTGTGAGGAGGACACAGAGTCTGCAAAGGGATATAGACGGATTAAGTGAGTGGGCAAGAAGGTGGCAGATGGAGTATAATGGGGGGAATATGTGAGGTTATTCACTTTGGTAGGAAGACTAGAAAACCAGAGTATTTTTTAAATAGCGAGAAAGTATTAAATGTTGTTGTTCAGAAAGACTTGGGTGTCCTCGTACAAGAAACACAAAAAGTTAGTATGCAGGTTCAGCAGGCAATTAAGAAAGCAAATGGCGTGTTGGCCTTCATTGCAAGGGGGTTGGAGTACAAGAGTAAGGAAGTCTTACTGCAGGTGTACAGGGCTTTAGTGAGACCTCACCTGGAGCAATGCGTACAGTTTTGGTATCTTTATCTAAGGAAGGATATACTTTTGCCTTAGAGGCGGTGCAACGAAGGTTCACTAGATTAATTCCTGGGATGAGAGGGTTGTCCTATGAAGAGCGGTTGAGTAGAATGGACCTATAGTCTCTGGAGTACAGAAGAATGAGAGGTGATCTCATTGAAACATATAAGATTCTGAGGGAGCTTGACAGGGTAGATGCTGAGAGGTTGTTTCCCCTGGCTGGAGAGTCTAGAACCAGGGGTTTTAGTCGCAGGATAAGGGGTCAGCCATTCAAGACTGAGATGAAGAAGAATTTCTTCACGTAGAGGGTGGTGAATCTTTGGAATTCTCTAACCAGAGGGCAGTGGATGCTGAGTCGTTGAGTACATTCAAGGCTGATAGATAGATTTTTGGACTCGAGGAAATCAAGGGATATGGGAATCGGGCAGGAAAGTGGAGTTGAGGTCGAAGATCAGCCATGATCTGATTGAAGGCAAAGCAGGCTTTAGGGCCGTGTAGCCGACTCCTACTATTTCTTATGTTCTTATGAGGAAGGGGGGGGCTGAGGAAGGGCGAAGGGGGGGCTGAGGAAGGGCGAAGGGGAGGCCGAGGAAGGGCAGCGGAGCGAGGAGGAGGGGGACAGGGACAAAGAGTGTTAGGGGGTGGAGGAGGAGGATATTGCCTTTAATGTAAATGTCTAAAGCTGCTTCACAGAGGAAAAATGGACTCTGAGCAGTCGTATGGGAGATGATTTAAGGCATGGCGATTTGAAAAGTTTTAAGATGGGAGGGAGTTCCAGAATGTAGGGCCAAGATGATAATGTTCTGTCTGCAATGGCAGTGTGGATAGAAGATGGTAGGGGATGCACAGGAGGCCTTATTCAGAACAAAGTGATCTGGGACATAGGGTTGAGATTGGTTGTCGTGCTGGGAGTGGATGTGAAGGGATTTGTACAAACAGATAAGATTTTGAATTCAATATGTTGGGAGAGCCAGTGAGGATTGGCGAGGACAGACGTGATTTGAGCGCAGAAGTCAGCATGGTACAGGATTCGTACAGCAGAGTTAACTGCAGGAATGTTATTGTAATATTTCTGTCTTTCATTGCTGCAATTTATCATATCTTGTCTGACCTACATTTTTGTTTGCCCTTCTTTTGAATAAAGGTCTTGCTGTAAACATGCTTCAAAGACCATCAAACTAGGCCAGGAGTTGCTTTTAATATTTTAAAATAACAAATAGATTTAGATACAGCTGGTGAGATGTTGAAGAACTTTAAGGTTCTAAAATGGTTTGCAATCGGATGAACCGATGATCAGAACTGATGTAATGTCATTGACTGGAAACATTAAGCTAAACCTTTAAAAAAAGAAGCCCGAGCTGGAATAGTGTGTCCAATTCTGGACAACACACATTAGGAAGGAAGTCAAGGCCTTAGAGAGGGTGCAGAGGAAATTCATTAGAATGGTACCAGGGATGAAAGACTTCAGTTGCATGGAGAGACTAGAGAATCTGGGGTTCTCCTGAGAGCAGACAAGTTAGGAGATTTGATAGGTGTTCAAAATTGTGAAGGGTTTTGATGGAGTAAATAAGGAGAAATGTTTCCAGTGGCAGAAGCGCCAGTAACTAAAGGACACAGATTTAAGATAATTGGTAAGGGTATGGTAGCATAGTGGTTATGTTACTGGATTAGTAATCCAGAGTCATGAGTTCAAATCCCACCACGGCAGCTGGGGAATTTAAATTCAATTAATTAAATAAAATCTGGTGGCCATGAAACTACTGGATTGTTGTAAAAACCCATCGAGTTCACTAATGTCCTATATGTGACTCCAGACCCACAGCAATGTGGTTGATTCTTAACTGCCCTCTGAAATGGCCAAGCAAGCCACTCAGTTGTACAATCTCGCTGCAAAAAGTCATAATAAGAATAAAACTGGAGGGACCATTAGGCACCGGACACGACAAAGACAAACCAGTCGACCCTGCAAAGCCCTCCTCACTAACATCTGGGGACTTGTGCCAAAATTGGGAGAGCTGTCCCACAGGCTAGTCAAGCAATAACCTGACATAGCCATACTCACAGAATCATACCTTTCAACCAACGTCCCAGACTCTTCCATCACCATCCCTAGGTATGTACTGTCCTACCGGCAGAACAGACCCACCAGTGATATACAGTCAGGAGGGAGTGGCCCTGGGAGTCCTCAACATTGACTCCAGACCCCATGAAATCTCATGGCATCAGGTCAAACATGGGCAAGGAAACCTCCTGCTGATTACCACCTACCACCCTTCCTAAGCTGATGAATCAGTCCTCCTCCATGTTGAGCACCACTTGGAGGAAGCACTGAGGGTATAGCAAGGGCATAGAATGTACTCTGGGTGGGGGACTTCAATGTCCATTACCAAGAGTGGATCAGTAGCACCATGACTGGCCGAGTCCTGAATGATATAGTTGCCAGACTGGGCCTGCGGCAGGTGGTGAGCGAACCAACACAAGGGAAAAACCTACTTGACCTCGTCCTCACCAACCTACCTGGCGCAGATGCATCTGTCCATGACAGTATTGGTAGGAGTGACCACCGGCACAGTCCTCATGGAGACAAAGTCCCGTCTTTGCACTGAGGACACCATCCAACGTGTTGTGTGGCACTACCACCCCTGCGAAATGGGATAGATTCAGAACAGATCAAGCAGCTCAAAACTGGGCATCCATGAGGCGCTGTGGGCCATCAGCAGCAGCAGAATTGTATTCCAGTACAATCAATAACCTCATGGCCTGGCATATTCCTCACTCTACCATTACCAACAAGCCAGGGATCAACCCTGGTTCAATGAGGAGTGTAGAAGAGCATGCCAGGAACAGCACCAGGCATACCTAAAAATGAGGTGCCAACCTGGTGAAGCTACAACTCACTACTATATGCATACTAAACAGCGGAAGCAACATGCTACAGCCAGAGCTAAGTGATTCCACAACCAACGGATCAGATCAAAGCTCTGCAGTCCTGCCACATCCAGTCGTGAATGGTGGTGGACAATTAAACAACTAACGGGAGGAGGAGGCTCTGTGAACATCCCCATCCTCAATGATGGCGGAGTCCAGCACGTGAGTGCAAAAGACAAGGCTGAAGCGTTTGCAACCAACTTCAGCCAAAAGTGCCGAGTAGATGATCCATCTCAGCCTCCTCCTGATACCCTCACCAATATAGAAGCCAGTCTTCAGCCAATTCGATTCATTCCATGTGGTGTCAAGAAATGGCTGAGTGCACTGGATACAGCAATGGCTATGGGCCCCGACAACATCCCGGCTGTAGTGCTGAAGACTTGTACTCCAGAACTAGCCGCACCTCGAGCCAAACTTTTCCAGTACAGCAACAACACTGGCATCCACCCAACAATGTGGAAAATTGCCCAGGTATGTCCTGTCCACAAAAAGCAGGACAAATCCAATCTGGCCAATTACCGCACTATCAGTCTACTCTCAATCATCAGCAAAGTGATGGAAGGTGTCGTTGACAGTGCTATCAAACTGCACTTACTCACCAATGACCTGCTCACCGATGCTCAGTTTGGGTTCCACCGGGACCACTCGGCTCCAGACTTCATTACAGCCTTGGTCCAAACATGGACAAAAGAGCTGAATTCCAGAGGGGAGGTGAGAGTGACTGCCCTTGACATCAAGGCAGCATTTGACCGAGTGTGGCACCAAGGAGCCCTGGTAAAATTGAAGTCAATAGGAATCAGGGGGAAAACTCTCCAGTGGTTGGAGTCATACCTAGCACAAAGGAAGATGGTAGTGGTTGTTGAAGGCCAATCATCTCAGCCCCAGGACAGTGCTGCAGGAGTTCCTCAGGGCAGTGTCCTAGGCCCAACCATCTTCAGCTGCTTCACCAATGACCTTCCCTCCATCATAAGGTCAGAAATGGGGATGTTCGCTGATGATTGCACAGTGTTCAGTTCCATTCGCAACCCCTCAGATAATGAAGCAGTGTGAGCCCGCATGCAGCAAGACCTGGACAACATCCAGGCTTGGGCTGATAAGTGGCAAGTAACATTTGCGCCAGACAAGTGCCAGGCAATGACCATCTCCAATAAGAGAGAGTCTAACCACCTCCCCATGACATTCAATGTCATTACCATCGCCAAATCCCCCACCATCAACATCCTGGGGGTCACCATTGACCAGAGACTTAACTGGGCCAGCCACATAAATACTGTGGCTACAAGAGCAGGTCAGAGACTGGGTATTCTGTGGCGAGTGACTCACCTGCTGACTCCCCAAAGCCTTTCCACCATCAGGAGTGTGATGGAATACTCTCCACTTGCCTGGATGAGTGCAGCTCCAACAACACTCAAGGAGCTCGACACCGTCCAGGCAAAGCAGCCCGCTTGATTGGCACCCCATCCACCACCCTAAACATTCACTCCCTTCACCACCGGAGCACTGTAGCTGCAGTGTGTACCATCCACAGGATGCACTGCAGCAACTCGCCAAGGCATCTTCGACAGCACCTCCCAATCCCGCGACTTCCACCATCTAGAAGGACAAGGGCAGCAGGCACATGGGAACAACACACCTGCACATTCCCCTCCAGGTCACACACCACCCTGACTTGGAAATATATCACCATTCCTTCATCGTCGCTGGGTCAAAATCCTGGAACTTCCTACCTAACGGCACTGTGGGAGAACCTTCACCACACGGACTGCAGCGGTTCAAGAAGGTGCCTCACCACCACCTTCTCAAGGGCCATTAAGGATGGGCAATAAATGCTGGCCTTGCCAGCGAAGCCCACATCCCATGAACGAATTTTTAAAAATTGGCGAAAGAAACAGAAGTGACATGAGGAAAACATTTTTTATGCAGCAAGTTGTTATGATCTCGAATGCTCTGCCTGGAAGTGTGGTGGAAGCAGACTCAATAATAACTTTCAAAAGGGAATTGTATAAATACTTGAAGTGGAAAAATGTACAGGGCTACGGGAAAAGAGCAGGGGAGTGGGGCTAATTGGATAGCTCTTTCAAAGAGCTGGCACAGACCTGATGGGCCGAAATGCTTCTTTCTGTGTTGTATCATTCACCTGACGAAGGAGAAAGCCTCCGAAAGCTTGTGATTTTCAAATAAAACTGTTGGACTATAACCTGGTGTTGTAAGATTCCTTACATTTGTCCACCCCAGTCCATCACCGGCATCTCCACATTAGGGCCAGCTAAAGTTCTGCATGAAAAGAGATAACAAAGAAATATAACATAATACAGAATGGAGTCCTGTTGCCTCACAGGGTGGTGAAAGGAGACTGATCCGGCAAGGAGCAGTTGTGGATGACAGTACACATTAGATAGCAGATGACTTAGGGCCAGTATTACGATATTGATATTTGGATCATGAAAGTGTTTGGGTGATGGGTTAGTTGGGTAGAATATATTCTGAACTAACAACAGTGAAGTGTATGAGCACAACGCAGAATACCTGCATCAGGTACGATATTTACCCATTATACAATTTAGCAGCTGTATCATCACACAACGATAATAGGTGCCTGTTTCTCATCTGCTCTTCTGATGCCCGACCATATTGGAACCTGTCCGATAACCTCCTCTGTTAAATGTTTGCTTGGTCCAGCTCCAGTAAGTCAGTGAACACTATCGAGAAGCAAAGCTAGCCCAGCCTGTCCTGTGACATGAAGTCAGCCTGTTCCCTACATTGAGAACAGACTAGCTTCAAACTGTAGTGCAAACAGGGCTACCCCAGTGCTATTCCCTGGCTTATTATGGAGATATATTGGCCTCGATATTAACACCCCCATGACGGACGGGAGGTCATCAGGGGCGGGGGGGGGGGGGTGTAAAAACCCTAAAAAACAGGGAACACACCTCCAACCCCCCCTTTCAACCCATGATCTCCTGTCCACGATAGATCTCACCCCCCAACCCCCGATCTCCGGCCTGCCCCGCGATCAACCTCGCAACCCCTCCATCCTCCGATCTCTGGCCTGCCTTGCGAATGCGATTGCCAGGGACCGTCCCCAAGGGTCCCGAGCTGTGGCCACCTGCTTTTGGTTTTACCGCCCAGCAGCTGGCCAGCCTATCAATTTGGCCAGCTGCCGGGCGGGCAACGGGAGAAAAAAATGAGAATGACATCCTGCCGTTAAATTTGGTAGGACCTCCGATTCCTGGGCCTTGCTGGGTTTCACCCCATTACCGCGCTCCCCCGCACCCTCCCCACCAATATCAGGGCCATTGAATGGGACAGAGATAAACAGCAGAAGATAAAGAGATAGATTGGGAAAGATGTATATTGTGGCATTATGTAGAAAATGGTACTTGTGTTTTCCAGATTCTATTCAGCCCTAAATGATGAATGCGAATTCTATGACAATAACACGTCCGGGAGGCAACTACCAAACGGTCACTTTGATGTCTGCATTATACCTTCACTTATGACTAAATTGGTGCTGTCCAATTCATTGTTTTGGAACAGTTGTACTAATATACATAAAGCTCAGTTCATGAAATTGCAACAATAGGTTGATTCACCATTAAAAAGAATTACAATAGCTGTTCTAATTCATCAAGTGTCCAGTGAATGGAAATTAAGGTTGAATTTACACTACAACTGTATTGTTGATGCAAAGCAATTTCGCTTCACTTCACTGACACTAAGCTGGTTGTTGTGTCAACTCCGATTCAGGTCTTAACTTAGGATCTTTTATTGTGTTAAAGGCACTATGTAAATGCAAGTTGTTGTTGTTGACTGTGGAGTGAGAATCCCTTCTCCGAGGATTCTCATTCTATTTAGCTCCGGAGCCAGATCAGACTCAGACGATGAATTTACACAACCACTTTTGTAGCTGTAAATGTAAACAAATAATGTGAATAGAAATAGCCTTCAAGGTAGATTTTATGCTGTTAGTATTCATCGTATCTTGTGCCTTGTATTAGGGATAGTGGAAATCAGTCTTATTATAAATCTCTGGACAAGGGTAATCTAATGAGAAAAACAGTTATTTTAAAGGCAAAGCAGACTAATAGAATGTGCGTTCATGTCTACAACTCCCAACATGGCAAGATACTAATCTGAGCCATGGTACACTAACTATCAGAGGGAAAATCAACTGGGGCCCACGCTTGCACCCTAGCATTTATATACGGCATCAGTGGCAAAGGTTGGGACTGGTGACTTACCCACTCTCATGGTTATACAGGATCATTGGCAGAGGCTGGGACCGGGTCATCTTCCCACCCTCTAGGTTGGAGATGGTCCACAGAAAGGGGAAAATAGAACCAAAGAAGGTTGGGGAGGGATAATTTTAAAATCAAAAAAGCTGCCATCATTCTGGCAAAATAAGCCACTATAATACTGTAGAGGGGAGAAGAGCTGCAAGGAATTGGGTAACAGTCACTAGAACACTACCATTTTAATTCTGACACCTGGGTTTGGACCTAGTCCAGCTGTAATGGCCCTCAAGTGAAATGAGTTGGGCAGTCGAAATTCAGGTCCCAGTGGGTACAAGCTCATCATTTGAGCCACCCCTTAATTCTGCATTAAATTGGCAACCCTCTCAGGTGGATGGAAAGGATCTCATGGCACTATTTGAAATAGAGCAGGGGAGTTCTCCCGGTATCCTGGGCAATGTTTATCCCCAACCAACACCACCAAGAACAGGTTATCTGATCATTCATTTCATTGCTGTTTGTGGGGGCTTGATGTGTGCAGATTAGCTGCTGCGTTTCCTACATTACAACAGTGATTACACTCAAAAGTACTCCATTGACTGTAAAGCTCTTTGGGACGTCCTGAGGATGTGAAAGGCTTTATATAAATGCAAGTTCTTTCTTTTTCTTTTTTTTTTAAGTGCCCTATCATTGCCCTGCATCTGGTGTTGCACACACATTGTGATCAAACCTGGGACATTTCTGGTCTGCATGGCTCAGCTATTCACTGAATAAATTTACATTGAGGAAGCCCTTTTAAATCAGGAATCTTAATTTTTTTCTGCGAAGCATGCAGGGAAACAAGTACACAAACATTTCAAAGAAGCTTCCTTTTTGCCTCCAGTGTACTTTAATCCCAGGTGAAAAATACTTCCTCTCCACCATGCTTGCTGATGTGCTCAATGCTACCACAACAAAACGTTATCCACTTTTAAGGGAATAGATGGAGCTCTGGGGTATAATTACAAAAGAGCTGGCTACAATTTTCTAGCAACAACACTGAAACATATACGCTGAAATTCTGGGCACTTTTCCAATCCCCCAAGTTTTACTCTATTAGACCTTTGAAAAACTATGTCATCTATGACGGTGTATTTTCTAAAGAGAAGATTGCAGATCTCTGGGATTGAAGCTGGCAGTGTTATAACCAGGAAGTAGGCCACACTAAGATGAACAGTCATTGGGTACACTGGACAGGAAATCAATACCAATTGTTTAATCTCCTGATAACTGGTTAACACTAGTGACCAGCCTCGGCCATACTATATTCCATGAATGTGACTGCAGGATCTTGTTGCCCTGCTATCCTCTCACTTTGCCTAGTTCACATTATTAAATTACTGCAATTATAAATTTACAGTAACTTATGCATTTTCAATATGAGTTAGTAAATTTTCACATCCACAATTTAACTTGCTTACCACATACATGCCAACCTTTGAAGCTTTAGTGTTTCAACCCATGTGCCAGCTTGTCAGTGTTTCACAATAAAAATCATCTTATTTTTTGGAGGCTGTCAGTGTCATTTGCAAGGCGGGACTGGATCCTTTCAGAACTAGATGGGTTGGAGGTCAGGACTGGAATCAATTAGGCATTACGTTCTCCCATTGTTTCTGGCACACAAACTATTTTCTCATTCTCGGGATGTGGGTGCCACTGGCAAGGCTGGCATTTATTGCCCATCCCCAGTTGCCCTGGAAAGATGGTGATACAACTGAGTGGCTTGTTAGGCTACTTCAGAGGGCAGTTAAGAGTCAACTATGTTGGTGTGACATTGGATAAGGACAGCAGGTTTCCTTCCCCAAAAGGACATTAGTGAACCAGTTGGGTTTTTGTAACAATCCGACAGCTTCAAGGTCACTTTTACAGACTTTTTTTTAAAATTTCCAGATTTTTAAAAACTGAATTCAAATTCTCAAACTGCTATAGTGAGATCTGGTCATGTTTTGTTCTTCAATTGCCTCAGGGGTACAGTGGCATGGTGGTTATGGTACTGTACCACCCCAGTAATATAACCACTATGCTACTGTACCCCTGACGAAATTGAGGCCCAGTTACAGCAATGTTTATTTAGCATTTGTCCCCAGAGAAGTAATAAATAACAAATAAGCTGTGTAAATGCAGCAAACTGGGGCATGCCTGGCTGTTATCTTGCATAAAGGTTTATTTTCTTCAATAGTGGTTGCAGCTGCGTTTTTGAGATAAGGTGGATGTTTCCTGGTGTGAATGCATTAACTGGCTGTCTTTGACAATTCCTGTCACTGTACTTTTGGAGTTGTCAAGGTTTGGAAACAAAATAAGGAGTGAGGTCAGAGTGATGATGTATTTTACATAAATAGAAAAAGGAAATACTGACATTCGCATTTAGAATTACAATAAATTCCAAGATGCCAACAAATGTACCAAATCAGGCGGCAAAAATCAAAATGCTTTTGGGGGAACATAGGAACAGGAGTAGGCCATTCAGCCCCTCAAGCTTGTTCCACCATTCAATTAGATCATGATCTGTATCTTAACTCCATCTATCCGCCTTGATTCCATAACCCTTAATACCCTTGCCTAACAAACCTCAGTTTTGAAATTTTCAATTAACCTTGCCTGAACAGCTTTTTGGAGAGAGAGCTCCAGATTTGCACTATTCTTTGTTTGGGGAGGGGGGGGGCGGTGGATGCCCCCTTGGAAAATAATTTGCATGTGTTCAGCACTCACATACCCTTTCTAAATCACCATTGTTACTAACTATACTTTTGTGTACTGCAGTAGAAGTGTTGAGATTTATGGTTTCCCTGCTGCTTAGGCTACGCCAGGCTCATGTACCATTGCTCTCTCAGTCTAACTCCTTGTCGGCTGAGGCTAACATCCAGAGCTCTATTTGAACAGTTAACTTTTTGGGGGCTGTGTCAGCTCTTTTGAAGCTGTTAGTAACTTTTTGCTAGTTTTCTAAGTTGGTACGTAGGTCGCCATGAGGAAAAATGGTGATGGGAAGGTAATTTTCCCAAAAAAGAGTGGAAAATAATATAAAGGGGGTGATTGAGGCCATCAGCTCTAACACACACTCCTGGTGGTTGATTACAGCGTAGCTTTCGGTGGAAGTCTGGAATACGTTTACCTCCTGGTCCAGGAGAGGTTTGTGGCTCAGAGGGGCAAATAATTAAAATATGGCCAAAGGCAAAACAAGACAGATAATACAGAAAGTCAAGGTGCACAAGTATCTTGACTTCTGGTGTGTCCAGCAGATTCTACATAGTAAGATGGTCCTTTTCTTGTCTCGATGCAGTAGAAACTGCATTTTATTTTTGATGGGAAGGGGATCTAGAAATAAAATATAGCAATCCTCTACAAAAGACTGAATTTCAGAATGCTGTTGAGTTGGGGTTGAGCACTGTGCATCAAGGGATTTGCAGCAAGAGTTTGTAGTTCATACATCCTTTACACATATAGCAGTGTTTACAGAAAGTAATTTCACATTACACAAGCTTAGTGGCAAGTAAATATAAGTTTGTGTAAAATGAGGTTTAGATATTAAAATGAGCCTACAGATGGTGGGATGTCTGGAATTTTGGTACACCTTTCATGAAAGACACTTGCTGACAATATTCTCTCCAACTGGCACAAGAAAAGCGGAAATCTCAGATAAAGACTCTCTAATGGAGCTAGGTTTTAATCATTCTGTAGGGAGTTAGTGAAGTCAATCTGAAATGGAATATACAGATAATATGGAAGAGACAAGGTTTGTAGACAATATTGGAGGGTCAGTCAACATAGCTGGAATGAGAGAGGAAACAGATTTAGTGGAAAGGAAAATTCAAGAAATGCAGAAAATTGAGTGAGAAAAGACAGCTGATAAACAATTTGATAACTACATCAGCAAAACTCACGTTCATTGGACACGGAGTGAGTTGAGAAGGAAATTAAAGAATTCTTTTTTAAGAGCACAGATATTTCAAGTAACCACTGAAAAAGCATTAAAAAATGAATTTTGTTTAGGAAGGGTTTATGAGATGGTGCTGACAGAGGAGGCATCTCACAGAGCACTAAAAGTTTCCTAAATCTTCCAGTCAAGGTGTGCAAGTGCTGAAATAATCTGTAATCGGATATTTTTGTATGAAAATAATTTACTCCTTTCAAAAATAGCAAGAAATAAATTCACAGTCTAGAGTACTTTAAAAAACATGCAAGGAGTGTACACAGGGGAGAAAGGAATGCTCTAATAGAAGCGGAGTTATCCTTCCAGCCATGCAAGGATCTGATCTGAAGAAATTTTGTACCTCATCTACTTTCTAATTTCAAAGTTCTTTTCAATTCAATGAGCTTAATACTCCTGGTAGTACTTCCCAAGTAGGAGTAGAGCAACATCACACCTTTGCTATTGTTCCTGTGGGTACGGAATAAGGAGTACAGTTTTCATTGCTCCAGATCTTGCTGATTTTTAAAAATTCGTTCATGGGATGTGGACGTCACTGGCGAGGCCGGCATTTATTGCCCATCCCTAATTGCCCTTGAGAAGGTGGTGGTGAGCCGCCTTCTTGAACTGCTGCAGTCTGTGTGGTGAAGGTTCTCCCACAGTGCTGTTAGGTAGGCAGTTTCAGGATTTTGACCCAGCGACGATGAAGGAACGGCGATATATTTCCAAGTCGGGATGGTGTGTGACTTGGAGGGGAACGTGCAGGTGGTGGTGTTCCCATGTGCCTGCTGCCCTCGTCCTTCTAGGTGGTAGAGGTCGCGGGTTTGGGAGGTGCTGTCGAAGGTGCCTTGGCGAGTTGCTGCAGTGCATCCTGTGGATGGTACACACTGCAGCCACCGTGCACGGTGGCGAAGGGAGTGAATGTTTAGCGTGGTGGATGAGGTACCAAAAGCGGGCTGCTTTGTCCTGGATGGTTTCGAGCTTCTTGAGTGTTGTTGGAGCTGCACTCATCCAGACAAGTGGAGAATATTTCATCACACTTCTGACCTGTGGCCTTGTAGATGGTGGAAAAGCTTTGCGGAGTCAGGCGGTGAGTCACTCGCCGCAGAATACCCAGCCTCTGACCTGCTTTTGTAGTCACAGTATTTATGTGACTGGTCCAGTTAAGTCTCTGGTCAATGGTGACCCCAAGGATGTTGATGGTGGAGGATTCGGCGATGGTAATACCACTGAATGTCAAGGGGAGGTGGTTAGACACTCTCTTGTTGGAGAAGGTCATTGCTTGGCACTTGTCTGGCGCGAATGTTACTTGCCACTTATCAGCCCAAGCCTGGATGTTGTCCAGGTCTTGCTGCATGCAGGCATGCACTGCTTCATTATCTATGGGATTGGAAATGGAACTGAACACTATGCAATCGTCAGCGAACATCCCCATTTCTGACCTTATGATGGTGGGAATGTCATTAATGAAGCAGGTGAAGATGGTTGGGACTAGGACACTGCCCTGAGGAACTCCTGCAGCAATGTCCTGGGGCTGAGATGATTGGCCTCCAACAACCACTACCATCTTCCTTTGTGCTAGGTATGACTCCAACCACTGGAGAGTTTTCCCGTTTCCCATTGACTCCAATTTTACCAGGGCTCCTTGGTGCCACACTCGGTCAAATGCTGCCTTGATGTCAAGGGCAGTCACTCTCACCTCCCCTCTGGAATTCAGCTCTTTTGTCCATGTTTGGACCAAGGCTGTAATGAGGTCTGAAGCCGAGTGGTTCTGGCGGAACCCAAACTGAGCATCGGTGAGCAGGTTATCGGTGAGTAAGTGTTAGCACTGTTGATGATTAAGAGCACAGATATTCCAAGTAACTACTGGAAAAGCATAAAAAAGTGAATATTGTTTAGGAAGGGTTTATGAGATGGTGCTGACAGAGGAGGCATGGATCGTGGTTTTGTCACCGTGGCCGGGAATCTCCTTGGAGTTGCTTCCGCTCCACTGCCTTAACTTCAACAGGATGTCAGTTTATGCACGTTTCTGTTACAGTGGTGGAAGGCGAGCAACTCCAAGGAAATTCTCGGCCCATGTAGAAAGAATTACTTTTGTATTAAATTGTAATCATCTTTTGAAGATGATTACGTTTTTAAACCTGCCCCAAGACACCCTGCCTGCCACCCTCTGAAAGTGTCTGTATGTGTGTTTATTATTCCTTTATTCATGATAAAACTACTTGTGTGGAAGATCCTGATCTGAAGAAATGCTTACAGTCTACCCAAAGAATGCAAGGCCATGAAAATGCCATAAAGGTGCCACTATGCTGGGTTCTAATTCAGTTTCTTTTTCAAAATACCTTGCCTGATTAAAACCAGGCCGACTAACTCTCCTGCAATCAGGTGAAGTCCTTTGCCAGAGATTGCAATTTCTCACCCTCCATCTGGGGATCACAATCCATTACATGTGGGCTTCATGTTCAGAGTAGCACAGGAAATTTGTACTGCAGCCATTCTATGCTATGTAAAAACATGTACGATGGATTCAATTTGATAACTTGTATTGTTTTGTGGATCTAATTTATTGATTAAAAATTGAAACACCCAGCCAAAAGGGTTCAGCAGAGGGCAGGTTTTAAAAAAGTGGACTTCTTCAAAAAGAGCAAAGCACTGATAAGTATAATATTTTAAAAAAATTATATATTTATTGTATTTCCAGCAAAAATAAATTCCTTTTACTAGGTACAACATTCAGTTCAGAGAGGTCTCATTTATAGTTGCATTCCATCCAGTGGCATAATTGCCAGTTACTTGAGTCCTTGTGTACAATAGAACATAATTGCTCTCCCTTCATTGTGAAAGTTCTTTAAAAAAACACAAAAAATATGAAAAATATTAGGCTGTGTAGCACCTTTTATAATTCAGGGTGTTTTAATTTTCAATCATAAATTAGATCATAACACAGTACCAGATATCGAATTGAGGAGAATTCTTTCATGTGAGCATCTTGCAAGTGAAATGGAATGGAAAACTGTTTTATTAACCATGCCACTGACCTTTATCAAATGAAAAATGTCCATACTCTATGTGAGTTGGCAACTGGCAACAAATAAAACATTTTACAAGACTGTCTAACCACTAACAAGTGTCTCTGCAGGGCAACTCCATTCATTACAGATGCAGCACAAGTGACCCCAAGCTAAAGCACTTTCAAATAAGGTTGCTTAAATGTACTCAGAGTTTTTGTAATATATCTAGGTCTTCCATGGCATTGCTCACAGGGAGCCTTCTGTCTCTCTCATTCTATTTTCTAACATCTCTGTCCCCTGCATCTTTTTTTCCCTTTCACTGACCTCTTTCTCTGTCTACATGATGATTCCTCCTTTCTGATATTTCACATTCTCATTTCTCTCTCTCATTTCTGATCTGTTAGTCCTATCTCTCCACTTCTCCCAATCTTGTCCATATCTCCGATATCATTTGTGTACACTCTCTCTCTCTCTGATCTGTGTCTTTCTTTGTCCCAATCCCTCTGCTCCATCTGTCTCTCTCCATCCTCTGCAATCTTATCTGCCCATCTGTCTCCTCAATTTTTTTTATGCTCAACTCTCTCCTATAAGCCCATTTCTCTCTGTCCCAAGTCTCTTTATTCCTTCCCTATGTCTTCCGTCTCTCTCTGCTCCATGACTACTCCTGCCTCCATGTCTTACTGTCGCTCTCCCCATTTCTCCTGCCCCAATACCTCTTCCCCCATATCTGCTCTGTCCCCATGTCTTCTTCTCCCCCCAAGTCTCCCAGCTCCAACTTCTTCCTCCACCCCTCCCCATCAATCTCTTGCATCCCCCCTAGCCTAATCTCTTTATTTCCAAGGATTTTCAGGCCAAAACAATAAAAAAAATATTATATTAAATAGGTAAGATGCTGGGACAGGGCAGTCTGGTAGTCAAAGGAGGAGGCAAAAAAAAAATGGCACAAAGAAACAGAAAAGTTAGGCCATGAGCCAGAGCTGGCACAAAAAAAGTTAAATAAAGCTAAAGAAACAGAAGGAAGCCCAGGGCCAGAGCTGTGTAGAACAGCAGATAGGGCAGGGTTCAGGGCAATAATAAAGGCTGCGAGGTGGAGGAAAGCCCAGAAGGGCTCAAGAGCAGGGCCATGGGAAATTGAAATAGAAATAGAAACTGGGCAGCATGGAGGGGATGATCAAATTAAAAATAATAATTAAATTAGAAATAAAAGTCCCTGCACAAAAGAGGCAACCGGGTGAAAAACAAAACGACGAGTGCACTTGGATGACCTGCAACTACAATCTGACAGGTAGATAGGCTTTTGCCAAATAAAAGTGTTAACATACCATTCATAGCTTTTTCCCATTACAAGGTTTACATACCAATTTTTCATTATATTGTCAGAAAAATGTTTCTCAAAATTCATGAGAACCGGAAGTAAGGGTTGTGCACAGGACTGCATACTACTGTAAATTTCGATGTCAATATTTCCAATTCAATAGTTGCAGGCACTGCCTACTAGATAGCTCTATGGAGCAAGTTTCTGAAGTGTCTCTCGCAACTCTTTTGCCGTATCAACACCCCCGCATTTAGTGCAGTCGCAGCATGAAGTTACAATCTCCCACTATTCTGCCTCAAGACTGCAGTCTCTCACAAATGAATTATGAAAGAACAGTGAAATACAAATCTAAGAGATTATGCTGAGGTTGTACAATGCGCTGGCCATGCCTCACTTGGAGTACACTGTACAGTTAGGACCTTGATTTGTATATACAAGGTACCCAATGCCTGTTTTAGGCAGGCACCCTGCACACCTAGAAGTCACTAGTTTCCAATTTCACAACCAGACACTTCCGGGGTAGATTGGGCGTGGAGATCGAGACCTCAAATTGATTCCCTCAATGTTGATTTTATGCCCAAAAAACAGATGCAACCATGTTGAATTTCTCCCCATGGACTTTTATAATGATGCAAATTTAATGTTCATACATAAAGCAGCTCAGATAAAAATGAGAAATTGAATGTACTTCAGCAATTAATAGCAAGCAAATCAAATGAACATGTTCTTCTGTTTCAAACACCAGGTTTATAGAAACAGTGTCGACCTCAGCAACAATCCATTGAACAAGTCCAACAGAGTTCGCTCAGAACCCTAGAATTCTATGGCACCTTAAGGCCAGTTGCAGGGTACGGTAGCATAGTGGTTATGTTACTGGGCTAGTAATCCAGAGGCCTGGACTAAAATCCAGAGTCATGAGTTCAAATCCCGCCACGGCAGCTGGCGAATTTAAATTCAATCAATTAATTAATTAAATTCAATTAATTAAATAAAAATCTGGAATTAAAATACTAGTATCAGTGATGATGGCCATGAAACTACCGGATTGTCGTAAAAACCCATCTGGTTCACTAATGTCCTTCAGGGAAGGAAACCTGCCGTCCTTACCCGGTCTGGCCCATATGTGACTCCAGACCCACAGCAATGTGGTTGATTCTTAATTGCCCTCTGAAATGGCCGAGCAAGCCACTCAGTTGTAAAATCTCGCGACGAAAAGTCATAAGAATAAAACCGGACGGACCACCCGGCATCGGACCACTAGGCACCGGACACGACAACGGCAAAACACCAAGCCCAGTCGACCCTGCAAGGTCCTCCTTACTAACATCTGGGGACTTGTGCCAAAATTGGGAGAGCTGTCCCACAGACTAGTCAAGCAACAGCCTGACATAGCCATACTTACAGAATCATATCTTTCAGCCAACGTCCCAGACTCTTCCATCACCATCCCTGGGTATGTCCTGTCCCACCGGCAGGACAGACCCACCAGAGGTGGCGGTACAGTGATATACAGTCAGGAGGGAGTGGCCCTGGGAGTCCTCAACATTGACTCTGGACCCCATGAAATCTCATGGCATCAGGTCAAACATGGGCAAGGAAACCTCCTGCTGATTACCACCTACCGTCCTCCCTCAGCTGATGAATCAGTCCTCCTCCATGTTGAGCACCACTTGGAGGAAGCACTGAGGGTAGCAAGGGCACAGAATGTACTCTGGGTGGGGGACTTCAATGTCCATCACCAAGAGTGGCTCGGTAGCACCACTACTGACCGAACTATCAAGTCGTGAAGGACATAGCTGCTAGACTGGGCCTGCGGCAGGTGGTGAGCGAACCAACACGAGGGAAAAACTTACTTGACCTTGTCCTCACCAATCTCCCTGTCGCAAATGCATCTGTCCATGACAGTATTGGTAGGAGTGACCACCGCACAGTCCTCGTGGAGATGAAGTCCCGTCTTCGCACTGAGGACACCATCCAACGTGTTGTGTGGCACTACCACCGTGCTAAATGGGATAGATTCAGAACGGATCTAGCAGCTCAAAATTGGGCATCCATGAGGCGCTGTGGGCCATCAGCAGCAGCAGAATTGTATTCCACCACAATCTGTAACCTCATGGCCCGGCATATTCCTCACTCTACCATTACCAACAAGCCAGGGGATCAACCCTGGTTCAATGAGGAGTGTAGAAGAGCATGCCAGGACAAGCACCAGGTGTACCTAAAAATGAGGTACCAACCTGGTGAAGCTACAACTCAGGACTACATGCATGCTAAACAGCGGAAGCAACATGCTATAGACAGAGCTAAGCGATTCCACAACCAACGGATCAGATCAAAGCTCTGCAGTCCTGCCACATCCAGTCGTGAATGGTGGTGGACAATTAAACAACTAACGGGAGGAGGAGGCTCTGCAAACATCCCCATTCTCAATGATGGCGGAGTCCAGCACGTGAGTGCACAAGACAAGGCTGAAGCGTTTGCAACCATCTTCAGCCAGAAGTGCCGAGTGGATGATCCATCTCAGCCTCCTCCCGATATCCCCACCATCACGGAAGCCAGTCTTCGGCCAATTCGATTCACTCCACGTGATATCAAGAAACGGCTGAGTGCACTGGATACAGCAAAGGCTATGGGCCCCGACAACATCCCAGCTGTGGTGCTGAAGATTGTGCTCCAGAACTAGCTGCCCCTCTAGCCAAGCTGTTCCAGTACAGCTACAACACTGGCATCTACCCGACAATGTGGAAAATTGCCCAGGTATGTCCTGTCCACAAAAAGCAGGACAAATCCAATCCGGCCAATTACCGCCCCATCAGTCTACTCTCAATCATCAGCAAAGTGATGGAAGGTGTCGTCGACAGTGCTATCAAGTGGCACTTACTCACCAATAACCTGCTCACCAATGCTCAGTTTGGGTTCCGCCAGGACCACTCGGCTCCAGACCTCATTACAGCCTTGGTCCAAACATGGACAAAAGAGCTGAATTCCAGAGGTGAGGTGAGAGTGACTGCCCTTGACATCAAGGCAGCATTTGACCGAGTGTGGCACCAAGGAGCCCTAGTAAAATTGAAGTCCATGGGAATCAGGGGGAAAACTCTCCAGTGTCTGGAGTCATACCTAGCACAAAGGAAGATGGTAGTGGTTGTTGGAGGCCAATCATCTCAGCCCCAGGGCATTGCTGCAGGAGTTCCTCAGGACAGTGTCCTAGGTCCAACCATCTTCAGCTGCTTCATCAATGACCTTCCCTCCATCATAAGGTCAGAAATGGGGATGTTCGCTGATGACTGCACAGTGTTCAGTTCCATTCGCAACCCCTCAGATAATGAAGCAGTCCGAGCCCGCATGCAGCAAGACCTGGACAACATCCAGGCTTGGGCTCATAAGTGGCAAGTAACATTCGCGCCAGATAAGTGCCAGGCAATGACCATCTCCAACAAGAGAAAGTCTAACCACCTCCCCTTGACATTCAATGGCATTACCATCGCCGAATCCCCCACCATCAACATCCTGGGGGTCACCATTGACCAGAAACTGAACTGGACCAGCCATATAAATACTGTGGCTACGAGAGCAGGTCAGAGGCTGGGTGTTCTGCGGCGAGTGACTCACCTCCTGACTCCCCAAAGCCTTTCCACCATCTACAAGGCACAAGTCAGGAGTGTGATGGAATACTCTCCACTTGCCTGGATGAGTGCAGCTCCAACCACACTCAAGAAGCTCGACACCATCCAAGATAAAGCAGCCCGCTTGATTGGCACCCCATCCATCACCCTAAACATTCACTCCCTTCACCACCGGCGCACTGTGGCTGCAGTGTGCACCATCCACAGGATGCACTGCAGCAACTCGCCAAGGCTTCTTCGACAGCACCTCCCAAACCCGCGACCTCTACCACCTAGAAGGACAAGAGCAGCAGGCACATGGGTACAACACCACCTGCACGTTCCCCTCCAAGTCACACACCATCCCGACTTGGAAATATATCGCCGTTCCTTCATCGTCGCTGGGTCAAAATCCTGGAACTCCCTTCCCAACAGCACTGTGGGAGAACCTTCACCACACGGACTGCAGCGGTTCAAGAAGGCGGCTCACCACCACCTTCTCGAGGGCAATTAGGGATGGGCAATAAATGCTGGCCTCGCCTGCGACGCCCACATCCCGTGAACGAATAAAAAAAAAAAAAATTTCTGCAGCAGGCCTTCATGATGTCTTTCTATTTGTGTGGCATTTTGTTAAGTGGTTTATGCTTAAGAATGGTCAAATGAGTGAGGTAACAGAAACCATACCCCAGTCAATACCTTCAGGAGAGAAGAAGGGTAGAAAATTGACAAAAACACACACGGAAATACTTAGAGGATCAGAAACATGAAATAGACACCTGTACAGCTAGAATAAGCCACTTAGCAGCTTATGAGAATAAAGAAAGCAAGACTGAAAAATAGACAAATGTATACACTTGGACAAGTACTGCTTTCATGTCTGTTTCAAAGCTTTTATGATATCTTTTCACTTCATTCCTGTCAGGCAAAATGGCAGTTAAACTAATCAATTTGACACGTAAAGTATTTTATGGATCATTGTATGCAATGCTTACATTATCAAACTGCCCTGTGGATTTAGCACTCACTAGCCAAACCATCTTGCTTTTCAAGCATTGTTACATATTTCTGGTTCAGGTTCTCACAGCAGTAGATGAGCGTATAATGGTCTGAACGGGTTATAATTATTGCTATAATTCAATCAGAAAAAAATGAAATTAAGGCTTAAAAATAACCAGCATAAAGCAGCTTCACACCTATTTTTCCAAACGGTGAGCTTGGGATCTTAAATGTACTAACATGGGCAATGTAAATCTGAGGGCAAGCCACCCCAAGCTGCCATTGCACACATCTTAGTACTGGCTATGGAATTGCCATATGGAATAAGAATTGCTCATTTCCATTTCACTTTTCTTAACACATGTGGAATCATTAGAGGAAAGAATGAGGCATACAGACTGTCACATTTTGGAGTTTCTGATCACTTTTCTTCACGGAAAGGATTTTGGGATTGAGTTTAAGTTTAAGGGTTTTATTTTAAAGCAAAATAAGTTTGCACAGGTTTAAAAAGGCCACTGGCTGCAGCCACTGAATATTTATAATGAAGCCAGACACTGTGGAATTCACAGAGAGAGTCAATTGTTTTTATCCCAAGCCCATTAGCCAGAATGAAACCCATTCAATTTGAGACAGCAAGAGATGGCCTTGTTAAACTGCTGTGACTATCACCAGGGATTGTGAACTTCCTCTTTCAATGACACGCACGAGCAGGAAAGCAATCTTTCTGCACATGCGCATTGTAGATCATCAACTGCGTTCACTAATAGGGCGGACCGGAGGCCAATGGCCGACCAGCCATAAGGGGGAGGAGAGCAAAGCGGGGAGGGGGGGGGAGGAGAGCAAGGCGGGGGGGGGGGGGGCAGGAGAGCGAGGGGGGGGGGGGGGGGGGAGGAGGAGAGCAAAGCGGGGGGGGAGGAGGAGAGGAGAGCAAAGCGGGGGGGGGGGGGGGGGAGAGGAGGGCAAGGCGGGGGGGTGGGGAGGGGGGCAAAGCGGGGGGGTGGGGAGGGGGGCAAAGCGGGGGGGTGGGGAGGGGGGCAAAGCGGGGGGGGTGGGGAGGGGGGCAAAGCGGGGGGGTGGGGAGGGGGGCAAAGCGGGGGGGTGGGGAGGGGGGCAAAGCGGGGGGGTGGGGAGGGGGGCAAAGCGGGGGGGTGGGGAGGGGGGCAAAGCGGGGGGGTGGGGAGGGGGGCAAAGCGGGGGGGTGGGGAGGGGGGCAAAGCGGGGGGGTGGGGAGGGGGGCAAAGCGGGGGGGTGGGGAGGGGGGAAAAGCGGGGGGGTGGGGAGGGGGGCAAAGCGGGGGGGTGGGGAGGGGGGCAAAGCGGGGGGGTGGGGAGGGGGGCAAAGCTGGGGGGTGGGGAGGGGGGCAAAGCGGGGGGGTGGGGAGGGGGGCAAAGCGGGGGGGTGGGGAGGGGGGCAAAGCGGGGGGGTGGGGAGGGGGGCAAAGCGGGGGGGGGGAGGAGGGCAAAGCGGGAGGGGGAGGGGGGCAAAGCGGGAGGGGGAGGGCGGCAAAGCGGGGGGAGGGGCGCAAAGCGGGGGGGTGGGGAGGGGGGCAAAGCAGGGGGGGGAGGAGAGCAAAGCGGGGGGGGGGGGAAGGAGAGCAAAGCAGGAGGGGGGAGGGGGGCAAAGCTGGGGGGGGAGGAGAGCAAAGCGGGGGGGGGGGGAGGAGAGCAAAGCGGGAGGGGGGGGGAGGAGAGCAAAGCGGGGGGGGGGGGGAGGAGAGCAAAGCGGGGGGGGGGGGGAAGCAGAATCGGGGGGGAGGGGGAAGCAGAATCGGGGGGGAGGGGGAAGCAGAATCGGGGGGGAGGGGGAAGCAGAATCGGGGGGGAGGGGGAAGCAGAATCGGGGGGGGAAGGGGGAACAGAATCGGGGGGGAAGGGGGAACAGAATCGGGGGGGAAGGGGGAGCAGAATCGGGGGGGGAAGGGTGAGCAGAATCGGGGGGGGAAGGGTGAGCAGAATCGGGGGGGGAAGGGGGAGCAGAATCGGGGGGGGAGGGGGAAGGGGGAGCAGAATCGGGGGGGAGGGGGAAGGGGGAGCAGAATCGGAGGGGGAAGGGGGAGCAGAATCGGAGGGGGAAGGGGGAGCAGAATCGGGGGGGGGAAGGGGAGCAGAATCGGGGGGGGGAAGGGGGAGCAGAATCGGGGGGGGGGAGGGGGGAGCAGAATCGGGGGGGGGAAGGGGGAGCAGAATCGGGGGGGGAAGGGGGAGCAGAATCGGGGGGGGAAGGGGGAGCAGAATCGGGGGGGGAGGGGGAGCAGAATCGGGGGGGAGGGGGGAGCAGAATCGGGGGGGGAGGAAGCAGAATCGGGGAGGAGGGGGAAACAGAGGGGGAAGGGGGAAGCAGAAGCAAAAGAGTGAAGCGGGAGAAGCGGAAGGGGAGGGGGAAAGGGAGCGAGGGGGAAATGGAGCAAGCGGGAAGGGGGAAAGGGAGCACGCGGGAAGGGGGAAATGGAGCACGCGGGAAGGGGGAAAGGGAGCACGCGGGAAGGGGGAAAGGGAGCACGCGGGAAGGGGGAAAGGGAGCACGCGGGAAGGGGGAAAGGGAGCACGCGGGAAGGGGGAAAGGGAGCACGCGGGAAGGGGGAAAGGGAGCACGCGGGAAGGGGGAAAGGGAGCACGCGGGAAGGGGGAAAGGGAGCACGCGGGAAGGGGGAAAGGGAGCACGCGGGAAGGGGGAAAGGGAGCACGCGGGAAGGGGGAAAGGGAGCACGCGGGAAGGGGGAAAGGGAGCACGCGGGAAGGGGGAAAGGGAGCACGCGGGAAGGGGGAAAGGGAGCACGCGGGAAGGGGGAAAGGGAGCACGCGGGAAGGGGGAAAGGGAGCACGCGGGAAGGGGGAAAGGGAGCACGCGGGAAGGGGGAAAGATACACATAACCCAACTGGCAGGGCAGCTGTAGGAGTGAAGAGGAGGCACTATGCAGTTTGTGTTGCCTGCAATTGCCAACAGCTATGCCAAAAGACACTGTGGGTTATCTGCAGCTGTGGAGTGGACGGCAATTCTGCTGCTTGTTGGCCCCTTACCTGTCGGCCACCTTTCCCGCAACTCCATGTTTGAACCTCTCCGATCAGGTTTCAGCCCCAAAGTCAATAGTGAGATCCTCTGTGACTGTGGACATGATGCAATATCCCTCCTCATCTTTATTTCAGCAGTTTTTAAACACGATTAATCACACCATCTTTCTCCAATGCCTCTCCAACATCCAGTCTTGGATGAAGTGCAAATTCCTCCAATTAAACATTGAGAAGACCAAATACATTGTCTTCGGTCCCCGCCACAAACTCCGTTCCCTTGCTAATGATTCCACTTCCCTCCCTGGCCACTGTCTCAGACTGAACCAGATTGTTCGCAACCTCAGAATCCTAACTGACCTAAGCTGAGTTTCCGACCCCATATCTGCTCCATTACAAAGACCACCTAATTCCACCTCCATAACATTGCCCATCTCAGACAATGTGTCGCTGAAAGCCTCAACCATGTCTTTGTTACCTCCAGACTCGACTATTCCAATGCTCTCCTGGCTTCCCATCTTCCTCCCTCAATAGACTTGAGCTCATCCAAAACTCTGCTGCACATATCCTAACTCGCAGCAAGTCCCATTCACCCATCACCCCTGCGCTCGCTGACCTACATTGTCTCCCAGTCCACCAATACCTTGATTTTAAAATTTTCATCCTCATGTTGAAATCCATTCATGGCCTCACCCCTTTCTATCAGAACTCGGTAGCGTCAGCGCCGCGCGTTCCCTGAACTCGGTAGCGTCAGCGCCGCGCGTTCCCTGAACTCGGTAGCGTCAGCGCCGCGCGTTCCCTGAACTCGGTAGCGTCAGCGCCGTGCGTTCCCTGAACTCGGTAGCGTCAGCGCCGTGCGTTCCCTGAATCAGTAGTGTTAGCACTGTGCCTTGTCTGAGGTATGATGTGGAGATGCCGGTGATGGACTGGGGTTGACAAATGTAAGGAATCTTACAACACCAGGTTATAGTCCAACTGTTTTATTTGAAAATCACAAGCTTTCGGAGGCTTTCTCCTTCGTCAGGTGAGCGAGTGTGGCCGTTTGTATATTCGGTGGTCCTGTAGGTAACATCACTCTGTCTGAACACTTTGATTGCCTTGACAACGGGCAGTTGGAAAGATTATCTGTAATCACCAGGTATTGTTCTCTGACTATAAATGCGGTAACCTTCCATGGAATCCCACACTCGCTCACTTGACGAAGGAGAAAGCCTCCGAAAGCTTGTGATTTTCAAATAAAATAGTTGGACTATAACCTAGTGTTGTAAGATTCCTTACATTTGTCTGAGGTATGTAGTCTGTCTGACAATGACTGCATCAAATGACAAATTCCAGACAAAGGGTTGGGTGAGTATTGTCCTCCCACATCATGTCAGTGGCAACAGCGGAATATGTTACTGCCACCATGGACTTCCCCAGTGTTTTATCAGTCCGCCTGTGAAAAGATTGCAGAAGCGCACGTGAGGGCACATGAAAGTGACACAATGTCCAGTTGACATCACAAGGAGGTACTGTTGTCATACCACTGGGTTACACTACTGAATAGTTAGATACTGGACAGTACAGGCACACTGCTAAACGTAAGACACTCAGACCACTAAAAGAGTGACCAGCGTACCCACAATAATGTGAGGCAGATTTCAAACTTATAACACAAACCACAGCGCTATCAGGGACAGAGCAATTATTTGGTGTGATCCCAGTTGGTGCTTCTCAACACGCAACCCTGGAACAAACAAAGACAAGAGACTTTTGGGAACAGGGAAATCCAAAAATCTGAAGAAAAGAACTTGATGAGGTTGTTTTGCCCAAACACCATCCCAGTTCCACATAATCTGCACCCTACCATACTCACGTCTCGTCATATTCCATCCCTCCCCTTTTTCTCCAGAAACACATTTAATATTTATATTAATTGTTTCAATGGCCCTCCCTATTATTTTTTTCCATATATTTATCACCGTTTGAGTGAAATAACTCTGCCTGAATTCTTTACTTACTACTTTTTTAAAAAACTGTCCCATAATTTTTGAAACCTTTGTCTACATGAACTATTTGTCTCTATGAACAAATCAATCCTCATAATAATTGTGAAAACTTATTTAAGATTTGAACTTCCTCAACATTTCCTCGTAACCTAGTTTTTTAGAATGGGAATTATCCTCATCATCTCCATTGTCCTATGCAGTACCTTTTCCAAGACCAATTAACTGAAGTGATCTCAATATACCTGAATGCTCGGATATCCATACAAGAATCCTTCTGTTCAAAGTCTACTCATGAGGATAGGCTGCTTGTCTACTAAGAGGCTGTCTTTGCATATAAATTACTGGCTATAATGATATTATGATCTTCATGCACAAGTAAATATTCTGCATCGTGTCAGCCGTGGCTCAGTGGTAGCACTCTCCCCTCTGAGTCAGAAGGTTTCAAATCCCACTCTAGAGACTTGAGCATAAAGTTCAAGCTGACTCTTCAGTGCAGTACTAAGGGAGTGCTGCATTGTTTCGGATGAGATATTAAACCGAGGCCCCATCTGCTCTTAGGTGGGTGTAAAAGGTCTCATTGCACTACTCGAATTAGAGCAGCGGAACTCTCGCCGGTGTCCTGGCCAATAGTTATCCCTCAACCAACATCATTAAACCAGATTATCTGGTCATCATCTCATTGCTGTTTGTAGAACCTTACTGTGAGCAAATCGGCTGCCGTGTTTTCTACATTACAACAGTGACTACACTTCAAAAAGTACTTCAGTGGCTGTAAATGCTTGGGGACATGAAAGTCGCAATATAAATGCAAGTTCGTTCTTTCGTCTTTGTTTTCTAAGCAATTGGTCATCACAATCTCAGTTCACCTTTGATTGTGTTGGAAGGTCAAAAGTATTGTCTGAAATAATGTGCAACTTCAAGAAGTGTTACATGATGTTCATGTCCTTGCAGGTATTAACAGAGGATGGAAAAGAACACAACACTGCACTTTTTAGAAAAAAGATAAAATTTACATTGATATAGCATCCTAAAGATGTATTAAAGCATTTCATAACCATTTAATTACTTCTGAAGTGTAGTTGTGGTTACTCTGCAATATCCCACAAACATCAAATGATCAGTTAATCTGTTTTTTTGGTGGTGTTGATTGAAGGAGGACAACGGGAGAACTCCCTGCTCTTTAAATAGTGCCATGGGATCTTTTACGTCAGGGCCTCAGTTTGACATTTCATCTGAAAGACAGCACCTGTAACAATGTAGTACAAAGTATCATCTTAGGTTATATGCACAGGTTTCTAGTGGGACTTGAATCTATAATCATCTGAGCAGAGGCAAGGGTGGTACCATTACAAATTCAGGAAGATACCTTATTGGGTTCAGTGGTGTCAGTCACTCCCATAAGTAGTCTGAATGTTTTACTTATTGTGGGAATCGACACATACTGCCTTATATCTGTCCAAAGAATAACCCAAAGGTATAACAATAATATCCCATTGTGACCTCAATTGGATATTTGTGTCTTTTGCTACGACTTCAACCTCTCCAAAAGTGGACCAA
Organism: Heptranchias perlo; assembly: GCF_035084215.1. NCBI lineage: Eukaryota > Metazoa > Chordata > Chondrichthyes > Hexanchiformes > Hexanchidae > Heptranchias > Heptranchias perlo. The sequence continues at coordinate 53,893,035 of NC_090341.1, forward strand.
ACATCTGGTGAAGGGAGGCTTGATATGAATCATTAAGCTGCTTTGTTTCACAGTGTGTAAATGTACAAAGCACCCGTTATGATCAGATTCACTTAATTCAATTGGTACAACTTATCTTCACATAATGATACAAAATAGAGAACACACCATGCTTCCTCACATCAGTGGGTCATCTTACTTGACTTAAACAATTTGTCTTTTAACTATCCTCCAGCATTTCTAACTTCTTCATCCCAGTAAAGGCTCTGGCAGATATTTCGATTAACAAATCCTAACTGTCCTCTCAGCCTTGTAATTAAAAGCCTGACTCCAGTGTCAGTTTTTTGTCAAACTAACTTCTCCTTATCCCTGAGCAGAATCCACCAGCTTAACTTGGCAATGACCCCTGCTGAGTTCAAATGAATAGAGCTGTTGCAGCAACAATGAGGGTGAAATATCACTAGAATGTTAAACTATCTTTCATTGCCTCGAGCATGCTGTTCCAGTCACTGTTCTGAGTCTTAATTTACAACTTCTAGCATTGCTGCCCTGAGAACTAATTTTAGCTCAACAGTAGCATTTTTGATATATATTACACCAAGGTCCCTCATGCTACCACAAGGAGTAGTTGAGGCAAAAAGTATAGATGCATTTAAGAGGAAGCTGGTTAAGTTTGTGAGGGAGAAAGGAAAAGAAGGATATGCTGATAGGGTTAGATGAGGTGGAGTAGGAGGAGGCTCGTGTGGAGCATAAACGCCAGCATAGATCAGTTAGGCCGAATGGCCTGTTTCTGTGCTGTAAATTCTATGTAATTCCATGGTAGCATAGTGAGAAATCCCAACATTTGACAGCTACCAACTAAGCAAAGTTGATACTGTTATTTGAGGTCACGATCCATTGACAGTCAGGCCATACCTGGAGTACAATACTGATCAACGAAACATGCTTACATCATAAAAAGTTCATCCAGACGCTACAGGCACTGCAGAGGCTGATCTCCCGAGTGTCAGAGGGATGATTCATGAGTAATGAATGACAAGGGCTCGCTCTTCAGCCTTCAAAAGAGGCATCTCAAAAAGAGAAGGAAACAACTTAACAGGACATAGAAAGCAAACTGAAAACAGTAGTTTGAGATGTGCCAGGATAGCAGAACAAGGGAGCACAGCTTCAGGGTTGTGAAAGACACATTTAGAACTGAGGTCTGGACATGTTTATTTACGCAGAGGGTGATTAACAGCTGAAAGTGTTGCCAGAAAGAGTTTTATGATTTAGGTTAGCTCTGAATAGTCTCTAATCGGGAACACCACAAAAATCAGCTTCCATAGGCAAGCACACATTACCTATGAACCTAATTTGACCTCATGCATGAAGTAACTTGAGATAATGTCACTCAGGGAGAACAAATCTAACCTCGTACCTTTGAGCTATGCAACAGAAAGATACAGGATACCACCGTTTTCTCAGACGGATGGAAAAACATCATGCAGACGAACTATTTGTTCAGGGTAAACTACAAATTAAAATTTATTGTAAGATGTGAAATTTAACCGATTGAAAAATGAATAGCATATTCAACTATTCACTGGTACATTAAACTGTTCACCGCGTCCAAAATAACATCTTTTGAAGCTTTTTTTAACATGACTGACTTTGCTTTCACAGAGTTCTGTCTCACTACAGTGATCTAGATGAATGGCTGAATGAACTAAAGCTTTATATTTATCCTCAGCCTGGGAGGCCTTAAGATGCAGAACTGTCAATGAAAACCAGCAAACACACAAACACCTTGATTAAAGCACTAGATTGACTTGAGCGCCAGTTCCCACCTCGTTCAGGTCTTGCATACCCAATTAATGCGGGGATAAAGCATAATTGGATTAGACTTGGAGATAGCAGATCTATATATCAAAGCAACTAGCCTGTGTTCTGAAGTTCCTCACAGCTTTGGCATTGCGTTGTTAAAAAACAGGGCAAGGAAACTTCCATCTATCATAGTCAATTCGAAGTATTCACATTATCTTGAATGTAACTAAATAATGATCCTTTGAATAGAAACATTTGAATAGCTATAGTCTTCAAATCTTGGAAACATAGTGGTGATGTCTTGCAACCAACTTCTAGGCACAAAATTGCCTGCTTGTTTTGACACCTGACTGACTGAAAGTTACATTTTTGTGTACATTAGATGGCCATCAAAGCATATTTGTTTTAGCTGATTTCACAACAAAAAACATTTCTCGTTACTTGCAGAATGACCATCTCCATTCTTGAAACTTAGTGCTTTTAAAAAAAAACTGAAATAAAGATAAAAAATTATGTTTTGTCACAGTGATTACTAATCTCTTGTTGGGAAGTAGCAATGGACCTGTCTCTCACAGAGCACTTGTACACAGGTCTCAAATGTGCCAGTTCCTTGAGACTTGATTTTCACTTCAAGTGAGCAGACAGTTTTTTGAATTCTTCTTGTGGAGTCTTTTTTTAAAAAGTTGGACCAGGAAGGTGGTCAACTTCACAGGGAAAATCAGGGCAATGGATTAGAGCATTGTATGTCAACCTTTCATTACATACCCACATTGGTCTAGAAATTACATCAGGTGTCTAAGGCATCACAAATCTATCTGTACGAACAAAGCAACTTCAGGTCATGTGCTTTAAAAGAGGAAGAAACTTCCAAAAGCAAAAACTTAAATTTTGTTTTCTGCAATTTTGTGTGTTAATGAAGGGAGAGATGGATGTCACTGCTGGGCAATGGAACATTTCTGCATCAAACACTTCTAGGACAGGTATATTGCATAGATTAGAATCAGGGTAAAGCTTTTGCTACACACATTCTTAGTGTCCCAATGTGAGATGTCCACTTTCAACAGTATTTCTGGCATCTAAGTTAGGCAGACAATTTTTGTGTAATTTATCCTAAATTACGGGCAGTTGCTTTCTATGGAGTTCTGCCCAGTAGGAATTAGAGACCATTCAAACTCACCTCACTTAGGATATTTAGAACAGCTAAGAGAGAAAACTTTCACTTCTCCATGAATTCAAACTTGGGTGCCTAAGGTGCAAAGACTGTGCCATCATCCCATCAAGCTTAGTTTTGTTAATCCTTTCAGTCCAAATGCAGCAGGAGAAAAACAGGCTTTTTCACAATGTTTGCCAAATGAACACAATGAAAAGACCACAAATCAGAGAAAGCATACTGTGGTGGTTTACATTACTAGTTCCATACTATATGTCAGAGGCTAAAGTAACTACCTGCCTTTGCTGTAGCCATTCCCACCCTGTGAATATAGTTAATCTTCTCCACAGTTGGAGATAGACCTATCATCTGGTTTGGGGGGGGGGGGGGGGGGAAAGAGTGGAAACCACTGGGACAGCGCTCCTCTCAAATCTGTACTGTATAAAACCCTGCCCATAGACCAGTTCTCAGTTGTTTTTTTGTTGAAAGCAGTCTGCAATGTAGGCTACAGTTAGAAAACAAATATATATGTCAAAATTAAATAAAATCCTAAGATTCCAAATCAGGAATATACCCATGAAAGGCAAAGAAGGTAATTCTGGGGTGATGCAACCATGGTCTTCAACAGCGGTTAAGAACAGTATTAAACAAATGAAGTGGCTTACGTAAGGGAGAAGAACAGTTGCAAGAAAATTTGAGGTGGGCACTAAGGTTATATGAAAAAAAAACTTGCAGATATTATCTAGGGCAATAAGCAACAGCTTTTATAAACACATCAAGGTATTAAGAAGGAGGTGAGCCCATTAAAAACAGATTTAGACACCGCAGAAGAGAAAAATTAACAATGGAAAAGGAAAATACAATAGAAGAGGTACAGCGAAGACTCATAATTTGTGGAAAGGAGGAACTCACAGGCACAAGTATAAACAAAAAAACTCCAATGTATAAAATCATGGGGCTCAAGCTAGACAAATTTCCAGGCCCAGATAGTTTCCACCTGAAGGTATTAAATGAATGAGGAATGTGGGGAAAGACTCGCTGGATTAGGGGTCAGTACCAAAGAATTGTAATTTAATGAACATTATGAATGGCAAATGCACTTTAATGTAGCAAATTAAGAGCTAGTACACTTTGGAAACAAAAATGGAAGATGGGAATACAGATTAAAAGGGGAAACATTGGGAGGTAGATAAACAAAGGAATTTAGGGATCCAGGCACATAAGTCATTATAAGCTAGCTCACAGGTGCAAAAAGTGATCAAAAATGTTAATGGAAGCTGGGCTTCATCACAAGAAAGACAAAGAATAAGATTAAGAAAGTACAACTGCAGTTATACAGTGTTGGTGAGATTTCATTTGGAATATTACATTCAGTTTTGGGTGCCCTGCCTTAGGAAGGATATATTGGCCTTTGAGAAAAGCCAGTGCTAATGCACCAAGTTACATCTAGATTGAAGGGACTTAACTATGAAATAGGCAAGGATATTGGGGACACATTTATTATAACCCTTCAAAACTTGCTAGATTCTGGGTTAATACCACAGGATTGCAAGGTAGTAATCTTTAATTACACCATTAAGCAGGTTAGAGATTTCAATCTCAGGTATGCGACCTGGAGATGAAGCGGTTAAGGTGATGTGATTGAAGTGTTTAAAAAAAATGAAGAGAACTGACACGGTAGCTCGGAAATGACTTTTTCCTCTAGTAAGGGAATCTAGGCAAGCAGACATCATATTCAAATTCAAGCTGGACTGGTTAAAAGCAAATCCAGAAAAAACTTCTTCACACAAAGGGTTGTAAGAATGTGGACTGTCCCAGAAGAGTTTAAAAACACAATAAATTGAGTTGCTTGAAAGGGAGTGTGATAGATATAGTGAGATATTAAGTAGTCTTTTTTGAATATGACATATGAATTTTTGGGATTTTGGTAGTTACTTTTATTTTCTTACTACTGTCTGGGTGCATCCTGACTAATTAGAAAATATGAATCATCTGAACCCACACTCCCACCATCTATAGCTCATAGCTATGGAAATGGAATGATTAAGTTTATCTTTTCTTCTATGATGTTGTTAATTACATTCAAGAGGGTTTTTAAAATTAAAGCTAGACTGGTACAGCAGAAGCCATTTCACGCAAGTATTCAGTAAATCAGGAAGGATTTGCAGACCATCCATATATTAGAAACAGTTAAATATGATCCTAAGAAGCAGACAAAGCTAGTCACTGAGGACTGTTAACAGAGAATGAGTGCCTGCTGTAACAGGCAATCCCTGTGTTTTAAATTCGGTGGATGATTGACAGCTTTACTTAATTGTGAAAGATACCTAATTGATTTTATTTGTGTCAACAAACAAGTTCACGTAAAGACGTTTACATTGTGTGCGTCTGAACCATACTACTTCAGAAATCCGGAGTTTAATATATTTGTTTCTTTTATAACAGATTCAGTGAATTAAACAACATTCTGTAATCAAGTGAAATCAAGTTTGTTGATTTTTTGCTATTGTCTAATTATGGCCTTTAAATAAGCCTGATTCTTTACAGTAGTTATCGTCAGCATTGAGCATGACAAAAATATATGGTGCAATCTGAAAATCATAACGGGGTGGAGATACCTGGGAAGTAAGGATATTAAGAGATATGGAGAACATAGGAACAGGAATAGGCCATTCAGATTTGATAAGATCATGGCTGATCTGTGATCTAATGCCATATACCTGCCTTTGGCCCATATCCCTTAATACCTTTGGTTGCCAAAAAGCTATCTATCTCAGATTTAAATTTAGCAATTGAGCTAGTATCAATTGCCGTTTGCGGAAGAGTGTTCCAACCTTCTACAACCCTTTGCGTGTAGAAATGTTTTCTAGTCTCGCTCCTGAAAGGTCTGGCTCTAATTTTTAGACTGTGCCCCCGACTCCTAAAATCCCCAACCAGCGGAAATAGTTTCTCTCTATCCACCCTATCTGTTACCCTTAATATCTTATAAACTTCGATCAGTTCATCCCTTAACCTTCGAAACTCTACAGAATACAACCCCAATTTGTGTAATCTCGCCTCGTAACTTAACCCTTGAAGTCCGGGTATCATTCTAGTAAACCTAAGCTGCACTCCCTCCAAAGCCAATATGTCCTTCCGAAGGTGCGGTGCCCAGAACTGCTCACAGTAGCCCAGGTGCGGTCTAACCAGGGTTTTGTATAGCTATATAGGGTGGGGAATTGAGATTAAAAAGATAGAGATGCCATATCAAATAAAATGGTGAGCAGGCTTAATGACCTACTCCCTGCTTATGTTATGTCACGTATGTTATGTGGACTGTGGCAAATCAGCTGATTTCAACCAAAATTAGCCATGAATCATTCCAATTGGCCTCAGTGTACCCACACAAAGCCAGTTTAGAAAAAGGGAATAAGGGTCCCTATTCTTCATTGCTTTTCAGTAATCCTTGTTGAAAGTGAAGAATGAAGTTCAGCTGTGATGATCTACACAATTGAATAACCTACTGACACTCACTGTCCAGACTTATACACAAAGAATGGCTACTTGAGTGAGGTAGCTGAGGACTACCACAGTGGAACTGTACCCTAGTAAGAGTCACTACTTTCAGGAGAGCAGGAGTGTAGAAGAGCACCATTCAGTGAATTGCTTCAATCAGAATGAGGAGCCCACCTAAAAGTATGCGGAGGATAAGGTAAGAAATAAGAAATTTGATATGTCTCAAGAACATTCTAATATAGAGAATACATTTGTAACCGCCCTACAATAAGAACTTAATACAGCAATGATGCAAAAAGACCCTAGTGTCAACTGGTGTGAGGCAACATCGCACAGAGGAAGATACAAGCATCTCAGCAACAATCTGAACTTGTTTAGTACCCAATGGCTCAGAATGGTTCAGGGCACTTTACAAGGGAAAAAATATAACTTTGAGCAACAGACATAAAATAAAAGGAGGTAACTTTAAACTTGGAGAGGTAGATTTTTAAGAGGTTTTTGAAGGGAAAGAGGTTCCAGGGCAAAGTGTTTTTGAGAGAAAATTCCAAAGTCAGAAATGTATTTACTGAAAGATCTGCCACTGTTTATGAAGTGGAGACAGGAGGTGAGCAGTACTCAAGAATCAGAGAAATGGAGTTTGTAAGCTGTGACATGCAGGTTGGAGAAGATCATTCATGTAACATGAAGCAAACCTGTGGATGGAGTTGAAAATGAGGATGAGGATCTTGAAGCTGATACAAAAAGAACAAGAAGCTGTTGGAGCTTGGCAAGGAAGGAGGAGTGATAGGTGTGCATGACTTTGTGCCAGACAGGACAAGTTGGAGATATGGCAGTAGTTTGAGACAGTAGGTGAGTTGAAGGGAAGCTCTTTTAGAAGGGGGTGACAAGAGTTTTCAAAGGGGTAGGGAAAATGCCAGAGGATCGGAAGGGGTTGGCAATGTTGGGGAGTGTTACATTTTTGGGTCTTTTCTAATCTTCTTAACCAAGATGATTTTGGCTATCTTAAATCACTCTCATGTTTGAGTCCCAACTCCTCATACTTTTGAGAATGGCTATCCTTGTCTTGAGATCGAGGTGAAGTTTTGATAAAGTGCCCAGAAAACCAACATCAAACTCGGTCTGTTAATTGTTTTTAGCTACTGGATTCATCCTATGCCTCCATAAGATTGCACTTCAGTCTTCAAAAGTGGTAAGGCGTCATATCGTTTTGAATATAAAACAAGTTGATTTTACAAAAGATGAACAAACAAGTAACAGGCACATAACGTGGTTATATACTTACAGCGAACATCCTTCCACCTAACTCCTTGAGTGGACAAAAGAGCAAAAATAACAGACTTAAGTTCATGGAAGTGGCTGATATACCGGGGAAACAAAGAGGGTGAAAGACTGGGTTGGGATGAGAGCATTGAACATGGAGGTAAGGGAGTTGTGCCGATCAATAATAGCAGTGTAGTTTGGGGGGCAGGAGAGAGGGAGTTATGCATTTGTGAGGGTATTGGGGAGTAGATTATTTTTCCAGCGATAGAATGAAAAGTTGGTGGGGTTTTGGGCAGACAAGGGAATATGACTGAGGAAGGAAATGAAGCAGTCAGAGATGGGCATGTAAGTGATTGAGACCGACAAAATAGCAAGTCTTGACAAGGTTGAAAGCGTGGGGGAGTTAATGTGGAAGGTGAGGTTGAGGGAGAAAAGAACAGTGAAGAAATCAAAGGAGGCACACAAAATGAGTTCATATGCAGGTTGACAATCTCTAAGGATGGGTCACCACCCAGTCAGAGGATTGAAATATGGAGAAAGGTTAAGAAACACAGACTCTTCAGTCTTAAAGGGAGGTGAATTAATAGAGGTGTACAAGAATAGAAAAAGCTAACCCACAACTATAAGACGTGAACAGAGGCCTGGAATTTCTGAAAACTTCCGGCACAATAATGGCGCATCTATGGCACATGCCATTATGCCGTTGAAATTCTAGGAAATTATGGTGTAAGTGATTTATGCCATCACTGACTCCACGCCAAAATTTCCTGGCCATCTGTGTCGCTCCACAAATACCCTTCGCTCAAATAGTTAAAAGTTATTTATAATAGCTCCACCCTCTATTCAAAACATTGGTTATGGCCAATTTCCTTGATTCGCACGAGTTGACTCACCACTTGTAGGTATATGCACTCCTCCAGTCATAAATTACTGAAAGGCATGCAAACAAATGAATATGGAAAATGGTCTAACCTGATTACGATATTTTTAATGAGGACCCAAGCTATCCGTTTTAGGAACATAGGAACAGGTGTAGGCCATTCAGCCGCTCGTGCCTGTTCCGCCATTTGATAAGATCATAGCTGATCCATGATCTAACTCCATATACCCGCCTTTGGCCCAGATCCCTTAATACCTTAGATTGCCAAAAAGCTATCTATCTCAGATTTAAATTTATCAATTGAGCTAGTATCAATTGCCGTTTGCGAAAGAGAGTTCCAAACCTCTACCACCCTGTGTGTAGAAATGTTTTCTAATCTCGCTCCTGAAAGGTCTGGCTCTAATTTTTAGACTGTGCCCCCTACTCCGAGAATCCCCAACCAGCGGAAATGGTTTCTCTCTATCCACCCTATCCGTTACCCTTAATATCTTATAAACTTCGATCAGATCACCCCTTAACCTTCGAAACTCTGGAGAATACAACCCCAATTTGTGTAATCTCTCCTCGTAACTTAACCCTTGAAGTCCGGGTATCATTCTAGTAAACCTACGCTGCACTCCCTCCAAGGCCAATATATGCTTCCAAAGGTGCGGTGCCCAGAGCTGCTCACAGTACTCCAGATGCAGTCTAACCAGGGTTTTGTATTGCTGCAGCATAACTTCTGCCCCCTTGTACTCTAGTCCTCTAGATATAAACGCCAGCATTCCATTAGTCTTCTTGATTATTTTCTGCACCTGTTCATGACACTTCAATGATCTATGTACCTGAACCCCAAGGTCCCTTTGGACATCCACAGTTTTTAATTTTTTAACATTTAGAAAGTACCCTGTTCTATCCTTTTTTGATCCAAAGTGGATGACCTCACATTTGTCTACATTGAATTCCATTTGCCACAGTTTTGCCCGTTCACCTAATCTATCAATATCCCTTTGTAATTTTATGTTTTCATCTACACTGCTTACAATGCCACCAATCTTTGTGTCATCGGCAAACTTAGATATGAGACTTTCGATGCCTTCATCTAAGTCGTTAATAAATATTGTGAATAATTGAGGCCCCAAGACAGATCCCTGCGGGACTCCACGAGTCACATCCTGCCAATGTGAGTACCTACCCATTATCCCTACTCTCTGTCGCCTTTCGCTCAGCCAACTTCCTAACCAAGTCCGTACTTTTCCCTCGATTCCATGGGCTTCTATCTTAACTAACAGTCTCTTATGTGGGACCTTATCAAATGCCTTCTGGAAGTCCATATAAAAAACATCCAATGACATTCCCCTGTACACTACTTTAGTCACCTCTTCAAAAAATTCAATCAGGTTTGTCAGGCACGATCTACCTTTCACAAATCCATGCTGGCTCTCTCTGATTAACTGAAAATTCTCGAGGTGTTCAGTCACCCTATCCTTAATTATAGACTCCAGCATTTTCCCCACAACAGATGTTAGGCTAACTGGTCTATTATTTCCTTGTTTTCCCTCTCTCTCCTTTCTTAAAAAGCGGAGTGACATGTGCAATTTTCCAATCTAGAGGGACAGTTCCTGAATCGAGAGAACTTTGAAAGATTATAGTTAGGGCATCTGCAATGTGCTCACCTACTTCCTTTAAAACCCTGGGATGGAAACCATCTGATCTGGGAGATTTGGCATTCTTTAGTGCTATTATTTTCTTCATTACTGTTGCTTTACTTATATTAATTTTATCGAGTCCCTGTCCCCGATTCAATATTAGTTTTCTTGGGATTTCCGGCATGCTGTCCTCTTTTTCTACTGTAAATACTGATGCAAAGTAATCGTTCAACATGTCCGCCGTTTCCCTATTGTCAATGACAATATCCCCACTTTCAGTTTTTAAGGGGCCAACACTGCTCCTGACCACCCTCTTTTTCCAAATATAACTATAAAAGTTCTTCGTATTGGTTTTGATATCCCTTGCAAGTTTCTTTTCATACTCTCTTTTTGTAGCTCTTACTATTTGTTTTGTGACCCTTTGTTGATCTTTGTATCTTTCCCATTCGCCAGGATCTGTGCCATTTTTTGCCTTTTTGTATGCCCTTTCCTTACGTCTTATACTGTCCCTTACCTCTTTAGTTGTTCATGGCTGTTTTTTTTGGCAAGTAGAGTTCTTGCCCCTCAGGGGTATAAACTGATTCTGTATCACGTTAAATGTTTCTTTAAACATTTCCCACTGATCATCAGTTGTATTACCCATTAACAGATTTGCCCAGTTTACTGGGGACAGTCTCTGTCTCATCCCATTGAAGTCGGCCTTACCCAAGTCTAGAATCTTAGCAGCTGATTCACTTTTTTCCCTTTCAAACACTACATTGAACTCAATCATGTTATGATCGCTATTGGATAGATGTTTGTGTACAGTTAAGCAGTTACCTAAATCTGGTTCATTACTCATTACTAAATCTAGTATGGCTTGCCCCCTTGTTGCCTCTAGGACATACTGCTGTAGAAAACTATCCCGAACACACTCAAGAAATTCACTGCCTTTCTGACAGTTGCTAGTCTGCTTTTCCCAATCTATGTGAAAGTTAAAGTGCCCCATTAAGACCACTATGCCTTTGTTACACGCTTGTCTAATCTCTGCATTTATACAATCTAGCGCTTCAGAGCTGCTGCCAGGGGTCCTATACACTATTCCCACTATAGTCTTAGATCCTTTCCTATTTCTCAATTCAACCCATAAGGTCTCTGTTGACTGCTTACTTCTCGTTATATCCTCCTTTATCATTGAAATGATTTCATCTCTAATCATTAAGGCTACTCCTCCCCTTCTTCCATTTTCCCCGTCTCTCCTGTGGACCTTATAACCCGGAATATTTAGTTCCCAATCCTGACCATCCTGCAGCCACGTCTCAGTAATAGCTATCATGTCACACCCTCCAATTTGAATTTGAACCTGTAGTTCATTTAATTTATTCCTTATACTCCGTGCATTTGTATATGGAACTCTTAGTTGGGTCACACACCCTAGCCTGACCTTCAGCTTTGATGCTGGGTTAATTGCCTTACACCTTCGAGTTTTCACTTTATCTGTAGTGTCTAAAGTACACTTTCTTTCTGCTGCTCTACGCTTTTCCCTTTCACTTGTTCTTGAACAACTGTTTGTACTATTTGTATTGTAAATTTCCCCTGGGTCTTCCCCTCTCTTGCTGCTCTCAACTTTACTCCCTTCTGACTCCCCGCTCAGGTTCCCATCCCCCTGCCACTCTAGTTTAAACCTTCCCCAACAGCACTAGCAAACACCCCCGCGAGGACATTGGTCCCGGTCCTGCTCGGGTGTAACCCGTCCCGCTTGTACAGGTCCCACCTTCCCCAGAACCGGTCCCAATGTCCCAGGAATCTAAATCCCTCCCTCCTACACCATCCCTGCAGCCATGCATTCATCCAGTCTGTTTTCCTGTTCCTATACTCACTATACTTTAAAAAAAAATCTGAGCAAGAGGAACCAGGGAGGGAAGCTTGTGTCCATTCATTATGCATTGAATGATATAGTTTGTACTGACCTACTTAAAACCTGCCAGGTTAGTTTCATATCCTTTGATCTTCCTTCTATTACTGTTTGTGTTAACGGATAGTCAGTGTCAGTCTTGGCTCAGTGGTAGCACTCTCGCCCAAGTCAGAAGGTTGTGGGTTCATGTCCCACTCCAGAGACTTGAGCACATAATCCAGGCTGGCACTGCAATGCAGTACTGAGGGAGTGCTGCACTGTTAGAGGTGCTGTCCTTCAGATAAGACGTTAAACCGAGGTCCCATCTGCCCTCTAAGGTGGATGTAAAAGATCCCATGGCACTATTCGAAGAAGAGCAGGGGACTTCTCCCCAGTGTCGTGGCCAATATTTATCCCTCAACTGACATCACTAAACCAGATAATCTGGTCATTACTGCTGTTTGTGGGGCCTTGCTGTGCTCAAATTGGCTGCCATGTTTCCCTATGTTACAACAGTGACAACACTTCAAAAGCATTTCATTGGCTGTAAAATGCTTTGGGAATCTTGAGGATGTGAAAGGTGTTATATAAATTACTACCACTACCTTGCGTCTAACGCACAATATAAAGCAATGATAGAAAATTAAATGACTCTGCACCTATTCTGGGAGCACAACTTATGACATTCGAGGCCAAATGTACCATTCCAGGAAATTCTGGGACCATTGGTACTAAGTGGTAAAAGTCAAGTACAGGACTGATGTCAGGAAGCACAAAGAGTGATCTGAAAAGGACTTCTGAAAAGGATAAGTGAGGCAAAAACTCAAGAGTCATTCAAGAGGCAGTTTGATGCTGTGATGGGGGATTGTGGGTTTCTATGAAAGGATGAACTAGATGGACCAAACTGAATCTATTATCTGTATTAATCTATCTTTGTGAGCAATGTGATAGAAAATCTGGGGAGGGGTTGGGTGATAGACAATGATGCTTCAACCAGCTGTTAAATTAAAAAATTAACTTCAGGTATGCTGTCAGGTATGATTTATGTGAAGAGGTAGTATGCCACACTATTTAGCTGCTCATCTATAATATTAATCCCCAAGTATCTATGAATGCCAAATCCAATCTGAAGAAGAAAATATTATCTGTTCAAATGACAATACCCACTGATGAGACACCATCATAAATAATACATACAGCAAAAGCTGCACTGCACTCACTTAAAAATATAATTGCAAGTTTCTATTACTTACCAATAATACACTCCTGTAGCCTGCTGCTCAACCCTTCTACTGGTCATGTGTAATGATTCTATACACCACTCAGTTCCGAGTGCTTTAGAGTTACAATTTTGCCAAAATCCCTGCTGCTTTGCATCTGGTTCATGAGGAAGGTGAGACTTGAGCTTTGGCTCAGATTTTCTGTTCCACAGATGCCAGTTGATCCCCAAAAGCTTACCCAATTGCCCACTCTAGGCAGGAGAACCAAGAGCTTGAGTGCCATAAGAACATTAGTTTTAAGAACAGGAGAACGTCTTTTTCATATTTGTCTTCTCACTATATCCCTCAATTTCTTGTCCCACATCCAATAGTCTCCTGAACCCATTTATAACAATTGTTGCAACAGCCATCCCAAATAACTTATTCCACAACTCTATTACCCTGTTTTAGCTATTTGGCTGTGGGGTCTGATCCTGTGCTTGCTCAGCATCCATGCCCAAGTATTTTCTATTAAGAGTCACCAAATAGCAATTAAGAGCTGGAATTGCCTGATTTGTCCCCTCCCTACCCCAGGAGCACAGAGGTAACTTTGTCTTCCAAAGATAAATTAGACACGTAATTTATATAATGATGCCTCAGCCTTGCTGACAGCAGCTAACTCAGCACAGACCATGGGACCTTTCTGGTCTGCCTGGTTCAATACCATATCGGACACTATATTTACTCACTGAGCATTCAGGGAGCCCAATTATCTTGTGCGACAACTGAACATAATACTAAGGTTTTGGGAAATAATTGTAGAACTTTTAATGAATTGAATTTTATTAACATTTTGCAGGGGTAGTTAGAAATGGTTAAACTCATTCTTTAAAAAAAGAACATTTACCTTGTGTACACCTTTTTAAATATAATTTATAGGGCAGGTTACAATACAGCACATTCATTTCAAGCAAAGCAATAACAAAGGAAAAGGGAAAATTACCCTAAGTGGCCCTGTTTATAGCTCTGAGAGTCATAGTGAGTTTCAGGATTAATGGCTTTTATTAGCAGGTATACAATGTATTTCACAGGGTACTGAACCATATCTGTTTTAGGTACCAGTGACTAACTGTTGAAGTTAATGTTACCGGTTCAATCTGTATAGCCACAGGATGTCTCACAGATGCTTAAGCAATTTTGACACTCGGGATTGAATGACTCATGTAACAAAGACACAACTTAATTTAAAACTGTTAACTGTTGGACAGATGCTTTCAATGTAAAATACTTTTCCTCCTCTTCAATTCTAGGTTAGCACAAATATATTTATTTTAAAGCCCCCTAAATTGTACAATATATTTGATCCCAGAAAAAAGCATCACAGACAAGAGAGGACTTTCCATGGTCAGGCAGCTTAGTATCAGCTCTTAGGCTGGTCAGAAGTGCCTACTCCAATTAAAGTCTATGGACTTGCTCCGGGATATTCATGGGTCATCCCTATGACACTGGAACAGGTCCACAGGGGAGCGGAGATGCAAGAGGTTAGTCTTCACAAAAGTAAAAATAGCTTTGAAATATGAAAATATTTAGTATAAGGTATTGTTATGTCTACATTTTTTTTTTTGAGAGACAGGTGCAAGGTGTACTCTGAACAGAAAGTACTCCCCACCCCATAAACTTTCCTTCTCCTTGAATAATCATATCCACAAGTGCAGCAGGTTCACTCAAATCCTTCAAATCTTTTAACACATGACCGGAGTGTCAACACTAGCATAGTATCTTCAAACCACCATACTGTTACCTGGAAACACGGACAAGACAAAATGCTTCCTCCTGCATAATGCCAAGCATCCATTTGCTAGTGCCAGTACCACTGATATTGGGATATAACTGCACATAGTAGAATGCACACTATGTGGGGAATATCCAATGCAAATTTCAGTCAAAGTGAGCTAATGACTCAGCAGGTTTGATCACTTCTTCCTATTTCAGTGTTTATTGGCAAGTCTGGCACTGGATCTTTTAAAATGCAAAAGCACACTACAGTATATTAAATTTGCCCATAGACTGGTACATAAATCATATCAATACATTACAATACAAAAAAATGTAATTATTAACACAGACAGTTTTATGTCATTCAATTTGCTCCCTTCTTTGCCAACCCATCTCCATCGCCCACATAATCTACATTTTGCTTTCAATACCTAGTTAAATTGATGCTGTATTTTCTGCGATTTTGTTTTGATTTCAGTTCCTTACCCACCATATGCAGCAGTAAATAGGCTGAATAGCTGCAATTGAGGAGCTTGTCAGAATTCATTAAAGTGCACATGGATGTGAAAGGGTCAGAGGTTTGCAGCCCATCTTGCCTTTTCTTGCACACAGTACAATACTCTCAGATTGTGGCTGCAAAATGCATCTGTGTGCCTTTTACAAGCTATTCAATTATAATTGCCAATCTGCTTTAATCAGTAATAGCTAAATATTAGTTCATAAATTGCGTCTTCACTTTCCTGTGGACTGTCAGCCTGACAATATTAAACCATAACAAGCAAATTAACACAGATTACTGCTAATTTTACCAGCATGTGTGTAAATTCTAAACTCTAGTAATTCTTCACATTAGATGAACAACAAGCAGAAAGGGTCTCATCCATCTGAAATAAATGTTGGTAGCCTTAGATTAAAAGGAAAAGTACAATTCAGACCACAGCCATTTTGAAAACAGTCGAACTACTGAATCTTGTCAATTATATCAGCTCTAACAGACAAGTTTAAAACACGCAGATTGAAATCAAGGAACAATTTGCAGTAGTATTACCCTTGCCAGACTGAAACCTTCCTCAAGCCTGATTTAGCTTGATTTCCATGCTTTTTCAACCATCACTGGTTATGCACATTACTCACATGTGAGTGTAAAATGGTGTACAGCACGTTTCACCAACAGGGTGATGAGATTATTGGGGTATTAGCTTGAAGGAGTTACAGGCGCTGACTATGTGAGGGAAATGAGACACAGGTTTGCAAAATTGCTGAAAGGTATTACAGCAGCTCCCTCATATTGCTGGATTCAGCAATTCCTCTTACATAGATCCAAATAAGACATCATCAGATTCAGACTTTAAGGGGCAGCACACTCATGAAGGAAGTGTTTGACAAATCTATTTTTCATGTATATGCACACATACAAACACACTAATGTAAAATGGCATTGGAATGCATCTTCAGATCACTGGTACATGGCATGATGATGAAAATGATCCAAGGCTCCTCTCTTTTCCCAAACACAAAAGGTTTGCTAACATCCAGAATCAGCTGGGAGCCAATACAGGAATTGTGGAGATGTGGTTATGACCTAGTGCCTAGGGATTCATTTTTTCTTCCTCCTTTTCTTTAGAGGAGACAGGGTTCTGTTTTTGGACTAATTCTCCCTCTAGTTTCAGCTGACTCAAAGAACACCAAAGTCGGCTGCTGCTGGTGAATGGCTTAGGATGAATACAGGTGTTGTGTCAGAAGCGATTTGCCTTAACAATTTTTACAAATTCTGCCACATGCTGAAGGACCTTGCATTTCTCAGGATACAGTTTGAAAGCCATCTGGTGCAAATCCCACAGGTGGCCACAAATGGTTGAAAGGATGAATGCTCCAGGTTAGGAATCAATCGAGCAGTAAGAACTGACCATGTCTATGGTTGTAGGGATCTGCTTTTGAACAAATTCCTCCATGCATGGGAGGCAATCTCGCTTGCGCTAGTCTGAAAAGCTTAGGCCATATAATGCCAGATTGAGAAGTAGCTATGGCATTTACTGTAGCCAATGGCCACCGTTGGCATGACCTTACCAAACAAATATTTCTCCGTCTCTCTCCCCCCTCCCCTCACCTTTTCTGCAGTGACACAGCAGGAATATTCCAGGGGGGTGGGGGGGGGGGGGAGGGGACAAATAAAGTTATAACAACGCTGTATGGCACTTTTTATATCACCTGGGAAGGAAAGGGTCAGGATGAAGATGGCCTTGACATCCTAGAGACATCAAAACATTTTGAATCAACATCCTTCCTTGTGATTTTTCCCTCATTCCAGTAGTGTAAGGAGGATGAAGATCAGCAGGTATACTTGTTGGTGAAGTAATACTAGAAAGTAACAAGAGAAAACCAGAACACAAACTAACAAATCATGTTGTTACTACAGAAACTCAGATTTTATCTTGTACAGTTCAGACTGTGTCATTATTGGAGAGTTTGCTCCAGCTACAACTGCAGGATCAGATGCTGTCTCTTGGGTTTCTTCTTCATTCTTGTAATTTGTTTATTAGTAGTTTTTCACTAACAAGTGTACCGAGCATATTCTATTAGAGATGGCTCAATACAACACCAAAAGGACTATTTATTGTACTTTGTACTAGGAAGTGCTAAATTGACTTGGATTAATTGAAAAAATATCACAATGGAAGTATTAACAGTTTGAAGAAGTTTCACCATGTAATAGTATTAAATATACATATTACAGCAACACTTGAGACCATTGGAATTACTTACTTGTATTTGAAGCCAGAGGCAAGAGTAAAAATATTGCAAGACAAACATAAACTGTCAGTTCAGTACACTGAATGCCCTTTACATGCATTTGAATGGGCACTGGTGAACATACTGGGAAATCTCTGCATAAGTCCTCTGGCTATGGCTGAAAGGTTTCAGTAAGGCTACTATGTAACAACAATTTTAACACAACCTTACAGTTTCTTTTCATAACGATGATTCCTGGTGACTGTGTGATCTGTTTGCCATGAAAATTTGTATTTACTCGCCAGCAATTCATAACAAAAAAATATTGCGATATGTACTACTGCATGGGATCATTTCAGGTAACTTTAATCCAAGTGAATCTATTTGATCAGAGAGATGAATACGTGGCTCAAAGATTGGTGTGGGAGAAGTGGGTTTCGATCCATGGGGCACTGGCACCAGTACTAGGGAAAGAGAGAGCTGTTCCATTGGGATGGACTACACCTGAAGCATACTGCGACAGAGTTCTTGCGAATCGAATAACTATGGAGGTAGATAGGGCTTTAAACTAAAGAAAGGTGTGGGGGGGGGTTTGGTGGTGGTAGGGTCCCGGTGGAGAGAAATGTAGAAGGCTAAAGAGAAAAGATAAAGAAGCAGTGCAGGAAAGTGATTGGGTTAAGGATAACCAGATTGTGTCAGGAAGGGACAAACAAAAGAGTGCACTAACAAACAGGGCCCGGGTAAGAAAAAATGGTAATAAGAACAAATAGGGCCATAGTACAAAAAAATGGTAAGATGCCCAAAAGTGCTAAAAAGACAAATCTAAAGGCACTGTGTCTGAATGCACGAAGCATTCGTAATAAGGTAGACGAATTAACAGCGCAAATAGATGCAAACGGATATGATATAATTGCAATTACAGAGACATGGCTGCAGGGTGACCAAGGCTGGGAGTTGAACATCCAAGGATATTCGATATTTAGGAAGGACAGACAAAAAGGAAAAGGATGTGGGGTGGCATTGTTAGTAAAGGATGAAATCAGAGCAATAGTGAGAAAGGATATTGGCTCAGAAAATCAAGATGTAGAATCAATCTGGGTGGAGCTAAGAAGCACCAAGGGGCAGAAAACACTGGTGGGAGTTGTCTATAGGCCTCCAAACAGTAGTGGTAATGTAGGGGTTGGCATCAAACAGGAAATTAGAGATGCATGTAACAAGGGTACTACTGTAATCATGGGTGACTTTAATCTACATATTGACTGGCCAAACCAAATTAGCAATAATACTGTGGAGGATGAATTCCTGGAGTGTGTACAAGATGTTTTTTTAGACCAGTATGTTGAGGAGCCAACCAGGGAACAGTCTATCCTAGATTGGGTATTGTGCAATGAGAAGGGGTTAATTAACAATCTTGTTGTGAAGGGTCCTTTAGGGAAGAGTGACCGTAACATGATAGAATTCTTCATTAAGATGGAAAGTGAAGTAGTCCAATCTGAAACTAGGGTCCTAAATCTAAACAAGGGAAACTACGAAGGTATGAGGAGTGAGTTGGCTATGATAGATTGGGAAGTTTCATTAAAAGGCATGACTGTGGATAGGCAATGGCTAACATTTAAGGAATTAATGCATCAATTGCAACAATTATACATTCCTTTCTGGCACAAAAACACAAAAGGAAAAGCAGCCCAACCATGGCTAACAAAAGAAATTAAGGATAGTATTAGATCCAAAGAGGAGTCATACAAAGTTGCCAGAAAAAGTAGCAAGCCTGAGAGTTGGAAGCCATTTAGAATTCAGCAAAAACGGTCCAAGAGATTGATTAAGAGGGGAAAAATACAGTATGAGAGTAAACTTGCAAGGAACATAAAAGTGGACTGTAAAAGCTTCTACAAGTATGTAAAAAGAAAAAGATTAGTGAAGACAAAAGTAGATCCTTTGCAGTCAGAAACAGGAGAATTTATAATGGGGAACAAGGAAATGGCAGAGCAATTAAACAAATACTTTGGGTTCTGTCTTCATGGAAGAGGACACAAATAATTTCCCAGAAATGCTCGGGAACCAAGGGACTAGTGAGAAGGAGGAATTAACGGAAATTAGTATTGGTTAAAAAATAGTGCTGGAGAAATTAATGGGACTGAAAGCCGATAAATCCCCAAGGCCTGATAATCTGCATCCCAGAGTACTAAAAGAGGTAGCCTTGGAAATAGTGGATGCATTCGTTGTCATCTTCCAAAATTCTATAGATTATGGAACAGTTTCTGCAGATTGGAGGGTGGCAAATGTAACTCCACTATTTAAAAAAGGAGGGAGAGAAAACAGGGAACTACAGACCGGTTAGCCTAACATCAGTAGTAGGGATAATGCTAGAGTCTATTATAAAGGATGTGATAACAGGACATTTAGAAAATATCAACTGGATTAGACAAAGTCATCATGGATTTATGAAAGGGAAATCATGTTTGACAAACCTACTGGTGTTTTTTTGAGGATGTAACTTGTAGAATACATAAGGGAGAACCAGTGGATGTGGTTTATTTGGATTTTCAGAAGGCCTTTGATAAAGTCCCACACAAGAGGTTAGTGTGCAAAATTAAAGCACAAGGGATTGGTGGTAATATACTGGCATGGGTTGAAAATTGGTTAACAGACAGGAAACAGAGAGTAGGAATAAATGGGTCTTTTTCAGAGTGGCAGACAGTGACTAGTGGGGTACCGTAGGGATCAGTGCTTGGGCTCCAGCTATTCACAATACATCTCAATGATTTGGATGAGGGAACCAAATGTAATATTTCCAAGTTTGCAGACGATACAAAACTAGGTGGGATCGTGAGTTGTGAGGAGGATGTAAAGAGGCTTCAAGGCAATTTAAACAAGTTGAGTGAGTGGGCAAATACATGGCAGATGCAGTATAATGTGGATAAATGCGAAGTTATCCACTTTGGTAAGAAAAACAGAAAGGCAGAGTATTATTTAAATGGTGATGGATTGGGAATTGTTGATGTACAAAGGGACCTGGGTGTCCTTGTACACCAGTCACTGAAAGTAAACATGCAGGTGCAGCAAGCAGTTAGGAAGGCAAATGGTATGTTGGCCTTCATTGCCAGAGGATTTGAGTACAGGAGCAAGAATGACTCACTGCAGATATACAGGGCCTTGGTGAGACCACACCTGGAGTATTGTGTGCAGTTTTGGTCTCCTTGCCTAACAAAAGATATACTTTCCATAGAGGGAGTGCGGTGAAGGTTCACCAGACTGATTCCTGGGATGGCAGGACTGTCTTATGAGGAGAGATTGGGTTGACTCGGCCTGTATGCACTCGAGTTTAGAAGAATGAGAGGGGATCTCATTGAAACATATAAAATTCTGACAGGGCTAGACAGACTGGATGCAGGGAGGATGTTTCCCCTGGCTGGGGGATCCAGAACGAGGGGTCTCAGGATACTGGGTAGGACATTTAGGACTGAGATAAGGAGAAATTTCTTCACTCTGAGGGTGGTGAACCTGTGGAATTCTCTACCACAGAAGGCTATGGTAGAGAATATATTTAAGAAGGAGCTGGATAGATTTCCAGACACAAAAGGCATCAAAAGGTATGGAGAGAGAGCAGGAATATGGTATTGAGATAGAGGATCAGCCATGATCATAATGAATGGCGGAGCAGGCTCGAAGGGCCGAATGGCCTACTCCTGCTCCTATTTTCTATGTTTCTATAAAGAGTGATCACAAATTACTGACTTGAAACGTGCTAAATCAGTCACCTTGTGAGGTGTAAAACTTTTTATCGAAGCTACCGTTTCAGAGCAGCTGGGTTACCTTGGGGTACAGCTTGTAGACTGAAATGGCTGTTTGAACTGTGCTAGGATCGGGTACAAGGGCTATAGTAATGGTTTCCTTGATATGATCCACAGGGCAGTGAAAGTGGTGAAAAAGGCCAAACTACTATTACATTTACATACATCTCCAGCTTATATAATACACACGCACTATGTATAACATGGACACACATGCAGACAAATCTTGAATAATAATTTTTGAAACCCACAGAGTCAATGACCTCGATTCTAACCCTTCCCCCACCCCTCGATGGGCAACAAAGGGTCAGATTTTAATCCTAAAAACCGAGACCCTTCCTCCAAGCCGCCGCGTTCCCAGCCGCCATAATATTAACAGCGACGATTCAAGTCCTGGACGAAGCTCCCGCTAAATGCAGGCGGGGGCCTACTTCAGATTCAAAAGTCATGATGATGTATTCGGCACCACGCGCAATTCCAAGCTCCACGCAGGAGGAGTCCCGCGCGGCCTGCCACCTGGCAGCAGCAACACTGCCGGAGGAGCCGAATGACCAGAAGAGGCCCAAATAAGTTTTAAAACTTTGCCTGTCTTTAAAATTCCTTGTGGGCCAGGAGGAACAGGAGTGCTTTCCCCATGCTCCTCAAGGAGTCCTTGGGCCTCCCTAGCCCCAGAATCCCCACAATCTTCGTGGAATTCCCACGATCTTTATTGAAAGTAAACCCCGACCTGCATCTCCCGAGGGAATCCCTGCTGTGGACCGTTCCCGCTGCGGCTTCGTGCCGCCAGATTCCCACTCCCATTCACCAGCCAGGTAGTCAATCTGGCCGGGTATCAGGTGGGACTCGAAGTATTTATTCAAATTAGACCACGCGTTAAGACTGGCAGGACCTTCACGTCCCCGGCCTTGCTGGGTTCGTCATCAGCTACTGGGCTCCCACGCACCCTTCCTGCCCCCTTGTAAAAAATCAAGGATAGTGTTTCTGTTCTCCCTAAATGACCAAAAGCAAGGAGATTGTGAATAATGGTTATGGCAATTCACAATATGTGCAATGAACACTTAGAATCCTTCTATAATAAAAGATGATTTAAAATTTTAGTAAACCATAAAATCACTGCCAAGCAGTTCTAAGACTGATGAATAATTGGTGTCATCAGTAGTTGTAATGGGGTTGAGTAATGGTTAATCATTTTTTCTGAACACTACTTCAACATCATGAAGTATATTCAATACTTGTCTCAATATGTCCCCAATGCAAACCACCTCTTTCTGGCTTAGTGAGTTTCCTATTTCATTGCATAGACTTGCACAGTTTGTATGTGCTGAACTGGCACATTTTCAGGAGCCCACAGATTCATAGAGCACAAAAGGAGGCCATTCAGTCCATTGTGTCTGTGCTGGCTCTTTGAAAAAGCTATCCAATCAGTCCCACTCTCCTGCTCTTTTCCAATAGCCCTGCAATTTTTTTCCTTTTTAATTATTTATCCAATTCTCTTTTGAAAGTTACTATTGAATCTGCTTCCACCACTCTTTAAGGCAGTGCATTCCAGATCATAACTCAATGCGTAAAAAATTTCACCTCATCTCCCCTCTGGCTTTTTTGCCAATTATCTTAAATCTGTGTCCTTTGGTTATCAACTCTCCTGCCAGTGGAAACAATTTCTCCAATATTTATCTAAACTCCTCAATTTTGAATACCTCTATCAAATCTCCCCATAACCTTCTCTGCTCTAAGGAGAACAATCCCAGCTTTTCATAATGTGCCAGTTCAGCACTTACAAACTGTCTCTCCACATAACTGAAGTCCCTCATCCCTGGTATTATTCTAGTAAATCTCCACTGCACCTTCTCCAAAGCCTTGATATCCTGAATATGAATGTACAATATGTCCCAGATTCAATCTCTAGTCTGCACTTAGTTAGCTGATCTCTGCAAGTAGCCAACACATTCAAGACGATGAGGGATGGAGGGGAGGGGGGAAAATTAGTGAAACAAAGGAGACCATTTCCATAATTTTGAAAAGAAAGAACATATTCATAGTACCACTCCAGATACCCAAAGAAAAAGGACACATCAATTTACAACATTACGCCACATTTCACTTAGTGTGTAACATGCAGGCAGCAGAAAGTCTTAAATTGTCTGATAGCAGATGAAAAACCTGCAAAATGAAGTATAGAAATCACTTACATCAGAGTTGTTTGTGATAATTTTATCATAAAAAGTAACACTAGAGATGCCTTTAAAGCATGAAATTGATAGCTGACAAACTTGGCATCTTTTCCATGATTGGCTGGGCAGTGTGGTGCCACTTAGAGTACTGATGTGGGCAGGGGGAGGCTGGTTTCTCCATCAACTAACATTATCAACCCCCCTCCTTAAAGCACCCACCCTTGACTTATTCATTCTCTTCAATTACTGCCCCACTTCTAGTCTTTTTTTCATCTCTAAGATCCTTGAACAAGCTCCATGCCCATCGCTCTCAAAATGGCCTCCCCGAATCCCTTTAGTTCAAATTCTGCCCTGCTCACAGCACCAAGACTACCCTGGCCAAAATCACAAACGGCATCCTGTGACCATGGTGTGTTATGCATCCTGTACTCTGCAGCGTTCAATATCATCGACCACACCATCCCTCTTTACCACCTGTGAAAATACATTTTGCTTCAAAACCCAACACTTAAGAGTAACTCTCTTTTCCCAAATCCTTTCTGGAGAAAAATGGACAGAAAACCTTGAAATGTGACAAACATATAATGTAACACATAATATACCATAGCTGAAATGTGTGAACTTTACTAAATTCAATTCAAACTTTCTTCCATTTAGAAAGAGGAAATTGATGAATGGAAGAGTAATTTCATTTAAAATTCAGCTTTTGCGAGGTTTGGCTGCATTGTAAATATATTCTCATGGTTCAATACAACACTCCTGGCACAAGTTTAACCGATTTAAACAATTCAACATACCTAGAGTGGACACAGAAGCTAAAGGTTTTCAGAGCTCTCAGCCCATTCTGAATAAAATTGTGGGTCAGATCGCATTGTGAGTTGAGCAAAAGGACAAGATGAAGATTACTGAAATGCTGGACAGCTCAGACTTGAACCTGCTTTCTGAAAACCATGTCGAATATATCAAATCTAGCCAATCAAGCCAAAGAAATGGGCAATATTCAAACAATATAAACCTCAGAAGGTGCCACTTGACTTTTGAGCTGGAACATAGGAAACAGCCCCTCCAGCCTGTTCCGTCATTCAATTAGATCATGACTGATCTGTACCTCAAGTCCATTTGCTGCCTTTGCTCCATATCCCTTGATATCCATACCTAACAAAAATGTATTGATCTCAGTCTTGAAAATTTCAGTTGACCCAACATCCACAGCCTTTTAGGGGAGAGAGTTGGAAAAAATAGCAATTCAAATGAAATAAGTAAAATTCATTGTCCTAAGTTACTTTTACTGGCCATGTTCCTACTGCAATGCAGATTGACACTTCAATGTTATAACCATTTCCAAGTTCCAGCCATCCTTCTGGTCCCAAGATGTCTAAATAACTAAGGTTCTAATATATTTAATTATTCCCTCACCATTGAAATTTAATAGGAAAATCAATCATGCCTCACAATCTCACAGCACAAACATTTAGTTTATTTTTAGGTTGCCATTTCCAAAAGACTGCAGAGACCTAGCACAAATGAGAAAGTATTGAAATGATGCACATTTTAATTTCAATTGATATTACTGCATCTTGACCCTTGAAAATGGCACAAATAGTACTGTTCAAGAAATCAACAGTAAGTTTCCTGTCTGATTAGATAAGAGACCAAACTACAAAAGATATCAATCTGAAGATCAATTTTATGTAAACAAGCAATTTATGCACATAAATATATTAGTTTAAAAGAAATGGAATGTCCGACCAAAGGGGCACTTTCTATTCAAAGTTCCCCCTCTTTTTGAAGGGAAAAATACTATTCTTGCAAGAATCTTGTTTGAGCTTCTTTTTAAAACATAATTTTTCTGAACTGTACGATGCTACCAAGGGATTCATAGGTCTGAGCTCACTCCCTGCTAGGCTACTTCTTGACATCAATGAGAATATCACCATAAATCCCGGAGCTATTCCACTGAGAACAATGGAGGATGCAACTTGAGAGCCACTGGATCCTAGGAAATATTATATTGGATTGGAAATCACCATCGCCAACTAAAAAACAATATAAAAAACCTTCAAGTATGGGAAAAAACCATTTGGCCTATCAAACTCATCCCTTTAGTACTACAAATCTTCCAACTTGGCATCCAACTGCACTATGCCTAATGTCCATGTCTCTACTATGGAAGTTTACTAGGGAAGTTACGTTAAACCTTTATAAATCACTGGTTAGGCCTCAGCTGAAGTATTCTATCCAATTCTGGACACCGCACTTTAGGAAGGATGTCAAGGCCATAGAGAGGGTGCAGATGAGATTTACTAGAATGGTAATATGGATGAGGGACTTCAGTTATGTGGAAAGACTGCAGAAGGTGGGGTTGTTCTCCTTACAGCAGAGAAGGTTAAGGGGAGATTTAATAGAGGTGTTCAAAATGATAAAATATGGAGAAGCTGTTTTGCCAGGAGCATCAGTAACCAGAGGACACAGATCTAAGGTAATTAGCAATAGATCCAGAGGGGAGAAGTTTTTTTTACGCAGTGAGTCATGATGATCTGGAATGCACTGCCTGAAAGGGCGGTGGAAGCACATTCAATAGTAACTTTTAAAAGAGAATTGGATAATATACTTGAAGGGCAAAAAAATTGCAGGGCCATGGGGAAAGAGCAGGGGAGTTGGACTAATTGGATAGCTCTTCAAAGAGCTGGCACAGGCACGATGGGCCAAATGGGCTCCTTCTGTGCTATGCGATTCTATACTATCTTGCCTAGAAGATTATTCCAAATATTTCTTATCCTTTGAATAAAAAAAAATATTCCTAATATCACTTTTAAATTTACTTTTGGTTCTAGTTTCACTTACTTTGAAGTAATATTCTGGGTTTACCTTAACTGTACTATTTTAGATATGTTGGATGGCCCCACCTTAATCTTCTCTCTAAAGTGTAGAGCATGAATTTCTCATAACTTTTCTTCATAGCTCATCTGCTTGTAATAATTCTTGTTGTTCTTCTATGCACCCTCTCCAATTCATGTATGTCCTTTTTGTAGTGTTTACCAAATCTGAATCCATTACATAGGTGGTTGTCTGACCAGTGCATTATAAAGCTTTAGGATTTTTTTTTTAAGACTTGCACTCTATTGTTCTGGGTTCATATACACCACCACTCTATTTGCTCTTTAACTGCCTTGTCACATTGGGCTCAATTTTCAAAGGGTGGCGGGGTGGCAACAGGTGGGGGGCGGGGGGTGTGTGGTCAAAGGGCTTACGGCAAACCCGGATAATAAAAACTTACCGTTCCCCACGTGATCACGAGTTAATTGGTGGCCCTTAACATGGCTTCTGGGTTTGCCATCCGAAAACTGCGCAGTGGGTGGACTGTGCACCCGCATGACAAGCTGTCAGCTGCAGCATCCAAATTTTAAGGGCCATTGCTCCAATGGCTTTTGCTGGAGAAAAGACCAAGACCACACAATATGGAGCGGCACAGGGGCAAGGCTGCTCCAAAATTTAATGATGCCTCACTCCAGGTATTACTGGCTGGGGTGAGGAGGAGGAAGGAAATTTTTTACCCAGCTGACAGGAGGAAGTGCCCTGCCTCTGCCACCAAGGGGCCTGGCTCGAAGTAGCAGAGGAGGGCAGCAGCAACAACATCTCCCGCACCTGGATCCAGTGCAAGAAGCGTTTCAATGACCTAACTAGGTCAGCAAAAGTGAGTACACTTACTGATTCTCCTACATTCCGTGTTCCACATCACCCCCATC
This sequence comes from Heptranchias perlo, assembly GCF_035084215.1. Lineage (NCBI taxonomy): Eukaryota > Metazoa > Chordata > Chondrichthyes > Hexanchiformes > Hexanchidae > Heptranchias > Heptranchias perlo. The sequence continues at coordinate 53,920,516 of NC_090341.1, forward strand.
CTCCCACCAATTCATTCTGCACTGCCAAGACTACTCCATCACATCACTCCTCACACCCACTTAAGGCTCATCCTCAACTTACCTGCACTTCCTCACCTCCCCATTTGTGATCCCACCACTACCACTCACCCCAATCCTGATCCAATGTGAAGTCTCTGCCTCACACTCACCCTCTGATGCACCTCTTTCACGGTCAGCCTCACACAAACCAATGCATTCACCGGTTGGCCACTTGACCATCACTCACTCACACGTCTGTTCTTTCTCCCCTTCTGGAATAGAGCTCAGAATCCAAGCGAGCGGGCGAGGACTGGAGGGGGGCCTCCAAAAATGGTGGTCCTCACAGACGCGGAGAAGGATGCCCTGCAGATCAGCCGCTCCCTCGAGTGTCTGACCATTGGGGATGCTGAGACTGGCATCCCACAACTGGTAACACAACTTTAACAATCATCACACACAACATGAATTGATGTTAACAATGCTTGGCATGTTGAATACCTCAGTATGCGCATCGCAACATGACACATCTATGATGATGCTTAATATTGCCTTCTGTTCTCTTACAGGCCCTTCAACGACCGCAGTGACGGCAGACGGCGATTCCTCAGAGGAGCTCCAGGCCTCTGAGGGCGCACCATCACATCTTAGCGAGCCATCCACCAGCACAGATACTCACACCTCGGTGGGTCCTAGTAGTCAGTTAGTTGGGTTGGCACCTGGTGAGTCACCACACACAAGAGAGCACGAGCAGACACTGATGGCGGGGGCAGCTGCTGAGAGTCCGTATCGGTGGGCACACAGTCTAAAAATTAGTAGGGGGCACAGTCTAAAAATTAGAGCCAGACCTTTCAGGAGCGAGATTAGAAAACATTTCTACACACAAAGGGTGGTAGAAGTTTGGAACTCTCTTCCGCAAACAGCAATTGATACTAGCTCAATTGTTAAATTTAAATCTGAGATAGATAGCTTTTTGGTAACCAAAGGTATTAAGGGATATGGGCCAAAGGCGGGTATATGGAGTTAGATCACAGATCAGCCATGATCTTATCAAATGGCGGAACAGGCACGAGCGGCTGAATGGCCTACTCCTGTTCCTATGTTCCTCTCCAGGCTCTGCTCAGTTGGACGCAGATGTTGAACCCCGAGGGCCATCCTTTAAAAGGAGAATGATTGAGGGACAGCAGCACATTTGCAAGGTACTGGAACAGATGCCGCGCACAATGTGCACAATAGCGCAGAGGATGAAGGAGTCCAACTCCTGCATGAGTGGAATGGTGGCACAGGTAGGGGAGCCATCACGCCACCGCCCCCCACCCCCATCCTGATGGTGTCAGTTTGAGGGGGTTGGGAAAGTTGGTCAATATGTGTAAACAGAAGAATTCTGAGTGGAAACCAAGAATTCTCAGTCTAAACACAAAGGTCTCCCAGTCAAAAGTTTGTCTGAGAGAACTGAGTGCCCTGCCGCAATGACTCACCTTTTATCCCCAACTGTCAAACAGAGACTTAAATGTCCAAATGGCTGCTGACTGAAACACGGTCCTTCAATATGGAGTGTTTCACACAGGACGGGAAACACGCTGAGGCAGAATGAAAATCCTTTCCCTGCCTCAATTACCATAAAATTAAATACTTTAACAAGTTTAAATATCTTAAAAACTGCTTTAAATATTAGTCCGTGGCTTTAATTGCCAGCAGGACTTCCGGATTCCTGAAACGCGGAAGCCGGTGGGTTGGAGCCGGATTCCTTACCTGCTCCGGATTTTCCCAATATTCGATGCCTCCCCCCCCCCCGCCCCGCCCTCAATGCACCCAGATTTCTATTTGCGAATTGAGCCCATTGTCTCAACATTGAAGTCAATTATTATTCCTAATCCTTTTCCAAGTTTCCCTCTGCTAAATCTATTCCATTCATTGCACACTTATGCTGCACATTTTTTTTGCTCAATTTGCAATACCTTAAATTTGTCAGGAGAATATTTAATTTAACATTTCTCTACTGAATTGCATAACTGATCTAAATTCCTCTGCAAAATGCTAACCGCGCCATTAGTCTCTATTTCTCTCCCTATTTCAATGTCCGCAAAGTCAACAAGCTTGCAATTGTTCTTAGCATCCAAGCCATTTACACAGATTAAAATGAGATATTCCAAGCGCTGACCTCCAGTAGTGTTAAATGGAGTGTGGGACTCCACTCAACACTATTCCTCTCACAAGTACTCATGTCCCCTATATTTCTTAGTCATTTTTTAAAAATGAAATTCTCAAAAGTATACCTTCACCTATTTTTAGTAATACATATTTTATGAAAGTATATTCACATATATATTTTAAGAAGCCATTGTACAATTTGAATTCACTTTTTTTGTGGCAGTTTGTTTGGTTAAGGATTATTGGTTGGGCCTGGGGATGGGGAAGGTCCTGCATACTAGCAGTCATGTTGGTTGGGGGTCGTTGCCCATCATAGGTGGGTTGCTTCGGTTGAAAGGGGCTATTTGTGCTGAATGATCCTCCAAGAATGGGCCTAGGCATTGGTACTTCTCTGGTTCAGGTGGAAGGCAAACATTACTCACTCTGAATGGCATATGTCCCATATTTGTTGTGGACCGTTGCACCTCACCATGGTGGGGGAGATGCACCTCTTGCAGGCTAGTAGCAAAAATTGTGCTTGCTAGCTTATTGGAGCAGGCCCTCACTCAGGAGGGTGTCCTTCGTCCCACAATCCCACCAGTGGTCATCTGGTATGGAAAGATGAAATTTGTGGAGCTTGTGTGGGTGCAGTACATGTGATATATCAGCCTAAATTGTCCGTCACGTATTTTGGAAGGATTAAGCATTTATCTCCATACCTCATGCCAATCCCCCTTCCTTAAAAGGCAACCTAGATCTTGTTCCAAGGCTTCCCCCAGGTACTCTGTACTGTCTTTGGTCATGGAGACAGCATGGTGCAGAGCAGAGATGTGTCTAAAGAAGGTTGTTAGGGAATGCAAGAAGGTTTTTATTTGGGGGGTAGACTCATTTTTTTTTATTCACTCATGGGATGTGGGCGTCACTGACAAGGCCAGCATTTATTGCCCATTCCTAATTGCCCTTGAGAAGGTGGTGGTGAGCCGCCTTCTTGAACCGCTGCAGTCTGTGTGGTGAAGGTTCTCCCACAGTGCTGTTAAGTAGGGAGTTACAGGATTTTGACCCAGCGACAATGAAGGAACGGCAATATATTTCCAAGTCGGGATGGTGTGTGACTTGGAGGGGAACGTTCATACTGAAGACTGCAAATTATTGCAGGTTTCTGGAGCTAGTGTTTTACCTTAAGTATTGGTTATGCTGGGAGAGGCAAAATCTATCTGAAAAATGGTTAAACATATCTTTCAAACAGAACTTCGACAAAAACTTTCTGAAAGTTGAAGTAAGTGAGAGCACTATTCACTTTATTTGCAATGTCCTCAAGGAAGTCTGTCAGGCACACTACTAGCTGGGAATGCATCACAGAGTAGCCAAGCAGTGAGGCAGACTTGACCTTATGTGCCCCACTGCAGCTCAGAAAATGTCCTTATTCAAAAAAATATCAGGTATAAGTTGAGAAAGTCCACGGTTTTGGGGGATGGAAATCGCAATAGGCAGAGGGCTGGGTTTCGGCCATTTTCTGGCTCGAGAATGACAAGGGCAGCAGGTGCTTCTCTGCCCTCCCCTCCTCTTAGACTCTAAGGGAATCAAAGGATATTGGGTTTGGGCGGGAAAGTGGAGCTGAAGTCGAAGATCAGCCATGATCTTATTGAATGGTGAAGCAGGTTCGAGAGGCTGCATGGCCTACTCCTGCTTCTATTTCTTATGTTCTTATGTTCCCCCTGATGTGATATCATTTTTGGGGCAGGGCTAGCTGGATGCTGGGTTTTCTGAAAATTCCACTAGTTACATCTCCTATACTGCCAGCAGCAAGTTCACCTGCATGAAGGAAGCTGTACTTGCCAGACAGGGCCTTAAGCGGAGAAGCCATAATGCCATATTCAAATGACAATTGATCAGTACCACATCTAGGAAGCAGCGCTGAAAGAAGATTGGTGCCTGTAAATCATGGCCACACCAGCCCGCAATCCCCCAACCAGAGCAGCAAAGTGCCATTCCAAAAGTCTGCTTGCTCTGCAGTGCTACTTCCCAGTGGTATTGTTACTGGCCTCTAATATTCAAATGATCCCGTCTCTGGGATCTGGGACAGGAACAAGGAAGGGAATTTCTTGGCGATACAAAAAGGGACAGTATTTCAAATAAATAGGCTCCAAACTTTCCTTCTAGCTTCAAGTGAGATATATTTAAATGACAGTAATGACAGAAAAATATGGGATTTTAGAAGCTTATGCATTTTAAGAAAATTGATTTTATATGAGAAATGGGGCCCTATAATAACGCAGAGGCAGGATCTGAGCGGGGGGTGTGCGTGATAGTGGGCGCGAAACGCGTTAGTGCATGGGTCGCTTGGGAATGTTCATTTTCAACAAGGTACCTAATTTTACTTCTGGGACTCGTATCTCCAATGCGCATGAGCGGACGTGACATGTACCCGCATGATGCGATTTTACCTTGATTATTTAAAGGGCCAATGCAAAGATGGAATTTGGAGGAGTTGGGAGCATTTGTGTAGAGATGAAAAAATTCAAACATCGAGTTAGGATGGGCAAAGGCTGTGGCCAGCTTCAGTGATGTCTCACTTGATGTGCTGCTGGGTGTAATAAGGACCAGAAAGGAGGTATCGTTCCCAAGCAAGAAGAGACCAGCTGCTGTGACCAAGAAGGCATGGTTAGAGGTTGCTGTGGAGGTCAGCAGCAGGATTATAGTGCCCCGTACCTGGATCCAGGGCAGGAAACGGTTTAATCACCGAACCAGGTCAGGAACGGTGAGCACAGTTGCAGATTCACCTACATCCTGCAGTGCACCCTGCCCAGAGGGTGCTGTTCAGTTGCGGCAGGCTCCACTTAAATCGGGCTGGGACCAGTGTCGAGGTGAATCGAATAACTAGAACAGTAGAGAGGGCTTTAAACTAAAAAGGGGAGGGGAGGGTTCAGGAAAGAGTAAATTTACAAATCTAAAGAGAAAAGTCAAGGCCATAGAGCAGTGTAGCAATTTGGATAAAGATAAGCAGTGTGTCAGGAAGGGACAGAGTTTAAAGATAATAGTACATCAGTGAATAAGGTCAAATCAGGGAAAAATAGTAAGAAGTTAAAATTAAAGGTGCTTTATCTGAATGCACTACGCATTACAAAGATAGACAAATAGATGAAGTAGTAACAGGGCACTTAGAAAATTATAATATGATTAAGCAGAGTCAATGTGGTTTTATGAAAAGGAAATTGTGTTTGACAAATTTATTAGAGTTTTTTGAGGGATGTAACTAGCAGGGTAGATAAGGGGAACCAGTGGATGTAATATATTTGGATTTTCAAAAGGCATTTGATAAGGTGCCACATAAAAGGTTGTTACACAAGGTAAGGGCTTACCTTGAGGTTGGGATTAATATTTTAGCATGGATAGAGGATTGGTTAACGGACAGAAAACAGAGAGTAGGGATAAATGGTTCATTTTCAGGTTGGCAGGCTGTAACTAGTGGAGTGCCACGAGGATCAGTGCTTGGGCCCCAGCTATTTACAACCTATATTAATGACTAAGATGAAGGGACCGAGTGTAATGTATCCAAGTTAGCTGTTGATACAAAGCTAGGTGGGAAAGTAAGCTTTGAGGAGGACACAAAGTGTCTGCAAAAAGATATAGACAGGTTAGGTGAGTGGGCAAGAAGGTGGCAAATGGAGTATAATGTGGGGAAATGTGAGGTTATTCACTTTGGTAGGGAGAATAGCAAAACAGAATATTTTTTAAACAGTGAGAAACTATTAAAGGTTGGTGTTCAGAGAGATTTGGGTGTCCTCATACAAGAAACACAAAAAGTTAGCATGCAGATACAGCAAGCAATTAGGAAGCAAATGGCATGTTGGCCTTTATTGCAAGGGGGTTGGAGTACAAGAGTAAGGAAGTCATACTACAATTGTACAAGGCTTTTGGTGAGACCTCACCTGGAGTACTGCGTACAGTTTTGGTCACCTTACCTAAGGAAGGATATACTTGCCTTAGAGGCGGTGCAACAAAGGTTCACTAGTTTGATTCCTGGGATGAAAGGGTTGTCTTATGAGGCGAGATTGAGTACAATGGGCCTATACTCTCTGGAGTTTGGAAGAATTCTCACTGAAACATATAAAATTCTGAGTGGGCTCGACAGGGTAGATGCTGAGAGGTTGTTTCCCCTGGCTAGAACTAGGGGGCATAGTCTCAGGACAAGGGGTCGGCAATTTAGGACCGAAAAAGACCCTTTTATTCCTACTCTCTGTTTTCTGTCTGTTAACCAATTCTCAATCCTGCCAGTATATTACCCCCAATTCCATGTGCTCTGATTTGTTCACCAACCTCCTGTGTGGAACCTTATCGAAAGCCTTCTGAAAATTGACATAAACCACATCCACTGGTTCCCCCTTATCTATTCTACTAGTTACATCCTCAAAAGAACTCCAATTGGTTTGTCAAACATGATTTCCCTTTCATAAATCCATGTTGACTCTGCCAAATCCTATTATTATTTTCTAAGTGTCCTGTTATCACATCCTTTATAATAGATTCTAACATTTTCCCTACTACTGATGTCAGGCTAACAGATCTGTAGTTCTCTGTTTTCTCTCTCCCGCCTTTCATAATATGATTAGGCAGAGTCAACAGGGTTTTATGAAAGGTAAATCGTGTTTGACAAATCTATTAGAGTTTTTTGAGGATGTGACTAGCAGGGTAGATAAACGGGAACCAGTGGATGTTTGGATTTTCAAAAGGCATTCGATAAGGTGCCACACAAAAGGTTGTTACACAGGGCTCATGGGGTTGGGGGTAATTTATTAGCATGGATAGAGGATTGGTTAATGGACAGAAAACAGAGTAGGAATAAACTGGTCATTTTCAGGTTGGTAGGCTGTAACTAGTGGGGTGCTGCAAGGATCAATGCTTGAGCCTCAGCTATTTATAATCTGTATTAATGACTTAGATGAAGGGACCGAGTGTAATGTATCCAAGTTTGCTGACAATACAAAGCTAGGTGGGAAAGTAAGCTGTGAGGAGAACACAAAGAGGCTGCAAAGGGATATAGACAAGTTAGGTGAGTGAGCAAGAAGGTGGCATGGAGTGGGAACACCACTCAATGCGTTCCCACATCTCACCCGTTCCCCCGCCACAACCAGTACCCGACATGCTGCATCCTTTCCCGATTGCCGAGTCTATGCCTGCACAGGTGTAGATGGAACCATCTTTGGAGGGGCCCTCACGGGCTCCAACACCCAGAGGTCGTCATCCGCGAGCATCTCAGAAGTTCAGAGAAGCCTGCCTCTACCTCTGCTGAAGCCACAAGGGTTGCACCACGTAGGGAAAGGAAAAGAAAAGCTTTTTAGTTCACCAAGGGTATGCACATGGGTTTTTATGAAAATGTTGTGTTATTAAGTTTAATTTATTTATTTAATCACATAAAATGTATTAATCGACACCACTTTCCTGTGTTGCCCACTCTTGCGTGCCGACTGGCAACTCGGGTTTTCAGTTGCTTGTTGATGACTGTGAAGACATGAACTGACGGCACCAATTGGGGATGTGCAATGGGTGGATGGTTGCTTACAGGGCTGCTTTGTGTCAGTGGAGGTTGGGGGTGGGGGGCGCGGAGGGCAGGGATGTGATAGTTACTTTGGACCAATCTGACTGATTAAATGAACCTTCGAGCTATTAGGGCATCTCTGGTATCCCGAGCAGCAATGTGACTGACTGCTCTGGCATTGGGAGCACCATCTTCTTCTTCCTCCTCCTCCTCTCCATTGGAATTCTCATTAGATGAAGAGCGCTCAGTAGCTTGCTCCCCCTCCACCTCTAGTCCTTACTGCTGCGCAATATTGTGCAGAATGCAGCACACCACAATCATCCTAGAGACCCTCGCTGGCGAGTACTGAGGGGCGCTTCCAGATCTGTCCAGGTACCTGAAGCGCATCTTGAGCAGGACGATGACTTGCTCGATGACAGATCTGCTTGTCATGGCTGGCACTATAGTGCTCTTGGGGTTCACTAGTGGGGTTCCTCAGAGGTGTCATCAACCAGGTTTGAAGGGAGTATCCTTTGTCGCCTAGCAGCCACCCCTTAAGGGTGAATCCAGGTCGGGGATGTTGGTCTGCACAGTATGAAAGCATCATG